>NC_139353.1:55717849-56352849 GCF_055883805.1 Amblyomma maculatum
TCGAAGCGGTCGCAACATCGCAAGAGCACAGACTAACGTCGAAGGAGGGGGTTGAGTCAGCAAGAGTGGTGATATGACTGGGATCAAGCTCTTCAAGACGTCCAATGCATTCGCCACGGAGCAGGACTGCTGGGCAAGAAAATGGATTCGAGGCGTAAAGTGCACTCTTGCCGTCTTGAATTTCGAGAACAGCGAACGGAAAAAGGAGGCAGGGATGACGGGAGGTGGCTTCGGAAGGTGTAAAAATCGCAGTCAAAGGAGTTACCCACTCACAAGACAGTGGTACGAGGGCAGCAGAGAACGGAGGAATGTCGGTGTCATGGGCGACGAGAAGTATTGCAGTGCGGGGAGGGGTATCACAGAAGGGGGCATCACAGAGGGGGGCGAAGGCAATTTGTGCACGAGCACAGTCAATAACGGCTTGATGAGTCGATAGAAAATCGTATCCGAGGATGATATCATGCGAGCAGTTCGGCAGAACAATAAACTCGATGGGGTACAAGACGTCTTGAATGAGCACACGGGCTGTGCAAGATGCGGAGGGGTGAATGTGCTGTGATGAGGCGGTGCGGAGCGAAAAGTCGGAAATCGGAGTGGTCACTTTGCGAATTCGACGGCAGAGCGCTTCACTGATGACGGAGACGGCTGCACCGGTATCGACGAGAGCGAGAACTGTGGCGCCTTCTACAGAAACTTTGATAACATTAGCGGGACGGCATGGAGGACTTGAGGAATTCGAAACAAGCGCAGTTCTTGCCCCCGGAACTGCGACTGTTAGTTTCCCTCAACGGTGCTGGTAGAACGTCGCAGCATTGGAGAAAGCGATCGGCGCCGAGGAGAATGTGATCGACGAGTGGTATAGGTTTGGCGATCTTGTGGGACAAATTGAGAACCGGGCGGAATCATTTGCGAGCGTGAGTCGGTATCGTACGGGTAAAATCGAATGTCAGGCTGTGAAGGTTGGAGGCGCTGGCGACAAAGGCGCGCAACAGGGCCCGGCCGACCGCAGGCATAGCAAATAGGAAGGTTGTCCGTAGTACGCCAAGGTTTCATAGGATGTGGGCGGAACCTTGAGGGTGGGGCTTGAAACGAAGGCTCAGCATGCGGCGGTGAACGGTAGGCAGGGACCTGCACATAGGAGCCAGACGTGGGCGAAGGTGGTGGCCTAGCCGTTACTTGGGCATACGTGAGAGGTGCCGTCACAGGCGGCACCACGGGGTTGGACGGCAAGGCATCAGCGACGTGTTCTTGCACGACACGGCGTATAGCAGGGGCCAAAGATGGAGCCAGTTCAGGAACGAGGCGGCCCGAGTCTTGAAAATGGGGAAGGAGTGAGATTTGACGTGCGACCTCTTCACGAATAAAATCTTTGATCTTTTGATTCAGCGGGCTCCCTTCAGAAGTTGGCGAACCACCCAGGGCTAATGCGGATACGCCTTCGTCGCACACACTGGAGCGGCGCCTAGAAGCGCGCCGCTTGCGGAGCTCGTCGTAGCTCTGGCAAAGCTTCACGAGTTCACTAACGCTGGTGGGATCTTTCGCTACCAGCATCTGGAAGGCGTCCTCAGAAATGCCCTCGAGGATGTAGCGGATTTTGTTTGCTTCCGGCATGGCCGGGTCGACTCGTTTGCAGAGATCAACGACGTCTTCTATGTAGCTGGTAAAGGTCTCATCAGCGCGCTGAACACGATCGTGTAAACGTTGTTCGGCACGAAGCTTACGCACTGCCGGGCGGCCGAACACTTCCGCGAAATTCTTTTTAAATGTCGACCAAGATGACAGGTCAGCCTCATGGTTGCGAAACCAGAGGTTCGCCACGTCCGTCAGATAGAATATGACGTTACTGAGCTTGTATGAGTCATCCCACTTGTTGTAGGTGCTTACTCTTTCATAGGATGACAGCCAGTCGTCGACATCTTGATCGGCCGTGCCGCTGAACAGGCAAGGGTCACGCTGGCGCACGACGCCAGCACACATGATCGTGGGTGGAACGGCCGGCAGCGTCGAAGTGTCTTGCATGGCGGTCGTAGAGGGTAGTGTACGGCTTCGCAGTTCCAGTTTGGGTGGGATCGTTTCCGGCACCTCCGCCAATTGTAATAGGGCATTTATTGAAGCTCAGATGGAGAGCTGTGAGGACAGGACCTTGCAACGGCGAGCCCAGCGTACTTCGTCTTCGTCGCACAATGCACAGGTGCATGTCGATGGCGATGACTATCACAGTACAATATATATATATATATTGTTACGGACTTGTTCTCAAGCAGAGCACGGAGGAGGGAAGAAGGGAGAGGAAGAAGTGTGAGCGCCGTTCGACCTTTGTCTTGTGGTACCTGTGTTGCTCCCGGCTGGCCCTGTGTACTTGGCGTACTGAACCGGCTAGAAGGTCTAGGTCGCAACGCTATGTGCGTAACATTGAGGTGGAGGAGCCGGGTAACGATCCCTGGCGCTACACACAGCCCCGATACAATTGGAGCCTCGCCGGAGTCGGCGCCTTGCGGGCCTGGAACTGCAAACCAGCGCCATGCAATCGGCCAATGACCCGCAAGCAGCCCGTGGTGACGCGATAATTCAGGCTGAAGACCGGCCTGCGGGTGCAGAGAACAGTTCCTCGCATCACTATCGGGAGCATCGGACTTTCGCGGGAGTGGCAGGCGAGGACGTTGACGAGTGCATGACTCACTGCCAGTGGGTGAGCCGCTACAATCGATGGGATGCCACCGCTCAGCTTGCAAACGTGGTTTTCTTCCTTACACGTACCGCTCTTGTTTGGTTCGAAAACCACGAAGACTCTCTTACCACATGGGACCGTTTCGTTACCGAATTTGCTTTGGTGTCAGTGCTTTGGCGACTGCCTTGCTCGAAGGAAGCGGGCTGAACATACGCTTGCGCACAGAGCTAAGCTACCTGGGGAAACATGCACAACTTACATAAAATAGGTTCTGAAGCTATGTAAAACAGCAAGCGCTAATATGACCGAGGACGATAAAGTAGGACATCTTTTGACGGGCATCACAGATGATGTTTACAATTCTCTAATTGCCAAAGGTGACGTGAAAGCCGTCTGTGATGTAATGCGAGACATTAAAGACTCGTCGCATAACGCCAAAACTTTGGCGGCTCGCCAACGTTCCATATGTGGCGAGCATTGAAGGCAGCTTCATGGACTTGACGTCTACGATCCGGGAAATAGTTCGCGAGGAACTGCAGCGGTTCGAGCCCTCTGCACGGTGTCCACCATCCTTGCCCGCTGACGTTGTCGGCTCTGGAGGGCCTCCCTCCTTGCTCCTTTCGATGCCCGTTGTGAATTCTATCAATACGACACACACGGACGCTTGCTCCAACAGCCCAACGCCAAGGTTTGACAGCCCTGGTCACCCGCCTCGCTACGACTCGCGCCCGACTAACATCCTGTCGCACTACGATCCGCACTAAGAGTACCATCCTCAACCACCACTTGCTCGAGATTTCCGGCATCCAGCCCGAAGGCTTGAAGATGAGTTTCGCTACCCAATGCGCCCTGTCTCCTCGGAACCCTCTAGGGAACAAGGTGTTCGTCGCACAACCCTCCTGTGCCGCCGCTGTGGCATTGAGCGGCACATAGCTCGATACTGCCGCAGCTCGTTACGATCGGCTCGTCCAACATGCTCCGCCACGTAACCGTTTTTACGACTTCCCTTGGCGATGGCCCCCATCTTCGTACGTATGTCCTCAGAATGATGGACTGCGCAGCCGCTCTCCTGCTTCCGACCGAAGTTTCTCACCACCACCTGCCTCTTCTGCGCGCCGCTCTCCGTCAGCACGGCCACGGCGGCGGTCGCCATCGGCTTTGCCGGAAAACTAGTAAGCGCGGCCGCTGGAGGACAGACCGCTGGAGCTGTGCGTTGTAGAAATTTCCCCATCTGTTGTTATGTTAAAAAACAAGGTCTATATGCTTGTGGATGGTGTGGCGACAATGGATCTAGTGGATACCGGGGCAACCATTTCAATAATGAGTTTATCGTTTAAGAAATGGTTAGGACGCTAATTTATGTTTGTTTGGGACAGAAATGCGAATTTTCATGGCGCTGGTGGTGAGGTGTTGTGTCCCCTGGGAATGTGTAGTGTTTCGGTGTCCCTGGATTAAACGGTATTCGCAGCGGAGTTTGCAGTGCTTCCGCGATGCATGCATGACATAATTCTAGGTATTGACTTTTTGAGATTGTGTAGCGCTACGGTCGACTGCCGCTCTGAGGAACTCTGCGTTGATGGTTTCCTTCCTTGTGGACTTTTACAGGAGCCACACGTGCGTGAGGATGTGTTCTGCGTAACTGAGGATACCAATGTGGCAGCCCTGCTATGGTGTGCGTCCCAGTTTTATGCCCCAGCCGTACCTCCGTTACCTTCAACGCTACAGTTGTTGTGGCTGTAGGAAGAAGGAAAAGAAAATGCACGGGCCTGCAACTGGCTCTGTAGCTGAACCACCTCCGCTGCCTCGTGCAGACAGAAGAGAAAATAAAGAAAAGGAAGAGGGAGAGAAAGACGCGCGCTGCAAAAAGCCGTCGTCCGCCACCGAAGCGGTGGCGGGTGTAATGATGGCCCACAACAGAAAAAACCCGCAAGCGGAGCTGCAGATTTTAACTGTGCAAAGAAATACATTCGGGTTCCTCATTGCCTACTTTCGATGGTGAAGGGCTGTTCACGGCTGTGGGGCATCAATTGTTCTTCGCAACCTCTAGTTTTGCCTGTAAATATGAAGATTGCAACGTGCAGCCAAGGCGACGCTCCGTCGGTGGCTTCGATTACTGATGCACCGGGTGAAAGTGCTGCCGCTCCAGTCCCTGACTCACAACTGCAACAGATGATCAGCCGCTCTAACCAGTGAACAGTGTGACGCTTTGGAGGCCTTACTGGTCAAAGAATTCTTCAATCTTTGATTTTTCAGAGCCCACCGGTTCATGGTGCATTCCCGTGACATGTAGCCGGCATCGCATTGACACAGGCTACTCACACCCAACTCGACAGAAGCCGTACAGAGCGTCGCCAACAGAACGACAGGTCATCATTGAGCAGGTTCGGGATATGCTGGAAAATTGTGTTATTCAAAAGTCATGCAGTCCCTGGGCCGCCATTGTAATTCTAGTGAAGATGAGAGATGGTACATGGAGCTTTTGCGTCGGCTATCACCGCCTGAATGCTGCAACAAAGAAAGACGTGTATCCCTTCCCCGGATCGATGACTCCATAGCTTGTCTGTTCTCCGCATCATACTCTTCATCCGCTGACCTACGATCGGAATATTGGCAGATTCCTATGCACCCTGACGACAAGGAGAAAATGCTTTTATCACACCCGATTGCCTGTTTGAATTTAATGTAATGCCTTTCGGGCTCTGCAGTGCTCCTGCAACTTTCGAAATACTTATGGACGCGATCCTACGTGGACTAAAATGGCAAATATGTATGTGCTACCTCGATGATGTCGTCATTTTTGGCCGGCGATTCAATGCGCACAATGAATGCCTCGCTCTCGTGCTCGACTGCTTCAAAAACGCCAGTCTAGTACTTAATTCGAAAAAGTGTGACTTCGGTGAGCGCCAGATTTTGGTACTAGGACACCTCGTCAATCGTGAAGGCGTCAGGCCTGACCCTCCAACGACCGCGGCCGTTGCATCGTATCCAACACCTCAGTACGTGAAGGAACTTCGAAGTTCCCTAGGACTGTGCTCATATTTTCTCCGCTTCATACCCCGTTTTGCTGACATCGCTAACCCACTCACGTGCCTTCTCCACAAAGACGCTGCCTTCGAGTGGACATCAGAGTGTGACTCTTCTTTTCACCAGCTCAAGTTATTGCTAACATCACATCCGATTCTCTGGCATTTCAACCCTTCTGCTCCAACGAAACTGCACATGGACGCCAGCGGTGTTGGCATTGGTGCTGTGCTGATCCAGCGTGACGGTGACAAGGAACATGTTATTGTTACGCTAGTCGTTCCTTAAGCAAACCTGAACGCAATTACACAATCACTGAGCAGTAATGCCTCGCTGTAGTTTTCGCCGTTCAGCGGTTTCGCTGTTATCTATACGGGCGACCCTTCACAGTGGTCACCGATAATCATTCCATGTGCTGGCTGATAAACCTCCATGACCCATCTGGCCGTCTTGCACGGTGGGCAATCCGTTTACAAGTGTTCGATTACCCAGTTTCGTACAAGCGTGGACGCCGGCACGCTGACGCGTACTGTCTCTCACGTTTACCGCTTCCCCCGACGGAATGTGACGCCGACAATTTTGATCATTACATCGCAGTGGTTTTACCTCCATTCCCCTATACCCGTACGTTCCGCACTAAGCAGAGGAAGGACGAGAATCTCCAACCAATTTTTGCCGCTGCAGGGGACCCTACAGTTTCCAGTTCCTATTGTATACGGGGTGTAAAAAAAAAGGACTATTCTGCCATTGGTCTCCGCTACCTTCTGGTGGTGCCCGTCAGCCTACGCTCCTCTTTTTTGCGCGTTGTGTACGACGACCCCACTTCGGTACAGTTGGGATCTGCGAGGACGCTTTATCGCATCCAAGAACGTTTATACTGGCCACGGATGCGTGAAACCACTGAGAAATATGTGGTTAGCTGTGCTCAGCGTGCTAGTCACAAACGCCCCACCAAAACTCTTCCTGGTCTCTTTCAACCTGTGACGCCTCCAAGATCCCCTTTTGAGAAGGTCGGGGTAGATCTCTCGGGACCCTTTCCCAAGTCTCATTCTTGCAACCACTGGATCGTCATCTGCACTGATTACCCCACTCGTTACTGTGAGACCGCAGCTCTTCCATCGGCTACTGCACACCAGGTCTCCCTCTACCTGCTGCACTCTGTTATACTGAGCCATGGGCCCCCTCAGTGTTGATCAGCGACCGAGGTCGTCAGTTCACTGCTGATGTTTTCGAAGCACTCCTTTGTTTGTGCCAAACGCATTTCCGGCATTCTACCCCTTATCATCCGCAAACAAATGGGTTGACCGAGCGAACCAACCGGACACTCACCAACATGCTTTCAATGTACGTCGCCGCCGACCACAAGGACTAGGACTCTGTGCTACCATTTATAACATATGCATATAATACCGCCCAACAGGAAACAATCAGTTACAGTATGTATATATATATATATATATATATATATATATATATATATATATATATATATATATATATATATATATATATATATATATATATATATATATATATATATATATATATATATATATATATATATATATGTATGTATATATATATATATTCAATGCTGAACGCAGATAACAATGCGCCGCATCCGCCAATAAAAAGCGCCAAGACCTACAGTCGCCATGTAATAAATTCTGCGGTATTAGTGATTTGATTTCTTAACGTGTTATAATAACACTGTAATGCATAAAGTGCAGCAATCGATTTAATTTTGTTTCAGAGAAACATACGCCAGCTCTGTTTCTTGATCTCAGCTAAAACAATTTTGTTGCAAATGTATTGCACGTTCTCGCGTGCAAGGTCGAAAATATAGGTGCTTGGTGTCATCCGATCTTTCAGCACGTGCTCTGCATAGCCCGTGTGGAGTTCCATTCCCTACACAGTGCATCTGAAGACGACCAATCTCGCAAGTCTTTGTTCGTGTGCGGCAAGAAGAACCAAATATAAGAGTTCCGTTCGATTTTAGGGCAGCAGCGTGTATCTATTCATAGTGTTCGTTTGATTCACGGCTGACGGGACAAGATGATCCATACTTTTTGCCAACAACGTCACTCAACCTGAAATGAAAGGACACTTTTTTGCTGCACGCACAGTGTGCAAGTTGTACAAACAAACCGGGCCAAACAGGGTTTAATCTAGCCGGTCGGGAATTATTTTACCTACTCTTAGCGTCGCCTAGCAACACGTCTGACACAACATTCCCGGTCCATCCCGAAAAAGACGCAAGATAATTCATAGAGTGTCTTCAAGAAACGGTTTGGTCCAAGCGCAGTTGCAACGAGGCACCTCCTTTACCACCGCGACTATGCCAACACTCAACACTGAGGGTCTTTTGGAATCTGATTAGTGCGATTACTGAATCAAGCAGGAAATTAGAGATTTTTTGTGCCTCCTTTGCTGCATTTGATCCAATATCGTTGCATAAGCCCTTGGGATAAGAATTTTGTTTCGTACGTAGCGGTAAAAAAGGTGTTGCAGTTTATTTTATCTGGTTAGGAGACGTTAATGCATGTATTCTGGATACTCCAATGAACAGGGATAGAAGAAAGGTATTTCGGGGGTTCGTATGCAATTGACCTTCGGTGTTGCTTTCACCATAACCACTAGAATTCCTATTTTTGCAAAGACATTTACTAATATTTTACCTGTGTATAGTTGTGTTATAGAGATTTGTATGAGAAGGTAAACCTGAAATTCGGTCTAAGAGATCATAGTGAAGTATTAATAAGCAAAGACCACAATAGTCTAAAACCCTTTAGGCGTCACACCTAATATGAATGACCTTTCAGCACGTGGTAATGTAGCAGCGGATCGCGAAGAACTGCATTTCAAAAGAGAATAATCTGAACGAGGAGTAATCACCTGCTATGACATAATGAAGATCACTCCAGTGCAAATGTTTTTAATAGTCCTACTTTACCGCCTACCGATTCAGGAAGCAGCTGAGGCATATACTGAACACGTTCTTGAGGCCATTCTCTCCCGAATCGGTGAAAATTACCACATAACTATAGCAACTTGCGAAGGATTCTGGGACTCTTCAGACATTCAATGGATGCGCCAGCTTCCAAGGATATCGACTCGATGGACACTGCCAAACGAGTTGTTTCGTTTTCTGTTCTACGATGACAATTCCTTCAAATTCAATACTAGCGTTGTTGTACCGATACATGGCAACAAAACTTGGCTGTGCTTGGACGCTTTCTTCTCGCATGATATTTCCTTTTACCTCGTAGACTGGATCGTGATTGGGGGTGGGGAAGTGCATGTTAGAGGACAGAATAATTCGTTGTGGCCCCCTTATGTTCGCACCTTCAAGTGCCTTGAGGCAGAATACGACTACATCGACGCTGAGCATAACAAGAGTTCGCTGGCATACAGAAGCTGCTTTCCGCTGTCATTTTTTTCCCAGCTGTGCCCGTCATCAAATCGTCGGCGAGAAGGTAGGAACAATGTTGGAGCATCAATTAAGAACAATCTGATACGCATAGGCTGCTATAAAAAACGGTATACCGTTTATCCTCCGTGCTCTCAAGAAAGATCACGAGTTATTCAATCTGCTTTGCATTTTTATAATGCTACTCTTTCTGTGTCTTTGTATAGCGGTTTATTAGAGCTCGGACAAGATATCTACATTGGGAACATGGATATTTTGATGGAAATTGGCGTAGTGAGGGAAGACACCCTTAATAGATTCAGTATTCCAGCTGTGGTCATTTACTCGCATAACACGTTTTATGCCCAGCGCGGTAAAAGCCAAGCTGCATCATTATTCACTATAGCTATAGAGTCTAAAGGCGCTTTCTGCCTTGTAATAATCGTATTGTTGTCATCTGTGCTTGCTGTTGGAATGGCAGATATTCTTGATTTCCGGTTCTGTTCCGCTGATACTGTTCTAGACTCCACAATGTTCCTTGTGGCTTCGTTCTTTGGCACGTCGTCGCAAATTCCCTCCATTAGGCGCTGGGCATTTAGCAGAAATCTAGTCTATGGAATATGGCTGATTGCCATTCTTCCGCTGTCGAGCTATATAAGGAGCGAGTTAACGTCCCGGCTAAGCGTACGGCTCCCTGCCGAAAGTCTTGACTCGCTAAAGGAGCTTGGGGACGCTATCGACGATGATCGTGTGTGTATCCACCTATGTGTAGTTTCAGAGAGTTTGAGTGAGTATGATTTGAAGTTTAATAGAAAGTGGACTCCGTTGCAAGAGAAGCTATCATCATGGTTCTGGAAACAAAAGCGGTATCCCGCTTCGGATTTAGTGACGAACATGCAAGACTGCCTGCTCTGCGCCCAAAGGGAAGGGCACGTCTGTTTGATGCAGCATATTAGTGAATGGATGGTAACGATGGTGGCGCCTACGGTCGTTGAGTCGGTGGACAAGCTGCAGCCTATTATGGGCACAGCGCCCGTTCGAAAGAACTGTCGTTTTGCGAAGCCGTATGCAGCATTATTACGGCGAATCTTCGAGACATCGCTGCACATACAAGACAGAGAAGTGGCCCGTCTCGCAATGCAGTACGGCACCCTTGCTGGCAGTTTGGAAACCAGCTGGAGGCCGGAACAGACAGAGGGGTTCCGGCTGTTTTTTTCTTGCTTCTTTGCCATTTTAGGGGGTGCAGGAGTAGTCCTCGTCATTGAACTCCTTGTTGGCTGGTATCTGCGCACTAAAAAGGTGAGTTACACCCATCGTCTGTGCAAACATTGCATTCATTTGGGAACCTAAATTGACGTAAACGATTGAGAGACTTTCAATAAAATATATCACTGGCAGCCCGGCATGTTATTCTGCACTGGCTAAAATCCACTTTCCCGGACGCTTAAAAGCTATTTCATTCCATTTATACCAAAGTAATTAAGTCGACACAGGTAATAAAGAAAGAAAAAATATGAAATGTCTTAGGAAAAGGCGATGGTCAACTTAACAACGCTCTATATGCAAAAGGGTGGTTATCAGGACGTGGAGGAATGAAGAAGGTGGGAAAAGAATGAGAATGAAGAAATTTTAGAAAGGTAGCAGCATGTTTACAGGAGTTGTTCACGATAATGCGCAGTGAACAGTTGAAGACAAAAGTAAACAGGGATCCTTGAGCGATTTCCTGTGCTCTTATTAATTTTGCGGCGCTACCTGTCCCACGGGACAATTCCAAGTAAAGCTGAAGGTTGTGACAGTCAATGGAAGTGAGGCTGTTTGAACTTCATGCCAAAAATGTAAAACCTGAGCCCTTGAAGTTTTATGGCTTGGGCAGATACCGAGAACATTGGTGCAGCCTATATTTGGAGGCTTTGTTTTAATGCGGGCGAGTCGCAAGGCGGCCATTTGTCTGCGATTTTGGTGCGCGTGAGAGAGACCCTCTTCTCAATATGTTTCATTCCGCTTCACTACAGCATTTTTCATAAAGATCGTAGCTCTCTGACTTTAAACACCAATAGCTGAATGGAAACCAGGATGTCCTAAATAAGCGGGGAATTCCATTGAAAACACCGCCACATTTTACCAATATCCATGAAGCATGCAGTTCTCTCGGGGTTATAGCTAACTGTGGACAATGGTAGGCAGCTCCAGGGGCCTTGAGAGTCAGATAAGCAGCAGAATAAGAAAGGTGTTTTACGTTCATGACCGACAGCTTATCAATGCCCCTCTTTCAGTAATGCATGAAAAAGTGATAAGTTACCACTGCGATCTCTTGGGGGTGGTAATTTTGAGAGTGGTAAAAAGAATTAAATTTAGGCTTAGAACAGCTTCCCGTGAAGCAAGATTTCTTAGGTGTCTTACCCTAAAGTTTCTTCAAAAGGAGTAAGACGGGAAGTGTAGTATTATGTAGAAGCAAGAAATCTTTCGTTAACAGTAAGAACTGAAAAACAGAAAGTTCACGTAAAGCACTAATACGCCAAACGGTACGTACTACCAGTGATATCGCTGCGAAAGCCTCTCCATTGTGTTGTGGAAGGCAAATAATGCAGTGAAGGTAGGGGTTCGAGCACGGCTGGCGTACGACTTGAAACGGAATTCTGACTCGGTGCTAAATGCGGGATGTTGCTGGGATGCATGGTTCTTTGTAGAGAAAAGTAAAAGCCTTGCGAAGAAAGGGAAAGGAGATAGAAAAAGCAGTGCTGCCACGTCTGGAGAGCGTTGTCAAACCACATTTTCCTTTTAAGGCTAAAACGCGCAAATCATAGCAGCAGAAGAAGAGAACGAATCTGATTTCGTAATTTAGAACCGATTCGAGTGCATCAATAAAAGAATGCTTTTTCAAAAGAGGCGACACCTATTCGTACTCTAACCTATCGCAATGCTTGTCCGTAAGCACGTTTACGTGTGGCGAAGCCTTGTGCAGATGGCGTATCAGAAAGTCCAGTATTTTAGGCCTTGCAAACTTTATACTTGTAACATGCGCTAGCCAAGACAGATGCATCACCCCTTAAGAGCTCATAAAAGAATATGCATTTACATTTGGTAGAGGTGAGAGTCATTAACAAATTGCTACACTGTTCTAGAGCAATATTACCTACGCTTCATAAAGTCATTTTGCCTGTCGCGTTATTGATAATTAGTATAATAGAAAACTCTCCTGCACACATTCGTATATTAAAAGAAGCCTTGCGAAATCAGTGATTATTATTAAGGAAAGAATAACAACGGACCAAGAACACACCCTCAAGGAATGCGAGAAGTTACTTGCAGAGGACCAGAGATAATATTATTGACAGATAACGTTTGAGAACTAGCTTTACAATGTTCTACAATTGCAATCAGAACATAAGGGTCCGCATTTAGATTTTGAAGCTTAGTAGAAAATTTTCGTGAGCTATCTTTTGAAGACTTTAACAAAATATAGAAAAGTTGAGTCCCCTTTATTGATAGGCATAAGATTAAATGCAGACAATAAATAAAATGTGCCAGCTGCGTTTGCCAAGAGACCTCCCTCTAGAAACCAATTGTGAAGGATGAAAAAAGTCAACGCGGACTTTGACAGGGAAATTGTAGAGTAGATGGCACATCATACAGCCTTTCTCTGGAGACAGAGCAGTAATTTAGCCCAGATTTTTTTTACTTTTGTGTAGACTATTTTGCAGTCACGGTTCCCGCAATAAGTGACTGAGAAAAGAGTGGAGGCACTTTTGCTTAGCTCACGTGTTTTCTGCATCCTAGTACATAAGAACTGAGCGCTCTACGCCAATTTAATATGATATCCTAATTGTCCCAATTATGGAGATAGAACCATCGGGAAAAAATTTGATACATGATATAGTGCTTTTAATGTTGGTTTTGACATAAAAATAGGGCACGGCAGGTCGTGCAGTGAACAGTGGGGAAAGTACAGAGCTTTACAGAATTTAGCAATTTATTTTATAGCAACATATAAACGAAAAACTTGCAAATTAAATGCTATAAATGCGCCACACACTCTTGAGCCTTTGCGGTCAATTCTTAGAACAAAGTTTAGGCACCTCGATGATAACGTCGGGTTTAGATATGATGGTGTTCAGGTATGATTCAGTTCAAATTGGAAAACTGCTGGCGGGTATTCACATCACATTAGATAAAAAATCGGGTTTTAGAAGTAAACTGTGTAATTTGGAGCAGATTACAGAAAACCAGGGTTCTTGTCTCCTTGAAGCTTGCTTTGACTGATTTTAGCTTTGCGAGTATCACATTGAAGTCCACGTGATTTCGTTTCCTGATTCCACCAAAACACAAAATAGGGAATCTTCTGGGCCAACGAAAATGATTTTCAAATAAAAAGCGTTCACGATTGATAGAGGTTTAACAAAAGCAGGTACGTGCTTTCATGCCTTTCGAATTTGGGCAAGCGAATTCCTCATTAATGTAGTAGTTTGTGCATTTTATCTTGTGGGTGTTTGGCAGAAGGGCCTCTTTGATTGCCCATTGCGGAATTGTTACTATTGATTTCAAGTATATGAGTGTAGCTATAAGCGAAGCGCTCATTTGAATTTTAGAGATCTGACACCTACTTGCAGATGACTAAAAAATTGTAGGCATTGCAGAAATTATCAAAATAATGTTACAAGCGAATCTGAAATTTCGTAGAAGGTGAAGTTATTGTTTTTAAACCCATAACTAACGAAGAACGGGTATATCAGGGCGATCAGTTTTCGTCGTCATTTATGAGCGTTTAGAAATCCATCACGACGCCGGGTATCCCAGCTGGTCTTTAGCGAAATGCTTAATATTCCTTATTTAACGTTCCTTGCTTAGTGCCCAACTTGTGTAGCGCCCGTCTGTTGTGCTTCTCGTCTTCGTGCTTCCTGTATTCGCGCTGTTCCGTCCGCTATGAACTTAGTGCTCAATGTTCCTTATTTTTCCATATTTTTCTAATATGTATTGTAAGTTGAATATGTAAAATTGAAAATTTTTAGTCACTCCTGCACGAGCCTGTAACAAAAAGGCATCAAGTGCTAACAAATAATAACAAAAATAATTTAACTTCGTATTAGCCTTGGTTACAGGCCCATGAATATCAGGGGGTGTATCTGCTACTAGCCCAGTCGCATTTTTGTTCAGATATTGAATTGTTTTGTTTATTGTTACGAATTGAGTTTTGGGGCTCTGCATTTCATCAAGAATTTTAGTTTGTCCAGCGATGAGCTTTGTAATTAAGCCGCGGTACTACTTCAACATCAGTAAGACCTGGGTTAGTCGTAATCAAAGCTGAATTGATTAGTAACTAACCAATATTGGGAGTGCTATAAGCAGCAATGGCGCCGCAACAACGTGAGCACGACAGCTACACCGCCTGACGACTGTTCTTATTTTATTTCGATAAAAAAAAGTTTGGCAGAGGTGCATTAGAAGAATTGACTAATAGTAATCGGCACAATGCTGTAGACATCTGACTCACAGAGCGCTCTTAATGGCAGTTGTTAGCATTAGCTTACCAAATCTCATCTTACTGGTGGCGATGGAGTCTTCCAGGGTGTCCAAAGGAACGGCATCTCATGTTCAAATGTTGGCGCTCACTGATGGGATGGTGACGGGTTCGGGAAATGTAAAGGGTAGCACATGGCAGCTCATTGTTGGCAACAGAAAACACGTTCTGGAAATGCTGTCGCACGCAGTTTCTAATCCGTCAGCCGGTGGTGCTCCCTTTCTTTGGAGGCGACAAACAATGCATTGTTCGGGTACTGTGGTGTTTTCGTACATGTTAGAAAACACCAGAATGTCAAAATCGTAAAGGTCTCCACTACGCCCCACGCACCAGGGCAGGAAATGGAAGATTTGTGATCACACTGATGGCAGTCGTAATTATAACCATTATTTGGCCCAGCCACAAAGACTCTTGATAGCGTTCACAGCTAAAGATGAGCGAGAGCAGACTAGGTGAGAGAATAATTGCGAGCTAATGATCGAGCTAATAACGCCCATAGTCGTGTGCGCATAAAATGCTGTAGTATATAGATCATCACCTATAGCATTTTCGGATTTTGAAAGTCACTGAAGAGAAGGCAAAAGTTGCAAAGTATGCAATCTGGCAGATGGACGAGGAAGGGGTCATCACGTCGACCAGGTAAAAAGAGAGCACAGACAAAATAATCACAGAGACAAACAATTAGGCGCCCTTATCCTTTACTGGCAGTATTTCAATACAACAGGACAATAAAGCAGTTATACTCCTGCACAGAACATGAGACACGGAACAAGTGGATTTATATAAAATAATAATATGATAACAAATTAAAACAACTGCTGGCGTTTATAGACTGGGAATATGAAGTGACATTGAGAAAAAGAGTTCTGCTCTGTCGATAGCATTCCCTCCCATTTTGGAAGCGATGAGAACTTTTAGGGCAATTACATGTTCACTACTGCACGCAGGCTGTAATACAGCAGCGGGTTATGAGTCCGGGTCACAACGCAAAGCAATACGTTCGTGCACAGTGTTATCAATTCGTGCATTCAAGAGCAGCAAGTGGTCAAATTGTGAAACTATAGAGTTCCATTACTGCGTCTGTCATAGCCGCTCTTCCTTTGAGGCAATGAGCTCCAGCGCTATATCACACCACATCCTTCATTACCCTAATGCATCATGCCATGTAACAGAATACCAATAAATATCAATCCGCACCATACAATATCCCCGCCGGGGTGGCGCAGTGGTAAGACGCCCGACTACTGTGCCGGAGTTCCCGGGTTCGAACCCGACCTCGGCGGCTGCGTTTCGGTGGAGGCGAAACGAAGTGGCGTCCGTGTGCTGTGCGATGTCAGCGCACGCTAAAGATCCCCAGGTGGTCGAAATTACTCCGTAGCCCTCCACTACGGCTCCTCTTTCTCTCTTTCCACTTTCACTCCCACCTTCCTCCCTTCCCTTACGGCGCGGTTCAGGTGTCCACAGAGCAAGTGTGACAGATACTGCGCCTTTCCCTCCCTGTGAACCAACCAACCAAACAACCATACCATACCATACCCAGCCACCATTCCGTGTGAAACCACACCATATACGGCCTCCCATAGCACACTATGCCATACCGCGAATGGCTGCCGAGCACTAATGTCGGCTATATAGCGTGCACATTATAAAATCCATATGCATCACACCATAATTTATTATATCACCTTTCCCATACCCTAGATGCCATACTGCACTATGGCCCCGCTCTGGTGGTGCAATGGTTAGGGAGCTCTAATCCTATGTCTAAGGAAATGGGATTGAATCCCAGCCGCCGAGGCCGCTTTTCGAAGGAGGGGAAAGCAAGGCGCGTATGCTGTTCAGTGTCAGTGCACGTTAAAGAACACCAGGTGGTTGAAATTTCTGGAGCCCTCCACTACGGCGCATCTCACAGCCTCAGTCGCTTTCGGACGGTAAATCTCTTAGACTAAACTATACGGTTGCCCATCATGCAATAATAAACAGTATACACAGCCCTATAGCCTTCGATACCATACTATGGTATGGTACACTATAATGTACCATACTACACTATACTGTGTCTATATCAATTGTTACAGTGTAATATTCTTAAGGATAGCAGAGCGATATAAAATGGCTGTTCATTCCGTTTTTAAGATAAAAAGAAGCGTGAAAAGAAATATTGTTTCGATCAACTCAACTATGCCAGAAAGAGCGAGAGAGAATTTTTACTACAAAGTAAGGATACACTCAAGCGCTCTTTTAAAAGTATGAAACCACAACAGTGTTGATCTCGTCTATTTGTAAACGTACTCAATAGCATGCAGTTGTAAGATAACATTTTACGTGAAAGATCACCGGTCATACATAAAATCTTTCACTCGCTCCCATGGTGTCACAACGTGAGTTTCGTAGCCTAACCGGTATTGCGATTGTCTCGAAAACCAGATTATGGAGATTGGAATTCAGCCGAAATCTAGAAGAATCAATTATTTTAGAAAGAGAATCATTTGAAAGGTTTGGTGGTTTCTATTCGCAAGACATAAGGTGACGTATTAGCATTTGTTCCTTGCAAGGAGTCATGCTCTCGTGAGCTTCCAGTGGTGCTTGAAATTCAAACGCGAGAACACGCGATGATGTCGTAATTACCATGTCGAACAATCAAGAGCTTTTAGCCAACTTGCCGAGCTTCCTTGAGACACCGCCAGGTTTTCCACTCAACAGGTGGCTTAACTCTCTCGCCTATTAAAATTATTCTATAAAGCCCCTGTGAGGGTCCCTTTAAAAACTTAAAGGTGGACTCTTGCTTGCCGCGAGGCTGCTGGAGAAAATCGACTTTCACCTGTTGGTATAAAACTGATCTTGAGGCTAGGGTATGAGGAAAGGTGTTCCGTTAAGAGTGTATGACGTCGCATTCTTCGTAAAGTTTAGAAAGCATAGTTTAGAGAGTTTCAATTGATCCCTTACTACTATATTTCAAAATCCCGTACACATAACAAGCGGAGACCACGCTATAAATGAAATATGCTAACAGAAAAGTTAGCTTGACTTGCCTCCTTCATGCTACTTTCTTAGAGAAAGGGAAGTCCTACGCGGCAGTATAATAATAGCAACCTCGTCTACCCTCGTCTTCATTTCAGGGCTAATTTAATGGCGAATGTTTTTTCATTTCCGAATAATCTCAGATCATATAACTTTAATCCTAAGATAACAACAAACAAAGCAATTTTGTGAAGACCGTCTTTATGGTTTTATACAAAGCCAGAATTTTTGTTCGTGGAAAAAAATGAGAACATTTTAATGATTTAGAAATCACAGTTCATTGCACTGAGCTGCGACTGTTTGTTTAACACATGTAAACAGATCGTGCATTTTTGTTCGTGAAAAAAATGAGAACATTTTTATGATTTAGAAATCACAGTTCATTGCACTGAGCTGCGACTGTTTGTTTACCACATGTAAACAGATCGTGCATTCCCGGTCGCCATTATTAGTTCCTCTGAGTGGACGTACTACAGAAGCGTTAGGCAAGAACCCCAGGTCTCCCATTTATCGGCGACAGACTGTGTTCGTGCGTTGGGTCAAAGAAGCCGAAACTTAGTGTCCAAGAGGCACCTTCGACCCAAGCAAGCAAGATGGGCAGACAAAAAATCCGACTTCGAAATCTCGACTAAAGCCAGGTCTGAAAGAACCATAATACGGTTTACAAGATCCGCATCCGACCAGAGTAGAACTCTCAAGATGACCAGCCCAGCTTGCAGCAGAAGGAGGTCCAAGTCGAGTCCCACTTACCTGCGAATACATCCAGCCCAACCGATGTAGCCGTGCCGACCAGCCTGTGCCTTCGATATCTAAGGAGAACGCAGCCAGCACACAGAAAAGTGCATACAGAAAAATGTGGCAAAGCGCGAAAGCCTTGCCGGCTCCTTGCCTCAAAACAGGCGTGAATGCTGTGGTGATGTGGTTATGGAAAAGGCGCTGTCTATTCGTCATCTTGTCATTTTTTTAGCCGTTGCTCAGAAGTCAGCAAGGAGGTCGCTAATTAATGTTTGAAGTTTTTCGCTTATGCTTTTATACTGCGGCACGTTTCCTGCGTGAGAGGATAGATGAGCACACTTTTAGGTTTTAGATAAGTCAAGTATCGAGGACCCGAACAAAGCCCTCGAAAACGCCCAGAAGAACGCAAACCATTGGAGATTCAATACGAAATATAAAGGTGTAAGATAAGGTTCTTCTACCTGGAGAAAAATGAATTGGAGAGGCGCGCTGCAAATGAGCGACTTACTGCAAAAATCAGTGCTTTGTTTGCAACAAAATTTAAAACATTTTAAATGTTAAATTTATCTCACCAATTTGTAAAAATTGGACAAATATGTATTTGAAGTTCAAACCTATATCCATCATACAGTTCGCTCGAGAAAACTTTCTGAATTTGCATGCCTACAATATATCAGCAGCGCATCAAAGCAAACATTTTATCTTAGCAGAAATTGTCATTTTGCATAAATGGTGCACGCATTGTCAGACATATTTGCTCAATCAGATGACGGTTTATTTCTTGGAGTGTAGTAAGACAGACAATCATTTAGATCTCTTGGCAAAAAACTGCGTGTTCGGACTTTCTGGCAAAAAAAGTTCCGACATTCTGCAGATACCGCCTCTTCAGAGAGAAGAAAAGTTTAAATATCACTTTTTATCATCAGCTATTTCTGTATTGGAGGACATTATATAACCTAAGCTTTTTGACGCAGTTTTGTCTTATATGGTTCATTTAATTAAAACCATAAAAATTAGTTTTGTCCTAATTACACTTCCGCAAGAAATTGTGAAGGAAATATAATTATTTCGTAAGCATTACATGTTTAACTGCCTAAGTGTTGAACTTGAGGAAGCAATACAATAATGCGCAGTATTTACCCACGCAAAGTATCGCTGTTGCGTGGGACTTCAGTCAAGCAGAAATGGCTGATTTATTAAAAGAGAACGCCTACCTCTTTTGTTCGGCGAGCGCTTTCCTTGTAGTGCAAAAATAAAGAATGCAGTTGGATACCGTGAAATCATGACCATAAAACTGCAGCATCGACACATATTCACAGTGGTTTCTTATGCTCCTAGGACAACATAACCATCGAATATCAGGCGCATTGAATCTCGCATAGAAAAATGAAAGAAAGCTTCGAAATACAATTTAAGACTAGTCGTGCCGTTACCATATCGCAATACGTTGAATTTCAGACCTGGCCTTACCCCCTCAGTACAGACTGCGCGAGAGTACGTCGATTCCACTTCCTTAAGGGAATGATTGACATGGAATAATTGGAAGGGAATGATTGGCAGCAGTCTACAAATGCTGTCACGTTCTTGCGCTTCATTTAGATACAGCTAGGAGACCCTAATGATGATTTTCGTCCTGAACAAACTGTTTCATATTTCGGTCTATTATTGTACCGTTTAAGCCTTCGTTAATCAACGCTCTACTATGAGTATGTTTTTGGCCTTTTCCTTACTATTCCTATTTTCCTCTATAAGTGAGTAACGGCAAAATAAAGCCGTAAATTTCTTTTTTTTTCAATTTAGGAAACACTAGTTTGCTATACTGGATGCCTTCGATGTCGAACAGGAAACGATCGTTTAGAGAGAGCGACTGGTTGTAGCATTCCGATTATAATAAATGTACAATAAAAATATCTAACGCATTCTCGGAAAGCTGACTTTCTGCTCCTCAAATAATTTGGCTTGAATCTGGGCACTGCAATTGTGTGGGTAGAGTGATCACAGCTACTTACGAAATTCAGTTCGCAGAGCGCGGCTTCTGCAGCTTTACAAAACTGACCTAATCAGTTGCGCCGGTATCGGTGTTATTTAAAGAATGAGAAGAAGTACAAGCTAAACAGTCAGATAAAATCACAGTTTTCATCCTTGATAGTTACTACGCCAAAAATTGGTGGCATTATTAATTACGTTCTAGTTAGCCTGCAATGTAGATATACAAGGCTAAGCTAGGTGGAATGAACTAATTTACTCTAATATAAATAATTCTTAAATAAACTTTTGCTATAAACTAGTGAAGGAATACACCGTTGCACGGAGACCAATGAGTCATCTCTCTGCAAGCGGAATGCGATAAACCCCATTCTTTTTGCAGGTGGTGAACCTTTTCTTATGTGACACTGCACAACGAAAACTATCACGAGCTACACTGTCGAGCCCCTTTCTAACTCTGGCGCACAAGCCTCCTATCTTGTTTTCCGCTGTAAATACAATGTCAACGTCGTAACTTGACGCAAGTTTCTTGAGTCGGTGCGAAATGCAGTGGAGGTAAGGTATGGCAGCCAACTGCTTTCGCCGCGCCACCAAACCAACATCAAAGCTCGTCTGTCAGAACATGTTAAAACACGTTAAAACACGTTCTGACAGATGAGCGAAATGGACAGTTGGAAAGCATTCCGCTCAGTTGTGGCCGGTGCTACTACAGGCAGACAGGCAGATGTCTAAACATGCGCCTGACGGAGCACTCTAATTCTCTTGGAGGGAAGACGAATTCTATTCTGGCGCTACATCTACAATCCCGGGAGTATAAATCGGAGGATGACTCGTCTCTTTGTACGCCTGGTTTCAGTAATATGGGTGTAGTTTACAGCAATGGTAAACAATTCTGTCCAGAGTTGGTTGAGGCGTATTACATTTCTAAGGCTGAGGACAATTGTGTGGCTAAGACATCGGTTAGCATTCATTGTAAGGAAATCGCTCTATTAGAAAAGTCGTCAGTTAGGCCTTCACTGAATTTTCTTCTTCTTTTTCGTCTTCGTCTCAATTTCCTGCCATTTCAATGGTTGGGTTGTGCGCGTGCTTTTCAGAACGAGTCCTCTTTGTATTCTTTCGTTCAATAAACATTCAGTTGTTAGTCCAGCCTTGTCCTGTCCTCTTCTTCCCTGTGTTCCGTCCTTTGGCTGGTTAAAATGAAACCCTTCGAACTATTAGGCTGGATTGCCATGTTACCTTGAGATCGAGAAATTAAGTCTCAGCTTCAACTTTTACACGCGAGCAAATGTAGCTAGGGTCGAATGTGTGCGCGGCCCACCTCCGGCGCGTCGGCACCTCGTGAACGAAGCATAGTGCACAGCGAGCGTATTCGGGGTTTCTGACTCCATTGATCGCTTGCGCGAGGAGCTGCAGCTCGAACATTGCGCTGCGGTCTATTTCAAGGCCAGAACATCCACGTGGATGAGGTGCCACTAAGGTCGGCACCATTGGCGGCAAACCGGCCCAGAGCTACCACCCCCTCATCTGTGGTCCCTAATTTAGATTCCTTTTGTGAGCTTATCTGAGGCCCACCTGCATAAGTGGCATTATCTGTCCGTTTCTCATATTTGCCCTACTTTACTTGTCATGTACGTTCATCTATTCTAGCTTTTTGATTCTTAAAATCAATGTTAACACGCTGAGTAATTTCTGCTCTTTGCTACAGCCAAGAGGCAGCTTTGTGCATATATATCTAAGAGTGGGCTTGGTTAGGCGAAACCTCCTGGGATGTTGCAATAAATAGCATAATATCCAAGGCTAATGAGCTCCTGAAAGGGAAGGGTTCGACTTTTGTTTGCACGCACCTTATCTTTTCCGCCACTGCCTCGTTTCTTAATTTTCAGCTACTTTTCGCATGTCCGAATTATTTGTTAGTTTTATTTTTATCCAAAATCTTTTATTTACTTCTGTTGACCAGTGTCGTTAGTACGAAGCATTTTACTCTTTGTTGTCGTCCTCATCATCATCATCATCATTATCAGCCGAACTATACCCACTGCGGGGCGAAGGCCTTCCCGATCATGTGCTAGCTGCATAAACTGACCCCTGCGAATTTCTTAATCACATCCACCTAACTAGTTTTCTGCCGCCACCTGCAACGCCTACCTTCCCTTGGAATCCAATTCCAAGGGAAGAGACCATCGGTTATCATCTCTTCTAACTACATATCTCGCCCATTCCTATTTCTTCTTCTTTATTTCGACCAGAATATCAGTAACCTAAGTCATTTTTCTGACTCCCTCAGCACGCTTTATATCTCTTAACGTTACACCTACCATTTTTCGTTCCATGGCCAACTACGTTATACTAAACTTAAGTAGAACCCTTTTTGTTAGCCTCCATGTTTCAGCTCTATAGGTCGGTTCGGTGCCATACTGTGCCACTAATAAACAATGACTGAGATGCTCGGCACAGTGATGGTGGTTTTTGTGAACGGGAATGCATTCACCGCACAACCGGTCATTTCATCGTGCACGAAAATAAGATGATCCATGTCGATATACTTTACCTTGCGATTAACCAAGTGCTATATAATAATTTTCGACATATTTCACGTCCGAACTGCACCCCATTGAAGACGTAGGATCATTTGTTCTTCTTCCGGCAGCTCACAGAAACTGACGAGAAATGCGCTCGAATCGAAAAGAAGCCGCTGAAAGCTGCATTCAGCATTAACAGGCGGTGCAATTTCTCAGTGCGGAAACGTTTGCTCTTCTTCCCTGTCACAAGGTACAATTATGGTGCTGAACGCTCCTCACCCTAAAAACAAGAATGGTAATGGCCATGGCTGCCGCCAACATTAAGCGTTAGGCTCATTCCCTTTCCTTTTAATGTAACAAAATAGCAAAACTGGATGCTTTGCCTCTAATTATGAAATTCAATGAAACTGCATTGCTGCAGGGCCCAGCATTCGTACCTTCAACTTGATGTCTCCAAGGGTTTTCCGAGGCTGGCAGTTTTAGTCTGTCGAGTGATCCCTGATTTTGCTCTTTAGCACAATAGTGAGTGATGACTGAACATGTGCCGTTGCACCCAGCGCCTTTACAGCTGGCCATAGACATCATACTAGCTCCGTAAGGCATCTGTTATCTGCCGCCACTCTGTTCTCAGGACGCTGACATATATATGTTGCTGCAAAACCTGAAAGCGCCTAAGTTACAAACACGTAGTTCATGCAATCTAAATTTTAATTATGTTGAACGCGGCGAAAACACAAATACAGTACGGCCCACTGTTAAAGGGAACATGAGGTCGTGTTGCTGCCGTGCTTTACAAAGCTCCCCGTGAGAGAGCCAGTGGCAAACAATCTTACAAGGTTCATGCCCACTAAGCACAGACGACTGCTCTTCCCGAAAATGCACTTGGTGCCATCCGATCCTGCCAGTGATCGGCGGCAGCACTTTGCAAAATGTTTAGGCCACGCGATCTCATGTTTTCTTTATTTATAGATAGTACGGTTCCTTGAAAATTCCCCCTGATGTTGAACGGCTAGCGTTAGTAAGATTCTTTATAACATCATTATAGTCTGAGGTAATTTTGCGTCATGATGCTTTACAGAGGCCACTCAGAAACATTCAGTGCGAGTTAATCGTACGTTTTAGGAAACGTGTAGTGAGTATGAAGGTATTCTTGAATTAGTTGCCAAAAAGCTGCGTTTAACGTTTCGTGCTATTTCATTGATAGTGTGATATTCTAAATAATTCGGTGTGCAGGTTGCGCCTCATCTCCCGAAAGCCAGCCTTTCGCTTAAAAGTTTGTCGCATATTAAAATTATTGACAAAATAATGTGGCCATCAGAAAATGATATTATTCGCACTAAAACATAGAAATGCCTCAAAGATTTTTTTTTTTCATAACACATGGTATCACTCTGTTCAATTAGCTGGTCCACTGCGCTACATCTATAAGGGGTCTTTAATTGTCATCATGTTTTTTTTTCCTCAGAATATCTACACACAAAGAGAGGGTATACGTTCTTGTAGGCCTGGGAAACCCCGCCATTGAGCTTTCGTACATAAGAGGGACGATTGCAGCGGACGAGAGTGGGAGAGTGTCAGAAAGCAAGTGTTTCGAAGAGTGAATGATGTTTACGCAAGACAAACTGAAAACGACAGCACCTGTAATAAACTTTGAGCATCACATGCCCTAACTGGTCTTTGCTTTAGATTAAAAAAAAATTGTAGCTTGCACTTTGACCACAAAAGAGTTCAATCAGAAGAGAATATTTAGCCTATTTTGCAGCACAGACTTCTCTGCACATTGGGTCCTAAAACTAGAACGTAGAACGTTTCCACAAGCGGGACTGTGTTTCAACCACGACTTTACCGGAGCCAGTTTTATTCACACCCGATAAAATAATAAGAGAATATGCTTTCTGTACCTGCTGCAGCTACTGCATGATCTAGAAAAAAAAATCAATCACATTTTTATTACTGACTATGCACCATAGACGCAAGACTTAAACCAATATCATTTTGTTACCTGTCTCAGCTGAGTAAGCATGCGCATGTGGCATCGAGCGTTGCGGTTAGAATGTGGCTTGATTGTGCTCAATTCTATTCTTCGTCATTTCTCAATTTCACTACACTTAATTCAGCTATAAATCTTTTATTTGCAAATCCGTATTTTCGAACATATCAAAGCGCATTTCCAGATGAATAGATTGCGTAGACTAGTTATATTCTTCAGAGTTGCGATGAGATCGCGTAGCCCGCACACATACTAACGGCATGACAACCACACTGTTCGTACTTATTAAAGTTTCAAGCTCGCCTAAATAATAATTGCATTCAGCGACCGTTTACCTTGCCATCGAAGTGCTGAGTGCGGAACCTCAATTTGCCGAAGCCATCCCGAGCCGACCCCAGCTGAGTCCCCATTTCCTCACTCGAGTTGATTCATTAAACCTCCTAAATATCAAATCTTTGTAGACATCGCGTATTCAGGCTTATGTTTATAATTCCGTCACAACAATGTGTCATGTAGAATAGGAGTAAATAAAAACATGCAATCAGCAAGTAAATAAGAATATTTAGGAGCACATTGCAAGGCTTCAAAAGAAAAAAAAATTTTTTTTAAATGTACAATACAGCACTGCTCCCTAAAACGTTGCTGCTATCGTTGTGCGTTTGGGCGTCCTTCCACCGGTTGCAGGCATTTTTCTAGTTGAAAAAAATTGTCAATTCTTGGGGAAAACCCAAAAATTACAAAGAACTAGTGCTCGCCGCTACGTCACCCAACAAAACACACGCGTCTAGCGGCCGGTGAAGGAAGCAGGAACTCAGTACGCCGAGTATAGCAAGCGCTTCGACAGGCGCGTCCTTGACGCCGTCAGAGCAAACGTGGGGCACCTCACACGTGTCGCTACAACGCCTATCCTTCGCACGTGGCGTCACTTCCGCTCGGGCGACGATAAAGGCTCGGGGCACGATGCCCCCAGTGCAGGTCAGGTACTGCGGCAGGCGAACGTACACGCTTCTGTGACCAAGCTCAGATGTAAGACTAAATATTATGTAAGGTAAGTTCGTGCCCCTGTCTGGTTTTCCTACGTGTTGATGTCGATGTTTTGATTCTTTTACGTTGCTGTCGGGCAGATAAGTTTTAATTCGATTGGGTTGTTTTGTGTTTTTTTCAGAAAGTAAATTTTTGCTTTAATAATATTGGCTGCCGCAGTTTGTGCGAAGGCTTTCCGGACACAGGCTGTCTGCCGTCGGGGAGATGTTAGAAAAAATAAATAAACCAGCAAAACATCAAGTACAGAATGAGTACTGAAATTTATTTATATAACCGAATTTTCAGCAGCTCTAAAAGAAGGGTTGTATGAGAATTTACACTCGCAAGGATATATCGACATTGTCATTTAACCATTTAAGACAACATAATGCATTGCCGTCTAAAGTGCCAACTGTCGACTAATATTCGGAGCGTAGTAAGAAGATCGATTGAAATTTTTTTTTTTTTTTGAGATTCCGTTTTTACTACAGTGAATAAAAATGGTGCAGTGCAGCCCAACCTTTTCACTTGTTTTGATGGGTTACATGGAGATGTTAGTTAAACGTGAAATGCGCTTTTAATTATTAACCAGCGGACCGCTGAAATTGAAGGCCCGAAAGCCTTTGAGGCTAAATGCAAGCACTTGAGAAAACTCAGGATATATAATTTGTAACGTACCTCTTTGTTATGGCATTAATTACTAATCCATATACCTGTTCGGAGCCACTTTCAAAATCCACAAACATGACAATTAACATTTTATGCTGTCATGCAAATATTTCAATATACGCATGAGTTTGCCAGCTTATGCTGCATGTACAATATTATCTGCTGTTCAAACATCTTCTGTTTGAAAATCCGTAATTCTTCCCACCGCTTAGGCCATAAGTTTGTCTGTTTGATTATTTTCTTAGTTTTCTTAAAAACTAATTATTTCCAACATGTATTCCAGCAATGTGTACTTCCTGATACTTCCTTCTTTTCACGCAGAAAAGACACGATGAAGGTAACAGCACAGGTTGTTTTGATATCACTCTGCATCACACTGCCCTGCGTTTCGTCACAAGCGAAGACACCACAACGTCAGTATAGTACATCTATCTTTACGTTCTATTTAATTCTTCCTGCTTATTAATCATGAACTGTAGCGTAACATATATTGATAAAAAGAAAACATGCCACCCTTCTGTGGTGCTCACGAAAGCATGTTTTTGTCAAAACTAGTAATGGAAGTGTTTTAAGCAGCCCCCAGTCTTGGTGAGTGTAAAGTAAGCCATCGCATTCTTCCTCAGGGCGTACTCGAGTTTTATAGAAAGAAATGTTGCAAGAAAATCTCTACACAGTGTTGAATAAGAAAGTATTGCCGCTAACAACAATACTCTTTGCTCCTGCTATACTGCATATTAAATTCCTCACTACACAGTGTAGCAGAAATTCATCGTTCGACAGGCGCTATGCTTTTTTGCGTGGCTTTTGCTGTTGCCGAATTACATAGTTCGTTCGTGGGCGCAGGTCAGCCCCAAAAAAAATGTTTCCAGTCCCTTGTTTTCCTCCATCTCGCCTGCGGCATTTACCGACTGATATTATGAATTTAGAAAGCTGGTTCAGGGAGATTATGATATAAGTGCTGCTGTACGCCACAAATAGGGTTACATTCTTAGCTACATGTTCCTGAAATAAATATTGAAGTGTACCATTTTTCATCATAGATGTGCCCTTGGTAGCATATATAGATAGGCCGTTAGGCATTAGTCACAACCATTCCAGTTTCAAAAATGTCTGCACCACCGGTGGCAGGATGAGCCAAACAGTGACGTCGTGAGATTGTTACCGTTGAGCGTGCTCCGAGAGAATCTAATTGTAGCAGCTCGAAAGAAACTTGCTATGTCCAAAGGCCAGTGTTTATAATGTATTCTATTTTCATAAAGGCTGGAAACTGATGTCGCTTTTACTATTCTCCAGCTACAGATTCTCCTGGTAAACAGAAGGCCTATATGTAATGAGAAAAATATAGCGGTTAGTATTCATATTGAAAATTTACTATTAGAAGAATTCTGTTCATTTTCTGGCGTTATAAGTGGCGGAGGGGCTTGCGAAACTCGATGAAGTCGTGAGCTCTGCGGTGTAGGGCCACCTAAGATAGACAGCTCACGGCAGAGAGTTCTAACAAAACGTGATTCACTGGAGAGGGTAATGGCAACCCACTCCAGTATTTCCTGCCAAGAAAACCCTATGGCCAGTCACAATACCATTAATGATATGGCGCCGGAAGATGAGCCCCCTAGGTTGGAAGGCGTCCCACATGTTACTGGGGATGAACAAAGGGCGCTTCCTAGTAGCTCCAGGACGAATGAAGCGGCTGGGCTAAAGCCAAAAGGACGCTCAGTTGTGGATGTGTCGGGAAGCGACCGGAAAATCCGATGTTGCAAGGAGATATATCACATAGCAACATGGAATGTAAGATCTATGACTCAAGGTAAACTGGATGTCGTCAAGCGAGAAATGGACAGATTGTACATTGACACCTTGGGTATCAGCGAGCTCAAGTGGACCGGAATGGGAGAATTTAACTCCGGCGACCATTATGTCTTTCATTGTGGGCACGAATCCAAGAGAAGGAATGGGGTCGCCCTCATAGTAAACAGAAGAATGGGCAAAGCAGTGCTAGGGTACAAACCCAAAAACGACCGAATGATTTCACTTCAGATCCAAGGTCACCCTTTCAACATAACAGTTATCCAAGTCTATGCACCGACCACTACTGCTGAAGAAGCTGACGTTGAGAGATTTTATGCGGACCTACAATGCCTTTTAGACCGCACCCCATCATCAGACGTCGTTTTTCTCATAGGAGACTGGAATGCTATGGTCGGGAGTGAAGAAATATCCGGAATTGTAGGCAAGTTCGGTCTTGGCGAGCCAAATGAAGCTGGGCAGAGGCTAGTAGAGTTTTGTCAAGAAAACAACCTGACTATAGCGAATACTCATTTTAAACAGCACTAGAGGCGCCTGTACACATGGACTTCACCGGACGGTCTGTACAGGAATCAGATCGATTATATTCTTTGCCGGCAGAGATGGAGAAGCGCTATACAAGCAGTAAAAACAAGGCCTGGGGCCGATTGTGGCACCGATCATCAGCTTCTTGTTGCCAAAATTAAGCTTCTATTGAGGAAAGCGCAGAAAACTAGAAGGCCTTTCAGGTATGATCTGGATCAAATTCCATTAGAATATGCTGTGGAAGTGAGGAATCGATTTCAAGAATTAGATCTAGAAGACAGAGAGCCCGAAGAGATGTGGACTGATGTTCGTGATATAATACAAGAAGTTGCTACTAAGGTAGTTCCAAAGCAAAAGAAATGCAAGAAAGCAAACTGGTTATCTGAAGAGGCTTTGCAAATAGCTGAGGAAAGGAGGATGGCAAAAGTTATGGGGGAAAGAGAAAGATACAAGGTTTTCAATGCGTATTTTCAGAAAATAGCAAGAAGAGATAAGAATGCCTTCCTGAACATACAGTGCCAAGCAGTTGAGGACAACCCAAGTAGCACAAAGTGGGCTATGAAGAGTGAGCCCCGGTGGGCCCGATGTAGGCAATGCAGGACAGCCCCAGTGGGCTCAATGTGGGTGCTGCAAGAGGGGCCGACGTAGGCCCGAAGCGGGCTGTCGACAAAGCCCCAATGGGCCCCACTAGGGGCCGATGCAGGCAGCCCTTGCGGGGCCGCCCACATTTTTCCGGCATTGTTAAAAGGGCCCATCCCGCCAACTCCCCGCGATGGTCCTACTTTGGACCGATTTGGGCAGCCGCTTTGGAGGAACATTTTTTTTTATTTCAGTTAGCCCCTCAGATAACGACATAGGACCAATCCGCGTTCTATAGCGCTAGCCGCACTTGGGCTTGCCCACATTATTCTCACAGGGGTCCGACGCAGGAAATTGATGGCAAGCCGTAGTCGAAGTTTTCCCAATCAATATCTATGCACATAATTAAGTAATTATTTTTTCATGTCTAGACTTTCTAAACAGCCAAAATATTAAATTTTACAATAATTCATAACATTCATCTAGCCGAAATGACTTCATGTACATCTTGTTCAGGCTATGTAGATGTGTGTTCTGAACAGCAATATTGTGCTGGGAGTTGCAGGCTGTCCAAACCAACCTCATCAGAGGCAACAGTTAGCAATCAGTTTATTTTAGTATTTGTAGCGCAATTTGCATGAGCGCGAGAACTAAAGCCATGTAAATTTCTAATCTACTAAACATGGCAACAACTGTTCTACAAATCATCTATAATAGTAATTTAGGGCAACATCTAATGCACATAAAGGTTGGAAACAATGATTACGCAATTGCACGTACGCCTTCTAGCCCCATTACGGCCGATGCGGGACCTACAGCGGTTTTGTGTGGGCAGTCCCAATTGGGCTGGGCGTTGGTTTTGAACCTAAAGCCCACTTGCTGTTGCACGTGCCTTCAATTCCCCACGAATGACCAATTTTGGTATCGGCGGGCCCTTCCGCCTTCCAGCCCCATTACGGCCCATGTGGGATATAAAGCAGTTTTATGTGGACAGCCCCAATTGGGGTGGACGTTGCTTTTCAACCTAGAGCCCACCTGCTGTTGCACGGGCCTTCAATGTCCCCACAAAGGACCGATTTTGGTACCATGCGGGCACGCCAGCCTTTTAGCCCCATTACAGCCTATGTGGGACCTAAAGCGGTTTAGCTAAGGCTGCCTCATTTTGGCTTCACGAGGGCTTGCCCAAATTGAGCCCTTATTCATATTTCACCTGCCCTCAAGTAATCTACAAGGGGCCGATTGGGGCAGCATGTGAGTATTTCTGTTTTCTTGCCCCACTACGGCCGATGTTGGTCCCACAAAGATTTAATGGGGGCGGCCTCAATTCGGATCTATGAGGGTTTTCCCATAAAAAGCCCACATTTAGGTTGCATTGCCCTCAAATATCCGGCAAGGGACTCTTGTAGTCTGGATGCAGGAATGTGCTCTGCATTAGCCCAAGAAACGCCGCTATGGGACCCATGTAAGGTCCCATAGCGGCAAGCCCAAATGGGGCTTGCCCACTTTTGCCCCCTCGGGGACCGATGCAGGTTTTATGATGGTTGCCCCAGCCTTACTTGCCTACATCGGACCTACTGGGGCCCCACATTCTGTGCTACCTGGGAACAGCCAATTAAGGAACACAAGAGCTCTATATAAGACAATCAAAGATATCAATGGAAGCTTCTGTGCTAAGCTGGGCGTGATTAAAGTCCCTTGATAATTTGAAAGTAGCGACACTCTCCTCCGCGCCGCGCTTTGCTCCTCGATTCTCCTCGCGCGGCGGCGGCGAGCGCTGCGCACGACACGCTTTTCCTCCTTGACGCCCGCCGGCCGGCCGCAGCAGTGAGTGAAGCGCGATCTTTTGGGCCAGGTCTGCGCTTCAGGAGTGCACAAAATTTTTAAAAAATTGCGAGAAAAGCATTGAAAATGCCGAAAGTAAAGTTCATGAATTGATTGGTTTCTTTTTAGAACTGTTTTGAATGGGGAATACTGATAAACAAAGCTTTCAGGCGATGTTCTGTGCTACAGACACTTTTTAAGTCTCATGATAAGGTTTTACTTTGTGCACTTAATCTAGTACTGCCTCTGACTTTGTGTTTGTTTTTTTGTAGCGTGAAATCTGTCACCGCGGTAAAACTTCGGAAAACGATCCAGGCTGCTGATTTGAACTTCAAGATCAGAGAAGGTGAAAGCAGGACTTAGTCTATTTCGCTACTGTCAAGCTATCTCTCTAAGCATAGTATATGTCACGTGATCAACCATGAGATTGGATTATTGGTTAATTGTACATGTATTTCGATCAATTACTGAGCCAAATTAATTGATATTTAGTAAATTGCAATTAAAATCTAAATTTTAGCTGCAACATCGAACCGTATACCATTGGAAAGCTTAGGCCAAGTGTAATGGCACTGTGCTAGTTAGCGATCCGCGATAATCTGCGTTAATTAGTTAATTTTGTATAAAACCAAATTTTTAGCTGTTCCTTGCTGCTTCGAGGCAAGGAACAGGTTTGCCACGGCAGTCTTGATATGATGCTGATGGAGGAAGTAAATAATTTTACGAGTACGCGGCCCCTCACCTGACTTCGCGTGTGGTTAAAAGACAGCAGGGTACACTGGGAGATGTGGTGGGCCCTATTGCCGACACACTGAAGTTCTGGGGCAAGCATGCTGTGGTCTCATGCGCTATGTAAAAGAGCTTGATTTCATTGAACTCAACAATCAAATAAAAAAAATTACAAGGTGCACATAGGTCTTCAACGTGCGGAAATGAGAAAGCATATAACTGCCAATTCATTAACTATCGCTATCCTATCTATCACTATATCTACTGATGCCAGATACGAATCGCAACTGTCATTATCCGCAACGAACACTATCACCTCACTATCCAGGCCTATTACTATCATTTACTATTATTATCCGTAACAGTCACCATCATTACCTATCACTATTCATAACCATCACTATTTAATCTGTGCCGCCCCATGACCCATTGATATACTTCAATTTTCATTGACTTACTTTGTCAGTCATATCTCTATTATCTCATAATATCTGACGAGACAACTATACATTGACTTTTAATTCTTATACTTTCTTGTTTTCTCATAAATGGAGGTGGGTAAAGAGCAAGCCACAGAAATAACTGACTACTATCAGAGCGAGGTTCATGTCTCTGTCGAGGAGGCTTCCTTTACTTCAGGACAGGTCGGTGAGAGAAAATTGATGGAACTGCGTTTGGCCTGTCTTTTTTTTCGAGTTCGTGTAATATTGGAGGCTCAAACTGGTATTCAGTGAAATGTAGCTAGAACATAGAGCGATGAGTTAATCACTCAGGCTAGGTGAAAAAAAAATCTTGTTGCATACAATTGAAATGAGTAATATGTTACAGTGTTAAGAATTGTTGCTCACAAAATGTTCCACTATTTTTACATCATAACTATAATCATTATTGATTGTTTAAGTACAGAAAATTGATGCAATGATTCCGGCTGATTTGACATCGATGGGATAACTTTCCTCGCAGTAAATTAATACACGGAATCGCGGTTTTAGAGCTCCAGCTTTCAAAGCGGAGGTAACCTGCCAACGCCTAGTAGTTATGGTCAAAGTGAAGCGTGTGTGATCATATGAACACCGCCTGCCCATTGGCCGTACCCCTGATAAAACGAACGCATATTTTTAACCCACGCGTGCGTCGAAGCATGGCAACACATTCAAGAATTGAATGTGTTGCCATGCTTCGACGCACGCGTGGGTTAAAAAATGGCTACACATTCAAGAATTACCCCGCCGGGGTGGCGCAGTGGTTACGGCGCTCGACTACTGTTCCCAAGGACGCGGGATCGAATCCCGGCCTCGGCGGCAGCTTTTCGATGGAGGCGAAAAGCAAGGCGCCCGTGTGCTGTGCGATGTCAGTGCACGTTAAAGAACCCCAGGTGGTCGAAATTTCCGGAGTCCTCCACTACGGCGTCTCTCATAGCCTGAGTTGCTTTGGGACGTTAAACCCCACCAACCAACCAACCAACATTCAAGAATTGAAAAAAAAAATGCCGTACGACCTAACTAGTGCAGATTACCCGCAATACCTTGGGTTTACTTACCAAAGAGTTTTTCAGGGCCAGCATTAATTCCTCCCGAGTAACCGACGCACACTACAAGTACAAGCTGGAAAGGCTAGCTCCTCTAGAAGCCCGAATTTTGATTTTTAGTGAAAGAGGCCGGGGATCCTAGCATAATCGCGACAAATGTAATCGAGAAACAGTAATTTTCCAGTTATCTCTGACAGCAAAAAGCAGATTATAGCGCCCTGTTTCTGACTGTACAGAAGTCGAAGCGTGTTAAATGATGGAGCCTTGGAGCCTCGCAGAATATTCAGCATGCTGCAGAGGACAACCTTATTCTTATACAATGAACATGCTGCCGCCGCAAAATTATTGAGGAGCAAGCAGGAATAAAAAACGCAATGTCAGGTGACGCGTTATTACGGGGAGTGAGAAAGGCACCCGACGTCGCAAACAACTCTGTTCTTTCTAGGAATAAACGTCTTTCGACTAATCTTGTGAATCCATTGACTCGTGCGCAAGCCGTCACGCTTGCCTTGAGATATCATGAATACCGCATAACCATCTTCAGGCCGCTTGCTGCAGTTGTAAGCTGAACAGCACAGCATCGAGGTTGCACGCTGCAATAAAAGCACAGCGCGCAATATTCGCTCGCCGAGACTAGGAGAAAAATGGCGCGAAGGAAAAAGAAAACACAAGAAAAACGGCGGACGCGCGTCTTTTTCCAAGGGCAACGGCAGGGAGACCAATCGTCGCTCAGGAAATCGGGCGGAGAGCCGGCCTTCAGCGAAGGGGCGCGCAAGGGGCGAGGAGGAGGCGAGGAGGTAGCGCGGCGGCGGCAAAGTTCAATCGTTGGCGTAACTTTCAAAGTATCAAGGGGTTTTAGGCGTGATAAAGGACAAACGAGGCAAGGACCTCACTGAAGCCTCAGAGATAAAGAAGAGGTGGCAGGAATACACAGAAGAACTGTACAAGAAGGACCCGAATGTGCAAACCCAACATAAGACGGTTGTGATTACTGATCTCGAGCCGGGCATCCTGAAGAGTGAAGTTGAATGGGCCTTAGCCAACCTTGCTAAGAACAAAGCTAGCGGAATTGATGGCATTCCAGCTGAGTTGCTTCAAAACCTCAGCCATGACGCTGTTAACGTTCTGCATACATTATGTCAGAAGATTTGGACACCCCTGCAGTGGCCACAGGATTGGAGGAGGTCAGTTTACATCCCCATTCCAAAGAAAAGAAGTGCCAAAGATTGTTCCAACTACCGCACGATCGCGCTTATTTCGCATGCTAGCAAGGTGATGTTGAAAATCCTCCAAGGAAGGCTGCAGCAGAATGGGGATCGGGAGCTTCCGGACGTGCAAGCTGGGTTTTTTCAAGGGCAGAGGAACTAGAGACCAAATTGCCAACCTTCGCTGGATCATGGAAAAAGCAAGAGAGTTCGAGAAACCCATCCTCTTCTGCTTTATTGATTATGCGAAAGCGTTTGACTGCGTAGATCACAGCAGATTGTGGCAAGCTCTCCAAAAGATGGGAGTTCCAATTCACCTCATCTGTCTCCTCAGGAACCTGTATGAAGGACAAGAGGCCACAGTCAGAACTGGGCATGGTCTTACTGATTTGTTTCCGATTGAGAAAGGAGTGAGGCAAGGCTGCATGCTGGCGCCCTGCCTATTTAACCCATATGCAGAGTGCATCATGAGGAAGGCCGGTTTGGACGAGTCTTCAGCTGGAGTAAAGATTGCTGGAAAACGTATCAACAACCTTAGGTATGCGGATGATACCACTTTAATGGCAGAAAGTGAAGTGGAAGAGACTTCTGATGCGCGTACAAGAAGAGAGTGAGAAGTTTGGGCTTAAACTGAACATTAAAAAGACAAAGATCATGGCGTCTTGCCCTATCAAGTCCTGGAGCATCAATGGACAAGAAGTGGAAGCTATGACAGATTTTCTCTTCTTGGGCTCCAAGATTACCTCGGAAGGAGACTGCAGCCATGAAATTAGGAGACGCCTGCTTCTGGGAAAGAGAGCAATGGTTAGCCTTGACCGCCTTATAAAGAGCAGAGACATTAGTCTGCCAACCAAGATCCGTATAACTCGTGCGATGGTCTTTCCAGTTGTGATGTATGGATGCGAGAGTTGGACTGTGAAAAAGGCTGACCGCTGAAGAATTTACGCGTTTGAATTGTGGTGCTGGCGAAGACTCTTGAGAGTTCCTTGGACTGCCAGAAGATCAAATCAGTCGTTATTGTCTACCATAAACCCTGACTGCTTATTGGAGGGTCAAATTCTAAAGTTAAAGCTCAGCTACTTTGGTCATCTGATGAGAAGAGAGGAGTCGCTGGAGAAAGATTTGATGTTGGGAAAGGTTGAGGGTCGCCGGAGAAGGGGTAGGCAGCCAACGCGATGGTTAGATGGCATCCTCGAGGCACTGCAGATGAAGTTATGTGATGTTAGGAAGATAGTGAGAGACCGGAAAGCGTGGCGTGACATGGTCCATAGGGTCCCGAATAATCTAGATAATGTTGCAAACTGCTACCAGCACAAGCTGGAACATAGTATTAAGACACAAGAGTGGCCGGAATCTTTGAGACAGGTCTCAGTGCGTCTTGCCCTAGAACGAAACTGATAAAAGTGCGACTCGCGACATCGAGCATTAACAAAAAAATACCGAAGTGATACGTGATCGCGAGTCAGAGCGATAAGGCCGTATGCCGGCGGCTGTTAAAGAACAACAAATACAGTTTTGAAGGTTTCGTGGCAATATATATATATATATATATATATATATATATATATATATATATATATATATATATATATATATATATATATTGCATAAATGACGAATTTCTCTAAAAACATAGCTGGGGCGTAGCTTTAGTTAATCCCGGTAGGTTGCGAAAGCAATAATAGCTTGTCTACGCTATAGTTTCGTTGCTGTTCTTCTTCTGTTTCCTGAACGAGTCGTTGCCGCCTAGTTGCATTACTACGTTCTTGACTGCTCAGTGAACACGTCGACAAAGAGTCTTCACTGTTCAAAGCGTCCATTACATTCCATTCGGATTCGTCACCGGTTGAGGAAGGTTCAAGAGAAGCGCGACGCCCTCGTGTAGCTGCATCCTGAGCGCGCCATCGAGCGAGGCGCTGTTTCCATTCTTCATCTCTCTCAGTAGCCCGCGTTCCTGTTTATCAGGATGCATAGCCAGTGCCTCAGCTGAGCAAGCGTGAGCATTTATATAGCCATCGTTTTCTTCCTCCTCCTCTCAACTGCGAGAGAAGAGGTGACAGCAGCGCCGCCACTCGGTAGCAGCGCGGCTTCAGCTGCAGCGCGCCGTGCCTACCGACCGCCGCCACCCGACGACTCGACTTGGTAGACCATCTTTCGCAGCTGGTATGACGTCACAGCCACCTGGGGTCAATAAAAGTCAAACCTGCCTACCGACCGTGGCTACGCGAAGGGCTGAAAATGGGAGTAGTGTTGCTTTTGCTATAACACCTACTTTATCCACTCTGTCTTCTGCAGGGGCAAAAACTTCTGCTCACAGAAAGTATGTGCTTCAAAAAGGTACAACGGTCAACAATAACACAAGTATTTCACGCCGGACTTGAAGCTGCGAGCGCGCAGGACGTAACCTCAAAAGAAAGAATTTTAGACATTCAAATCTAGATCCTTAGCCCTCGGCTGGCGCCATATTCGCTGATGCTGCTTTGATGTTGGTTCGATTGCACACTTTCTAATCTTCTCGGCAACAAGCCATTCCAGCTTCTCGTTCAGGCGACTCGGTAGCGTGTCTGGCCCGGCTGTGGTTTCTGCCATTAGCGACAGTGGCTCCCTCTACGCTACGCCGTCTTTTCTTGTCTCACCACCTGGTGGATTCGGTCGACACTACACTCACGGTTTCGGCTGAGATCGTCCAGATGACGTATGTGATTGCGTATTTGCCTAAGTTACATTGAGGAGCGGCGCAGATGAAACTTCGTGACGATGATGATGTTCACAGCAAAGCGCGAGAGTTTTTAGTGGTTGAAAATTGATAAATACGACGACGGTTTGCTCCGCAGCCCCAGCATGAAAATGTGTTTTAAATTTGCGTAAGACGTGATCGGCTCCGGCGATAGCAGAGTTCCAAAGAGTACCAACACCATTCCCACTTTGAGTTATAGATCAATGCGCTTCCGCCATCACATCTGGTCTGCTAACCGCCCTGGTTACCTCAGTCGGTACAGCGGACGAATGTTTCTTTAACTACGAAGTTTCTGAGAAAGCTTTATAGCTTTTCTTTGTAGCCTTATGGCTACGCTTGCGTGGAGGCGAACGAGTAATTACTCCCTTATTAGAAATCTATTTCAGCTTGAGGGATTTCACTACATATTTGAAAAGCTCCAAGGAGTGTTCATTTTTTTTTTTTGTTGGGTTCGTTGTTTTTTATCCTTTAAGCGCGATAGGATTTTCTGGCCTGTAAGCGCAGGTGGCCTTGATCAGAACACTTTCATGTTCATCAGATAGTTTTGGGTTTCATGTTTTTTCCATCACCCTTGCCAGTCGATTGTACCTACATGTTTGCAAGCAAATGTAGTTTATGTTTTGCCAGATTTTATTGCGTCTTTGAACGTTCCAAATCATGCCTGTTTATGGGGTGTAATGCAAGAGTTGTTTTGACTGTTCAATTCGTACTTGTCCATTTTTCCCCTGGGTTTCTTTTTCAGCGTCGACGAAGGGTTTGTACACAGATTTAATTTCTAAGCTCTGCCTTCCACCTATGTACCGCTTTTGTTCTTTGTATTTTCGTTTAACAGGAGATGGGGAATTCCAGATTTTACGAAAAATACCTTTTTCGCCGAGTATAAGAATTTTATTATAAGACAAACACTGAGACCCTGTCCTTCAAAACGTGGTGATTGAAAGGGTCATTTTAAGATAGATTGTGACCAATCTCATTCTCCAGAAACTATTGAGTATTCTGTAATTGATTGCAGTGATGCGGTATTTTTGTGAGATGTTATGCAAAGGATGTCGAGAAAAAAAAGAGACTTTATTAGATACCTCACTGTAGGCTTACATACAGCGCTAACTTTTGTTGATGGGCTTTAGACATGTTATTTTCAATTAGAGTACACAGCCTCTGAAAAACGCGCATGATGTACCAATAGTGTAAACGTGTTGCTTCTGCAAAGAGAAGGTTCTGTAGATAATTTTTCATTTAAGGAAATTTGCTTGCACAGCCCGAGCTGTAACCAGAGTGGAACTCACTCTAGTAATGTTCTCTTCACTGCCTCTAGTTTATAATTTTGTTGACTAGGGATGTCCTATTGTGTAGCTTGTTTATCTGGTGTTGCTTCCCTAATATTGAGTAAAGTTCATGTATGTGGAACATTGATTCAATGTCATAAATACCACGTCGAAAAAACAAAAAGAGGCGATAGAATAGTGCTCTCGCGTACCAGGGCCAGGGATGTTAGTCTTTTCATTCTGGCGAGGGTTGAAAGCCATCCTCTGCATTTCTTTTAGTAATTTTTTTTTTCAATTATTTACCCTTGGCAGAAAACGCGACTTTGATGCGCCTGAGCAGTAGAGTTAATGCAGTAAAATGACGAGAAAAATAAATTTGCGGAAGCGAATGTCTTTTTTTTTTTCAAACGTGAGCTGAAATCTGGACACAAAGACCAGAATCCTGCGACGCACATGTATAAACGCTGCTTCTGCAGGAAGGCACAGAAAGGTCTCACACACGTTCGAAAGCGCGAAAGGCACGGATGACCAGGGGTAGTTATGCAAAAGCAACATATTTACTGTATCGGCGCAAGCCGCTCAGGAGCACTTGACTCTGGTAGGTGAGAGGACAGCTGAACAGCGCCCTTCTAGGTTGCTCGCGTTGTAGCTGTTTCTTAAAATGAAACCTTGTTAGCAAAATATTTATCCAGGTTGTCCGATGAGCAGAGGTTGTGCAGCTGCTACAGCTACGGGTTGAGGTAAAACTTTGAGATGGCTATTGGAATAAGTGAGTACGGAATTCTGCCCTGTATTTGTAAAAGCGCTCGAAGTCTATGATGATGATACAATGACATCTTGACAATGACAATATGCCTTTGAAGTACAGTTTGTGCCTCAAGCCAGCAGATTAAGCCATGATATTAACGACTTCTAGGGATGCATGACAAAAACAAGGTAGTAACATAGATTAGGAGAGCAAGGAAGCAGTGGCATTGTCATAAAAGGAACTTTCGTTTTCAAATTTTGCTTGAAATAACAACATAAGCAGAATCTTTCTCGCATGCCTAATCAAACGTGTAGGAACTGCGTAATATAAAAAAGAGCATTTTCTCTCCTGCTTTGAGGGCGCAATGCTCGCCACCACTACGGTGATTCCATGCGGCGTAAATTACATTGCTGCATTCGTAAAAGGCATTATCTCCTGGTGGTCATAATTTTGTCTATTTTCTGCTGCGCTTGGTTTCTTCCACAGCACTGTTTGATGCACTTTCTGTTTTCCAGAGGTGTGTGAGTTTTCGGGCCTGGATGTGGAGACCATGGTCAACGAAGTTGTGAGCCACCTGCCTGTAGAATATGCCGAGCACGAATCGTGGCCAGAAGAATATATTGGCGGTCTCGTGTCCTCCAGCCTCATCTTCAGCGGGCTCAACAGGCTAAGGCCCTACGGTCCCCCACTACCGTATTGTCACAACGGTTCGAGGCTCGTGCAATTTGACCTTGCCACGCCGAAGGACGAGCTAATTAAAGCCTGGGCACGCTGGAAGACGTGCTCTGGCCGGAACGGAACGTTTGGGACATTTGCAGGTGCGAGAGTGACTGCCACATTTGAGGTAAGCTCAATGCGCAGAATTTGGTATGCGGACCTCTTATATTCCCCTCAGTATCGTCGTGCAAGTTATATTTTGTTTATGCAAAACTTAGATTTATTACATCATTATTAAAGGAGCCTTGCTTGAAAACAATTAGGAGACACGCAAAGCCCACTTTAACGGCTAGGAGTTCAATGTGATAGTGGTTCTCGCCGCAGCTCTTGAGAATTCTAGTTAACCTACGCGCACAGTTCAACCACATGTACAATATTATTTCTGTAATTGCGGTTTCCGCAATGTGCAGCATTTCTAAACCCACGCTCACACTCAATAGCATAGAGTCGGAACCTACCACATTTTATCAAATACTTCAAGACATAAATACACTTCACCACTCTAACTAAACTACATGGCGGTGTCTGCGTGGCCGAAGGGGGCCTGTCCGACGGCAGAACTAAAGATCACGGGTGTACATGGTATCTGGCCCCAATGGCGATTTTTTTTTCAGCGCAACTCTCTTTCTATTAAGTGCTCTGCGGTGTCTCATTGGTTCGGGCGCTGGAGTACCAAACGCAGGGATGTGGATCAAAATCCCGGCTGCGGTGGCCGTTTTTCTATGGAGGCAGAAAGCACCGCGCCCGTGTACATGTGATGTCATTGCATGCTAGAAATCCCTATATGTTGAAATTTACGAAACCTACATTACGACGTTTCTTTAGCCCTAATAGCTTTGGAATTTAAGCCCTGAAAATCACATAAAAACAACATTTTCGTCTTACAGATTTTCCTTCATATCTTTTCTTTGTACTGAAAGGGGCCTTAATAGCATTTGCATCACAGTGTAGCATTGTGAACACAATTCATTCAAAAATCAAAAACTTTTCAATTCCAGCACTCCAACAATCATCTCAAGCTTCTCCCCCACTAATCCCAATCCGTTGAAGCCCTCGGCAATGGTTTCTCCACTGGACAAGCGCCCTAACAAAGTCGCGTTAAATCATTCGGCACTCCTCGTGAGCCAGATGAAAAGAGTATGGAAACCGAAAAAGAAATAATAATCTTTGAACGAGCGCTCCGCTGAAATAAGAGCTGGGATGAATACCGTAACGGGGAGGCATCACGAGTTACCGTCTGTGCAGGTACCCATATAGAAGCGGAGAAGACAGTATTTGGTGGGAGGAGATAGGACACAGATACTCCGGTTGTGCCCGCAAAAGCCTCGTCTGTAAACGAAATCTTGTAGCAACAAATGTTAATGAAATCGTACACTGTACGAAAACGTGTGGGGCTAACTATGCAGCGGCTATGGCCACGTTCGCCCATTATCGCTGAATCTACGCATGACTTGTCCTGTGATTTTCTAAAACAAATTGTACTTACCTATCACTAACACTGTGCAGGTTTTGTCCCAATGTCGGGAGAAATGCTTGCGATGCTCTGCCCCATCGAGTTCTTAGTTGAAATCTGGAACTTCCTTGATGGCTTTGTCACGCTTGTTAGAAATAGTTCAAACACAAAGGTCAAGCCTGCGCAGGCACTGGAGAGGCGGGCATGGTGACGCATAATGATCCACAACAACACAGAGCAGGAGGATTCATAAAAAAAATAAACATTTTTAGATTTATTGCCCTGGTATTTAAATAGTTTCATTTAGCGTAGTCGACGCTATGTTTTGCGTTCATAAACTAGTAACTACTTATAGAACATTTTACAAAGCATTAGTATTAAAACTAATTTTCTACCAAATCGAAATAATTCCGCTCTGATTGTTGGTATAAAATGTGTGAAAAAAGTGATATTATGACACGTGCGCTACTTTTTTACTAGCGCTGATAAAGACTTATGTAAATGTTCTTTTTTACCTACCTAGCGAGCACTCCGTAACCTTACAACTGCAGGTAGGACTCTAGATGAAGGGAAGACGTGGAACTGCTGCACATGATTTCGTCTTGAGAAGCATACTGGATAATGATAATATAGTGGTTTGTTTGTTCACTGCCCAGTCGAAAAAAACTACAGAACTGTATCAAAAATACGACAAAATAACCTGTAGTTCTTTCGTAACCATCAGATTCTTCTGTAGTTCTGTAGTTTTTCTGTAGTATATTTCTGTTGTCTGTAGTTCAGTAGCACTTTTCTGTTGTAACTACAGAAATTTCTGATGTTACTACAGAATGTTCTGTTGTCACAACAGGTTTCCCGTCAAAAACCGCTCAGAAATTCTGTCGTAACATCAGAAAATTTTCTGTAGTTTTTTCCCACTGGGTGGCGTCCTAGCTTTAATTGTGCGTTTCATTATACCTTAAATTTCATAATACTCCGGTTTCTTTACCACAGCAGCATAATTTCGTGAGCGAGTGAAATTATTGCAGGCTTTAAAAAGCACGTAATATCGTGCAGTAGCGCTGTGGAACGCTTTACATAAATCTGTGCGTTGCTTGTATGAAGAGCTGGCGCTGTTTGTCGGTCTCAGTGTAGAATGCTTATCACGAGATTCTGCCTTTTATGTTTTAGTCGCACTCGGCTACGGCAAAACTTCACGTCAGACAATCGGAACAAGCCTGGTTTCACATATAGGCAACCATGGCCGCAACGTGTTCGCGCCATATTCTAACGCAGTGGGCGTTGAAGCAGATCTCGTTAATAGCACATATTGATCTCTTCAAAATATACTTCCGCTTTTACCGGGGCGCAATCATTAATCCCATTAAAAAAAGCTGACTACTAGGTCGTTGCGGTTTACAACTTTCGATCGAACGCGATGACATGGCTGCGTGTGGGAGCCTTAAAAACGAGCCTTAATATTGGTGCTGGTTTTCCTCTTTTGGCGCCAAGATTGGGGTGCAACCGCTTTCCGGAAAGCATGCGTGCTCGTACTATGTCGTTTCCTTCTCCATTTACAACGCCTCTTTTAGTAAAGTGGGAGATCACTTTGCGATAGGGATTGGATTCGACGACAAATGTAACTCTGATTTTAAACTTTGATCATCAAAAGACCACGTGACCAAGCTTAGGGGGTGGCGTCAAAGAAAGAGGGTGAAGGAAATGAAAGGTTGCCGTCAGCAAACACAAGACAGCACAGAGGGCTTCACGTAATTACTATTTCGCTTTTCTGTTTTCTGTTTCCGAATCAGTCGTCCGCAAACAGAAATAGTCCCCCGCCGGTGGGTGGTGGTATAAACATTTTATTTCCATTGGAACAAATAGTGGGGGCGACGCTCCCTGCATGTAACTTGGGTGCTGCCTTTGAAAAGCAATCCTTGAAAAGCAATCCTCCTCATAGCATTGGAAATGCCCCGCCGGGGTGGTGCAGTGGTGAGACGCCCGACTACTGTGCCGGAGTTTCCGGGTTCTTTTCCGATCACGGCGGCTGCGTTTCAATGGAGGCGAAACGAAGAGGCGTCCGTGTGCTATGCGATGTCAGCGCACGTTATATCCCCAGGTGGTTGAAATCACTCCGCAGCCCTCCACTACGGCTCCCTTATCTCACGTTCCACCTTCACTCCCACCTCCCTCCCTTCCCCTACGGCGCGGTTCAGGTGTCCACAGATCAAGTGTGATAGATACTGCGCCTTTCCCTTCCTGCGAACCAATTAGTATTAATAAACAGAAATTGCGGTGTGCTGTGTGCAGGTGCACACTTCCTGTGTACAGTTAACCGTCTACATGAAATAACAAAGTGGCAGATATCGGAAAGGCATCTATTCCTCTTAGACACGGCAACGTCTTAAAACATTTTCCTCAAAAATGTGGCCAGACATGCGTAGAGATTGGCTCACTTAAGAACATTGTCCTCCCCCCCCCCCCCCCCCCCCCGCGTAAACGTATCTTGTAAACAGGCGGTTTCACACTTTCTTTCCTTTTCTTTTTGTTCCTGCAGGACTCGGACCTTTCCTCCGGGTGACAACAGCAGTTTTGACTATTACCTATAATGAACGATTGTGTGGATGTGCTTGCTTCGTGAACCCTATTTAAAATTTAGTCATCGCTACTGCGTAGCTATTTCAGGCAGAATCTGCAAGACTTGCCCCAATTCTAACCTGCAAGAACCACTAAGCTTTGTAGCCGTCGGTTCGAACAAAGCCGTGTAGTTGCCTCTGCTCTAGCAGTCTATAGTGTGCCGCTAGAGCATAGTGGAGATTGCACATGACATAGCTCTTCGGTTTGTTTTTGTTGTTGTGGCTGTAGGAAGAAGGAAAAGAAAATGTACGGACCTGCTACTGGCTCTCTAGCTGAGCCACCTCCGCTGCCTCGTGCAGACAGAAAAGAGAAAGTGGAGAAGAAAGAAAACGAAGAGGGAGAGAAAGACGCGCGCCGCAACAGCCGTCGTCCACCACCTAAGCGGTGGCGCGTGCAATGACGGCCTACAACAGATAAAAATTGGTGGCCGGCCAGACCCCGCCGCAAGCGGCGTCGACCTGCCGTCCCAGCCCCGCAGGGCTAGGAACAGTCACCGTCATCACCCTCTTCGGTTTGCAGGAAGAAAAAAACAATCAGTACTAGGCCATATCAGCTGCCAGCCACCGTCTGCCGCGCCATAACATAAAGTGAGCAAAAGTATAAATATATTTCAACGCGATGACGTTAAAGCCCCTTTCACCAAAATATCTTGCAGCGGCGCTGCCTTTGCCATTGTGGGCAAACCTTCACTGGCACTCTCGGCTCTGGCAGGCGGTAGCTGGCAGCTGATATGGCCTAGTACTGACTGATGAGCAGGCGACAAGTAGGGTCCTCTGACGTTAAATACGGAATGGAGCTGCACACTCGGGCCCCTCCTTTCATACGGGAGGGTCATATCAGAAACCACCTGTCGGGACCCTTGGATTCATGCTGCTGCCTTTAGGCTATATCTGGCTTGGTAACCTGGGCTATTGCGTCATACCGTTAAATGCAGTTCTTAAGCGTCCCCCATAATGTTTAGCTGAACTGCGTCCGCCATATGTAAAGATTTCACATTCCCGCACGTAAGTAGTTTCATGTGTCTCTACCAAATTTGTTGCACGCTAGTGTTAGCTGCTTCGTGGAGTACTGCACCTGGTTATCACTTCCGCTCTTTGAGCCTTTGCAGCGGAACGAAAAATTAAAAGAGTAGCGAGAACATAATTTGCGTATTTATACGCCGACTGAAGTTGGGAAATGTATTGATATGTAAACTCATTTCAGTGTACCTCTATTTGTTTGATTCCCACTTATTTTTTTCTCGCAAAGATCGTGAATCCACGGTTGAGTCGGCCAGGCATATCCGGTCCAGTGCTCACTCACATCAGCGGCCCGACCATCGTATCCGTCAACAAGGTGTCCCTTTTCCTGGATGGAGCCGGTGACGCCATGGGCACTGCGGTTGCTGTGTTGGGAAAGCTGCTTCCGCAAGTCCTCTACGAATTCTGGGATGACGTACTCACCTCGAAGCTGGGAAACATACTTGCCGTTGTAACATTTGCCTAATAGTGTCTGTTAATGTTAGTGATCAAGGGCGATGTACTGATTTGGTAGGCCATTTTTGGCGCTCCTAGGCTCCTTGTAATCTTTCGAACTACATGCGCTCATCTTCCTTCAACTTGGTGCGCTCAGGAAGCGTAACTGCGTGTGACATGTGCTCGAAGGGGTAGGGATCCTCGGTAAGGATAGCGAGATCTAACGAGTTGGGATTTTGTGCGGAAAGCTGCTGAGTCATGGTTTCGGTTTCGTGGAGAGTTGTTTTATAGCGCACAGGAATGGTGGAGCTGGGCATTGCAAAGATGAAGATTGCAGTGATGTTTTCTGAAATGGTTTAGGCATTCACATTAGTTTCTTCCCTGTGGGAAGAGTGGGTGAGTGAGTGAGAAGACTTTATTTACACCGCCATGGACCTCGTGGCAGGGGCTCAGCCAGGGGGAGGGTCTCCTTGCCGGCTTTCCTGCGCCATGGCCGCAGAGAAGGTCTTGGAGTAAGCCTCCTCCGCCAGGCATAGGACGATCTTTTGTTCATCCACATTTGGGTTGCGGATGTAGGACTCGCAGGTAATTTGATCATGGGATCAGTTTCCTCAGCTCCGAGAGAATAGGGGCATTGCCAGATTAGGGGATTTTGACTCAGAGGTACGTTGCAGAGATTGCAAGCCTCTGGGTCTACTGTCGAAGCCCTCTTTAAGGCTCGGAATTTCCCGCCTCACATTGACTTATTCGTACTTATTCGTACCATGGTGTTGTGTCTCAACACGTTGAAGCGCTGACACCGATTATGACACAACTTTTTGTCATCCAGGGTAAACCCGCGCTTATGTAGGCACTGTGATTTTGTCCCTGGTAGGGCACGAAAATGACTGGCGGATGTGTTGTCTAGAAAGTGGGTGCCCAGTGTTTACTAGGCCGCTTTTCTTTATACATCTAACGCACACCAAACGTGAAGTCTGTGCATGTCAATGTCACTTCGTACTCATTTCTTCATTCTGAAAGCAACAGCTTCAAATGATGAAATAATGCTCAGCAAATAGCGTCACACCTCACTCAAAGAAGATACCCTACTCAACATATAGAAGATAAGGTGACTAGGTTGTGCATATTAAAAATAAATACAAGAAATTTTGACTGTCACCTATTTTTAAACTTAGTATCAAATAATCTGAAACAATTTCCGTGATCACTGCAGATTATACCCTGCAGAAATGCGGAAGCTTGAGCATTGCTGTGTTGTCCGCGAGATCGTACAACTACTTTTTCAAAGTCATTTTTCCTCCTAACAGCAAGTCAATGGAACGACCTTCCCCACGAAATTGCAGCCATCACCTGCCCATCCACCTTCCTAGGCAAAGTCACATCGCACTCGTTATCATGAAAATGGTTTATGCACTTATGTTAACCCCACCCCTTATGTAATACCCCCAAAAAGGGGGTCATTAAGGAAATAAATATGAAATAAAATGAAATGTGTCAGCGGGATTCTTTTTCTAATTGGTATTAAATATTCTGAAAAAAAATTCCGTAATTACTTCAGATTCCACACTGCAGAAATGCGGAAGCCTAAGCGTTGCTGTGTTGTCCGCGAAATGTGTCACCGGGATTCGACTTTTAAGCTTGGTAATAAATAATCTGAAAATATTTCCGTAATTACTTCAGATTCTACACTGCAGAAATGCGGAAGCCTGAGCGTTGCTGTGTCGTCCGCGATATGTGTCAGCGGGATTCAATTTTTTAGCTTGGTAATAAATATTCTGAAAAAATTTTCCGTAATTACTTCAGATTCTACACTGCAGAAATGCGGAAGCCTGAGCGTTGCTGTGTCGTCCGCGATATGTGTCAGCGAGATTCAATTTTTTAGCTTGGTAATAAATAATCTGAAAGAAATTTCCGTGATTACTTCAGACTCTACACTGCAGAAATGCGGAAGCCTAAGCGTTGCTGTGTCGTCCGCGATATGTGTCAGCGGGATTCAATTTTTTAGCTTGGTAATAAATAATCTGAAAGAAATTTCCGTGATTACTTCAGATTCTACACTGCAGAAATGCGGAAGCCTAAGCGTTGCTGTGTCGTCCGCGATATGTGTCAGCGGGATTCAATTTTTTAGCTTGGTAATAAATAATCTGAAAGAAATTTCCGTGATTACTTCAGATTCTACACTGCAGAAATGCGGAAGCCTGAGCGTTGCTGTGTCGTCCGCGATATGTGTCAGCGGGATTCAATTTTTTAGCTTGGTAATAAATAATCTGAAAAAATTTTCCGTAATTACTTCAGATTCTATACTGCAGAAATGCGGAAGCCTGAGCGTTGCTGTTTTGTGCGCGAGATGTGTCACCGGGATTCGATTTTTAGGCTTGGTAATAAATAATCTGAAAATATTTCCGTGATCACTGCATATTCTGCACTGCAAAAATGCGAAAGCCTGCACATGCTGTGTTGCCCGTGAGATGTGTCAGCGAAATTCCGCGAGCCATAGATACTGCACCTTTTTTTCCCTGTAAACCAAATTTAGAAAGCCGGGGAAAAGGCATAGTATCTATCGCTCGCGGAATCCCGCTGACACATCTTGTGGACAACACAGCAACGCTCAGGCTTCCGCCTCAGAAATGCGGGGCCTGACCATTGCTGTGTAGTCCGCGAGGTTTGTCAGCGGGATTCCGCGAGCAATAGATACTGCTTCTCTTCTACCTGTAAACGAAATTTAAAAAGCAGGCGAACTGTGGCGACTGCGTTTCGATGGAGGCGAAACGAAGAGGTGGTGGTAACTTTTATTGCCACAAAATTAAAGGAATCATTACGGGCTGCGGCGTACACAGGGTGGCCTCCAGTCGGGGGCGACCTCTTGATCTCGCGTGACGAGGGCCAGGTGTGTAGTTTTTCTTGGGCTGGCCAACAGCTTGTCCCATTCCTCCGCTAAGGGAGATAGCAAGAGTGCCTTTAGAGGTTGATAACTGGCGCATTCTCACAGTATATGGTATTCAGCGGCCTGCGTTCCGTCACAACAGTGCCGACATGCAGGGTTGTATTTTGTAATTAACGATGATCGGTAGGGGCTAAGAATAGCCTTTGTAGGCGTCTGAGTGTCGTTGCTTGCGCCCGGTCCAGATCGGGGCGAGGGGCGGGGTACATGCATCTTAGCTCGCGATAAAAGTTTATCTCCGCGTATGTGCGCGACGCCTCGACGGGCGCGTCCGTTCCCGATAGATCTCCTGTCTCCCGGTTGGTTAAGCCTCGGGCTAGACGGTCGACCCCCTTCGTTTCCGGAGTTACCCATGGGAGCCGGAACCCATACGAGATTGATGTTGTGATTGAGAGAACGGTTCTGCAGAATTTGCGCCGCGAGTGCGCGTACAGAATGTTTGGCAAAATTTTGAACGGCGCCCTTTGAGTCGCATATAATAATATTGGGGAGGGGATCTGCGATGGCCAGTGCGATAGCTACTTCCTCTGCCTTGCATATGGAGCTAGCATGAAATGTTACGGCGGTAATGAAGGTTGACTTTGGAGTGGCCATACATGCCACGTATGCTCCGTTTTTGATGCGTTGAGCTGCATCCACGTACACTGCTTGTGGATCGTCCTCGTACTGTTTCTCAAGGGTCTGTGCCCTTGTCTTCCTGGTTAACCAACTAGTCTACTAGTAATATCAGCCACAGGATGCGGGATCGAAACCCGGCCTCGGCGGCCGCTTTGCGATGGAGACGAAAAGCAAGGCGCCCGTGTGCTGTGCGATATCAGTGCACGTTAAAGAACCAATTGTGGTCGAAATTTCAGGTGTCCTCAATTAGGGCGTCTCTCATAGCCTTAGGTGCTTTGGGACGTTAAACCCCACAAACTAAACCAAACCAAACCGATAAGCCCCGCCGGGGTGGTGCAGTGGTAAGACGCCCGACTACTGTGCCGGAGTTCCCGGGTTCGAACCCGACCACGGCGGCTGCGTTTCGATGGAGGCGAAACGAAGAGGCATCGTGTGCTGTGCGATGTCAGCGCACGTTAAAGATCCCCAGGTGGTCGAAATTACTCCGTAGCCCTCCACTACGGCTCCTCTTTCTCTCTTTCCACTTTCATTCCCACCTTCCTCCCTTCCCTTACGGCGCGGTTCGGGTGTCCACAGAGCAAGTGTGACAGTTACTGCGCCTTTCCCTTCCTGTGAACCAATTTATTTAACCAAACCGATAAATGGAATGTTGCACACACCTCCTCAGGGGGGTGTGTGGAGCTTGTCGAGAGTTACGCGTCCGGCAACGCTGCGAGACAAGCGGGTCACTTGTGCTGTTTTATGGGCTTCAATGAGTTTAGGTAGCGTGTTAAAAATTCCCAACTGCAGTAGTCGATCTGAGTTGGCGTATACCGGCAAGCCAAGGGCCGCTTTGTATGCTGTAATTATGCTATTAAGTGCATCTTCGTCCCTACGACGCAGATGATAGTACGGGCAAGCGTACATGATTCTGCTTATCATGAAGGCTTGAATAATCCTGCACAGGTCGGCTTCTCTCATACCCCTGCTAAGTGTGATAATGCGCCTCACCAGCCCACCTATCTGGTGCGCCGTGACGCGTAGCCGGCGTATAGCTTCTGTGTTCTGCGTATTATTCTGCGTATTATTCGACAGATGCTGAGGCGTTAGAGCAGCAACTCAGCAGTTCGCCAAAGGAAGCAGATCATTGAGTGCGATTCCGTGGGGTAAAACTTGGGTCGATCAGCTGAAGTTAAGAACGGGAAGATAGGTGCGGTTAACACTGACAGTCACGACGGTATGGGGGAGTATGTCATTGCGACGGAGAACAACATCGGTAATTGGGCAAGTGACGTATGTGCCGCGTTTGTGAGAAGGAGTGAGGGTGGAGAGGAAGCCTTGAAAGAAGGGAGGGGGCTCCAGAAAAAACTAAGAATGCGAAGGGCCTCAGAGAAAACGTGAGAAATGAAAATTGAATGGGGGAGAGAAGCCGAGAGGAGAATAAACAACAAAAAGCGCAATTTAGCAGAGACAGATCTGATACCACCTGACGTAATGTTTTTGTTTCCTCTGTGCAGTTTGGCGAATAAAATTTTAAAGAAAAAAACTTTCAAATTTGGAATGCACTTATTCAAACATTGGTCAGTGACACTTCTTTTACGCTGTTTCTTCTTTAATGAATTGCCTCCTGCATCCTCTGTGCGAATCCATATTATTTGAATCATACTCACGAAGGTTATTTTAAATGCGAAAGCTCGACAATTCTTCTGAAGTACAATAAATTGACAGCTACAATGTACTGCAGACACTGCGATTGGCCACCCGAACCGTTTTGTTAAGAATCTGGGGGATTTAGTAGGCGAAGCGGCATCTTTCAGACGAGGGGCCATCAATAGAAAATATAGTAACTTGAAAGGACGCTTGTTCAAATCAATGCTTTATCGAATTCATAACACTGTTCCCCGCTATCAAGTAGCGCACAGTTTAGGCAGATATTTAATGTTCGTGACTTCTGTTAATGTTCGGTGATTTTCTTACTATCAAGTGCTTATTCCCGAACGACGTACTTTCGTGGCAGAAGATTCCAGGCCAGTTGATGCCCCACACGGCCTCAGAGCTTGGCTCTCTGGTGCTTGAATCTTTCTCGAGATTCTGAGCAGATGACAAACGTTGAACAAAATGGACTACGAGTTCTTCAAAGCCGGAATAATTGTCTGTTCCACTTCATCATAAAATGCACTGGGTAATTTTTCCTCGCGAAAGCTCTTTAAAAAGCTGAAGTCACCGTAATCTGCAGTATTGTTTTCGGATGCAAATAAGATCTATAGCGCCCATTTACCCTACTACAGAAATTAATCTTCAAGAATGCACTAATTAAATAGCGACCTTAATAATTGAAATTTGATGAGATTTTTGGGTTTCCTTATTTTATTTTTCACAAAGTACACCGGGAGGTGGAGTAGCAAAATGCTTGAAGCGGCAGTCCAGTCAGTGGTATATTCGGGACAAAATGGTGCAGGCTATTCTAGATAGTACGGAATAGCAGAGCTGAAATGCATGCAGAAGAGTATGTCTTTGCGGTGCTTGTGTCGACGACATATGCAGTTCCGGGAGCAAGTCATTCCCCATGAATTAGGTTGACACTGGAACAAACAAAAGGCATGCAAAAGTTACGCAGGTTCTGTTAGTCGACCGAAATTGTTTAATAAAGTGTTTGATGTTGCAATAAAACGAAAACCTCCAATTGTTAGAAAGGGTGCATTCGTAAATTTCTAGGAGTACGCCTATTGTTGTAAAGGCGTGGTCAATGGGCACGCCGCTCCCGGGTGACGCCTCAGACAGCGTAGCCAGGCCAAAGAATGCCGGTTTATTTTCGGATCAAGGGTTATTATATAGCCAGAGGGGTGAGGGAAAGAAGGAAAGAAAGAATGAAAAGATCGGTGCCGTCGCCGGTTCATAGTTGGCGACTTATCGCTTCTGCTATCAGCAGCACCTATATTAGCTATCGGGCTATTACATGAGAGGAGTGCATGTTTTCTCGATTTGTATGCCAGTGCACGATAGCTATCGTTCTGCAGTATCAAAATTCATTTTCTTGTTTCTCTTATACACAGACCATGCTACAGTGGTTTTCAATTCTTATGACAATATTTAGCAATCTGTTTGATATCTTAAGAATCACACCTTGCAACAATAATTAAGGTGAAGTCGTATTAAGATATTAGCGTATTGACCTCGTTAAAGCCTGTACGCTTGAATCCTTTATTCGTGCAGGCTCCTTGGTACCTGGCAGTCACGAGCTATGTGGATTTTTGTAGTAACGCCGAGCAGGCCGAAATGTCAGTCCAAAACACCGAACGCAGCCGTAGGAAACAGAGCTTTCAGATTTCCGAATGGCGAGTTCTTCAACTCGGGAAGAAATTTTTTTTCTTTTTTGACAGGTCGCAGACACGATAATCACCTAATCCCTTCCCAGCAGCGGGTGGGATAAGAAAACACCTACAAAGGCGGGGTGGTACTTCAGCAACGCAGGCTCGATTACAATTGTCATCCCGAAAAAGTGTGCACCAATTTTACACTAAGCGGTGGCGCTTGCAACTTTGTTACAGCGGTAGCACAAATGGACACATCTACCGGTATTGTCGTGGACAAGGCCTGCTGACACAAGAACATTGCCGCTGTGCAACGCTTCTCATCGCCTCAATGCGTAATTATATCTTCCGACGCCTACACCAACTTTGGATGCTTACCGCCCGGCACAGATGTGAAAAGCTTTGCCGGTCTCCATTCGCAGACTGACGCCACCAACAAAAAAAAAAGTGGCGCTCGCTGTCTGCTCGGCATCTTTCCTTTCCTTGAGGAAACTAGAAGGCGCGGCCGATGAAGTAAGGTCGCCGGAAAATCAACATTACCAATACCTCAAACTGTAGTTATGGTAAAAAAATAATTTTGAAGTAGTCAATTATGGCATACACATCGTAACATTAATTGACACTGGAGCAACTTTCTCTTATGCGTTTAAGCTCAAGAATCGTTTGGGACGCAAAAAAATTCTCAGCTGGAGTCAAGCTGTCGTATTATGTTGTGTTGACGGTGAATCATTCGTACTTCTGTGTGTGTGTTGCGCGAACATTGTGATTGGCGGGCAAGAGTTTGGAACCGAATTGACAGTGTTCCCTTGCTCCACATATAACGTACTTCTGGGTATAGATTTTTTCAACAGTTTGGTGCAATGTTAGAATGCCAAAGTGAACAGATTGCACTGAATACTACATTGAAGTTAGCTCTTGCAGAAGCCTAGTTGCTCGATTTGGGAGCATTTTCTGTGTCTGAAAATACAGTTGTACCTGCGATGCATAGAGAATTCATAAAAGTTGTTTCGTTTGCAGACTTGCGCGAGGATTTCGGCGCCGTAATGGAACCTAAAACCCTTTTTTGTGCAAAGAAGATTGTCTGCGTGGCCTGTTGCCTAGTTTCAATAACCAGAGGGCACATCTTGCCGTGAATTGTAAAGTATTCAGACCAGCCAGCTCTGTTATCTCCTGGCATAAAACACGCTCATTAAGAGGAAGGTTTGTCGACTTTCCTAGTGGCACTGCGTGACTGTGCTCTTTAAGCGAAAACACATTCTTTTTCAGTGTTTGAAATCCAGGCAATGGTAAACACATCTTTGGCAGCAAAGGAGCGAAAAGATTTGTCTGACCTGCTAAGCATGCTTCCGTTTCCGACTTCGCTAAGGATCATCCTCCACCGATTCGAACTTCTCGTATTCATAATTCTATTAATACTGCAATCTTTTGCCCGATTATACAAAAGCCCTACCGAGTGTCGTCGAGAGAACATCAGAAGCGTATTGATAAACAAGTACACGACATGCTCCAACTTGGCATCATCCAGGAATCTTCAAGTCCTTGGGAGGCGATAGTTGTTTTTGATAAAAAGACTATACATGGCGTTTCTGTTTGAAATGCCGTTAGAAAAAAGATGTGAATTCGCTTCCACGTATTGGCCATGCAATCCAGTCTTCCCTCAGCATCGTAAGTTTCCTCGGTAGACTTGAGATCAGGGTATTGGCAGATGCCAACGCACCTGACAGACAAATAAAATACGGCCTTTGTGACACCCGATGGTCTTTGTGAGTATAACGTAATGCCATTTGGATTATCTAATACGCCTGTCCCGTTTGAGCGAATCATGAACATCATTCTGCGCAGATCCTCAGGCGAAAAAAAAAATTCAGTTCAGTTCAGGCGTTCAGTCGTGTCCGACTCTTCGTGACCCTATGGACCATGTCACGCCACGCTTTCCGGTCTCTCACTATCTTCTTAACATCACATAGCTTCATCTGCAATGCCTCGAGAATGCCATTTAACCATCGCGTTCGCTGCCTACCCCTTCTCCGGCGACCCTCAACCTTTCCCAACATCAAATCTTTCTCCAGCGACTCCTCTCTTCTCATCAGATGACCAAAGTAGCTGAGCTTTAACTTTAGAATTTGACCCTCCAATGAGCAGTCAGGGTTTATGGTCGACAATATCGACTGATTTGATCGTCTGGCAGTCCAAGGAACTCTTAAGAGTCTTCGCCAGCACCACAATTCAAACGCGTCAATTCTTCGGCGGTCAGCCTTTTTCACAGTCCAACTCTCGCATCCATACATCACAACTGGAAAGACCATAGCACGGGTTATACGGATCTTGGTTGGTAGACTAATGTCTCTGCTCTTTACTAGGCGGTCAAGGCTAACCATTGCTCTCTTTCCCAGAAGCAGGCGTCTCCTAATTTCATGGCTGCAGTCTCCTTCCGAGGTAATCTTGGCGCCCAAGAATAGAAAATCTGTCACAGCTTCCACTTCTTGTCCATTGATGCTCCAGGACTTGATAGGGCAAGACGCCATGATCTTCGTCTTTTTAATGTTCAGTTTAAGCCCAAACTTCTCACACAAAAAAAAATTACGAGGGTTCAATGCTGCTGAACCAAATATTCAGCGAAAGAATTAGCTGCAGGTGACTGAGCGTTCTTCTTCTTCTCTTTTTCTTTTTCCTCAGCCCACATATAAAGCCCCGCTCTAACCAACCCATATGAACGTGCCTTAGTGGCCTGTAGGGTTACCGTGAATGCCAGGGTCCTAGCAGGCTGATTCTGACATAACCGTCCCATGTGAAACGAGAGAGACAAGTTGGCAGCTCCTGCCAGTCCGTGTGTCACGTGGGGTGTGACGTCACAGCGTCACGTGGGTAAGACGTAACTGCGTCCGGGTCACGCGATGGCTTGAACGTGCGAGTAGTATTGCTTCCGCAATTAAATTTGTTTGCTCTGTTCAATGTTTGAAAGGCATTCCTCGTCCTCAAATGTAAGAAATGGCACTTTTGCGAACGCTAGACAAAGGTCCTGGATGAGTTGGTCGATAAAGAGAGCATTCGGTAGGATCCTCAGAAGATTTAGGTTGTAATCAACATTACAGCGCCGAAATCAGCGAAGGCGTTTAGAAGCTATTTAGGATTGTGTCTATTTTTGGCGTTTTGTACCCAGTTACGCTTGCATTGCCTACCCGCTCACGTGATTTGCACAAAGACGCATCGTTCAATTTTTCTGGTGACTGTGATTATGCCTTCCGCCATAATAAATTTCCTCCTACATTGGAACCAATTCTGCTCCACTTCTGCGCCTATACCCCCATAGAAGCTCACACCGAAGCTAGCGGCGTCGGCGTTGGCGCTGTGCTCATCAAGCGCCATTGCCGTGATCAGCATGTGATAGCTTATGCCATTTTTCTTTGAGTAAGTTGGAACATAACTACTCCGTTAGGTCAAAAGAGTGCCTCGCAGTCATTTTCGCTTAGCAACTATTTTGTTCCTACCTCTATGGAAATTCTTATACCATCGTCACGGACCACCATTCGTAATATTGATTTGTAAATCTCCGATTTTTGCGACCGGCTTGACCGAAGGGCTTTGCGTTTACAAGAGTGTAACTTGAATGTGGCATACAAAAGCGGCTGTCAACACGCCGACGCTGACTGTCTGTCGTGCTTGCGGGCAGGGCAATTTATTTTACATTGCCCAAACTAACTAATGTCTCTCATTCGTAAGCCCGTTATACTTAGTGGCACTGGCAGAGTCACGTTATTTTATAATATCTTTGGATGGCCTCACTATACTATAAATCTGTCATATTCTCCGCTTTCGTCAGCTGGTAGTGACAATGACAAATTTGATGAGTACTTGGCTCCTATCGAGCAACATTTTCTCATCCTCAACTGTCTAGACAGAAAAACACACCAATTAGAATTTGGTGCCGCTCATGCCTCAAGAGATGCGAGTTCATGCGTTCGTGATGGCCTATTTAGAATTGTGACCCCCAAGGTGAGCACTTTCTTCTCGTCGTGCCGGAAAACCTCCGCATTCTTGTTTTCGAAATGATGCATGACAATGCCACGTCTGCCCACTTGTGTGTCACCCAGAGCCTCAACTGCATATAGGAACAATATTAATGGCCAAAAGTGCGTCAAAGCATTCAGCGCTATGTAGCCAGTTGTGTGAAGTGCCAGCGGTACAAGCTTCTTACTGCCCGTCCACCCAGACTGCTGCACCCTATTACACGTCCGACCGCATCCTTTGAGCAAGTCGACATCGAACTCTTGGGTCCTTTCCCAAGGCCTTCGAGCAGTAACCGATCGGTAGTTGTATGTGTCGACCATCGTACTCAATATTCAGAAATAGCCGCCATATCCTCACCCACTGCTTCCGAAGAATCCCTATTTCTCGTCCACCGACATGGCCCTCCTCGAGTTTTGAATAGTAACCGTGGGCGTCACTTTACAGCTGAAGTTATTGAAGAACTCCTCCTTCGTCGCTGTGTCTGAGACTACTGTCATTCAAGGCCGTGCCAGCCTCAAACGCAATGAATTCTTGAACGCACCAACCTCACTCTGACCACTATGTTTGCAATGTATGCAGATTCTGATCCCAAGATCTGGGAAGAGCTCGTCCCTTTCCTACCTTTCATTACATAGCTTACAATAATGCGCAGCATGCGACTGGCTGTCGTCCGTTTTAGCTTTTTTTGTGCTTGAGTTTCCAGCAGCTGTCTAAATACCATCCGTCCTTTCTTCCTTCACAACGAGCCTTTTATCGCCGCTCTACGCTGATTTAGTGTTGTTATGGGCTCCACTGAGCAAGCATGGTTTATCCCAGAAGCTGGTGTCTCACTATACGGGTCTTTTTGTCGTCCTAGAGCACCCGAGTGACGAGAACTATATGGTGTCATGCAACCGTGGAAGTGGCCGATGCTCACGCAGGACCCAGATGATGCATGTCGCTCGGCTATATATATATATGTGCGTGCGTGCGTGTGTGTGTGTGTGTGTGTGTGTGTGTGTGCGTGCGTGTGTGCGTGTGTGTGTGTGTGTGTGTGTGTGTGTGTGTGTGTGTGTGTGTGTGTGTGTGTGTGTGTGTGTGTGTGTGTGTGTGTGTGTGTGTGTGTGTGTGTGTGTGTGTGTGTGTGTGTGTGTGTGTGTGTGTGTGTGTGTGTGTGTGTGTGTGTGTGTGTGTGTGTGTGTGTGTGTGTGTGTGTGTGTGTGTGTGTGTGTGTGTGTGTGTGTGTGTGTGTGTGTGTGTGTGTGTGTGTGTGTGTGTGTGTGTGTGTGTGTGTGTGTGTGTGTGTGTGTGTGTGTGTGTGTGTGTGTGTGTGTGTGTGTGTGTGTGTGTGTGTGTGTGTGTGTGTACGGTTGCTAGCTTACGTGTGCTTTAGGGGGAACTAAAAAATTCTTGCAAAAAAGAGTACAGCGCTTACCGTGGCAGGACATCTGCGAATGCTGGGTCTCGGCGTAAACGACGGGGGAGGTTTTCCTCTGAAGGTGAAAGGAAACACTAAGTAAATAGATGATAGATACTCTAAAAGAGGCGCTCGTTAATTCAGTAGCAAAACAGCCTGATCAAACAAGACAACGACATCCGGCATCGTCTCAAAAAATTCGCTCTTTGGTCGATGGAGTGCGTGATTTATGTAATCACGTGATATGGCTGCGTTCGGGGGTGCACAGGTCAAGCAACTTGGCCATCAACAATGCCTGGTATAGGTTCAGTGGCATCTGATAATCAAAAAGGTATTAAGATAGCTCCACGTTTATGATGGATTGAAGACATGTTAACGCGAGGAGTGTCTAGCGCTGGAAAATGGCGGAACCATAGCTGGCGGCCAATAAAGAACGTCGCTGATGATAGTATATTGGAGCTGCTCAGGTTCAGAGAAGAAAAGGCGACCTAGTGAAGTTAAAAGAATAAAGCAATCGCATTCTAAACAAGTAACGTGCATAGAGTCAATAAACTTTCTCGCCACGTCGTACTGCACAAATAAACAATAACGAGCAAAGAGAACCGACGCCTCGTGCTCGTACACCTCAGGAAAAGCTAGGGTGGCACTGAAGTGTTCAAACATTAGCGTTAGGGACCCTACGATGACTTGGATTACCAGGATGCACTATTTTGCAGACATCACTCGTTTTTTCTTTCACATATATTGATCACTCGTTTGCTCTGTCACACATTACTCTTCAAGCCCCGCCGTGGTGGTGCAGTGGTTAAGATGTCCGACTGCTGTGCCTAAGCACCCGGTTCTAAGCCGAGCGCTGGCGGCTGCGTTTCGGTGGATACAGAGAGGCGTCCCTGTGCTTTCGGGTGTCAGTGTACGTTAAAAATCCCATGTTCGCACAAATCCTTCCGTATCTCCACTTTCACTCCCACCTTTGTCCGTCCTCTTATCGCGCGGTTCAAGTGTCCGCAAAAAACATTCTGGCAGATACTGCACCTTTTCTTTTCTGTAAACAAATTTATTTATTTATTTTTTCTGCTTAATCTGAAAGGGGAGGGAATTCTGGGGCAGCATTTTACGGAATGAGCTACTCTTGATCACTGACCCCATGAAAGCAATAAGACAAGTAAATAGCCTGAGTAGGAACACTACGACTTAAACGTATCGGTGGTGAAATCGCCGCCGTGTAGTGTAACACGGGGCAAGACCTAGGAAGCGACCACAAAATTATTGAGTTCGTGGTAGAATCTGGAGCGCCAGCGTTGAAACCCAAAAAGGTTGCTTCAGTACATTTTCGTCTATTCAGGCAGAACCATCATGACGATCAAGAAATCTCAGACATAGAATCATGGGGTACAGACATTCTCGTGGGAGTTAACGAAGCCACCGAAGAGTTAAAAGCAGATGAAACACAAGGACAAGTGGATAAGCGCTTGATAGGACTGTTGCGAAAGAGAAGGGAGCCACAAGGAAAGCGTTCCCAACACAGCGTGAACAGGAATGTATGCAAGCTCCTGGCCAAACAGAACAGAGGAGCATGCGCTGTACATAAATAAAAAAAACTGGGCAATCATCTGCGAGCAGATGGCCTGCGAAATCGGCAAAGATAACACGTGGAAAATGCTTACACATTTGTAAACAAGGATAACAAAAAACATAAGGCACGCCAACTACAGAAACTGATATATATATACGAGGGCAATAGCGACCTATTAATCTCTCAAGTGAGAGCCAGGAACTTGCTATGAAGCCCCCTGACACCTCTCTCCGAGTAGAAGGGTGCATATAATCCCATTCTGAATGGGCCGATCACCATAGGAGAGGTTAGGATATCATTAAACATGCCTAGAACAAAAATGGCAGCACATCGAGATAGAATCAGCAATCCAATGCTAAGCTATTTAGATGATGCGTCAATAGCTAAACTAACAGCGTACATGCGGGAATGTTAAGCCAAGGGCCAAATTCCGCCTGTGTGCAAAGGGGCCAAATTTGTCCTTATTCTGAAAACAGGCCAAACACTGAGTCTAGAAAACCTCAGCTTAATTTCGCTTACCTCATGTATAGGTAAGCTAATAGAGCAAGTAACTCGAACGAGACTAAACAGATTCCTAAAAAAACAGAACCTTTACCCAAACCCAATTATCGGACACAGGGCACGTTCCCACATACGACGTCCTTTTTGACCTTAAGGAGAAATGCTAGACAACCAAACGTTAGACACGAGAGTAATGGTCTGTTTACACGTGGCCAAAGCATTCGACACCGTTGATCCCTCAGCTATAATAGAACGCCTAGAAACTATAAACGTAGGTAGAATGAAAGAGAATTACGTCAAAGACTATATTTCAAATAGAACAGTTAATGGCTGCCTATAGGAGGGAGGGAAGCGATAACAATAAGACTAGCCAACAAAGGTACTCCCCAAGGCTCAGTCCAATCACCAATACTCTTCTACTTTGCAATGATTGGCCTACCGAAGAAATTGGAAGGTCTCAAAGGGATTAACGCACACAAGATACGCGGTTGACCTCACATTCTGGGTTGCCAGAGGCAGTGACGCACACATCAAAAGCACCATCCAAAAAGCAATCGAGGAAGCTGAGTCATGCCTAAACTAAATAAGACTCAAATTTTGTGGCAAAAAATCGTAAGCGCTCTTTCTCGGCCTACAGAATAGGTATAAAAAAAAAAACCTCAGGAACACGAGTTAACGCAAACAGTAAACGGGGACAAAATACTCTTTGTAGAAATGATTTGAGTGCTGAATCTTCGGATACAATGAATCGGTAAGAACATTGAAACAATGCAAACACTAGACTCGACTGTAGGCCTGAAGTGTAGGCTAATCATGGGAATAGTAAACAAACATGCGTGAATAAAAGAGAGCAACTATTGAGATAATTCAGTCATTTATAATCAGTTGTATCCCATATATGGCACCATACCTACGGCTAGCCTAAGCAGAAAATAATAAGATTTAAATTCTAATCAGAAAAGTGTCAAAACCACCTTGGGCCTCGCTCCGTTCGCATGCACCCAGGGCATTTTCAGCATTTGAATTTTAACCACAATAGACGAGCTGAGTGAGGCTACCAGAGTAGCTCAACAGCAATGACTCCTACGCAACGAATCGGGGCTAAAATACTTGAAAAGCTAGGCTTGAAACGTTTAGAAATCCCTAAACTCATGCAGGATATAGCATCAGAATCCCCCCACTCCAAGAAACATACACCGGGTTACACCATGAGGGCTGAAGAAAGGACAGAGCGAATGCTGTACAGAAAAACTAGGAAACAGAACTGACATTATTTAAACGAACGCGGAGGAATACAAACGCAGAACTGGTTTCCTATCCCAAGCAGCCAGGATGGACGGGGACCGAGTCTCGTGTTGCAGCATTCGACAGAGAGACGCAACAGTGGTTGAGGAGGTGGCCATTGCACCGGCCCTAACCCATACTAATGTCCGGGTGATTGTAACCGATTTCCAATCGACTGTCTGAGACTACAATGCAGCTAGGGTATCTGCTGAAGCCGTTAAAATTCTGGCTACCGGACCCCCCCACCACAGCTAACTGACCTTGTCTGGACTCCGCCTCACAAGGGCTTGCGTGGAAACGAGACAGCACACGCACTGGCCCGAGGGCTCACACACCAGGATACCAGTGCGTTCTTTTTGAACAGAGAGCCTGTTCAGAGCGAGAAGCTGAAAACATATCACAATATTCTCTATCCTTACAGATTAGAAAGAGAGACAGTGCCTCGAGCAGGCAAAAATATGAACAGAAAGAGAAAGGCTTTATGGAGCAAATTTCAGGTGTTTTTTTTTTTTTGTAAGCCACTCGCACTAAGCAGATGACATCCGGCGATACAAGACCCGAGGTGTGATCATTGTAACAAAATTGCCGACATGATAGACATGGCGTGGGCATGCCATACCTACAACAAACCCGACAGGAATATGGAGTCCTGGGATGCCTTAATGATCAGCCAGAAAGAAGACGTCTAAAAGAAAATCATCCCTATGGCCCTAGACAGCGCTGAATCTCAAGCAATTTCAGTCTGCTGAAAGGGAACAAAGGTTACTTGACGGGTTCAAATAAAGTAATTTATCATCAGCCAAAACTGCCTTGATGGCGCAGTGGTAGTGAGTAAGACGCGATATTCCAATCTGAGAGACGTTGCTGTTCATCCTTGGAAACATATGCTTCTCCTAATTGACAACTGCCATTAAAGCAGCTAGGCCTGTCAGAATTGTCATTACCGCTAAGCTAGTAGATATTTTTCCGGCTGCTTTACTATCATTAGTTGGGCAGCTGTTTATTGTCATCTTTTCTAGCGTATTTGTGCACTGGAAAGACCTAATTGTGGAAAGATATCGCCCAAGTCAATGTGTTGCGCATTTTTCTTTCATTTTATTTTCGTTGTAACTTGCGTGTTTTACGCAGAGAAACCTACTTTGTGGCTGCGTACATTTTAACAGGACAATTTTTTTATTCTTTATCACTGATTTAAATAACTCTTAGAAAGAATACCCGACTTGATTAGTCTCGAATTTTACCATTCACATCGTTCGAATGTGAGTCTTGATGTTTAAAGTTTACCGTGCAAGGGAGCGAGTAGATCGTTTGCACATTTAATGAAATAATTGATAATTCTTCAAACTTCGTCCTTATTTTTTGTGTGCGCATGCTTATATGTTGCTGTCTCCTTATTCACTAATTTTCTAGAAAGGCACTGCTACATAAAAAGGTTTGTTGATTTACGTCTTTGAACAGAACGGTCAACATTACAGTTCGCCGAGAATGCTATGTGGCAGCGGAGCCCAAGTTCCTTATCGAGCATTTTTTCACTGTTTACGGTGAGTACCAACCTGCTTGGAACGAAAGCGAAAGCATCACCTTTAAAAACATTTCTTTGAACGCGAAGACACGACTGGGCACTGAATTCACGTATAAAATTTTCTCTATTCCACCGCATTGATATTAGGAAGGTGTGGTCATAGAACCTCGAATAAATAGTAAACCTTGAGATGCATCTGAAGATAAGCGTTTCTGTAATGCGATTGAATATTTTATTTTCCTATCATATCCTCACATTAATGGCTCAAAGGGATAATTCAGTGCCTAGAATAATCTTCCTTGTGACAAAAGTTTGGAGTAAGTTGAATGCACTTTTTATACTTTCCTTATTTTCTTTCTGATGTAGTAATGCCACGCAAATTTGGTCCTGGAATGAAAAACTCACCACGCGAATTGTTTCAGTGTATTTGACTTAAATGGGCCACTTATGATAAGACGCCATAAGTGCAACAACTTTCAGTGTGGAAAGGCACGCATCCTGTCAATAACGTTCTTGAGGCACTATGACCCCATAGGGGCGATAATGCGAGAGCCTTTGGGGCTGGTTATACTTTACTGTTTCTTGACAAAACCCCGCCGATCACACAGTGCGGGACAGCGTTTTCTTCTTTGCCAGATTTGAGGTGAGCAGCTACACTCGGCGGCGATGGCGTGCGCTTGTCGCGGCGCTTGCTCTTTATGGCTGGTGATAGATGGCGTGAGCCACGCTTCCTTCTGGATACCGGAGTTAAGGCGTAGTCGTAGCGCCCCTACGTTGTAATGACGATGACAGGAACGGTAAAAAATGAGAACTAAGTAATGTTTCGCACGTGCCCGGCTTGGCGTAGCCGGTTAAGGCTCTCGGCTGGTTATCGGAAGGGTAGGAGCTCAATTCCCGGCATAAAATGTTTTTTTTCTTAAACATTTGACAGAACCCCACCAATATCCCACAGAATCTGGCGGACAGATATCATCGAGCTGAATTTTCACCATGCGCCAAGTAAGGCTTTCGAAATGAGAAATGCTGCGTAGATTCTTAACAGTGCCTGTGTAGCTTTGAACCTGCAGCATAACAAAAAATGCGCCTCCTCTACCCTCTACTCTAATGATACGTACGCACCGCAGATGTATTAACGAATAAGGTCGTTTCACATGACAGGATTCACTGAATACGATAGCAGTTATCATTGAACAGGACTATTCGCCTTTCTGAGTAAAAATATGGTTCTACTCACTCGACGACAAAAAGTAATGCAGCCGTGAGCAAAAGAAACATGCCATGCGGGATCATCTTCGTTTCTAAAAGAACACCCTACAAAGAACTGAGGTTATCGTTTTTAGAGCCCGCGCGAGCCGTGATAATGCGTCGACTTTTAATGCAGAAGAAAATTCAAATTCTTTTCGCCATTATCATAAATACTCAATACTTCTTAGGCGTCCTAGCCGCACGTAATTTCCTGAAATTTTTGCTTTGCCACACTTGCCTGGATACAGCTAGACTCTTCCAGAAAGAAATTCACTGAAGGATGACGTCATTAACTTCAGCAATGTCGGACTCTGATAGAGCGAAATGGGTCTCTCGATGCGCCTAGCAATCGTGCCTGCTTCTGATCTGAGCAGACAAGCGCAAGTAAATGCTCTCCCAATGTTACTCTACAAAGAGCAGTCATCAATACTTACATGTATTAGTATTTTGTTTTGCCTAAATAGTACCTGGATCGCTTATGAAGCTTTATTTTTAGGTAATCGCCGTTTTTGCCCGAAGAAAAGGAGACATGAGTGCATATTCAGGCTATTAAGTACGTATTTTATATAATCGCAAACTATCCCGTCACTAATTAGTCCGGTTACTATATATAGCGAGATTGTATAAATGGCTTCAATTGCATATTGGAGCTAATTGTTCGCCGAATATTATTTATGTAACATCTCCGCGGCAACAAATTTATATAAATTTTGTAATACGAAACAAAATTTATGATGTGATTTCAGCACGATCATGCAGTGTGAGCAAAAATAGATACTGACTTCAAATTTGGGGCAGCTAACGAAAGAATGTACAACACACCAATAGAAATCTCTGAAGTTACGAGAAAGATAGAAAATATAAACTGACATTATTAGATCCCGTTCTTCTAAAACCCTTGGTTCAGCACTGTTGACTTTAGAGCTGTGAGTAAAAAATCGTGGAAATTGTGGCCTTTGCAATGTGTAACGTTAAGAGGCTAGAAGACATGGAATAACTAGCGGGTGCTACAGAAGGTTTTATCCTTGATGTGGACAATGAGATTAATTATCTGCCCACCAGGACTCCAAGATCTGGAGTTTGAAACTTTGCTGTAAGCCACGCAGCCAACCAAGGTTTTGCTGGTTGGTTACAGCGGGCACTCTATGTGTAGCCTCCTCTTATTGATAACGCAGCTAACAACTGCATGCCTATTTTTTGCGATGTTTATTGCCTAGGGGAATAAAAGGATTGTTCTGAAGGATGAAGTATATGGTAAAGTAAATGAAGAGAGGTTGGCTAATGTAAAGAAGCCTAGGAGTAAACGATAAGTGTTTGCAATATAAAATGGATACAAATTAAAAGATTGGTGTTTGATCGAAAAGCAAAGCGATTGTACTCGAAAGAACGTCAACAAGGGGACCTTGCAAACAGCAGCCAATAACGAGTTTGCTTTGTGTCTCTAAATGTGGAGTTTTAGTGCAAATTGTTTCCAGATATTTTACTCGGCTGTGAGGCTTTTTGCTAATAATAGCACTCAGCTGTACTAGCGGGACGCCAGTGATATTAAAATGCAAAATAACGAAGGCACCACAGTAATGCTTATTGTATACTATCCTTCTGGTCAAATTAACTTGATGAATAAATATAAATATACTGTAAGGGCAGGCTTGGCAGGCCAGGTTTATTTAAACCTAAGGTCCGAGTCGCGCATCGATGCTATCCACTCTAGGTTTCTACTAAAGAGAAGGATGAAGAGGAAGCAGGCATGTGCTCCGTTGTGGAAAGAAGAAGCGCCATACAGCGCTCACACAGCACTTGGCTCTGTCTTTTAAAATGAACCTCTTGGAGATAATAAATGAGTGGGAAGTGAGAAAATTTAACCCCAGTAAGTGAAACCTACATACTCTCATTACATGCAAATTAGATTATGTTCCAGCAGCCTCGGAAACTTGTTTCCCGACATGTGGAGAACGTCACCTGTCTAGCGTTGAATGCAATTGTGATCCTGTCGTTCTTAAAAGTCGTAACCGAAATCTTCGCGATTCCCTTGCTGCAGAAATGTATCGTGCAGAGGCTGTCGAAAAAATCCGTGAATGAGGGGAGACACTTGATGGGGTTTCTTTTCTCCCGACAGCCTCATGTCAAATTGTTCAAGTAAAAGCAAAGGAAGGATAGGAGGAACATATTGAGAGAAAACGCGAATTAGGAACATTAATGTGATTTCCGCCTACACAAAATCATGTATGAAGACGTAAGTTTGTTTTTTGTCTTTGGATACAGATGTAGATAAAGTGTACTTAAATTTCGATGATGTCCATCTTAGCTTGTGCTTTGTAGCCTTTATCGTGCGCACGCAACTCATTTGACGCAAGATATGCAGATTGAATTGGGAAGTGGTCGTGATGGTGAACACTTTGAACTGCGCACCACAGCACCTTAAAAGCCAGATTCTCCTAGAGAATTTTTTCGTGTACCATAATTTGAGGATAAAAAATGTCTAACATAAAGATATCTTCCGGCTCCGCACATTCGCTATCTTCAATTCGTACAATGGCCTGGATATCACCGAACCCAAGGCGTTGTTGCGCGTTCGATTTCAGTCAGCAGAATTAGGGAAACAGTTATTTTCGACAAGATGCGCCCAACTTGCAACAGCCATTCCTAAGCTCTTAGCGTGTTAAAAATTCATATAATGTTTTATTCTATGCCCACATTGTTTAGCGTCCGCCGACAACCACTAAAATAGCAAAACTAGAGAAATTCGGAGAAAGTCCCGGCGGTTTACCCATAATAAATATCGGAGTTCAGACTCCCAGACTTACCTTGCAGCCATCTCAGGGCTTGGACACTCTCAATAAGGGCAAAGCTCCCCCGTTTCAAATTTTATTATCAATTATTACATGTCAATTATCACATCAATGTGCCAAATTTATTTGCCAGTAACGGTATCGACAGACACGCCACAAACCTGCTCTCACATTAACTGAATATTCATGTCATACAGATGCACATAAGCATTCATTTTTGTCCTGCCGTTGTTCGAAAACGGGACCAAAACTAGATTCTTCCATCGCCCAAGCGCCGACTTTAGTAACATTTGCTACAAAGATCGAATTAATTATTTCTGAAGTATAACCCCTGCGCCACCCCAGCGAGAGAATGGGGATTAGTTTGGTAATTAGGCATTCGGAAAAGTTCTGAGCATTTATGTTAAAGATGAAATCCGGATTTCAGTTCTTGACACAAAGAAAACTATGGTCAGTAACTTCGAAACAGACTGCTTATTTATTGTCTGTTTAGAATCTTTTTCGGTTATCAAATTTTGCAAAGGAATGGGCATTCTTATGTAAGCAGACCTGCAGTTAGATGAGACTACTGCGTAGCGATGTCCGTAGTTTTGTGCCTACAACGCTAGCTTTCATATCTAAAACCAGTTTTTCTGGCGGACATGGACGCTCTACACGCAGTCCTGTTGACACGCGTGTAGAGCGAAAGATATAAAAAACTTTTAAAGGTTGTAACCTTGACTGCCATTTTGTTCGACGTCAAGGTTTGAAATATCAGCGAGCGTGGCAGAATTCCTAATTGCAATAAATTTTGTATTCAGAGGCGTCCAATTTCCACACGCGTATTTATTAGCAGTCATCACTAATACGATTGTGCAGCTGAAAACGCAGCCACAGATTTGCAAATCTAAAATTTTTCATCATGGTTTCTATTGAACGCAGCATTTCAAACAAAAATTTGTGTTAGGCATTGCTAATTATATTAAATATTTAATAAAGCAATATATATTTTACAAAAATTTGAATAATCCATCATTCCGGCACCTCCTGACTGCTAGCCTCTCCCCCCATAATCCATCGTCATAAGCCGCTTGGACGCAGGGACCGTATCATAATTTACTCCTAGACTTCATTACATCAACCAAACGTTTTTCATTTATTTGACCATACAATTCATCCTTCATAACTTTCAATTTATGCCCCAAGGCAATAAATGTCACAAAAAACGTTATATCTGAATTTTGCAGACTGATTCAAAAGGCAAAAGAACGCGCAAAAATTTAAATATATTTATTTGGGCGAAAGATGCTGATAAGTCATCGGTCTAGTTTAGAGTCAGATTCTCCACCTCAGCTCTCCGATACATGTTTGCTCATCACGGCCATGCAGACCTAATAGCGCAGCCATCTTATCTCGATCTCAACCGAACTTTTGATAATCTAAAGCACTTCAATGGCATGAATATCATGGGAAAACTCAACTTTAAAAATAACTATTGAGTACAAAGAGGGAGTACAAAGAACAAAGATTTACACAAAACAGAGAAGCCCGTGAAAATCGGGAGGTCTCAGATCCCAAACAATCTCAGTAGAAAATGGAGGTATGCGGCAGGGCGCATTCCTTCTTGTGTTTTTCAACATTGGTCGTATGCATTTGTCGCACAAAATGCTGATCACAGATAATTTTAATCTCTGTGGGTGAACAGGGGCAGTCTGGGGACAGGAAAGCGGGTATTCTAGAGGCTGCTACGGCGTTGGAAAAAAATGCAGAGCAGCACGGTCTCCGCCGCTTTCCGAAAAAAAAAAAATAGTAAGTTCTATATTTTGGACAAAAGGATGGTACGTGGCTGTTAAAATTTTGCGCACATTCTTGTTATATCAGATGTAAAGTAATCCAGTATCCAGGGGTTTTCAATTAAAAGGGCACCAATGCAGAGATGAATATAAAGCTGCGTAAGGTAAGCTACCAACTAATGCGCATGATTATACCGGTAACACAATTTTAGAAAAAAATATGGCTGGTTTGAATAGTTAATGAAAAACGAAGCAGGTGCGTAGCACCGCTTATCACTCACTATATCTTTCATGCATTTTAAACTTTGTTATACTTCGTTTTGCTTTATACTAAACGAGTTAGTATGTGATGGTTCGCAGTTCGCTGATGGTCTCCGAAATTTCTCGGTTCCCCAACGAAGTGCCGAATAAAATGCAGCCGAACTGCGAGGAGAAATTTTGCTGTTTCCTAATTAACCAACCACATTCGTTGAAGAAAACACGCTCACAATAAAGCGGTGCCTTCGCACTCTCACCGGTTTTCCCAGCACGACGCTGGACGATTCATGTATCATGCCCCCTTGGAATTGGAATTCTTCGGAGCCGACGAAGGCGATCTATGATCGTCCGTGTCAGCTCGCTGTTAGCCTTGCGTGAACTTGAGCGTCCAAACGGCCGCGTCTCCGCCGACTGCCGATTTATGGGCCTGCGACTTTCCGATGCTGTCGCCCCACTTCTTTTCACGTTTTCCGATGCAGAGGTCCGTGAGCAGTGTCGCCTGACCGAAGAGGGCAGCGGCGGCTACGCGGCCGCAAAAGGGGAGCCGGCCGCTTCTGGACCGAGCCAGGTTGCGCAGGTGGCGTCTGGACCGCAAACGAAGGGGCAAAGGGCCATCGCAGGGAACACGTGAACGACAGAGACACTTCTCCGAAAGGGAGGCCAGCTTGTAAACACGCGCGCACACTCTGTCTTGTAGCAACAGGCCGCTCTTCCCATAATTCAGTCGGTTTGGCGCCAACTGTCCAAATTCCAGACAAGTCGAGCCCAACACCTCCTCACCAAACTGTGCTGCACAGTCTTCGAGCTTGCCGCACACAACAAGGTACAAGAGCTCGACGCTTTTCCACCACTTCACTTTTCGACAAGTACCCCTCCACCCCCGTCGCACAGTGAGATGCGGGCGTCGCCACTTTCCCTCCCCCCTCTTCAAGTTCACGGAGAGATGGATCGACAGATTGAAAGAGCGACTTCTTTTATAGCTCTGCTGCCGCTCCACCTCAATATAAAAGAAACAATCCAAAGGTCAGCGAGGCCAAGAAAAGCGAAGGCGATTTTCTCTTTTATTTTCCTATTGACCTGAACTTGTGTTCTAAATAATTTTAGGAATGAAGATAATTAAATCAAAGTAGAGGGAGAAAGAAAAACAACATGCGGATGGTGGGAACAGAACCCGCGACCTCCGATAATGGTGTCCGGTGACCATACCAACTGAGCTACATTGACGGCTGTCCAACCGTCTTATTTCTTTGCTATTAGAGTCGCCTGTAACCGCACATTGAGTTTTCACCAGCGCCTCCCATCTATATATATATATATATATATATATACAGATAATGCGTGTGTGTGTGTGTGTGTGTGTGTGTGTGTGTGTGTGTGTGTGTGTGTGTGTGTGTGTGTGTGTGTGTGTGTGTGTGTGTGTGTGTGTGTGTGTGTGTGTGTGTGTGTGTGTGTGTGTGTGTGTGTGTGTGTGTGTGTGTGTGTGTGTGTGTGTGTGTGTGTGTGTGTGTGTGTGTGTGTGTGTGTGTGTGTGTGTGTGTGTGTGTGTGTGTGTGTGTGTGTGTGTGTGTGTGTGTGTGTGTGTGTGTGTGTGTGTGTGTGTGTGTGTGTGTGTGTGTGTGTGTTTAAGATTTGTTTAAAAAAAGATCTATACAACCTATCTATCTAATGCTACAGCAGCTTACTGGATCCAGCCAGGCGTCCGACACATTCGCTTGAAATTCGATCCAACATTGACATTTTATTTTCCTTATGAAACTGCGCGCCATCATGCGCGCTTACTACATAAACTTCGTTTACACGTGGCTTTCACGCGCAGGTACTTGCATTTGATTGGACAGGATGTTCAACTTGAGGAATCCCAGAGACTGTGGACCATATATTATCGGTGTGTCCAGTGTATGCGGGCAAAAGAAGTGTGCTAGCCGCTTCTTTGAAGCGTTTGGACAAGAGGCCATTGTGGGAGAAACTGCTGCTGGGCGCTTGGCAGGACAAGGGGAAGGGTGTCCAGGACTGTGGGCTCTTTGTAGTTTTTTCTGCGCCACCGGGCTTGATTCGCACTTTTAAATCAAGATGCCGTGCCTGTATATATTTTCATAAGCCTTCTCCCACATTTTCACCCATCATGATCCTCTTTCTTCTCCCCTTCCCCTTCCCCAATGCAGAGTAGCAGGTCAGATTTTATTCACTCCGGCCAACCTCTCTGCTTTTCCTTTCAATAAACCCATATAACAATAAATATACCAATACATGGCTCGATCATCCGTAAATAAATTCGTTTATATCCACTTGTCTGATTGTCAGGAACCCTATTTAAGGGATTTGGCTTTAATTTTGCTAATATTTTGGCCTAATCGTGTATTTAAAGCAGCTCAGCTTATGTGAAAACGGCATCGCAGAGTAGCTCCGACAATGTTCTCTACATATGGTTTTTGAGAATCACTGGAATCACGCAATCACGCAATCAATAGAAGCCTTGCAGGGACCGAACCCAGAGCACCCCAACCACTGAGGTCGTACGACGAGACTATGCACCTATCATAATATATCTCTGCATAGCTATGCATTCTTGAATACCTCTTCTTTTTTAGAGCTAACTGAACATGAAACTAGCATCATATATGCGTATCGACTATTCATCTATCCTTCAACCTACAATGCATGCCATTATTCCGGATGTCTCTCTGTGTTTTTCTAGAAGTACTGCTTTCCAAACTAGAATTTGTACAAACATATCTACTAATCACCTGTGAACCATTTCAGATACCTCAGTAAAGTTTCAGAAGAGGAGCAAGGCAAAATGACGTGCTTTGTGAGCCTGTGGATTCAAAGTACCTATATAGGAAACTTTAGGAAATAATTTTTGCTTTTTGGTATAACGTATCGCTACATTAAGGGCTGTCAGAATGAACGGTTAATCCCGCTCAGAAGTTTTCGTAATCGGTAATTAGGCCTCAAGTATCCAAACTGAAAAATTTACGCATCTGAAAGCTCGTTCAGGTAGTTTTAGCGCTCAAGGTGCAGTATGAAACGTCGTGCTACGGTAGTATTGTCTTCAAAGTCTAGCTAAATGTTTCTGTATTATGAAATAAAAAAGCACCGCGTGCATTTCAGCCATGAAAATGTAAGGAACCTGACTCTGTAAATGTGGGTTGTGTGAAAGCCAACTTAGCAAGGATTCAGATGCATGAATTTGAGGTCTATATTCCCATACACAGACCGAATTGGTGATTTTGAGATAAAGACCAATGTTAAGTGTCAAGCAGCCTGCAACTTCGCAATATGTTATTTATTTTTAAAGTTATAAATGAAATGAAGAAGTTAGATAGGTAAATGTTCGTAACCTGCATAATGTTGACTGTGCTATACAAACCACCTGCACAGACCATACCGGCGTCCTATTATCATAGTTTTTGGAATACCAAAATGTACACATTTGAAAGTAACCGAGAATATCATTCTTATGTTCCACTCAACTACTCTGCAGAAAAGAATGTGTCCTGCAAGCCCATTCTGTTTCTTTCTTACCTAAAATATCAGTGGTTCTTCTTGTAGTCCAGGCATAGTGCCACAACTGCCTAATTGTTTTTTTGCGGCAGCAAACACCGCTATTCTGAATGGATTCAATCACATCAACTTGTACGCATTGACCTCTTACATCAGGACCGATATCGTATGCAAATATATCCTTTCACACAACACGCTTTGAACAATAGATAGAATAAGACAGCTGCTGTCGAGGTGCTCGAAGGCTACATATTGGACCGGTGAAATGAATAGGAAGAGGCGACGAGTGCATATGAGCTTGCACCTTCTCTCCGGCAGAGATGAACGTCGTGAGTACTCAAATGCAGCTGCAGGCATGCGTAAAGAATGCTGCATTACGGGACAGAGCAATAAATGACACAAAGGCTATTAACAAAAGGAACACAGCTCTGAACAATGCAACTAAAGTTTCAAAGATCGACAGCGCTCATAATATTTGTAAACGCATTGGCAACAATAAAAAGAGCCCGCTTGTAAACTTCGTGGGACAAAGCATTCCCTCTCTCAAGATAAAGGACCTTCAGAGCTACTACGCTTACAAACAGTGCCTGACGTACTCTGCCGCTCATTATCGCATGTCGCTGTTGAACTTTCATAACCTACTGCAGGTCTGGTTCTGCGTTTTTTATCTACCATTTATTGAAAGTTGCGCCAGGTCTAAAGACAATGGTTATAGTGATTGAAACAACTGAGTCAAGAAACTGGAATGGCGAAGCAGGCTCTGCATAGTACAAACTGATCGGTTGCATTGTAATCAAAGGGAGGTTCGAAACAGGGGAAAGGCTTCACTACCAACTCGTTACGTTAAACATCTGTTGTTTCAAGCCTCTGGTAACAAGCTATCTCAAGCCACGTTTTTGTTTATGGCAACGTAACACAACCAGCTCTCTGTGATGAACTGTTTTCATTTTTACTCAGTGCTGTGCTCTTCTTAAACATATTTTTAAAGCTAGGATTTATGAATTCTAAAGGCAGTTATTACCTGCCTATTCTTCCACTGATGACAGTTTGACAAGATGTATTATTCAGTTGACGCCTAAACAGTGCTATATGCGTAGCACTGCGTTGTTCGTAAAAATAGCCAGAATATAAATATAGCTAGAGTATTACATATAGGGCTAACATTTAAAGCTAAAATATGCCATTTTGATATTAGCAGTCTCGAGAGGCACAGCACGGTGAGCGCCTCAAGTGTACATACCATCAGTTGCCGTTGGCCATCGACATCATGTATTTTTTGCTGCTCGCTTTGATGGCTTTTGCTGTGGGGCTACCTCCTTCGAATGCCGACATAGATGACGAACTGGAAGAAGAGGTGTCAGTACACCCGGATGATTTTCACTACTATATGCCCTTGGCGTTCATGATAGCCAATCACAAGGAACGAAACCTTGTCTGTGTTTCTAGAATCACGAACATTACAAAAACGGTAAGCGAAGCTTCTTTATTTATCAAATCATATGCAAAAGAGTTTATTATATGTGCGTTTTCTATGCGAAATTTCATACAATGAAAAGGATTCCCCTAGGCATTGTGTCAGGTGCGTACGCGTCGTCCTTACGATGTGGTTGCATGGTCTCCCCTTGATCCACCTGGTACGCAACCACTGATGCCTTAGCGGTACATGTTCCTGAAATGATACTTCAAAATCATCCGTTGTACTGTGCTCTGGTGAAATATTATTTTTCTTCCTTGAACCTAAAAAGGTGATAACTGCTTCAGTGTACATTTTCATGATTAGGGGCGATATATATGTTACACTGACTTACTAGATATATGATTCTGATAACACACGACATGCACATGTACAGAGCACACAATAAATGAGCACTTTCACTTTTTTGTGCGGAATAAAGCGCCATTACAAAGAATGAGCTTGAAAAGCAGGGGTATACAGTACATTATACAGAGTGAACTATTTCCTAACCCGTATAAAAGTTATCTTCCCTCTACCTGCACTTCTGACATCCGCCCAAACTATTCCCTTTCGCTATCTTCTAGGGCATAACAAGATGTGGTGAATGCAAATTTCCTTTCACTCGTCTCTCATCTTTAATGTTTCTATGATTTCTCGGTTGGTTGCATTTTGTTTGGCCTATGACTGACACTTCATCAAGTTAAGGTGATTATCATGTCTTGTTCGTTAGTAACGCTTTTTATTGCCCCATGCATGGAGGCAGATAACAAAAAGAAAAATTAGGCGATCGAATGAAGCAGAGGAGAGAGCGATGGTAAGGCCAGCGCGTCCAAACAATGTATTAGGATGGGTGGTTAGGCATTCCTGTGTTTTGTAATATCCACGCGACATTTCTTCTTCGGGCTCTTTAAAATCAGATCGTGTGGAGCGAAAATTGTGGGGTGTGCTGTCTAGTCACACACAATGGCGTGTTTCCACAATCCGATATTTCGCCTACTTGTCTGATTGATGTGTGTACAGCTGCAACGAAAAGAAATTAGCACAAGTCACTCATGGCCGCAGCAGAAGAGCTGTCAGAAGCGACGCTGTTGTGGTCGTACGCGCCGATAGCGACAGTGCCAGGCACTTTCTACTAACCAAAGCGGGGAGTGGCTGGCAGAAAGGAGGCAATGCAAACTTTGACCAATTAGGAAACCTGCACAATAAATGAAAGCTTGTGTATTCCTTACGGATGCAAGCACGCACCAATGTGGCTACAGACACGACTTCGTTTTTTTTTTTTTTGTTGGCGTTACTAGCATCGGCATCGTTATTACGTTTTAGGCAACAGTTTGTACTGTCACGATCACAATATTGCGGGACGTGGGAGAGCGTGGCAAAACTGCGTTCTGCGCCTTCTAATGGCGCCCGTCCGCTCCAGTTACCCTCGCAGGCTTCTCTGTATCCTTACTCCTATCTTGCGCTCAGCAGACGCAGATCGAAACCGGCGCCAGGTGACGCTTTGATATCTAGCGATGAGTGAAGCGATATCTGCTTTACTCATCACAGCGGCTGGGGCACATGCTGTCGCTAGATATCAAAGCGTCACCTGGCGCCGGTTTCGATCTGCGTCTGCTGAGCGCAAGATAGGAGTAAGGATACAGAGAAGCCTGCGAGGGTAACTGGAGCGGACGGGCGCCGTTAGAAGGCGCAGAACGCAGTTTTGCCACGCTCTGCCACGTCCCGCAATATTGTGATCGTGACAGTACATCTCGTTCTGCATAAAAGCCTTCGGCATACTAGTTGTAGCAGTATCAGTACAGAGCATCGTAAATAATCAGTGGCTGCGTAAAAGAATGTGAAGTGTGACATGGCCATTTGTGGTTCTAGTGTAGACGACTAAATGTTGTGTGACATGCAGTGACGAGCTAATGATATCATTGTAAAATTGATTACTTGAAGCTATAAAAAATGGGGATTCGAGGGTGTCAAAATACCTACAATGAAAATCGCTTATTGAGGCTAATTAGAGAAATTTGAAAATGTGTAAACAATCAATCAATTGAAGTAATAAAAATGAAAATGTGTCCAAGTATGTCAAACGGCTTAGAATAGAATGCCAGTGTTTGATAGTGGTAAGTATGGATTACTAAAACTTAAATATTGAAAAAAATTTAAACTGAAAAGCACACGTCAGTGCGTGTGAAACGTAATTGCGCCATATACCTTAAAGACAGACGTTAAGTGCACCCCTATGTTTCATTGCTATTAGTGAATGAAACAATGTCTACTCCTAAAAGGTCAGCATGAGGAAACGAATCGAACCTCCAAATGCGAATACCTCCGTCCGAAGGGGACAAGAGATCACGCTTGCACTGAGCTAAATAATATTGGGTGCCCAAATAGACGCTCGGCAGTAGGTATTTAGAAAGGGACGGAGCATAAAAATGTACAATTATAGGCTCTGTAGCACTCTTCTTGTAACCTTGTGGGCTTTAACAATCCCCTGCAGGAATTTCATTCAATGCTTTTGCAGCAACCTACTTAAATGTATCTTCTTTTTTCAGTGATGTCTTATCGATAGTACGGGGAAAAATATGGTTTCGGGTTTATAAAGATAAAATTTTAAATGAAGCACCTTCTCGTAATGCGCTCAAGATGCACATCTTTTTCAGGTGAATAAACCGGAGATTGTAACAATACGCTATGACGCGTATAATACTAGACTTCCTCCACGTCGCAAAATGCCACCCCTTGGGACATGCCCTCATAAATTTCGTAAGGTGAGTGGATTTATAGTTTAGAAGTGTTGTGTAATCATTCTCACATTGAGCTTGAGTGACATGGCGCGTCAGAATATAGCCACTATTATATACAGCTGCAATTTCTTTTGATTGTTCATTCTTGCGACGGCTGGTGTACGCATAAACACCTGCGTATGAAGCGCTATGCTGTCATGCATGCTACTTGAGGGAGATAAAAGTGGCGATGAGGATGGGATCCACCTGGCTATTGAGTAGCAATTACTCGGTAACGAAGTGTGGGCCCCTGACAGTAGCATGGCTACGCTGGGCCAGCCAATCACTATGTCGATGACGATGATGAAGAGTTCGCACCCTATTTTGAGTGTGAGGCTTGAGTTTGAGGCTAACAAGGTGAGCAATGACCTTAAGGAAGCTAATTCTGTAACTGTCATAGACAAGAAGACTTATCGGGTGCTAAAAAACTTGCTAGCTCCGGTTAAAGCAGAACACAAAGAATACGATCACCAGATAAACGTGCTCCAAGGAGCACAGCTCTTCACAACGAATAGTAATAGCAGAAAGGTACCGTTTCAACTGCTGAGCACAGAATGGAAACGATAAAATGGCAGAATTGTTCGTGGAACTGAAAAAGTATGGCCCCTACCAGCAATTTTGGCAAAGTATTCGCTGAAATATTGCAGCATCGTCTTGTAGCTCGCCCGACCGACTCAGTTACTCAAGCAGAAGTTCAAAAGAAAACCACGCTGCCGTTTACGCTATCTGCAATTTTGTCAAAATCATTGAACTGGCTGGCACAGAGACAAAAAATTACAACATGCCTTTCAGAAAAAGAGGAAGGAAACAAATTAAGACGAAACACTTGGAGGCCCAAGCGTGAAACACGTGGCACAAAGGCAGTACGAGGGAAACTTTCAGAGCACAGAAGCGAAGCTCGTGGTTTTACCCGGTTGCGGGTCCGGCCCCCTTGATGCATCTTGCACGTTCCGGAAATACCGCTGTTGTACCAGCAAGCGGATGGGACACATTGGAAGCGTTTGTCTAGCACCTGTTCATTCCATGCGAGCCGACGAGCAAGTAGTGATTAAGGGCTAGGACTCCTTCCTACTGCATAGTGTATTTTAGTGTGATAATAATCGACATAGCTACCTTGTGAATGTTCTCCTGGCCGATAGAAATGTTACAATGCAAACTGGGACAGGTGCGTCAAGCTATTTCCGTTTTTCCGGAAAGTGTATATCAGAAGCTTAACTGTATATCAGCCCTAACTCTAAGTTGCTGTGCAGTAAAATTGAAAACTTAGCTAGGCGTGTCATTAACGATTTAAATTAACTTTGAGGTCCCGGTCGTGCATAATTGTCGAGCGGTTACTCTCGTGCGTACTTCATGATGGAGTGATATTTGTTGTTAGGTTGCGATTGGCTGGAAGCTTTTAATTACATTTGTGAGCAAATGCGGCATCATTTGGAGAAGGTGGCAACCTAATAGAAAAATTTAATTGTGCCCGCAGTAGGATTAATAGCCATCGTTTTAGTGAATCTCCTATTAAACGGCGTCACTACTCCTATGTTCTGTAAGCACCGGACTGTGCCCGTTGAAAAATGAGTTGAAGTTTGTGGTATATTCAGTACACTAGTTTGTTCCAAATTATTGAGAGGGCGATTGGTTTGGCTGTCGTTTCTAAAGTCGACGGGATAGTAAGAGCATGCGGAGAATTCAAAGTGGCGGTAAATACTTTCCTCTGAACAGACCATTATCCGTTGTTTTTAATGGGTGATACATTTACAACGTTACAAGGCTGCAACTGCTTCACGGTGCTTGCTCTTTCAACTGAAGTCGCTTCAGCTTCGTGATGCAGCGAGAATCGCGATTGTTTCTTCAACGCGCAAACCAAGTTGGGGCGCCGAGACAAACAAGCAAACCGTTGAGTGAAAACATTCGCCAAAATGGCCAATAAGCAGCAGCTCCATATGCCTCGCAAGCAATGCAGCAGTACTCTCTGAAAAAGACGGAGCGCCTCAGCGCAATCGGTAATGGGCACGTCATGTGACGTTTCTGAACGGCACCGACTGCGTGCCCGCTCTTGCCGTGATTGCCGTGTTTCCGAACTGTAACAAAAAAAGAAGACATCACACACAAAGCTGCTTGGCATCGACTGGTGAGGCGAACGGTGCATGTCGGGTTACATATCCACGAGCACACGTGCCCAGAGAGAGGATAGAATAAAGTCGAGGGAGCCGCCGGTTTGGAGGGAGCCCTTCATCCTACTGTTATTCTTCTTTATGGCGGGACTAAATATTAGTTCATAACATTTGCACACCGCACGCATCGAGCCGCAGTCTATCCTTTCGCTGTTTAACAGCCTGATTCAAGAATCAAAATGGCCGAATTGTTTTCTTAAAATATAGTTTATCACAGGAATGTAATGTTTAACAGCATTTTTGCGCTCGCGTGTCGTCGAAATTCTTTAGATATCCGCATCCATTGAATGAATTTCGCCGCAAGGACTACTATGAACGGGTCTACAGGTTTGACGCCAGCAGATATCTTTATTGGCCGCGAACTCCGCTTTCCCGTTGAAGACTAACTCTCCAATGAAGCTGTGTCGCTGAAAAACGCCTACTACAAAGTAAATCCAGGAGATGTAAACGCACCACGACGAACTTCAGGAAAACGTTCTCAGAGATGCAACTAAAGTGTTTTTCGATTATTTGTCACATCAACTTGAAGGCCTCTACCAGATGACAAAATGTGTCTTACCCTTATCATTTTGCCTCCGTGCCTTGAAAAAAAGAAAGTGAAATCGGAACAGCGAACCTGTATGACCAGTGGGGGCGACCTCCACACTACGTCAGACCAAGCAAGAAGCCGCCTTTTTTGTGCAGGTTCTCTAAGCCCAATCTCATATTCGTGACCCCCTGCAGGAACTCCCTGGTCATCTTCTACTGAGCACCAACCACCGTAACTGCCACGGTGAAGTGCGCCTGAACGGTGCCCGGTTTTTAAACCAGAAGCGGGGGCCTCCCTGCTTGCTGACGCCTAGGTAGTCAACCCTGTCCTAACCGTGCTCTCAGTCCCGCTTTCTTTTATATGTCCCACTGCCAGTACAATCGCATGCAAAACGACGGCGCATGCTAGGCTGGTGCGTTATCAGGGGATATCTGATGCATCACGGCGGTGAAGATTCACAGCGCGCAGAGATCAACTAACCGCAGATGGTGTGCGGCTACTGGAGCGCTGCTGTGACTCGGGCACGCCGACGGGGGCCTTCGCGGTTGCGACAGCCCGTCACAGACCTTCATGGTGTTCCCGGATCACGACTGTTGAGGAGGTGACCTGGCGCCCAGCGTCGAAACGCAGCCTGCTACTGTACCCGGCGTCATTGATTTCGTTTACCGCAGGCAGATTTCATGCAGCACTGAAATTTTGTTACCATGAGGCCGCCTCTCCTGCCGTCTTACCCGACTAGTGGCCATATTACGCACACGTTCTGCAAACACTTTGGCTACAAAGATAATTTAGCTACATCGACTGGTTTTTGATGTCCATGTAAACCGGTATGTGGCTTTGTTATGCTCCTGTCGTTCCACTAGTTTGGTGATACAATAACTCACAAAAATAGCTTTGGACGAAATGGACATCACAATGACAGCCACTAATTACACCCAAAGGAGATATATTTACGCGTATCTAAGAGCTCAAGTTCTCTTGAGATTTTTTGTTACCGGATCCCTATTCCCTACTTTTGCTAGTTCCCATAGGTATACCATTGTTGAAAGGGTGTTATCTTGAAAAATACATTTAAATGTCTGCTTTTTTTATTTTCCTGTTGCAGTCAGAGCGCCCGTGCGTAGGAACCGCAGAAATCCGTAAAGGAAAGTTGGGAAGAGCCAAGGTTAAAGGCTCCCCGACATGCGTGTAAGTGCCACATATCTTTGCTTGTTCGCCTCAAGTCTTATATAAATGTCTTGCTTGTGAATGATCGCATTTGCTTTTCTCTGTATATGCGAGGTGGATTCAGTCATCTGATTACGCTTTTAACGTCAAAGAAATCGCAGATGCATCATTATGAGATTTTAAATATATGGAAGCGCACAGATATATATATATATAGTATGTGATCATAAGTTTAGGTTTCCACGTTAAAGTAGAAGGTATAATAATTGGGCTTAATAGGTGGTTTAATATGAAGGTAGCACAGGTCAACGACCCTGTACCTAGTTTTAATGATTATATAATCGAAAGCCTCTGAAGATGAGTATTCAGTAGTGAATAAATAAAAGCACGTTATATTCTACTGCCAGGTGAAATCAATGGACGGTAAGAGAAAGGTGGGCTGAGAACCAAGGAGCGGGCGACTATGGCATACCTGCTAGAGACAAGCCTAATCGAAGAAGCACGGATGCCTTATTTCGAAAACAGGACCTAAACTGAATGTAGTCAGATGCCATGGCGATATTTAAACTAAAATAGACTTCATGCAATGCGTTCAACTTTCCAATGGGCATCCTGTCAATGAGTTTTCCAGATAATACGATATAGGAACCCAGGGGCACTAAGATAGCGAATTCAACTAGATTTTGAAATTAAGAGACGAAATGTGACAGAAAGATGCCGATAAAAGTGTTGCGTGGTAAACTGGCAAAAATGACTGAAGGTCGCGCTGGAGAGTAGGTGTTTAAGTGAGGACGGCGACTTAGTGTTCACGAAATGAACGATTGTCTGACAGCCACCATTGTGAATATTGAGCATAATTAGGTCGCAGAGTGCTTAGACAGCATATATGTACGGCGTCACAATAGATTAAAGAGGGGCTTGAGAGAGGCCAAGCATAACATCCAGTATCTACATAGGGAGAGCAGAATAAGCAGGAATTTCAAAAGCAATGACAAAGCTCAAAGTGTCTAACCAAAAGAAGTATAATATTGAAACCCCCCCAGCATGCTATAAAACAGAAGTAGCCTTAATGAAGTGAATCGCAAGTTGAACTTGGGTAAGTATTAAATACATACACAGATATACATAGAAAATGTACACTGCGCTATTACAATCGACAAGATAGTTTATGACCCGCGAAGATAAGAAGATATCTGCACCCTTGTCGATGCTGTCAGGACGACATTAAGAGTGGCAGCCGTAAAGCAAAGTTAGACATATTTCGAATAATAAATGCGGAAGTATAAAAAAAAATGCACGGTTAAAAACAGGAAGTTAGCATCGGGAGAAGGTGCATGTTTAAAATATGGGCGAAGATATTACGCTGAAAAACTGTCCGCCATCAATATGCAATGTATCATGACTTATACCGTATGCAATATATAAATCTCCGATAATGATATAATAAATTAAAAACAAGCAGACATCAAATGCCTAAAATATTTATAGGCCGATCAGCTTTTCCTAAGTTCTATTTAACACAAGAATCTATGGCACAAGAATCGCGTAGAAAGCCATGGTAACCATACATTTCAGACAATAAAAAACAAAGAAGGTTCCATAATGGTCAGCCGACAAATGAGGATAGCATGAGTGTGGATCGTGTAATAAAGACATTCCGAACAGTAGCCAGCGATGTTTTTACCGTATAGCCTTCATATATAGCTAGAAATTGTTTGGCATTGTTCAAACCTCAGCAGTGATGCCAAACTTATAAAGTAATGGTGTCCAAAAGTGGTGTTCTATAGCTTTGGGAGATATTTATAGCGGACGTCCAGCCTCCATAGTTCTCCACAAAAAATTGGTTTCATTCGAATAAGGTAGGGCGTCGTACCGAAGTAGAATACCGTCACAGTTAGTCCGCTCGTGGTTACAAAAGGTATTCAGCACAACTTACTAGGAACAGCGGATGACAATAAACTTAGATTAGCGTACAATATGTGATCCCATTATATCATTGTTTAACTCACGGTTCGAATCGCAAACCATGATCAAAGTCATAGACAGCAAATTTAGAACAGTGGGCCCTATTTCAAAAAGTGAATATTGTTCTCACTGCTAAAGAAGGTGACAGCAATTTGCAATAGGCGAAAAATCGTATGAAGACATAGTACAATATACCTACGTATGGCAGGCGTTGGTTGCTTATGGAAAAATTGTAATAACCAAAAATATAAAATGGCTGTGAGTGATTCTGCGCAGTATTCTGAGATCATGAATGGGGATACGTCTGCATTCCTCAAACAGATTAATAACATCTGTAAGTTTCGAGTTTTGCTTAGAGGAAGTATTCAGAGACTTCGAATGGGAGCAGTTAGGGATAAGGGTAGATGGAGAATACCTCAGTAATCTGCGATTTTGCTGACGACATTGCCTTGCTAAGCAACTCGGGAGATGACCTACAAATAATGATTGATGACCTAGACAGGAAAAGTAGAAAGGTAGGCTTGAAAATCAATATGCAGAAGACTAAGGTAATGTTCAACAGCCTCGGGAAGGAACAGCAGTTTACATTAATTAGCGAAGTACTGGAAGTAGTAGGCGAATATGTCTACTTAGGACAGGTAGTAACTGCAGATCCGGACCATGAAAAGGAAATAACAAGAAGAATAAGATTGGGATGGAGCGCATTTGGCAAGCACTCGCAGATTATGTCTAGCAGCTTACCGGTATCGCTAAAGAGGAAAGTATATAACAGTTGCATCTTACCTGTACTCACCTATGGCGCTGAAACGTGGAGGCTAACCAAGAGAGTTCTACTTAGGTTGAGGACAACCCAGAGGGCTATGGAACGAAAAATGGTAGGGGTAACATTAAGAGATAGGAAGCGTGCACAGTGGGTAAGAGAAATAACACAAGTTACCGACATTCTAGTGGAAATTAAGAGGAAGAAATGGACATGGGCAGGACATGCAGTGCGAAGAGAGGATAACCGATGGTCGCTTAGGGTAACAAACAGGATTCCAAGGGAAGGAAAGCGTGGCAGGGGACGGCAGAAAGTCAGGTGGGCTGATGAGATTAAGAAGTTAGCAGGGGTCAAGTGGATGCAGCTAGCACAGAACCGGGTTAAGTGGAAAAATATGGGAGAGGCCTTCTCCCTGCAGTGGGTATAGTCAGGCTGATGATGATGATGATGATGATGATAATGATGATGATGATGATGATGATGATGATGATGATGATGAGATGGCATGTTCATCATACTTCACTAAGTCTCCCAAAGCTGATGCTGAACTTTCTGCAGAAAAATACTCGACTTTCAAAATTCGACTTTGGTGTAGTGCTCTAGACAACGTTAATCTAAGCTTGTCTGTTCGCATCGCTGTAGGGCTCAATTGCACTGTCAGATTATATAGATAAATATCCTTCACATTTGCGCCAGCAGACCACGTGGCAAGTCCGAGATGAAAGAAGGTCTGGCAGTCTGTTCTCCTGAGGTGTAATGTCATTCACAGTGCCAATGACAGTGCCCTTGTAAGAACGCTTTTCTGATTTTTCAGCAAAGCACTTTTGCTGAAAAGAATATAAGATGATCAAGCGTGCTGAAACTATCGCAGATTCGCTCCTGCCTACCTTTTCACCTCCGATTTCGTTTTAGCATTTCTCACTCAAGGTAAACACAGCGCGTTGGTCACTGAAGTAAAATGCGATGGAGGAAACTATGCCCACTTTTATGTCGGTGTGAGTCGTAGACGTAGAGAACACCAAATCGCAAGTTCAACGTAATTTACCCACATAGTTATTGGTACGTTGGGATCTGACTTAGGCCTAAGTCCAAAGATCTCTTTCTTTCATTTTTGTGCTAAACGACCCGTCTTTTCTAGCGATGACAGAGTGGAACGCTGCTCTTCTGTTCCAGCTCCCTAGAGGGCCCAGCGGTTCCTCAAGCGGTCATTTTTTGGTTTAGAAGCAAGCTGTTCCTCTATTTTGACTTCTCTGCTGACACGCTTGGTATCTTTATCCACACGAAAAACTTTCTCTTGAAGCATCTGTTGCTCAGGATCGTCAGAGACTGCTCAGCGCCGGCATTATAGCTGCCAAGCGCTTAGACCAGAACGTAGTCTGAGTGAGGATTACAAGGAGTGAAGTTATATTTTCAGACAGAAATGACACCTTTATCTCCTCGGCACTAGATCGGGGAGGCAGGAGGCACCAATTTAGCTGCTGTCCGGGAGATCTGTGTCCCGGCAGCCTCCTGAGCTAGTCGGACAAAACGGATTGGGAACTCAAGGTCAGAATTGAGCAAGCGGGTCTCCCAGGACTTCCTTACCAGTCAATATATGGTCCCTGCCGGGTGCATTTGGTCATTACAAGTTTATATGGCCAAGTGACCCGCGGAACGCACAGTGGTAAACTGTTCTGATCTTTCATCCGGGAACACGTGGTTTGCCAGGATCAGATTAGGTACGTGTATGTTTCGAGTCGGCTCACATGACTGCCTTTGCTCTATTAATGACGACTTTAGTGTGGGTACCAGCTTAAGGTCCAATCTGTAATTTTGAATCACATCCCCATAGTTTGCCATCCGTCCACTGCTTCTTTGTCAGAGGCGGTCTGAGTGACCTTTACTTGCAGCGGTCACAACTTGTAAAGACCTGTATTGTTCTATAGGAGTATAGACATTTCACGGCCATCGTCAAGACCAAGACCAAGGCCTAGATTTGACGAATGAAAGCGTGCGCTGCCGGTCGTTCACGTTCCTGTACATCGTTAGTAACAGGTGAGTGGTCAAAAAGTGTATTGCAATTTTACATGCATCGTATGGGAAGAAAGCTGGACTGCGGTTAACGACTGACGCCTTGTGCACATAAAATAGATTTTGAAATGAAAGTTACACGATGCCTTGTGAAGTAAAAATTGTAAGGACATTACGACAGTCACTATGCGAAATTTGAGCACAGCTGCTTAAGCATTTTGTGGTTACTGATGCAAAGAATTTGAGAGATGATTGCATGTATGTATGTATGTATGTATGTATGTATTTATGTATGTATGTATGTATGTATGTATGTATGTATGTATGTATGTATGTATGTATGTATGTATGTATGTATGTATGTATGTATGTATGTATGTATGTATGTATGTATGTATGTATGTATGTATGTATGTATGTATGTATGTATGTATGTATGTATGTATGTATGTATGTATGCATGTATGTATGTATGCATGCATGTATGTATGTATGTATGCATGTATGTATGTATGTATGTATGTATGTATGTATGTATGTATGTATGTATGTATGTATGTATGTATGTATGTATGTATGTATGTATGTATGTATGTATGTATGTATGTGCGGATGAATGGATGGATTATGTATGTATACAGGTAGTGAAGTTAAAAACCACTCTATTTTTCACATGCCACACAATTTCTCATAGTTTACAGAGATCGAGGCTATTCGTTCTCTTCTGAAAAACATTGGCTCGTGACTCTCTCATTCAGATGAAGTATATTACACACTTCTTAAACGACAAATTAACGTCACTTACGGGGAGTGAACTTCGCTGATCAAAGGGTACTTTACGCTCCGCAGTGCTAAATGAATGGAAGAAAGTACAAATATATAATTTAAAGAAAAGGTAGCGTTGGGAAGGTGGTCAAAAAGAGCCTCCGAAATCATGTGATCCCAGGAAACGCAGGTCCATGCGGTTCGGCATTGAATGCCCGGGTGTTAGCTGGCCTTCGCTTTATTCCACGTGTAAAAGCAGTCATCCGGTAGCAGCTCCCAGGGAGTTCCCAAATTATATGGTTTAATGTTGCGATTGACCGCCGCAGTGGCAGGTCAGGCTAATGTCTGAATTAAGGAACCTGGAAGAAATGTATTGTTTAGGAAATGTTTTATGAGTTTGAAGTTTTCTACACACCACTGGTTCTCTCCAGTCTGTGTTGTGTGGTGTAATTGTGGTATGAGGTGAGCGGTTGTCCTAAGGACTCCAAGCCAAGATGAAGTCCACAGCTCAGCCGGCTTCTAATTTAGCGTATGCTTGTGCTTCCTCATCGCCTAGGTTCCCCGCGTGCTCTGGCACATAAATAAATTCAATATATCTTAATTGTCCTTTTGGGTTGAGGAGCATCTCCCTAGCAATTGTGAAGATTCTTCCTTTGATATAATTAATACCTCACACCTAGAGTCGCTCAAAATGGTGCAGGCTGTGGTTTAGGACATAACCACTGCGATGGCTACTTCTTCCACAGTAAGGTAGTTCGAGGTTAGGATGATTTCCGACATCGTCTATCTTTACAGTCTTCATACATTGGGTTGCGCGACCCCTCAAGGGGTGAAACTGTGCGGCCGCCGTCTCTACACATAAGAAGTCAGTGTTTGCCAAGTTTCATGCAAACTCGCTGTACCTTAAGGCCGGCCTGTTGCCTTCATGGATTCATTGTCTTAAGTACTGGCTTTATCATGAACCCTTTTCTCATGTTTGTTGGTACTGGTCCACGGAGTTCATCATCAGTTCCCCTTCGATGCCAAGTTTATGTAAGATGGCACTTCCGTGGGTGTGGTGCCTATCGCGTCGACTTGCATTGTCCGTTGTGGTTCTTTCATCTCTTCATATGTGTTGCGTACTCCAAAGGTATGTAGTTTTTCGTTCACCGTTTAATGAGAGAGGCCTAGAGCTATTCTATAAGCCGACGTGATTATAGTATTGTTCTTAGCGACCTCGGCCTTGCGAAGGATTAGGCTAGAAGTGCATGCGTTATTCTGCTTAGTATGAAGGTGTTATTGATTTGAAAGAGTAATACTCTTCCATTCCCTTCTTTCAATTAGCAATGCGCCTAATAAACCATGCAGGGTGGTGAACAGATCCTTTGATTGCTTCTGCCATAGTAGCGTTGCCCGGTTCATAGGTATCCTTAATCCAAGAATATGGATTTACTCGACTTCGCTGAGTTTATTACTTTCACTTCAGCCAACGGAGCCCCTGACTGCGGATATGATCAACCCCGCCCTTAAACCATTACAATCTCCAAAAATAAATGCTTTATTCCACCGCTACTATCATAATCGCTATTTTGTTTTTTGGCTTATCTTCTAAGGATCAAAGCCGTTCTGACATGCTCGGCGAGCACTCGGCTTTTATTGCCTTTTTTTTTTTGTACTGCGCTGGCGGCCTCCTATGCCGCTTCTTTCCATCTGAGCCTTGATGGTTAAGTGCAAAAGCAGAGTGCACTCATAGATACGAAACTGACAACTGTATAAATGTCGTTAAAAATGTTCGTACCTCCAAGCGTACGCTTCCGAATATTGTTCTTAATGTAACAAAATACAAAAATTTCCCAAAATGTGCTATCAGGCCATACCTGTCTTACATTTTTGAGCGCTGGTCACGTGTCCAGCCAAGCCCAGTCTGAATCATATCCAATATCCATGCTCAGAGAAAAAACAACATGGGAGACAGTATTGAGTTTTCCTAATCTGCTGTCGAAAGGTCTCGGATTGGAATTTAGAGGGGATAAAGGTAGGTAAAGAGTGCACAAGAAAGGTACCAGATATGAAATGTTGAGAAGGGGGTGTCTCGGGGCCCCACACTAACACCGCAAATAATAACAGCGATATAGCTGAAAATGGCTTCGCCGCAGTGCCAAATCACGCTTAAGTTTAGAGCTGCATAAAGGGTTATATTCCGCTTTTGTGAAGTGATCGTTTGTCTTTCGTGTTATAAAATAATTGCCTATACAAATATACACACTATAGGTAAACCAAAGTTGTATAAATGCCGTATTACATAATACATTTTTTAACAAAGAAATTTCGGCCGGTGAAGTTAGGCACTTAGCCCTCAAATTCTGCTCTACGTAGGGTCAGCTATGAGAAGTCACATCGGTGCCCACTTTGGCAAGTGCACTTACGTCTCGCCGTTTAGCGTGGCAGTACGCTCGTTTCAGAAGTGACAGTCCTCGTAAGTGCACTTTATTTCTCGCGGTTAAGGGGGTATTATACGCCCCGCCGAGCAGGCATATAGCCGCGGCGCTCCAAAATTTAAGACGCGAACGCAGGAAGACTACTTAACGTTGTTGTGCTGCTGTTATACAGTACGCTGGGTGCGAGGTTAGAACATGGCGCGGTGCACCTTCTCTGACAGAGATGTTACTAGGATTTAACTGCTACCACGGCCTTTATCTTTTACCTACCTTTAGCCCCTCTAAATTTTAGTCCAAGACCTTTCGATGGCAGATCACGAAACCTCAATACTGTCTCCCATATTGTTTTTGGTCTGGGAATGGATATTGGATATGATACAGACTGGTCTTGGCTGGCAATCTAGTGCAAATTAAGAAAAAAACTGGCTTCTAGCGGTTTCATTACCGAGCGACCTTAACCTTTGACAGTTTGGAGCATACACCGCTACCTCATGCGAGGGTGAAAATTATTATGCGGATTCTTCAAGCCTACGACGGCGTCCCGGGACTGTTTCATCAATGCCTCGTAACCGCCATGACCTAAACAGTAATTACCGTGCGCATTCGCTCGCTAAACAGCTCAGGCATCCCGAACCACTAGCCCAAAATCGGGACTGCGCTATCAAAGTGTGACCTAAATAGGACCATTACATTGCCAGCATACTCCAATGCAGAGACGACGATTTGTGCTTCTTTTTCATCAGGCTTCAGATGACTAAACACAGTTTTCGGCGGGGCTAAATCAAGCCATGAAGGGTGTCTCTATTGCATAAAACTACCAGAATATCATCTATGGACTGCTTTCAGATCAATCACACCAGTGAAACTGAAATCTGCGCTCAATCATGAACATTTCTCGGTCTATAGTAACATCTTCCTATTTCTATTTTTTGCCGCAAGTGTTTGTGACTGGATAACATTTAGAAAGCCTGTACCAGGCGGTGTATTTACCAACCTTGTTGAGAACTCTGTTCGTACGTTCCTATCATAATTAGATCATCAGTTCTATCATGCGCTGTTTTCTAATATGGGTGTACAACCACGTCCATAGGGCGCGATGCATGGTTTATACGTGCGCTGTATGCATGTCTTAATTTTATGGCTGAAGCTAAGGACAAAATGCTGTGAATTCTTACTTGCAATACTCATTTCTTTCCCCTCTCTTTAAGGCTGCAAGTGATACTCTTGGCAACTTTTGGATATACTTAAAGCAGAAAATATCTCTGAGTCATCGACTTTCTGCTTCAGGCAGATTTCAACACGTATTAAAGAGATTCCAACATTTCCTCATTAAAAAAGAGATAAATTGATATAGGCATTCTTTGTCCCTTTCTGTTGCTCAATCAAAAAGTAGAAGCCTTACTAATTGCTTGCGCCATACCTTTCCCCTTGAAGAAAATATACATAACATATCTACCAATAAATACTAACCTCTATTACCCGAGCTTTGAATGGAGCTAAAAAATTAGGATGTCCAGCACCCACAATAACCTAAATAGAGATGTGTAGTGTAGTTATACCATAATTAACCCAACAGATGCAGGTCGAATCGTATAGTTAGAATAATTCTGACCAAATTTGTATTGCCCTGATCTGTAATGCCCAGAATACAAAACCGTAGGTCTGCAATTTGACGTATTACTTTCATTTACAGTGTAGATCAATGTAGTCGGAGACAGTAGGAAGTCATGTGTCTCAATAAGGATAAAACTGCGGAAAATTTACCGTTATATAAGACGACGAGTACTTTTAACTAAATCTCGCTGAGGCAAGACGTACAAGACAGTGCAAGTTATTAACGATATAATAAAAGTGCTTTTATTTATAAAACATATGTTGAACTTTGCAGTGGCGAAGTTATTAAAAACTGAGGCCTAAATTCGTTTTGGTCCCCAAAACATCGCCCCATCCTTCATCCGAGCGTAGAGCTGAGATCGAACTTCGAGCTCTAATAGCAAAGTCTTCGACTTTGGTGCGGAAATTACTACATCTAGCTGTGTCACGTTTGGCTTTTTTCGGAGATGCTCACGATAGGGACGCGCCCAGTTCGGAACAGAAAAAAGGAATTGAGGTTTATTCAGGTTTGATCGTCGGAATTGAGGTGGCCGTGGATGTGAAGCCTTGCTGGATGATGCGACTATGGACAGATGGAGCGAGAGGAAGAAAAGTAGGATTTCAGTTTTGCGTATGCATAACAGATCCAAAAATATGACATTCAAATACAACGTGGTGCCCGTCCCCAAATAATGAGGGGAGGTCATGATGTCCTAACCAAAGAGGCCTCAATAAGAAACTGCAAAAGGTATCGAGTTTCGCACACACCAAAGAATTCGCACACTGCAGTGATAATGACTATAAACTTCGGTAAGAACAATCTTTTTGTTGTGTCTCATGCTGCAGCGGCTGCCTCATAGAGGTTTAATTATATTTGAATCCTTGTTGAAATTTGATTTTTTGCATTTCTTCTCTTTAATAGGTTTTATTATTTAAACGAAAAACACCATAGCGTATTTCGCGTGGAAATAATATTAGTACAGCACACAGTTTAGAACCTAAAATTTGGTGCTCACAGCAGCGCCACAGTTTTGCACAACACAAATCATTCTTCACCAGACTGATGAGAAGAAATTATCTTACTTCTTCTCTTGCTCCACTTTGTTTCAGGCTACATGGACAGAAAGCTGGGCAAGTTAGCTTTTGTTATTCGCTTCAAGCAGCGCGAAAAAGGCGAAGATGGAACAAGCTGTACAAGAATTTGGCTGTACACAATTTGTCCAGGCTTTTTTGTATTTGCATTTTACCTGCTTTCTGTAACGTTGTTTGCAGACAATAAATAACCATATGAGCATTTTTATTCTTTGCTTGGACGAGGCTGGTAAGCGTGTAGCAGCCAAATGCTTACGATATAAAATAGCACTGAACAAGTATTGAGTGGGGAAGCCTCAGTTCGCAATTCGAGCCAGCATTTCGAGAAGTGGACTTGTCATATTTCTTCTGGCATCTGGGAATTGTCTTCGCCCAGAAGAAGGAGTGCCTATTTCTAGAAACTTTGGCTCGAATTACGAGCTGAGACTCCCCCCCCTCTATCCTTGTTCAGTGCTCATTTATTATCGTGTACCATCTTCTTCCTCTCGTTGCAACCTGGTTCCTCTACAATATAAAATAATTTACGAGGCGGCCTTTCACGGTCCAGTGTTTTTCCAAAAATTATCGCACTTGTTTTAAATCAGTGGGTAGAAACGCTATATTGTAAATAGGCGTAAACGCTTGACATATCAAGTGAGATGTACTTATCCATAGCAGAGCGTCGAATTTAGTACGAAACGAAAGTGCGGCCACCGCATGCACGCATCTGAGTAATTTCCCGGCTTAAACTCTCCCTGCATACTATGACACGCACATCGCGGCATCGAGTAAAGCGCACTCTATAGGGCGTCAGAAGAACCTGGGTTTCCTCAATCCCTAAACTATTGGCGTTGTCGTTCATCACAACTTCATTTGCATAGACTCTTAAAGACGAATTGTTTGGTACCACGCGCATGTATCTACGGCCAGGGGTTCTCAAGATATGTACCCGACCTCCCTCCTCCCTACTCAAATTACGACCATTTCGGGCCGTTAAACGTTCTTGGTACCACTACTATATCATAGCGAGAGTGGACTTAGTCAAGTAATTTTATTACGATCGCAATACTGCACCAGGTTTCGGCCCGTCGCGTCGCCCCTGAAATGGCTACGTTTGACCTTGAACAGCCGCGAAGAAGAAGTAGAAGAAGAAGAAGGACAGAAAGAAGAAGAAGAAGAGGAGGAACGCTCTGTCACTGGCAGCCAATGCTCTCGCTCCACATTCGGTTCATAAGCGTTGAACCCTTCTCATTTATATTTGGGCTGGTAGCTTACGCTCTCGCGTTATACTGTTAAAGGATGAGCTTAAGTGTCCCCGATGATGTAGCACCTTACACTGATAGGGCGTGACAGGGGAATAATGTAGAAGGCAAAAGAAGCTTCCGTCGTTGCTACCACAGATCAGCTATAGGTTAACCAGAATTAAACCACTACAAATGTTTTTCGCCCACAAACCAAACTAATTGTCAAACGGCACCGAATCGGTCGTTAGTCGTGAGGCACTGTATATAGCGGAATCAATATGAGAGTGCTTTAGCTTAAAGAGCTTTGCGATAATTGCTTGATTAGCGAAATAGCGGAGCAAAAATGCGCATGCGCTGAACGCTAACAGCAAAAAAGCGCTACCGCATGCACGCAATTTGAGAAGTTAACTCGTCTTTCGCGCATTTAGTGTGAAAACGTGGCGGCGTAACTTGGATCGGGCAGCCGTGCGCTTCAGATGAAGACAGAGTCGTTGCAGTTCCGGTTGGCACGTTTACGGTCAAATACTGTCATCTTTCGCTTTCAGTAATCTTGCTTCAACGATGATGTGCAGTGTGTAAAGAAGTTGTTGTTGAGATTCGGTCTCTAATCTGATGCACCTAGGCCTAATGAGGTTGCCTACGAAGATGCAACCCAACCTCTTTTCGATGATTACTATATTTTACTAATAATCTTGGCTACTATATAATTATAATTTGCTAGAAAGTATTGAGCTGGCTGTGAAGCTTGCATTCCATCTTTTGATAGTTCAAAGCCTCACTTCAAAGCGGCATGCAGGCCGGGTTCTTGTAGCATACGTTCATCAATCATAGAGAAGAACAGAGAAGACGAGAAACGTCACATAGTAAAAATGTCCAGTGCCATAGTCGGAACACGGTGTAAAGGAAATATGCATGTACGTTTCACTGCTCATGACGACGTCGCACTGCTGCGAGAAGTACGGAACCTGAATCTGTTTCAAGCATCTGAACAACCGCGGTTGTCCGCGCATGGCCAGTTTTCAAGTGGTATTATATATAGCTTTCATTCCAAGCTTATACGACAGTAAAAAAAAAGAATAAAAGTAAGTTTTTTATGCATTGTGTGAATACTCAGTGCTGCAAATTTCTCCGTCAGCCAACTGGGATTGTTGGTTCCGACAGCCAGCTATGATTGTTGGCATCGCTAAAAAGGTGCAGAAAACTACCAACAGTGTAGTCGATCGCTTGAGCCATAACGCTGGACACCGCTAATGAATGCAAACCAAACATAGGTACCACATCTCAACAGCGGTTGAGATGCGCAAGCCGTCTTAGTGCAATACGAAGTGCTTGTTAGCCAGGGACCTTAACGCCTTGGGCTCTGTTGAACGTGTCTGGCACAGCAAGTTAGTTGTAAAGTTGCTCAAAAGTCGTTTTTCGAACCGGAAATGCTATTTGAACAGCGCAGAGTCCACAGCAGATATATCCAGCTGACCATTCTTCGAGTAGCACCGGCTTATAGTCGAATCACTTCTGCTTTGCAGGAAGATTTCCAAATTGTCGGCTTCAAACAAGCCAGTGCAAGCGAGCTCACGAGCACACGCTCCTAGATACCGTTCTGCGTACTCCACCCATGTCAACATCGACAGATATCGTGAATCATTCAAGACGCTCGATGGTATAGTTAAAAGACGAATGAAGAATGTCCAGATCAGAGTCCAAGCGCCGCGCTGGAAGGACACGCCGTCTGTTTTGAAAGCAGACGTGCGAAATGTTTAGAAGCAGAAGAACGTCTGTAGCATCTGTAGAAGCAGACGTTCGTCAGCTTCCAAAGCAGGCGGCGTGCCCTTCCAGGTTCGTCTGCTTCCACAGTCTCAACATATACCTTGTTTCATTTCACTGAACACTTTGTTTACCAGGCGGCGCTGGCAAGCACCTTGAATACATTCTCAATCGCTGTTACCTCATTCTAGATAGTTTGTGTACCGTTTGCTGAACGCTATACTCAAACTCGCGATTAGGTATAAGCAGGTTTCGCGACGAGGAAGTAAATAACCTTGAACCGCAGCACTCCTCCTCTCTGGTAAGTGGGGCGAGGTGATAGCAGTCGTGGCGCAGTTCATTGTACGGAGAAAGCGTACATGCGACACCGTATTTTGCCCACAAAGCATTTGGAATAGCCTAAAGGCGTCTGAGGTGCTCAGCCGATGCGAGCGATGCACTATATTTATATGCTTTATATTTTCTATGCTTTTCACATACCCAGAAGCTGTCCTGTCTTCATTCCTTTGCTTTCTTTTCTCCCCTCATTGATCGCTTCATTTCGGCTGGCTGCAGCTTAGCTGCTAACAAGTGCCGCGGCTAGCAATTTTTTTATATAACAATCAAAATAGATTATTCACAAAAGACAAAAGATTAACAGCAATGGCATGCGCGCGTGTCGCTGTACATAATTTGTTAGAGTTGTAACCCTTGCAATCGGGTGAAGAAGAGCGGCCTTGGAATTTCAAGCACCAACCGAAAGTGTTTGCCTTAGCACGCTTTCGTGCGATCTCAGAACGCCTTGTTGATAGAGAAGGGACAGGAAAATCTGAATACCCGGGCAACAACCGCAGTCGTCGGACAACAAGTGGATGATATTCTTTGAGGCGAAAATTCACAGATGGCGTTTCGCGAAGATAAGCTATTTCGGCGCACACTTCAGTGAATGTGGCCATTGAAACAGCAGCCATTCCGTAAAGCAAGCGAATCTTGCAAGTGGGCCTAGGGTGAGCTTAGAGTGGCCGCCATTTTGGGTTCCACCACGTAACCTATGGGGGCTACAATCTTGGATGGCATCACATGCCCTAGGGTGGACCGTATGGTGGCCGCCATCTTGGGCGGCATCCCGCGACCTAGGGCGGCCAACATCTTGGGAGGCTAGGGTGGCAACTCGCCTTCGGGTATACTGCTTCGGACTTAGAGAATTTCTAAATCAAGCCCTTGGTGGTCGCGGCTCAGACCCGGACCAACCAACGCGAAATCACCAAACATGAGAATTAAGAGCTATTGCTCTTCATAAGCCAGCGGTCTAAGCCGCGCTATGCCTAGATTATTCCACTGCAGGAATGCATTCTGGCCCATGTTCGCTTGGCAGTAACAAAGCAAAAATTGTCAGGAAACTTAGTTTAAATCAATGCACATAACATCAGTTTATTGTCCTTAAAGACCCCTGATGGGATGTTACATAAGGGGTGGATTTACACAGTGGAGGCGTTCACAGTGGTTGAAAAAGTCCATGAGCAGGATATAGCGGCGATATGCTGGGGATGGGCATTCCAGTCCGTTGCTGCACGCAAAAATTAATGGTAAAAAGAGCGTTATGGGCACGTGGACGCAAAACGTGAAGTCGATGACCGATGCGAGATGATCAGCGTGGTGGGAGTGCGCAGATGTATGATTCCTATCGTAGTGGCGAATAAAAGAACTTGTGAAACAGGAGAGAACTGCCAATGCTCCTTGGGGTATTCCTGCTCCAATACTGTAGCACAGGGTAATGTTGGCGCAGGGCAACGATTAGCGACTTGTGATAACGAGGTAACACTCTCAACTCAAGCTGGTTACATCGACGTGTAGTGCACATTCGTAATCAATACAATATTCGCTTCTAGTAGTGGCTTGAAGTGGGTTAAAGCAACAATAGGTCATAGCGTCTTAGCAACATGGGTGGCAGTGGACTAGTGGAACATGCGAAAGGAAGAAAATGGTCGGTCAAGCTAGAGCCTATCCTTAGCGAAGTACAAGGCACCTTATTGACACGTTGTGCCTATTGGTGCCGTTAACGCGATAAAACCACAATTGTGACGCGCGCTAATAACGCCAGATGGCGCCACTTGCCCAAGAGGCCGCGAAAGTGGAATAGCGGAAAGTTTGTTCGCCGCACTAGAATAACATCCTTGCAGCTTCGAAATGTCGTTATTAGAAATGGTTTTTAAAACGAATGTGCACAGTTAGTACTTATTCATCTCACATTGTTTTTAAGTACCTTTTACAAAAGAGATGAGAATTTTCAAACATCCTCGGATAGCGACCGTTTCACGCCATGATGCGCATCGACTTGGTGGACGGAACCGTTATACTCAATAGAAGCTGGGAATGTAGCCGTTAAATACATTCCTGCATTAACGCCCGCCGACCTTCAGCGTGCTAATATGCTTCGTTCAGGTGTATCGAATGAATGTTTTTGTGATAAATTGCAATTTAAACGAAATGTGTATGGCACGCTAGCGGTTGCCCTGTGTTGCCGAGGCCACACACCAATACCACACCAACCCCAGTACAACGCCGTGAAAAATTGGTACAATCATTGGCACAAAATAGAAATTACTAAATTTGTATATATTGGTCCGACGTATATACCAATATCAGACCAGTTTAGACGCTGCCAACATACGTGATAAGTTGGTTGGGCCGCTAGTATCAGATATTAGTATTTATTACCATTAAACAAGCAATTATTGGTACACGCCTTATTGGCACTACGGATGCTAAGGCATGCAAAGTAATTTCACCTTGACCTTTGCTTACTGCTGCCGACCTTTTCTTTGGATAAATTATTTTATTAGTTTGAAGTTCATGATTTTCTTACTACAATCCTTTCCAAACTACAATCTGGCATAAATTATTTTATTAGTTTGACGTTCATAATTTTCATACTACAGTCCTTTGCAAACTACAATCTCGCATGCCTTCCTTACCTAAAGAGCCACCAAAAAGCTTGTAATAAAATGAGAACATTAAAATATTTTCTAAAAACCTTTTATTGAGAGTTTTTATATATGTACAGTCGCACAAATTTTAACTGGCTTGCGCCATGGCTGCCTTTTCTGTTCTCCTGCATCTTAGGGTGAATAAAAGTTGCCGGAAAGTTCAGATTAAGCAAGGCCTTGATGAGCCTTTGCTTATACTTGAACTTTTCGCAGGTTAGCTCCTCTACAACGCTCGTAATCACCGACAATGCGGCAGGTACGCACGCCAGTTAAAGATTTGGGAGGCTGTACGTGCGGAATACGCATCCGACGCATCCGAAAGCTCGTTCACATGGTTTTCACGAATCACCATTTATTAAATGGTGGCGCTTGAAGTTTAGTGCAGAAAATACAGAGGCCGTTTATGTATTCCATGAAGCAGAAGCTCATATGGCCCCTGTCGACATTTTCCCGCGCACCGTTGCTGTTTCATATCTTTTTTTTTTTTTCCTAAAGCCAACTAACTCCGCTTTCAGGACCGTATTTGGCACTCAATATTTCAGGCCACATTTTCAATTCAGGTAACTGAAAGAAGTGTGCAAAATTATCCAATTTTTTAACGCCACTTTACCTAAATAGGTAAATTTACTAATTTTCGCTAATCAACTACTCATTACGCTATTTAACGGACATATATCCCACCATTAGAGACATCACCTAAGCACTTGCCAATTTAATTTTCAAATACAGATCTTTAAAAAATGAAAAAAAAACTGAAAAATCGGTCGTTTCATTCTCTAATTCCGGGAGGAAACTTCGGTAAGTAGGCGTCTTTGCGTTAAAAAAACGCATCCTGTCTCGTTCCTTCTTTGTCCCCGTCGGCGGCGCTGTCTCTTTTTTACGGCAACTACTGAGGCGTCGGCGCACTGCTAAGCCGCCAAAAGGCATAACCAGTACGCACGTGACGTGGGTACTCAATAAAACACGTGGCAGTGCTATGTGAGAGCAGTACTTGGCAGAAACCATTAATATTGGCATTTGAAGCGGTCAGCGCGATAACTATCGGACGCAGACTGTCCTGTGAATTTAAATATCTTATACCAGGATATACGGCCAGCACGCTCTGAGGCAGGCTTCAATGAAGCCTTAGTAGGTAATGCTCGCTCCTAATTGTCATTCACACCACTGATAATCTTATCACTATGCAAATTAAACTAAGAACATTAATCAACAATGAATAAAAGCAATAATGCTTACGGAAAGCGCAGTGACCATATTAAGAATCAGAGGGTTTAATTCCAAAGAAACAGGCGTCGTTATAGCCATCCCTTTCCCCTCCATTCGTTCTAAGCGTTGCCAACACTTTGGATTTGCATTGCATCGGCCGTCATGGCAGAGAAAAGGCCGTTGCAGCAGTGTGCGGACCTGCAGCGATTTAAGAGTTCAAGGTGAGTTTCCATATTGTTCTTCTAAAGTACAAACATAAAGCCGTTGGTAAGCATAAAGTTGTTTTGAGAGACCAAAAAGTGCTGCTGATTATGTACGTGTGATTAGCGCCCAGCTCAAATGCAGCTGATGGTACTTAATCCGTAGCACGGATGAGAGAGAAGAGTGTTGAGCCGGCGCTCCTGGACTGTGTTTCGTCGGTATTCATGGTCGCGTATATCTTTTTTGGCTGCCAGTAGCCAGTAGAAACTTCACTTTTTACTTCTTTTCCATGTACTTACACGGTGTGCATTTTCAGTGGGTACCAGAGCTTTGCGGCATTACTTCACTGCGGTGGCCGATTTATTATCGAATTCAGATCTCAATGGGCCTGTTGCCAGACGTTTACCACACATTAATGTTATGTCCCGTTTTGAAAGGTTGTATATATATTCTTCACTCCCTGAGCCATCAGCCGCTACTTGCCAATTCGGACTTCGAAACTAAGTTTAAATTTTGTTTGAACTATCCTACATGTAACAGCTCGAGGCAGTGTAAGATCTTGGTGACGCTCTCGCACTGCAAAATGTATTTCCTCAATCTTCATTTACGCCCCTCTGGATTCACGCCCCCAATTTTTTGTGCGTCAGGCGACGATGCGCAATTTATAGAGCACTGCGTCGTCCCCAGGCTCTATGCCTCCTCTTGGGCTAGCCTGGGCGAGCATTGCTAAATATTCATGCTCGCAGAGATTTATTGTTTAGAGTCGCTGTCCTCCTCTCCTTTGGTGCAATGTTCAAAGGAAACGCCCTAAAACCGGTTGGTGAGTCACTTCATCAGCATACAATTGCGCCTCTCTGTATTTTACTCACAGGTGTAAATTGCATTTCTATCTTGATTACTATCCCTATCGTCTCAATATTTTTTTCAAAAATGTTTTTCAAAAAAGAAGAACGCTCTCTCACACGCAGCTAATGCTTTCGCCCAATATTTGGTTTATTAGTGTTGAACCGTCGTAATTTTTTTTCTTTGTAATGAACAACAAAATCGGCACGCCGAAATTCAATAATAAACTTATAAATGGACAGGTTTGCTGTACCTAGGGAAGTTTAGCGCAGCATTGAAATGCAGCCAATGCATTGCTCGATGACATTAATCGATGCCAATACTGTTAAAATCAAAATTTTCGGAACACCTTTAAATTGGGAGGCAGATGTGACTTATTGTCCTATGTCGTTGTGATCATGTTAACGGGAATCATCTGCTTTCAAACTGAAACAAACATTGTCTGCGCACGATTCAGCCGGTAGCACCAGGTATTTTAAACTGGTTTTAAAACCCAACCAACTACATTTCTAAATATAATTGCAGAACAGCTATGGCGCGATATATGATACTTAGATGAACCTGATTAAAACGGTTTAAGCTTATGCTGCATAGTGCTCCAGCTTAATTTAGTCGTGCGCTCAGAACGATTAAGTCAGCCTGCGATCAAGCCGGTGATTTTCATATTTGAAAAAAAAAAAAAAAAAAAAAAAACAGGCGTCCGCGGATAATTTTAGGATACCGTTAGGAACGTCTTTGTAAAGACTTCTAAATGTGAGATGCGTAACAGAGATTCACTTCTGAGTTTCGTTTCGCGCTCACAGCAAGCAGTTAAGGGTGCCATTGAAAACGATAAGGGTGTGGATTCTAAATATAGATAGCCTAAAACTAAATGTCTGCCCTGGGTGGATATAAGGACATAAGAATTTTTATATGGCCTCCAGACAATATACAAAACAATACAATACAATACAATATACAGTGAGAAGCTTTTCCCCATAATTTGTAGAAAATGTTTGGGTTCTTCGTCGCTACCTTCGCCATGTACCTAATTCAACTCACCCACGTTTGCATCTTACTGTGGAAAGTATCGAGTTTACTATAACTATCTACCTACATTTGAATTTGTGTCCCAATTTCAAATAAATCCGCAAAACGATAAAGCACTGTACAAGGTAATTACAAAATTTCCTTAGGAAGCTTGGCTAGCTAATGGCTTGTTAGGCGCATTTAATTCCCAGTAACCCTACAGATGCCGATTTGTTTTGTTTTTTTGCTTGAATCTATGCATGAACAGCCGCAGATTGCAATGTTTACTTGCTCGCTTAAGTGCGCGGTGCCAAACAAAGCTGGTTGTTTTGACGGTTATGGAGCGTATTTCCCTGCAGAATTGGCAAATTCTTATCACAATTGCAGAGGCACAACTATTACCGGAGCGCAGTACACGTGTCCTTAACAATTTTAGACAACAAAGAGTTCACGCTATCTCAGATACAGCAGGCGTAGTTGCTGGACGTTTTCTGTGTCTGCTACTATATAATGTGCCTCCCGATAGTATTTATTTTTCAGCTCTTCCATGCTAATGTTTCTATTGCGCCGACCTTCGTTCGCTCCTCCATGACAGCGTGTCTCTACCAGCGCTCATTTGGCAGGTGACATGGCCGGCCACTCACTGGTCGGAGGGTTGAGCGACGTCATGGGACCGCATGATGTAGCCAAGTTGGTAGGGGTTGCCTAGGCCAGGCATACATGTTCGGATTACTTCTTTAAAGCAGGGCTTCAAATCATTATCGGGTGGTATTTCGGGCGATGGCTTAGATAACTAATATACATTAACTATTATGCGTGACGCGAAGCCGGAGTGCTGTCTTACGTAATTTGCATTTGGCCAGTGCACACTAAATGAGCAGCCTTTTTTTTTCTCCTACCAGGAGTCTGGCTTACTGCAAAACCGATATTTCTCTGTATAAAACTCTGGCATACATTATGTTTAGCGCTGCAATTTTTTCTAATTATGCACAAAACACTTTAGCTCTGTACACTGGCGGTAATAAGTTTCGGTAGAGAAAAGGCTTAAAGTAAATATTCTGGACATCACAATACAAAGGGAACAGGATTAATGGGGAGCCTAGATCTGCAAGCGAATGTTTCAAAAACCACGGTTTGTGGGGTTTAACTCCTCAAAGCGAATCAGGCTACGAGAGACATCGTAGTGGAGGGCTCCGGAAATTTGGAACAGCTGGATTTCATTGACGTGTACTGACATCGCAAAGCACGCGGGCGCCTTGCATTTCGCCTCCATCTAAAAGCGGCCACCGTAGCCGAGATTCGATCCCGCATCTTTGGGAACAGTCGTCGAGTGCGCTAATCACTGCACCACGCCGGCGGAGCTGAATTTATCTTACTGTCGAAACATTGGATAGCACTTCTGCTGTGTTCCCTCAGCCATAGTGTATTTTGTTTTGCGTTGTACGGTTGTCATGTCAAATACTAACCAGATAGAATCACTATTCTCTTATATCCACTACTGTGGTATAAATCTCAGATTAGACGGAAATGTGCCAACATTTACAGTACTGCAGTGGTGCAAAAATTTAATGGAAAACAAGGTATGCCCAATGTATGTTGCAAACCTTTACAGCGCTACGCTGCCTTCACGATAACGGCACGGCGTTCTATGAGATATCTGCTCAATGGTGTTTCAACTCTCTGCGGCGTTTTCTGTTATAATTTTTGGTATTTATCGCATTATATAAGGCGTATTCCTTGCAATTTGAAAGGACAGAAATCTGAATTGTGCAAAAATACTTTCTGATATGTTTTTATTTCAAAACCAGCTTACCGTTCGACACGGGCCCTGATGTGGTGGGGATTGGAGTGGCAACCGTCGTTGTCTTTTCTGCATTCATTTATTTCAACCGGAGCCAGGCAAAGAAGAGTAAGGTAAGAAGAACAAGAAACGGTGAGAGAAAAAAACGGAATAGTGAAAATAAGGCAAGACGTGCGCCCAGAAACAGCCACATGCATTTCCGGGCTCAAAATGCGAGCTCGCGATACTGTTCAAATGTAAATATAGCTTCGTTTATAGTAAATGAAGGCGTGGTAACTTTGAAATGTTTGAGTGGACACCTGAAGCTCGCTGTAAGTAAAGGTATAAATGTGGGAGTGAAAGAAGATAGCGAGAAAGTGTGTAAACCTTATTTAAACAGAACGAAGCCGCCAAGCCTTTGAAGTGAGGCAAGGCTGACTGTAAGGAAATGCGTGTGGTCGAAATAAAACTACAAACCTATCGCATAATAAGCGACTCGTACCACTTTATTCGTTGAACAACAACTTCGAACACATATATAAAATGTAGCAGCTGCCAAACATCATTCTAATTGTAGTTCACATAAAATGTATTACCCATTAGCAGCAACACGCTTAGCACGGGCCAGCAGTTGGGATGGAATGTTTGATTAACTTGACAGAGAAATGAATTTTATACCATTTATTAATAGGCTGATGCCGGTGCCTATGCTGAAGGCAATAATAAACTTTATGAGGGTTTTTGTATAAGCCAAGTTAAAATGTCATTACTGTCTATCAGCCCTAAGTCTTAAGTTTCCTTTCTAGCTTGGCTTGCTTGAGCTTCAGGAAACATGGTGGGTGGCAATGACATAGACAACACTTTCTTAGCACAGGTATCTACACTAGGACAAGCACTTGATCCTCGAAAATACACTTGGTAGAATAATTAACACAACCTTCGGGTGGCAAAATGAAAGCGTTATGTTTTGTTCGGCCGCTTTTCTGTGACTGAAGTTAGTTTTGTGAGAAGGCTCGTCTGCGTTGTTTGTTGGGTCCAAACGTCGTTCCGAACACGTTCCGAACGTCGAGCTGCACTGGAACCATAGAGCGCATAATTTCATGCAGACATCGAAAGAACTGTTCTCCGCGCCGTTGTCTTCAGCCTTCCGCATGCGTGCCTCGACCACGACAGCGTTCCCTGTCTCCACGGCCGCTCACCTATTCACAGCGCTTGGCATTGATGGATAGTTACCGGGTCTAGGCCGGCTCGATGCGACGCTGTCTAATCCGGGTGTAGCGCGTCTTTCATTGACGCAAGCATGCGCGCCTCGTTCAGGCGCATATGCCGTACGATGGCGTGGTGCGGCTTCATTCTGGGACCACGGCGGCCTTAACCACAACAGTGGTCACCGAAAGAATTTTGTTTGATGTGGTTAGTTAGGCCTAGTTGTCGAAGGTAAAAGAGTATTAAGAGTGTGGATGCGTTTTTTTTTTTTTGTATTTATCAAGGGGCGCCAAAAGGTACGGACGGTGGGTCCAGGAGATGTGCCTCCTGTTTTTCCAAACGGCTGGATTCCCGTGCTTGAGTCATCAGATCTCAAGAAGGGAGAAGTGAAACCAATCAGCGTGATAGGTGAGTTAGCGCGGTAACGTTTAGTCGAAAAGGATCCGCCCTTATCTTGGCAATCGTTTTCCACCTCCATCCTCTACAGCTCGTAACATTTGCAACAGATGGTCTACTTCCTAACAACAGTTGTGCCTCTTTTTTGGGTGGTGTCGCGCACGTACAGCGGTGGTGTCGGTGAGGAAGTTGGGAAATTTGGGATTTACCCTTTCCTCAATTAGGGAACCTCTGGCAGTGAAGACTTATAGGCCACAGTTTTTATCGCTGGATTTTGCTTGATGAGTGCACACTAAAAAAAAATACGGAAGACAATATCGTAGAATAAAGATCAGGATAGTAACCTCAGTAGGACCTGCTCTTTTTTTGCTTTACATTTTGCAGTCTTAGGCAGAGCATGAGATACGCTAGCAGCATTCTGGTCTACCTATTACGGGATGCGTCAGAATTTTAGCTCAAGCATCGAAACGCCTGCAACCCGCCGTAGGCGAGTGGTCCGTAATAATGTGATTACCTGGAAATGTTTAACAAGCATCGACGTCGCAAAACGAGACGCAATCTCTGTCTGTTTCTATCAAAATGCGGCTTCCGCTGAACAAGCCTTGTATTCATGCTCTGCACTCGAGCTCTTACCCCCTGCGCTACCATGGCGGGTAATCAGTTTAAAAAGGTACCGAAAGTCAACGCAAAGAAGACTAATATTGTACCGAGAAATAATTTTTTGAGTCAATTGTAGTTTGTCTGTATTTCATTGAGGTATGTCATGATATATCAGGATATGAATCACTGTTAGATGTAGTCGCTCTTCGTATACTTTCGTATTACCCGTCACCTGCAATTACTGTTATCATTACTCATACTTCCTCTGTTAACCGTATGTCCGAATATACACGCATTGTTAACTGGTGCTTCTAACAATCGCAAACGATTACGGATAGTTTCCGCCTTCATGGCATCTTTACTGTTTTCGCATTAACAATAAGTTCAGGAATCTTTGTAGCCTAACTCACTATATTCTGTACTTTTAATGTATATATGATTTCAGTTTCGACTCTCCAAACTTATGAAGAGTTGTCGTGTATTGAGTGTTCCTTGTGCGGGAGTCACCATCAGGCTCTAGCAATTGGTACAGATTATATAAATAAATAAAATGAGTGATATTCAAAGTTTTTCACAGTAGTTTTGCAAAAAAAAAAATTAATAATGAACACAGCCAAATGACTGCAAAATTAAGAGTTGCCGCCATTGGCAATTTGTCCTCGCGCTGTGCAACAATAAATCTGACCATATGAAAGAATTTAGCAGATTGAACTGAATTTCTGAGACATATTCTTTTTTTGCTTACTAATCAGCAAACCGCACTACAAAATTGTGTACGTACTAATCTGTTCACGCCTCTAGAGTTGGTGTGCATCCAGCAACGCAACTGTTATCCATCTCAGCTGTTCCTGTGTCGACTGCCAACTGATTGGGGTAGAAGACCACTTCCATTCTCCACGCAGGCAACTTGATGCTTTCATTTTTACATCTTCATGTTAAACCAATACCACCTCGAAAAACAAGAAAAACTGGTCTCTTCCCTACAAGACTGACGTACAGTGGTGGTCGGCGTCTTCGGGGTGGCGACTGCAGGTCTTGCGGCTGGCTATTGCATTGATCTTGCAGGTGTTGCGGCTGGCTATTGATCTTGCGGCTGGCTATTGCATCTAAGCAGCTAAATTATTATCATCATTGTATTCATTGCTAAATGCCTTTGCCCTCGTGGTTTCAACTACGCTCTTTCTGTCACCAAGTGCTGAAGAAGAGCAGTCCCTGAATCACATAGACGCACTTTGATCTCACCACCAAGAAGATGTTTACTTGCACATTTTTCCCGGCACGCTGAGCACATTGACGTGTCTGAAGGACAGCGAAGAATGTTATTCATCATGGTCACGTTTGCAGCTGGCAAACTACCCTCAAGGAAATAAAACAAAGCTATTACTTTTGTTGAAACAAATCAGTGGGGCGGGTACAAGGAAAGAGCAAGAGTGTATGCAATAAGTTGCTGGCTTTCAAAGGTGAATTTATTAAAATCATCACTCCTAATTGCCACAGATATGGTCGATGCAAAAAGAAACAGGTAAAGAAAAGGACCTGAAATCAGGCAGAAACGTGCACCTTACATATTGAGCAGCGCACAACACCACAATCAAGGTAAAGTGAAGCAACGTGTACGACGAGATCTCGTTTCACGCGTTGCTTCACTTTCATCCAAGCTTAGGTAAAGTAAAAAACGATTTATTCATTTTGAACAGCGATCCAAGGCGGTCTAACGCAAATACGTAATAAATAAGCAATGAGTCTTTAAAGAAATAAAAACTTATGTTGTTTTTAGGCTAAAGGGCAATAGATAGGCAGTAATTGGGATGCTGTTATTTTTGTAACGTGCAGCTTCACAGAGTACGAGGCTACTACTCTAAATAAATGCTTGCGGTAAATCATTGCCCTCCTGCTGCATGCCACTGTGCGCGTTATTCTCAACGTCGTCTGTACTGTTCTGAATTGCAGAACCAACCTCTTCAATCATCAAGTCTCACGAAGATTGTTTATCCGAACATTTATTGCAACGTACATATTTTAACAGCAGTTCTGAAGGATCGCTATGCAAATAATAATTCTGTTTTATTCAATGTATTTTAGCGATGAGAATTGAGCCTATATTTCTGTATGGTTCCCTCCCTGTACTGAACCTCATATAAAGGGTTAACAGCGTGAGTATATATAAAATTAAAAGTGAAGAACCAATTCACGCATGGCTATTATTTAAAATGAAAAATAGAGGCCGGGCACATAAATGACAAAATTATCAACGTTCTTGCACATTTTAGCTATGTTCGAAAACGATCTTGATGGATTAGAATTAACGGTGTTTAGTATGCACGAAGAAGCATTTCGCAAGGCCAATATAAGAGGTGTCAGTGCTGTTTCAAAGAAAACACTAATATCATGTAATACTCACGAGTGCTTTTGTAACTGCCACGTGGAATATCGCCATCACAGATATACCTAGTAAGAGAGACGGTGCCAACGGAAGAAGAAATTATTAAAAACCACTGCCTGCAAATATCATTTCGTAAAATGTAAGCCGATGAGTGCTCATCATCACTTTTTTTCGTGCACTGAAGGAATCAAGGCAAGTAGATATGTATATGCTGCAGTTATCGCCGAGGCATTTCTTCACGAGGTTGTGAAAGAGGTTGGGGAAAATGTAATCACCGGTTCCGCATATATCAATCGAATACACGACAAGAATACTTAGCAGAACAAACGGGTTTCCATGGTGTACTTTGTTGAATTTCCTCTCCTGGTTCATAAACATCCCGGGCTGATTGCGAAGCCTCAAGAACTGCACACCCCTCAATGCACGCTAAATTTCATCCTATCCAACACAATTCCCATTTTAGTAATACATTGATACAATTCATTTCGCATGTTTCAGTTATTTACGCTTGCCACGTCAACCGAGGTTGGATGGCAGTCTCTGGTCCAAGCAGGCTCCTTGTATTCTCTACCGTACATATATTGCATTAATACTATATTCCTGGAAAGTGACGGGTTTTTATCCTCAGTAGTGAGGCGGTTAAGCTATCAGAGTATGTATATGTCCATCGTCGGTCTTCACTTTCATATCCACCCTGTTGCACACAGCCCAACGCTACATACGGTCAGCGTGAAATTGATCTAAATCCCTGAACGTTCCGTTGTTTCTTCGCTTGCTGAGAAAAAGGCGCAACAAAATATCAACGTATTTGATTCCGAACAAAGCCTCCCCTTTTCGTCGCCGAAGTACAGACCTAGCCTTTTTGACAAATGACATTGTTTGAACTCGCGCGCCAACCATAAGGTCGTGTCGAAGCGTGCTCTTCCTCGCAGTCGATGACCACCCTGTAGTAAGGCTACACCTTGCGCAACGCGCAAAATTTGCTCATGATATAGTGGATATACTTCATCAGGCGCCGCTGAGCACATCGACACCAACATCAGACGCTCTATGAGCGTCTCTGCAGGGGTATTAGTTGATAAAATATTCGGGGTTGCCGCCATGCGCCTCCATTGCTCCTGTACAAGATCGCGAAGGGAGGGATTAAGAGACCGGTGATATGGTCATGATCACGATACATGTTAAGTCATTACATAGCTCAGCCTGAAGAAACCAAAAAAGGTCATTCAACTTGATAATTGTAAATGTTCTGCTAGCGCATAAACTTGGCGTTGACATCGTCAAGATAAAGAAGCCAAAGCTGCCGAACAGGAAGCGCTGCGCTGACATCGACAAGAGGCAGATGTGAAACCATGAGAAAGTGATGATATGTGGTTTGACCTAAAGTGACTCGGACTATATATGAGGGATGCCGTAGCAGCTTGGTTTAAATTTTGATGAGCTGGATTTCTTTAACGTGCACTGACATTACACGATACTGGAATGCTTTGTATTTGGGTTCTATCGATACACATCCCCCATGGCCCGGATCGTATTTGGCTCCTCAGCTAAACGCCGTAACCATTGAGGCACACTGGCGTGGCTGCGTGTGAAAAACAATTTAGTGCTTGAGGGAGCATATTACATAAATGGCTATAGTATTTGTTCCTTCTCTATAGAAAATCAGCAAAGCGTTGCCGTAATAAGTGTGCATTAGGATTTGTGTATTCTTGGTACTAAGGCTCTTATTTTGTGCCACGCTGCTTGCGGTGACCGAGTTATTAGACCATTGGACGACTGAGCCAGAGCACAAGGCTTCGGCCCAAACGTTGTGATGGCGTTTTGATTGAGGCGAAATATGTCCGCGCCCTTCCAAATGGCGTCCCTTAAGCCTCAATCACTTAAACTACAAAACTACATTCAACAAGATAAACACAAGTAATAATGTGGTATTTCATGTTGACGTGACGTATGTGTTTCCTTTAAACGGTGAGGATTGATCGCACGAACCTGAGCTTGAAAACTTCACTTTCTTCAAGGTGCCCGTACACTATGGATTACAATGAATATATATTACGTCTCGACACTGTTCGAAATGAACGAAAATGGAGTGAATACTAAGTAAACTACAGCCCTAGAGAGATCCCAGGACTCCGATTAAGCAAATGCGCGGAGTGGTAAAAGGAGGGTGAGAGCATGCAGATCTCTCTATAGTTGTTATAACTAAGTTTTTTTAAATCGACTGATGTTCAATGTTATTAAGAGTGGCACCTTGTGCTTGCAACGCGTGCAGGTAAGGATCTCGTGGCGTTTCGCGCTAACGACGGAACAGCGAGGGTATTCGGCGCCTATTGTCCCCACCTTGGTGCTCACCTGGGAGTCATGGGTCGCGTAGTGGATGACTGCATCGAGTGCCCTTTCCACGGATGGAGATTTCAAGGGGACACTGGCGCCTGCGCCTACGTGCCTAACGCCGAGAAAGGTGAGATCTCTCGTTCGGGGAATGAGAACTAAAGATATGTGTGAGCAAGGCCAAATTCAAATAAATAATTATTATTTAACAGCGCGAACAAATGAGAACAATAAATAATGAATAACAACCAACTCGCCCAGCTTTCTGTCCTTCCCAAATAAATATGCGAGAATAAATAACAACAAAAACTTTCCAAAAATTCATTCTCCACCTGAAAACACACGATAAAGCGGCTCTATACAGCCAGCTTTGGTTTTTTAAATTTTTCTCATGAATTTCCTGTACTCGCTTTGCTCTTGGTACTAGCACCTTGAGGTGCTGTGTTTACCGCACATATATTCAACGCGAATGTAATAACTGCCGAAAAAAAAGCATTATTACCAATGAAGACCTTTCATTCAATATTGTAAGCATTGTTTTCTTCTACGCTGTGCATATATAAGGAAATCCTTAAATATGTAAGTCCATAGCTAATGCGCCACAAAATTATTTTTGCTATTTTGTTTGTTTTTGAAATTTTATGAATAAAATGAGTTGGTTTTCTTGAGTAATACATAGTTTACTCAGAGCGAAATATTTATCTTTTTAAATAATGTAGTTGCGGCTTTCTGAACTATGTGGCAGTAAATTCATGTCACATCAAGAGGCGCAAGGTCAATGCTATAACTTCTTGCATTTTGTGCTTCAAATAAACGCACACGCCCGCACGCACACGCATGCACACGCACAGATATGTGCACGCACGCACGCACGCACGCGCGCACGCGTCGGAAACGACGGCAGGAGCCGTAAAAAAACCTTCCTCGTAACTGCGGCATCACTTTAAAGCCTCGAGACGCTTCCAAGATAACAAAACCCGCTATTCTGGGCCATGCTCTCTACGATTAATCGAGTTGTCCGCACTTGACGAAGGATTTAAAATAACAGCTGGCCACGTGACAGCATTTTTGAAGGCCTACACATAAGGCGGAGTAAGTCGTAGCATGATAAAAACAACGTAGCTATCCTTTTTTGAGAATATCTACGTGTTTTGCTTTGGCACTTTGTCTCTCAAGCCAATAATTTAAAAATAGCTAATTTGTCTTCCCTAATTATACCACTGTAATGAACAAAAAATACTGAAGGTTAGCATAAGCGACTCTGCACATCCATGAATTGGTTGCACTGTGATATGGCAAACCGTATTTTTAAAAAATACTTGCTGCAGGTATATATATATATATATATATATATATATTAGATCTCTTAGATAGAACAATTGCCATTTGGTATTTTTCATTAAAATTCATCTATGAACATGAAGAGAATGGTCGTTATGGGCAAGCCTATTTGGTTACGGTATTTGGGAGAGATTTATGACCCTCTCAGAGAAACCTCAGCCTAACTAGCTTTCTTAATACTTAGCCTTGTTGTTTACAAAATCTACGTACGTAATAAACAACACCTAGCGCAGTGCCTCCACAGCCAACATTCAACTGCCTGAACTTCCCAACACCGCCACGACTCGCAGCTCACAAATCATGGAATGTAATCCTCCTTGGTAGCAATAAAAACAAAAATCTCCAATAAACCTGTAATTGTATAGTTTCCTGCGACACTTTGTCTAGGAAATTTTCAATTAAAGAAGCTTACATGTGTCAGCTAGCCTCCTTAAAGGGACAGTAACAGCATCTTTATGACTAGTTTCATCTTAGCAAAATTCGATCGCGCAGTATTTCATCATTTTACCGTCGCTTGTTCGGCAGCAAAATACGTATATATTGCTGTTATGTTTTTATTATAAATTGAAGAGGCTGTTTTTCCCTGCTGCTGTGGCGCAAACTCCGTTCACCTACGTAGATGTGGATAATGACGAAAACAAAGACGTAAATGCAGCCTCCGTGATTGCTGGGATGATAAAAGGTACGCTTTACAGCAGCCGAAATCAAAATTACCGCTGGGCGGTGCCGCCATGATTGCACCAGCCATACATCCCATTGCCGAGCTCCACAACAAAGTTCACAACGCCTACCTGCACTTCAGTGATCTCGACCCCGAGAACAGCGTGTTATAAGTCATATATGCTGAAGCGGTGCGGCAAAGAAGATTTCAAGAATGTCTGAACGCCGATGAGGCGACAATGTCGGTAGCAAGTGAATCTACGGGTGCGGAATCAACTGTCAACGGAAGCCCAGGCAGCTCTGTACTTGATTACGCAATCATGAGAGACTAGCGAAAATTGATAAACTGAATCACGCTCAGTTACCTCGGCAAACTTTGATACTTATAATTGATGTGGCACATCGGATGACACCACTGAATATAGCCAGTATGAAGATTCAGCACGCTGAGTGGGGATCGTTTACCTATGTCGATGGCTATTTCAACGCTTACGAAATGGGCCAGAAAAAGCTCAGTTACTGTGCACAAGTAATAATAATGCGAAACACCTCAGCTGCCTAAAGCGTTAAACCTTAAAGAATGCCAGTTTTATTTGAGCTGGCTAACTTAAGACATTTTGGAATATAGTGTAGCCCTCCCAGCTTTTCGCTGTCGGTAGTGTTACTGTGCTTTCCTGCGATTTTCATTCCGTTATATTTTTAAATGTGAATAAAAGCAAAAAAAACGTCGCCGTACCGCGTCCGTAGAGATTCGTGTATATCTCACAAGAGGCTTGCTCCAAATCCTGTTCTCTGCCATTTATTGTTTCTTCTTTTTTTTCTAATTAGGTACTCATGATATTTTAAACCTGATACTACTTTTTCAAGCCTTCTTTTTTATTTCGAAACAAATAGGGCCTACGAGTACCACAAGGTAAGCCTGCACGACAACTCCTCTCAGTAAAGTGCAAGCGTGTCTTGCACAATAGACAGTACAAAACCCGTATAAATTTTCGCAACATTTTGCAATAAGGACGCGCTTGCTGACGCTTGAACGTCTTCCCGATAAATTTGGAGCCCTTTGCTGGTATGCGTTAACATAGCCCGTCTAAAAGTAACCACGTGGGCATGCAACGCAAATAGCTACGACAGCGACGCATATAATCATGGCAAATCAGAACAAGCCGCTTGTGGGGCCGCCAAGCACATATATTCTATGCCGTCCAATGTTTTTTTCTCATTTTTTTTGTACTTGATGAAAGGGTGCATGCAGTTTGAAAAAACAATTACAAGAGTTTAACGCTGCTAAACCAAATATTGAGCGAAAGCATCAGCTGCGGGTGACCGAGCGTTCTTATCATTTTCTTCCTCAGCCCGTATATAAAGCTCCGCTTTAAAAAAGCCGCATGAACGTGCCTTAGTGGCCTACAGGGGTAACGTGAATGCCAGGGTCCTGGCAGGCTGATTCTGACATGAAACGAGAAACCCAAGTTGGCATCTCCTGCCAACTTAGCCGTGGCTCCGACCGCGCCATGCCGACCGCTTGAGTTGGTAGCCCAGCTCTCACCCTAGTGTCACGTGGTTTGTGACGTCACAGCGTCACGTGGGTATGACAAACGTGGCTACCGCCGCGCTACGCTGAAGGCTCGAAACCTAGAGTATTGCTTTCGCAATAAAAAACCATTAAACACCGCAGAGAAGTAGTCGTAATGCTTATTATACTCCGGGACATCTTGCAAGTCATGGCAATTGTGCTCGTGAAAATGGGCTCTGGCGGCAATACTTGTGTGTCTGCTCTGGCTCGTTTCTATATACCTTCTTCCAGTGAGAGATGTGTTTTTTTATTTGGAGCTGGAATTATGTGCATGCAAATCAATTTTTCTTTTCAGCGCTTCTTTTAACCAGAAGCTTGGTCCTCTCTCTACAGTGCCTGCGTTTGTGAAGGCGACTACATGGATCTGCAAAGAGCTTCTGGGCTACGTATTTATCTGGTACCATGCCGACGTGGAGGAGCCCTCGTATGACATTCCAACAGATGCACTGGAGAAGGGTCTCGAACGTGAGACCTCTTGGCGCTTCGAGCACAGAGTGTATGGTCATATTCAGGACATAGCTGAAAATGGTGCCGACATAGCCCACTTCAACCAAATACACTGGGCCAATGGTCTCGTCAATGGCACCGACTACAGGAAGAACCGGGGCGAGTCATGGATAGGCCGCATTTTCAAGCATAACTGGTCACCTGTTTGGAGCTACGAAAAGCACGTCGGCACAGTAACCCTGAACTCGTTCATCTCTGTCCTCGGCTGGAAGCCTGATTGTCTCCGCCACCAGACCACAGCACGCCAAGTAAGTTTTAGCTATCTTTTTGATGTATATCAGCTTTTTGTAGATGCATTACCATGAAGACCGCGCTGCATGATTGCATGGCACCCTGAAGCCTCTGCTGTATGAAGCTCCTACGAATTAGGTACCTGCTGAAGCGAAAGATGCTTATAACGCTCTAAAGTTTCAACAAGTCTTTGGTAGTGCAATTCAACGGTGCCAAACCATCAGCTTGAACGGCAGTAGTCTCTTCAGTACTGACTGATCTGCATGCTGCTGGAGTATCTAGTGCTAGCATCTGTCACCTTCATATGAGCGCTGCACAAACAGTGGGGTTTAGACGGCGCGTTATATCGCGAAAATAATTGTGCAGACACAAATTCATAAGTGTGACTTTATCTATTTACTATTGAAATTCGATCACTGTGCCAGTGACGAAATACCAATATTTACTCTGAGAGTTTTAGCCCTGCAAAATCGTCAAAATCTTCAGCTCCTGACAGCAACAGATTTGTTGGGGCTGCCCATTCGGGCTTCGTCACCTTCACTACCTCCGATTCCCAGCTTTACCCACCCCCACCGTTCAAAAGAGCAATCCATGAGCATTTTTCCACCCGTCCTTACCTGCACCCAGGCGCACCGCTCACATCCAGCGGGCGCTCAGGATACAATGGCGCTTTATAAAAAAGCTAAAAAGCCACGTTAAGTATATTTTGCACGAAAGGTACAATTACAATGCATTTACACAATTGAAGGAAAAATGGCAGAGGAAGGATACCAAAAACAGGTACAAGTCCGTTACTACCGTCTTCTATTAATGGCGCTTGAATTATGCTCCTTGTGGAAAATTTGCATACGTGTGGCATGCTGACTCTAGAACTTGTTTTCTTAATGCATCTGAAAAATTCGGCGCCCAAACTGGTCAGGAATTCATCGATCACTGTCAGAGCAACCTATACGTAGACATAAACGGAAAGCGAGGTGGGCGCGCTGCCAAAATATTTCGGAGGACAATTCAGCGGCTTAATTTCCTTTGAGGAAGCAGTAGAAACTAGCGCTGCGTTTCATAGCTCACGTAGTCCAAACTCGAATGCATCGTAAGTGTCCATCACATCTCGCATTCATATCGTGGTGACATACATCATGTGAAGTGCGTGCACTGATATTCAAAGAAAAAAATTGCTTCTATGTTCTTCACTTCTACAGCTTTCATAAAATATACCAGGCCCCTTCGGTTCTCTTCCGCTTTGAGACGACATTAAAATCATAACATAGCATTGTTACTGGTTCTTATGTTAGGAAAGGTTGAGGGTCACCGGAGAAGGGGTAGGCAGCGAACGCGATGGTTAGATGGCCTCCTCGGGGCACTGCAGATGAAGTTATGTAATGTTAGCAAGATAGTGAGAGACCGGAAAGCGTGGCGTGATATGGTCTATAGGATCACGAAGAGTCGGACACGACTGAACGACTGGACTGAACTGAACTGATTCTTATCGGTAACATTTAGAGACCTAGAAAGGATGCAATACATTAAATATGATTGGATTACAGAGGAGTGCTTTAATGTTTTCTTGGTCGGCTGGATAGTACCGAAAAGTTTTTAAATTTGTAGAATGAACTGCATCTTCTTTCCCGGTGTGGACAATCTTGTGTGAGCCAGGATTGTTTCTCGATGGTGTAAATGAATAAACGAGACAGAGGGAAGAATTCGCTGTCGGGAATTTCAAAATGGCCGCCCTGATTAGAAAAGTGGCAGTAGACCGAGGTGCGCTTGTAGGCAATGTAATATGAATTACAACGAAGATGCAGGTTCCTGTGCCTTATGGCAAAAATAGAGTTAAGCAATACACGTTTGTAGAAAGGCAGTTTTCAATTCCGCATGAATTTTGTTTCCAATAAAGCTAGAGGAATTTGAGCTTGTGTAAGCATAAACCTTATTCCTTAGATGCTACGTTAAAATAATATAGATTTCTAATCAATCGCGCAGGTGGAAAACGAGAGAATACGTCATTGATGTAAAGAATGTTTCTGTCATCCCTTATAAGCACCATCTCTCTCATAGCATTAAGAATGTGGCCGTTCATTTTGGGATTAGAGTGTTTTTTTTCTGCACCCTTCAAACATGGCTAGATTATGTTCCTCTGTACAGCGAAAAATTAATTCATCCCAGGCTATTGGCCCATTTCATTGTCATATTAAGCACTCATCACAGTATATCCCTTGCATGCGCGCTGTTGTGTATGAGTTGCATTTATCTTACGGTAAGCTGAATGTTTGCCAGACGGGCCGATGTATAAATGTAGGACTGAAGGAGAATTTGAAATCTATATCATCCGATACTAATTCACACGTGGCTGTGCATTGCAAAAAATGGAACGAAAGAACCAATAGGAAAGGGATTAAAGATAGACAAAGCTGCTACCCGCTGTTCTCACAAACTAGAATTCTTTTCCTTCATTGAAATAAGCTAACGATAGAAGTTAAGGAGGCCTACTTTATGAGGAAAAATGATGACAGATGCATCAGCCAGCCTTCTGTCTTTCTCGCAGAGTGTGAAGTTTTATTATTTGATAAAACTTTAAACGTAACGGTTTTTTTTACTACCTGGGGGGTTCCGCGCAGGTGCATCTCTTTGTTTCTTTGTTTATATATCTCGTCGGTTTGTTCAAATAAGCTTAGTTGTGAGTTTGCACTTATCGAGTAATTTAAGTGTTTCAGTTCAGTTCAGTCGTTCAGTCGTATCCGACACTTCGTGACCCTATGGACCATGTCACGCCACGCTTTCCGCTCTCTCACTATCTTCCTAACATCACATAACTTCATCTGCAGTGCCTTGAGGATGCCATCTAACCATCGCGTTCACTGCCTACCCCTTCTCCGGCGACCCTCAACCTTTCCCAACATCAAATCTTTCTCCAGCGACTCCTATCTTCTCATCAGGTTACCATAGTAGCTGAGCTTTCCTTTAAGTATTTAGGCGTCCTCTTTTTTAGCGCATTGCATTTTTCAATCATGCCTAATTACACTCTCGCCCAGCTTTCTACCTTACTTAATTCGAGCGGGTTGATTCAGGTTTCTAGGACGCAGCACTAAGAAAACAAGAACGTTGACTACGTCGCGTTAACATTTATGTTGAATTTGTTCTCTTGAGCGCCGTTATTTTACTATTCTCTCCACGGCCAGGTTTAATCCCGCCACAGTGAAGCGTTAGCTTATTATCAGAGTACTTCAGCTCTTGTCCATTATATTTAGGCCGGCGTAACATGCCTCATTGCTGATGCTGACAAGAAACAATTGATTGAGTGGCCCTTGATTTTAGGATGTTAATTCCTTGATTTTCCGCTGGTGGTCTTCCTAACCCCACGTCGAGGGAGCGAAGAGTTGTCGCATTAGCGTCCATCAGTGGAAAGAAAAGATAAACGCCAGCTAAGGTCCCTTTCGATATTGCACTGCTGGATTTCTAGACGGAGCAAAAATCATGGCTTGTTAACGCTCGCGAGCACTGGAGCTTTTCTGCTCGAGAGAAGATCTTGTGACCGCCTTCCGGAGGGTTTCCGCGATGCGAGTGCATGGTAGCCAACTGCATAGCTTGCCGTACTCTCAACAAAATGGCGCAGATTGTGTGAATTACTAGCGAAAGGCTATTAGACGTAGCCGCGGGAGTCGCATCCTCATTGTTCCTCATAATTCAAAATAAATGACGCAGATTGGTCCTGCCCTCACCATCATCCACATCCGCGGATCGGGTACCAATTACATGCTGGTCCAGGCACTGATTCCAGAGGGACCCTTCAACATAAAGGTTGTACACCGAGCTTACTTCGCGCCTGGAATGAGCTGGTTCCTCCGGAAGCTTTACATCATCGGACTCCGAAATATGGTATGTAAACAAGTTTTGATGTCCTCTAAAGTACTTGTGATGTGCTACGAAGCCAACACTTTGGAAGGGAAAGAATGAAATAGAAAGATTTGTAAACAATTTCGATTTTCTGTAATAGTTACCGAGCCATAAAAAGCAGCTGCTACCCGAGCTATTTTCGCGAGTTATGACGTCACGAAAAATGGGTCTAAGGCGGCTTCACTGTGTCATAACTCCGCGCATTCTGTTGTGTCCAGCAAGAAGCAAAATGGGCCTTCATACCACTGTCTTTTGCGGGTAATCTCATACACCGTTACGTTTTATGGCTGTTTCACTAAAAAATATCAGTAAGAAATTTGCGCGAACGTTCTGTCCGACAACCTAATGCACCAACAACTCCTCTAAAATGTGCAAGTAAACGTAAGAAGCTCTACTTCTTGTGCCCCGCGCTTAGCATCACAACACCGGTACTGACTACACGTAAATATAACATCAGTGACAGACTATTTGAAGAAGTGTACCGTAATCTCTTTTTTTGGCTTAATAAAAATGAATTATTATCTTTTTTTTTTACTTAAATTGCTTATTAAATAGATTCTAAACGATATTTATACTTGTTCAAGAAAGGGTATCTAAATGCTCAGCGTGAAAGCTCTTTTAGGAAAAGAATAATGACATGATGTTTTCATTGTTCGTGCTCAAGACCGTTGTTCAATATATGTGACTACGTAGTGTAATTCCCTGTGGCTACATTGGGGAAATGTCCAGAATAGTTGCTTTGTGCTCAGTGTTATTTACACTACCTGTGGTGTTGCTTCCACTCCAAGAGCTCTCCGTGACATAGGTTCGTACACGCGCCCATTACGGGTGCATTTCGCCTAGACTGTTACAATCCGTTTGTTTATTTATTTATTTCACTTTTTGACAGCAGAAAAACAGAATGCCTAATTCAGGATGAGAAGCTAAAGGGAGTTGGTGCCTGACGAGGCCTCTGTCCCTAAGAAGTTTGGGCTGACGCTGCGCCATATATTTATATAACAATGTCTTTCTTAACAAGACCAGGTATATAACGCAACGCTGTTCTACAATTACAAGAAATGTTCACACGTACAAGAGCAAAATATAACACACCACACATTACTTTGTATCAGGTTAATTTCGATCAACATATGACAGATGTAAATGTGTAATAGCATGCATTGCATTTGTTGAAGGGGAAAACATTTACACATAACTTAAAATGAACATATAAACAAGGTCACCCGAAAAGATGCGCAGTAGACATCCTGTGTTACCCAAGAATTATTTTTCTAAAGGAAGGAAGTTCATTTCTGTGTATGTTTTATAGCAGAGGAACCAACTGTATCAATAATATGGCGTTTTAAACATATGTGCTGTACATTCAAAGTTTGCATTCCCTGAATTTTACTTAGGGTGGCAGGTAGTTTATAAGCCAATATTTGCTTTCCATAAGTTGTCTTTACATTTATTATGGGGAGTTCGCGGTTCCTTAAAATATACTGAGAATTTTCCGAGTCTTAGTTTTGTGAAATTCCATCTGGTGTATTATTTCGATAGCCTTAAATATTATCATTGATCCGCCCTTACTATGATGTGTTTTTTGAACAGAGGAGCTGTTCTTATTTCCTGTAGGCTTCCATGATTATTTAAAGCATCGCGATATTTATTGCACAAATTCGTCAGTCTAGTGTAATTGTATTGCGTAGTGGTCCCCCAGACAGTCAAGCCTTACGTTAATCTGGAGTAGAAAATGGCAAAATAAATATCCTTTTAAACCAGACAGGTATCATAAGAGATATCTTGTACATACATCCAACTGTACTGGCTACTTCCGTGCCTGAGTGTTTATGCCAGTAGACCAGTTAAGATCTCCATAAAGCCAAACCCCGAGGAAATTTTGCTGCTTTACTTTATTCATTAAAGTGCCCTCAAATTTCACAGCGAGTTTATTAGGTAAAAGTTCGTTGATAGGACGCAATGTGATATATGTTGTTTTAGAGGCATTTAGTCGTCGACTATTGTTCCTTAACCAGTTTATATGTGTGCAAGATACGTGTTTACAGAAGATTCTAATGTCAATAAGTTATGTGAAGAGAAGAAAATATTAGTGTCTTCACCGCACATTACAACTTGAGCCTACTATCTTGACAATGTCAATAAAATAAATGAGAACCAATAATGGACGTAATATGGATCCTTGCTGTTCTCTTCGTTTTAGCTTCACAAGCCTTGATACTGCGTCGCTAGACTTGACAACCTGCAGTCGATCGCTCCGATAATAACTAGACCAACAAGAGTCATCACACGGCTGTGACGTTGCCCCATAGTCGGATTGCTAGGCTCCCACAACGTCTGTAGGTATTGGGCATTTTGCTTTAGGCATTCGGAATTAGCAAATAACAGTAATCGACACAGAGAGCTTTTTTGCTGAAAAAAAAAAGCATTTTTTTCTCATATATTAGACTTCATTTTAGCAATCAGGATGTCTATAGATTCTTCATCGAAATTGTCTTAGGTGTGAGCTATTTATTGCCAAAGACGCAACATATTGCATTTTTGTGCGGTCTCTCCCGCTCGCTCACCACAGAGCGTTGAGAAGAACTCTTACATCGAGTTATAATTATCGCTCATAATGTGGTTATGGTGGTGCTTTTTCAAGAGTACCGCAAGTGCCTATGACCATCACTTTCTGGTTTAGTTAAAACATATACTGATTATATTTATTGAAAAGCAGTTTTCTGTTCGGCTGATGACGAGATATTTTTTATTGTGTAAGGCGTTAACGCCTTTGAAGGCAGAGAAATGAAGGCAGAGAAACGTTTCTCTGCCTTCAATTAAATACAAAGCATTATGCAAGTAAAACAGGCCTTCTTTACAACTGGGAAATGTCTGTCAACCCTTTTCGGTGTCAGTTTGTCTTAGTCCCAATAACGTAATACATAGCCCTTCAATTAATGTTTACACATAACAAAGCTGTCGCACGAATTCAATAAAGCAAGGTGGCCATATTTAAATCTGAATAACATAAAATTAGCAGGTGAGTTAATATCGGAAAAAATTTTGAAAAGTGTTGACTTTTCATCAAACGCCGTTTCAAGACTATTCCTCCCGAAATTAAGCGTTTTTACTAAACTAAAGTACCTTTTCTTGTACAATTGCGTGTTTTGGTAACCTGGCAATTAGATAAGGTTATTTCTGATAATTTTTAACAGGTACACACCTTCGACGAACGATTCCTCTGCAACAATTATGACTACTTTTATAACGTTGAATTTCTTGAGGAAGGGTGTGGACAACATCTACTCGGCAGCTACATAAAAGTCAAACGAGTTTAGAGACGCTCGTTAGAATTTGTATTGTAATCCGGCCTGTGTTTCTTCTTTTTTTTCCTTTCAATGTTTCGTCTAAGGGAAGAGAGCACAGGTGGAAAATAAAGGAACAATTCCAAACATACGTCTTTCATAGTTTACGCCTTCCAACTTCGGCCGATGGAATGATGTGCACTATAATATATGTGCCAAACTTAAGTGTACTTTCAGAAATTGTTGTTGGGTGTTTAACGCTTGCCATTTTTATCTCATTGAAACACTTAATTGCCGTGTTTTGTTTCAACCTTAAAGAATCAAGATGTACTCTCTCCGTCGGTGATAATTACTTTGGGTGATGCAGGTATAAAAAAAAACTGAGTAAATCTACACCCATTCCCTTATATCTTCGCAGGTGGACAGAGACGCTATTATATGGAACTCCAAATTGCTCCACAAGAAGCCGGCACTGTCGAAAGAGGAGCAGTCCATAGCGGCCTTCCGCAAGTGGTTCGCACAATTCTACAGCGCCAGCAGCCCCACGTGGCAGGAGATACGCGAGCAGACCCTAGACTGGTGACCCTTGTGGGCACTCTCTTTCCAACATTACAGTGCTATACCTGAACTTTTCACGTTTTCAGTTTTTTGCTCCTCTATCACTGTTCCACGAGGGAATATTCTGGCTTTTAAGATTCACATATAAAAGATTTAAGTCAATAGACCGGAGAAGCGACGTAAAAGCGTATTTAAAGGCAAGAAAAAAAAAATAAGCCATATGTCGAGTGAACACTATGGAGAAGGCGAATTTACACTCTAGACGCCATCGATAAGTTTCACTTCGCCCATTTGGCGCATCGAAATTGCGTTAGCATCACGTGAAAGCAGGACCACTGGCCATAGTCTACTACTTGCGCCACCCCGCAGCACTTGTATGAAACAAGCTCTCAGTTCACATCGCACATAAAGAGTTGAACAATGTGCTATCATAACTGTAACGAACAAACACGACCACTTACATCATAAAAACACAACACACGCGCGAACGCGTCACTTGCTTGCCCATGTGGTGCGTGTTGCAGCAGCTTTTGTGAGCCTGTTACGTGTTTTCCTATCTGTGTGAATGTGTTTTGCTGCTGAAGCTATGTGATGTTAAGAAAATAGTGAGAGACCGGAAAGCATGGCGTGACATGGTCCATAGGGTCACGAAGAGTCGGACACGACTGAACGCCTGAACTGAACTGAACTCGTATACAAGACTAGAAGAAAACTTCAACTGAGAATGCGACCCGTTGACGGAGTGCGTCATACGCTGCCGCCGCAGGCAGGCAACATCAGCAACGAGAAAAGCAGTAATGATGAAAAGAACTCGGAAAAGAAAAAATAGAGAGCTGTCTTGTCATTTTGGTCTTCCGCAAGGAATGAAATAAGTAAAACACCAGGAGTATTCCAGTGACATAAAATAGAGGCACGGAAAATTATTCTCACAAACATCAAAATTACAACGTACGCTGCGGCAAAAAAAAAATTAAATTCATGCGCTGAAGTCTGTTTCCTTTGGTATAATACGTTGTTGTAGCCAACGAAGTAGATTTTTGCTATAATGCCAAGCTTACTTGTTAATGGATTTGAAAAGCCTAGCGTGTGCTGTGCAAATTACTGAAACGCAAGAATTTTGTTTCATAGCGATCTAAATCAAAATGCAATCATTAACACTTCGGGGTCCTGTTATGCATGGTGCCAACGCTATATGTATACATTTGTGGATTGCTTTAAAATTTAACTTTTTAATCAGCTGTTTTCATCTACTTAGTGCGTCTCAATTTGTAAGGTAATGGGTCCCTGTGTTTCCGGGTGAAGGGGTCGGGAACTTTTGCTCCGGATCACTAGAAGTTCTGACTTGGTTGGTGAACAGAGCAGCCCATTTGTTTGGACAAAAGTGTGAACTGTGTTGATTGCTTCTTGGAGTGAAGCTTGAATTTCCCCATCCCAGTCACTGTTTGACCATAAGGTAATATCGTCGGCATATATAGAGTATTTTAGATGCGGTAAGTTGCTTAGCAAGGAGGGGAGTCCGCGCATGGTGATGTTGAAAAGCAAGGTAGAGAGCACTGCCCCTTGCGGCGTGCCTCTGGTGCCGAAGGTAATGCGCTTGCTGCTAAGACCCACAATGTGGAGATCTGCAGTACGGGGGTGGAGGAAATCCGCTATTTAGTTGTACGTACGCGTGCCCACGTTCATTTTCGAGAGGGTGGCCTATATAGGCGTGGGACACGTTGTCGAAAGCTTTGCTGACATCGCGACCCAAAATGGTGCGGGTAGCTCGAATGGGGCTGGGTCTAGATGTCGTTTTCGAATTGCCACATGGCATCTTGAGTGAAAAGGCCCGCTGAAGAGCTTAACATGGTAGGGGGCATAACGTTCTGCTTCGTTAGCGTGTGTGTGGAGTCTGTTTAGCACAACATGTTCCATAACTTTCCACAGGCATAACGTGAGTGACATGGGTCTGAGATTGCTTAGATCAAGCATCTTGCCGGGTTTCGGAATAAAGATAATTTTGGCGTATTTTTAAGTACCGGGCAGGCGGCCTCCCACCCTGACGCTGTTGAAAAGGTCTGTAAGTGCCTCAACCGCGGGGTCGTCAAAGTTCTGAAGCATTTTATTGCTGATCCCATAATCCCCTGCGGCTGCAGTGGTCTTAACATGATTGTGTGCAGTTCGGACCTCCGCGGTTGTAATAGTTATGACTCGAGTAAGATTTCTGCGAGGCGTCGACTTTGTTTGGGTTGGGTCTAATAGGTGCTTAAGCACAAACCAGAAGTTCTTGTTACCTTATTGCCCATTGAGGCGATCGCAGGCTTGATACCATTGCTCTCTGCTAAATTGATCAGAGTAGATTTCAATTTCTCGCTCTAGGCGAACTAATCTGAGGCGTAGAGCCCGATTGTGTTTCTTGCGAAGCCATCTAGCATGGAGGCCGCGCTGTGCTTCCCACATGTGGCATAGTTTAGCGTCCGCCCAGCTCATCTTGAGTAAGTGCAGAGGCGGCGTTTTCTACGTCTTGAAGGAGCGATATAGTTCGTGAGTCAAGGACCGAAAAGCGTCCCAGTTAGTGTGTTTGACTGTACGGCAGGAAGTTTTACCAAGCGTGACAGTAAAGGTCGTGCTTAGAATATAATTTTCGGTGCTCACACTCAGATGTAGGTTTTCCCAGTGGGCGTCTGGAATGTTTCGGGTAAAAGTGAGATCGGGACATCTGTCTCGTTCAACACTGTTGCCGATACGGGTGGGCTGATTGGAATTCATAAGAAGTGTGAGACCGAGTGTTTGGGCCATCTCCCAAACCCTGCCGTCTTTACGACCACACGCCTTACTGGGGTAACCCCATTCAGCGTTTGGCCCGTTTAAGGACCAGAAGCATGAGAGTTTGGGCGACTAAACAGGCCTTGCGGATGACGGTCGCAACTCGTTCACTTTTATCGCCGCTGGGGGAGCTGTAGATGTTGAGAATGTGGAAGGGGGTGTGAGTGCGACTTTTGGGAATGGAAGGACTTGTACGATAGTATGAGGAATATAGGGGTACTCGAGGTCGAGCTGATTAGCCGTTAGGTTTCTGTGAATTAAAATAGCCGTATTTGGTCGTTAGTCAGAGGCGGTGTGTTGGTTGTATGCAGCTTAGGTAACCAATTATTTTGCTTTGTATGTTTCGTGTAGGGTGATTATGTGAGGTGTGAAGTTGACTTAGCCTGTGGGGGATGTCAAACATGAGGTCGCGCCGCCGGACGAGCAGGTGAAGTGTTGGCCAACTGGTCAGTAGATTTGAGTGCCTGAATCATGCGAATGCTGGGGTAGAGGGTAAAACTAGAGTAGATGCCATCGTCTGAGGTTTCGCTAGCCGGGCGGCGGAGGCATCGGCAGAGCCTTTCACAACACCAGAAAGATACGGGGAAACATACGGAAATGTAGGAAGAGGCGTAGAATGTACAAACTTCCACATGACACACTAAGCCCAGAGAAAGCCACTACACTTAGGGTCCTACAAACCAACACATACAAACAAGGAATACAAGGAGCCCAGCCTCTAAAAATTGAATTCATGCTACATATGCAATCCCTGAGAGTTCCACAGACAGTATATTAGTAATAAAATATTTGGGAATATGTATGCTTATCTTAGTATACTGCCCACTTACATTGCCAGGTGGCGCTTCACTGAAGGTGGAACGATGAAGTTGGGAGGACGACGACGAAGTGTCGTTCGCACTTTCAGAAGAACTGAAAAAAAGTATTCACACCAAAATTGCAAAGTTTGCAGTTAAGTAATTGAATTATTCACACTCAGTCTGGATTTCGAAAAGGAAGGTCCGCCGAATTTGCTCGTGTAGCCCGAAAAGAAATAATTCTGAAAGCGATTAAACAGAAGTATATAGTTGCAGGCGCATATATACATTTCTCGTATTGAACTCGTATACATGTCATACAGAAAACAGCACTCTGCGCTTAGCAAACGTTGCTCACCATGAGCCCACAGCTGATCTTTTCATTGCACCCAACATTGTTTCTATCCGCAATATGTACTCATTCTATCTAGCAAAAAGGAATAAACATGATTCACATAAATTTCTCGGCGCACTTGAAGATTTGACCTTTGTATACACGTTGTAATAAAGTTTCAAAATCTTTTTTTCCCGCATTAAGATTTCTAAAAAAAATGCTATGTCCTGCCCTGCCTACCCACTTAACAACTTACATGACGAAGGCATTATCAAAAGTATAAATATAATGATGTGCATTGTTTTCAGCATTTCTAATGTGTAAAGATGTACGTTTTCTCTGAGCACTCACAGTGTGCCTTGTGAATAGGGGGATCAAATCTTGTCAAGTGGAGACTTCCACATTTTATTTGATCCCTCCTGTTCCTCTTGATTTTTCGGGAGAAATAAAAACACTGAGTATTTGTGTGTTTAAATAATTGTTTGCACCTGTGTGCTATTTCCACAGTTGTGTATGGGCTGACCCCCTGTCACAAAAGCTTTGGTGTCCCGAGTTACCGAGCGTGGGCATTGGGGTGGAGGTGCAAATAAACGGTCAACTATGTAAGAGACACCATCCGGAAGACGTCAAGCTGGCCCTGTACCTTTTCATGCCTCGGTGCATTGCTTCAATCGAAAAGCTCCAGTGACTGTCTTTGGAGCTTTAGCCATTAGCCACCGCCATCACATCCAGTGCTCCTACTCAACACGCAACCGGCGTCACGCCCGCATTTAACTACACCTTTCAGACCTCTCGGGTACTGAAGTCTCTCCTCTGGAACCTCTTTGATAAAGTGGAGGACTGGTTCGTCCACTTTGAACGTGTCACTGCTTTTAATCAGTGTGACGACGCTGCCAAACTACGGAACGACTCGTTGACTAGTCCAGTCTCGAGACACCCGTACCTGGTTCGAGAACTACGAGCAAATTTTAACATCGTGGCGAGAAGTCTCTCAACTGATCGAGGCTTACCCAGCGCAGATTTCGCGAACGTGCAGAAACTGTTCTCTACTATCAATTCCAGAGGCTGAATATGGGTGTTTAGTATAAGTGTAATTCATGGCGCGGCTGTTTAGGCCAGCTGATCGCATCTTGCCTGAAGACAAAGAGATAAGGAACCTAATTCGGGGAGTGAAAAAGCCATGAATTCTAAGCCCTTTTAGTAACCTGCCATCGACTTTTAACAGATTCCTTGCTGGGGCTACCAAAATTGAAAGGGTCCTACAACAGCGTGCCGTGAATTACGATCGACCTTTCCTAGTGCCACAATCACGGAATAGTTTTCATTTTCCAAGCGACACCCTGACTATTTGCATGAACTGAATGGTAGTGTCCTGTGCGAAGAACTGAGCAAGGTCGGCAAACCATTGCAGCCATCTCCATGTTCCCTTTGCGTCATTATACGTGGGGAGGGGCAACAGAGATTCAAGAGCTTTCTTTCGCCTGTCGACAATAGGAAATAAATAGTCACGAAAGGGCGAAAGCATAAAATTCCGATATCACAGAAAGTCAATACATTTTCACAACAAAGTGTAAAATGCACTATTGACCAAAACCTGACAAAACATAAGAATAAACGAAAATGCTAGAAACATTATTCCTGTAAATGGGTTCCTAAAACAGCATAACAAATCGTTTCGAAAAGCCGGAAAGCTATGCAGTAATTACAATACTAAAACTTATATAAATGAAACGTCTTTATCAATGAAACAATAAATAAGAAAATAATGGATGTCATCTGCGAACACTTGGACTTACAAAAACTTAATAATTCTGAAGAAAGGATAAAGTATTTAAACAATACAAGGCAAAAGGAGACAAATGTTGCATACTTGACACAAAAACGTGCCACTACTTGGCGAATACTAACAAAAGAGCACTTACACCTCTTTACAAGAAATGCGATGGGAAAAGAGTGATATTGTAGCCCTGTTACTTTTTTTCGGCATAACCTTATTATTGTTGATATTTTTATTGCACGCGAAGCGTTTTCTTTTTGTTTTTCACTTTTTTGTTTTCTAATACTTCGTAGAGCGATAACGAAGCAGGAAGCCTCGATACGATTTGCCATATGTGGAAACGTGCATGTGCGGACCGACGTTTACCGCTCGACATCCCAGCTTTACTTTATATCAACAATGTTCAATCAGAACGAAACTGCATACAGCGAAGCTTCATATTCGTATTGCTGAAATGGCGTAGTCTATTTTGTAATGTGCATTCCATTGGAAGCACGATCATCGTCGGTCGATCTGGCTAACGTACGTGTATTAAATGCCTACGCTTATCGCTCATATTGAGAACACAATTTAGAAAACAGGCGTAATCGCATTGAAATCAACTCTTTATCAGCATGACTTGCGCCCGCAAAAGAACTAAACAATTCGGCGGCGTCGATAGCAACAAAGGTGCTCTCTCGTCGTCGAACTGAGTATGCCCGTTTCATTCGTCAGCGTCCAATCTAAAAGGAGCGTAGAAACATCTAGATAAAACCGCGGGCATGGACTAGCACAACCGAGAACATTGTAGAAATACAAGCTCGTGGCTTGAATCCTTCGAGATACGTGTCGAAACATCTGCCGCAACAAAGGAAATGATGAAGCCGCGTCTCGCGACAACGAGCATCAACAAAGAATACAGACGTGATTCGTGCGGTAGATTCACAATAATCAGACTGCAAGCCTGCGACTGTTGAAAAATAACAAATAAACTTTTGAATGGTTCGCGGCAATAGAATTCTACAACCAACGTAAGCGATAAAATGACACAGCTGGGCCTACATATGGTCAATCTTTGCCAGCTCAAGGAACAATATTGGTCAGTCTGTTGTGATAGCCGGCACTGTGGTGATACAAAGAAAATGAATAAGCGTTGACATCTGCTAGAACACTTAACTGTTGGTAGACGGCAGATTAGATATATAAGTAATAATAATCAACCAACGAATATAGTTGAATGAAAAATAACAAAACGTTAAAAAAAAGTTACTGCAGCAAAACATACCTTAGTATCAAAGTAACTAGATAATATGCACAGTTGAGATAGGCTATTTAAAACGTACAGAATACAAAATGGTACACAGTGAATAAGAAAAGCGTAAAATAGAAACGCAGCTGCAAAACCAGATCGTTTTCTCACATAGCAGAACTCGCAAGCAAGACCTAAACGGGATCACTTCAATCGAAAAATATAAACACACACCAGATAAGATGTTTCACTCCTTAGTGTATGGCAGGGACAACAATGATATCGGATAATTTTTACCTGTAAACGGCATAATCATTGATGCATGCGATATCAGCCAGGAGGTGCTTCCAGTCGCTGCATGCATGTGCATACCCGCTGATCTCTTAGTGTCCGCCAAAATGTACGTTTCGCTAGCCGGAGCATGCCCGTGAGTTTGCAATGATAGTACCGATACCAAGTACAAGAGCGGAGCCTTGAACGCTGTCAACGTGAAACACCAGGTTGATTAGGGCGGATTGCGACGCCATCTTATCGGCGGCCAAAGAGAAACTACCACCAAATTTAAAAGGGCCTTTTTAAATAATAAATATGTTAGTTAGATTGTCAAAAACTTCATAACATAGAGTACATCATGTCCGCTTTGCTGTACAAACCACATAAACAAGTCATACCTAGGTCCTAATCTCAGAGTTACTGAAATACAAAATTGCAGAGTCAAGTATCCCATAATATCATTGTATGTTTTTCCCTTCTCCCCTACTGAACGGAATTAGACTTGCAAGCTGGAATCAGTTCTGTAAGCTCATTTGGTTCCTTTCTTACCTAGTATGTGAGTGATTGTCCCTCTTCGCACGAAGCGATAGTGCCAAACCAGTCTAATGTTTACTGCAGCAAATACCGCTATTCTGAATGCGTCCAACCACAGAAACTCTTACGCATTGACTTCTAATATCAAGACCGATTAACAGGATAATATATGTCATTTCATATTTAACTTTTAAACAATATAGTAAGGCAGCTGCTGAGTAGGTGTACGAACAAAATGTTTTTCTTTTTGAAGATTGAATAGTAGACCGGCAAAATGAACAACGAGCGGCGACGAATCGATAATAGCTTGCAGCTCGTATGCAGCTTCTATGCGGCATCGACGAGTCTAGTCGGTTCTAAATGTACCTGTCAGGTATGCGAGCAGAGGGTTCATAATGGAAAAGAGTAGTTAATGACACAAATAATATTACCAAAAGAAACAGCGCTAAACAAAATAACGCAACAGTCAAATATCGACAAGCGCATTTATTACCAGAGAACACGTTCACTGTAATCAGAAACGTCGGTTGTAAAGTTCGTGGGACAAAGACCTGTTTCTCGAATCATAGTAACTCGAGAAGGACAATTCAGACCTTAGGACATTTACAAATAATCATCGATGTATAATGCAACCAATAACTTTCTCGCTGTCAAACATTCGTATACTACTTACAGGTGCGGTTTCGCGTTTTGTACTGGCGATCAATTAAAAGTTGTAAGAGATCTAAACACGATGCATATAGTGAGTGAACCCACCAACTCATTAAACTTGGATATCGAAGTAACTTCTGCGTTGTGAAAGCTGAGGGTTGAGGGGTGGTCGTTACACTCAACTTCTACTGTACATGTTTGAAACATATTGTTGCAAACTTTACAAGTTACATTTTTGTTTAGGGCAATCTAAGACAACGAACACTATGAAGAATTATATTTTTTTTACTCAGTGCTGTGGTCTTCACGAGTTATGTGATGTTAGTAAGATAGTGAGAGACCGGAAAGCGTGGCGTGACATGGTCCATAGGGTCACGAAGAGTCGGACACGACTGAACGACTGAACTGAACTGTGGTCTTCACGAACATCTTTTCAAAATAGGATTTATGAACTGCTGCGGTACTTTTTATGTGCCCATTTTAGCACCGATGACGGTATTGCAACGCGTATTTCCCGGTTAACGCTTAATAACGGCTCTTTACGCGGCACTGCGATGATCTAAGAATACCTAGAATACATAATATATATAGCTGGAGTTCTACATCACTGTTAAAATTTTAAGCCAAAATATTACATTTTAATATTCGCTGTCTCCAGAGGCACTGCACGGTGAGCAGTGCAAGTGCGCCGACCAACGATTAATTGCCGTTGACCATCAGCTTCATGCATTTTCTGCTCCTCGCATTGGTCGCTTTTGCTGTGGGGCTAACTCCTACGAACGGGGATAAGAATGAGGAATCGACAGAAGAAGTACACCCAGATGAGTTTCATTACTACATGCCCTTGGCGTTCAAGATAGCCAATAGAAAAGAACGTAACCTCATCTGTGTTTCGAAAATCACCAAGATTACTAAAACGGTAAGCAAAGCTTCTTTATTGATGGCGTCGCAAACAAAAAGAATGAAATATTTGTATGCTTACTATGTGAAAGTCGGTGTGGTGGTAATGCTCTTTCTCTGCATTTCGGCAGGTGTATACTCTGCCGAACGACATTGACATAAAGTATAATTTCGATTCGTAAAGCAGGCAACCACGGATTCTTAGCAAGACATGCTGCTTGAAATCCAATTCGAAAAACTTTTTATAATATTTTAATGAAAGTTTCCCTTCTGCTGCAGTAATTGGGGATGATTGCTTATAGCGTTACGTCCTCCCTATTAGGGCTGTAAATAGGTTGAGACGTAGCACATAGCTGATTCAGAAAACAAAGGACATTCTCAGGCATAGAACACACTTAAAATGCCTACTTAGAGCTGGTTTTGTTGTGCATGATATAGCTCTATTAAACAGTGCTATAATTAGAAGCAAGTGTAAACATTAAAGACCAATATGGTTTGCACCCGAAAGGACACTATTGTCTTTCTATACCTACACTCCTGACATCAACCCCAACAATTCCATTTCTCTGCATGCGAATCAGGATGTTGTGAATGCTGTTTTCTCCTCACGCGGTCCTTGTCAGGAATGTTTCTGGAGTTTATTTTTTGTATAATTTAGGATCGAGGTGCGGTTACTGTGAGGTTGCTATCATTTCTTGGCTTTTGTTTTAGGCACCCTGGTGGTATATAGGGGACATTCCAACTTTTTAATGGTTACAGTGGGAAATCAAAATGCGGAGGTGTGCTGTCGGACAATACACGTTGGCTTGTACTTTTAAGCTGGTATACATGTGCCTATCAGTGAGCTGGATCTGCGTACCTTTTTGTCCAAAATAATGAGGCTGGAGGCCTTCTCAGGCATGTAGGGAAACATATTTGCCACCCCTGAGAGTGTAGCCCTCTTTAGGGTAAGGCTAACCTTTCGGCTAACCTTTTGCACAGTTTTAAATTTCTCAGAAGACTCACAAGCCCCATCATGTCAGTGATGTACGAATGCAGCACCTGCACTTGTGGCCGAGGCAGTGTATTCGACTCTGTTTAAGAGGCATCCTATATATCAATCCGGCCCTCTCAGCTATTCGAATTTTCGCTCTTTCGCGAATGAAGCAATTCTACGGAGGTATTTTTACACTATTTCCGCTAGCCTTCACGCGGAAAGAAAACAGTATTGCTGCATATGCCTCCACTCAGCCAAATGATCGATTCTTAGATGTAATTCTTCTTTATTTACTGCGCACGCACAAGAAAACGGTCCCTTTTGCGCCGTATTTTTATTGATGACGTGTTAAAAGTTACTTGGTGTCATGTGAATTCTCAAGGGCCTTTAACGCGTGAAACTTATTAGCTCATGTTGAGAAAGAGCATTTGCAGAAAGCTTTCGAAGGCCTCTTCCAGATTTGTATTTCTGGACCTCCAATATTGGGACTCCGGACATCCGAACAATGATTTGACAAAGGTTTGCGTACAACCTAATTCTAGTATGGCCCACTCAATACTGGACTCCAAATATTTGTGGGCAAGCCCAAAATTTGGCTCCCGGGACCTTCAAAAAATGAACCCTTGGAATTTTTAATGTTTGACTTTATCAGAATCGGACCAAGACGGATAGAAATCCTGACAGCAGTGTAACCAATTAAATTAAATTAACCAATTTATTAAGGATAAAGTAGACATTTGGCCCCCTGGACGCCAGAAATTGGATTTCTTACGAATTTGATCAAATTTGGTGTCTAGCCTAAATTGACTAAGGCCAACTCAGTGCTCATTTACAAACAGAGGTAGTTCAGACCCAAAACGTTTGAAGCCTACAATATTACCCTCATAAGAGTCTGGCCAAACGTGATGTCTACCCTAATTGGATTTAGGCCACTTGAGTGGCGACCCAGCTTTATTTCTGCAGCACGCTACAAAAATTTAAAATATAGTTGAACCCAAATTGTGACTTTGGCCGAACTGCACCAAAATTGGTGTCCGAAAAAATCTGAAAATGAATTCAGTACCAACATACAAATTTATGTGGACCTCGCAAAAACATTTGGCACCTAGATTACGAAATTTGTTTTTTTTTTTTTTCTGAGTTTACCAAATTAGTGTATGACGCAACTATCTAAGCAGAGGCAGCTCAGCGGTCGCTTTCAAATTGACGTGGCCACTCAGAAACACATGGTCGCCTGGACTGTCGAGGTTGGCCTCCGGGACCCTAAAAAGTTGACCGCGTCAAAATTTGACCAAAATCGATGTGCAACCACATTCGTTTATGACCAATTTTCTAGGGAGCTCTATATTTCAATGGCACTTACTAAAAATTTGGATCTCCGTAGACATCAAATTTGCCTTTATCCGAATTTTTCTCACTGTTCTGACTAATCGCCATTGGGTCTGTCGAACTGAATGGTTACCTCTGAATTTAGGAAGACCTCCCGAAAACTTCGGCACCTCTTATCATCCGAAAGTGAACTTCCTGCGAAGTGGAGAGAAATTGGCTTCAAATTAATTTGAGCAAGACCAACTCAGTAGTGACTACCAGAGCTCTATTGCGATTTCCAATAAATGGCCTCCTGGACTTCGAAACTTACTTTCAATTTATGCAACATTATTTCCAACATAATTTCAGACGGCCAGTTCTGAGTTAACTTCAAAATTTAGGGTGTCCACATCGAAATTTGGCAGGTTTACACGTTCTATTCGCGTAACAATCTCCTCTAGCCTTGAGATTTTTTGGCACTCAGAATGCGTCATGCCTTCAGCGTTCATTGGTATTAACATTGAGGATGGCGAATAAACATGTGTAGCTAGCTTATTCAATCACAAACAATATAAGCAATTTTCGAGACGCTTGCGCTTATCAATATGATATTTAAATTAGGGTGAACATCAGATCATTGTGCGTTAGAACAACTTAAACACTAAAGTACGGCTGAAGCCTATGTAGCGCCTGAGTCTGCCAAGCGCTAGTTTTTGTTCTCAGCCTCTGAATCCTTTTGCTGATAGCAGATTGACCTTCCAATGTGAAACTCGTCAACTCAGCATTCTTTCACACGGGTTTTATTTCACTCATCATAATCATCATCATCAGCCTGATTATACCCACTGCAAGGCGAAGGCCTCTCCCATATTTCTCCACTTAACCCGGTTCTGTGCAAGCTGCATTCACTTGACCCCTGCGAACTTCTTAATCTATTCCGCCCACCTAACTTTCTGCCGCCACCTGCTACGCTTTCCTTCCCTTGGAATCCAGTTTGTTACCATCAGCGACCATCGGTTATCCTCTCCTCGCCCTACATGTCCTGCCCATGTCCATTTCTTCTTCTTAATTTCTACTAGAATGTCGGTAACTTGAGTTATTTCTCTGACCCACTCTGCACGCTTTCTATCTCTTAATGTTACCCCTACCATTTTTCGTTCCATAGCCCTCTGGGTTGTCCTCAACTTAAGTAGAACTCTATTGGTTAGCCTCCACGTTTCAGCCCCATAGGTGAGTACAGGCAAGATGCAACTGTTGTATACTTTCCTCTTGAGCGATACCGGTAAGCTGCTAGTCATAATCTGCGAGTGCTTGCCAAATGCGCTCCATCCCAATCTTATTCTTCTTGTTATTTCCTTTTCATGGTCCGTATCTGCGGTTACTACCTGTCCTAAGTAGACATATTCGTCCACTACTTCCAGTATTTCGCTACCTAATGCAAACTACTGTTCCTTCCCGAGGCTGTTGAACATTACCTTAGTCTTCTGCATATTGATTTTCAAGCCTACCTTTCTACTTTTCCTGTCTAGGTCATCAATCATTAATTGCAGTTCATCCCCCGAGTTGCTTAGCAAGGAAATGTCATCAGCAAATCGCAGATTACTGAGGTGTTCTCCATCTACCTTTATCCCTAACTGCTCCCATTCCAAGTCTCTGAATACTTCCTCTAAGCAAGCCGTGAATAGTACTGGAGAGATTGTGTCTGCTTGCCTAACGCCTTTCTTTATAGGAATTTTGTTACTTTCTTTATGCAGAACTATGGTTGCTGTGCAGCCACTATATATATCTTCCAGCACTTTCCCGTACGGCTCGTCTACCCCCTGATTTCGCAATGCCTGCATCACCGCCGAGGTTTCAACTAGGTCAAATGCTTTTTCGTAATCAATGAATGCTATGTATAAGGGCTGGTTATATTCCGAGCATTTTTCTATCACCTGATTGATCGTATGGATATGATCGATAGTAGAGTACCGTTTCCGAAACCCTGCTTGATCCTTTGCTTGATTGCAGTCTAAGGTTGTCCTGATTCTATTAGCGATTTCCTTAGTAAATACCTTATACGTAACAGACAGTAGGCTGATTGGTCTGTAATTTTTAAGGTCCTTAGTGTCCCCTTTCTTGTGAATGAGGATAATGTTTGCATTCTTCCATGGTTCCGGTACCGTCGATGACACCAGGCACTTCGTATATAGGGTGGCCAGTATTTCTAGCACGATATCCCCCCCGTCCTTCAGCAAATCTGTAGTTATCTGATCCTCTCCAGCTGATTTCCCCCTTTTCATAGTTTCTAGTGCTTTCTTGACCTCGTCCTTCGTCACTGGTGGAACGTCTGACTGTTTTTCCCTACCGCCAATCTCACTACGGTCCTGACTACTTTGGCTACTGTAGAGATCTGTATAGAACTCCTCGGCTACTTTGACTATCTTTTTCATATTAGTGATGACGTTGCCCGCTTTGTCCCTTACCGCATACATCTGGTTTTTGCCTATGCCCAATTTCTTCTTTACCGCTTTAAGGCTTCCCCCGTTCTTTACAGCATGCTCAATTTTCTCCATGTTATACTTCCTTATATCGGCCACCTTGCGCTTATTGATTAGCATTGATATCTCGGCCAATTCGATCTGGTCTGTTGGATTGGAAGCTTTCATACTCTGGCGTTTCTTAATCAAATCTTTCGTCTCCTTAGACAGCTTACCGGTATCCTCTCTAACTATCCTACCGCCTACTTCTACCGCGCACTCAGTAATGATATCTCTGAAATTATTATTCCTTGCCTCTAGGGTAATGTCGCCATCCTCAGTTAGAGCTGAATACCTATTCTGTAGCGCGATCCTGAACTCTTCTGCCCTCCCCCTCACCGCTAATTCGTTTATGGGTTTCTTTCTTACTAATCTGTTGCGTTCCTCCTTCAGATTTAGGCTAATTCGGGACCTCACCATCCTGTGGTCACTGCATCGCACTTTCCTGATTACCTCTACATCCTGCACAATGGCGGGGGTTGAACACATTATGAAGTTGATTTCATTTTTAGTCTCTCCGTTAGGACTTTTCCATGTCCATTTCCGGTTCTTCCGTTTGCTGAAGAAGGTATTCATGATTCGTAAGTTTTTGCGCTCTGCAAACTCAACTAGTAACTCCCCCCTGCTATTCCTAGAACCAATGCCATAGTCACCTACTGCCTTGTCTCCTGCCTGTTTTTTCCCTACCTTGGCATTGAAGTCGCCCATTAGTACAGTATACTGCGTCTTTACTTTTCGCATTGCCGATTCTATATCTTCATAGAAGCTTTCAACTGTCTGGTCATCATAACTACATGTAGGCGCATAGGCCTGTACAACCTTCAGTTTATACCGCTTATTAGGTCTAATTATGATGCCTGCAACCCTTTCATTAATACTATAGAGTTCATCTATATTACCCGCTATATACTTATTGACAAGGAAACCTACTCCTAGTTGTCGTCTCTCTGGTAAACAGTATATGCCTTATTCGGCCTCCTAACCTCACTAAGCCTTATGACATCCCTTTTCATGCCCTCTAGTTCCTCGAACAGCACTGCTAAACTAGCTTCATTAGCTTCACTAGGTCTGACCGCCGCCGTGGTCAGTTGTTCCGCAGCCGCTGGCGACTGAGGGCCGGGGTTTTATGGAGCTTATCATAGGAGGTTGCGGCCAATTACTGCACCAGGGTGGCCAACTCCTGTTCTGGTGAGGGAGTGCGTTGCCGGAGGTGTTCACCGGCATCAGGTCGCACCCCAAACCTGTCTATGCAATTCCATCGACACGCGGATTTTTTTTTTCATCCGGTGGAGAATTGCGCGGCACCGGGATTTGAACCCCGGTCCTCTTGCATGCGAGGCGGATGTTCTACCGCTACGCCACCGCCGCACATGTTATTTCACTGCATTCATTCTAATCTCAAGGCCACAGTTCAGAAAATACGGAGATGAAAACCAGAGTAGAGAACAGAAGAGGCGGTTATGATCTCTTTGGAGTAGTAACTATTTCAGTGTACTTAAGCTTAGAAATAACCGGAACTCGAAGTGTAAGAAATATAACACGGACCCTTATGTTTGGTGGTGACAGTGAAACACTGTGTAACAGAGTTAAGGTTTTGCAATTTTTCGTTTAACGTGCTATTCGCATTATTTCATTGAAGCTACAAAGTTGTTCTTGTAGTCCCTTTAGAGGCTGCAAGATTTAAAAGGATATCAAGAAGCAAATCAAATATGAAGCGGTAGTTTTGAGATTGACTGCTTTAAGTGCATTTGTCACTCACAAGCTAGACGGAACTTGTGTTCCCAAAAGCACTAGCATGTTCTTCTAGTCGACGATGGTCGAATTGATGTCACTTGAGGTGACAGTAATATCCTCGTTTGCGACGAAACAGGCGATGAATTATTTATGGCTTAAATGAAATTATAAGAGAAAAAGTTTAGATGTTCAGCCAGATTGCTTTCTCTTTGCCTGTCCAACGCAGCTTCTGGAGGCAGTAGCAGCAATTCTGTGGGGAAGACCTCTCAGTCTCTGGCGGTTCGGAAGTAACAGGAAGCAGTTAAAGTAGTTGTGTGGGAGCTTGAGCGTGCAACTTGGTGTTGATTGGTGGTGAGTTAGCATCCTGCTACTGGTATGCCGCTCGTATCTATGTCATATCTTTATCTGCCCTTTCTTATGCTTAACTACCTTTGTGTCAACCCAGTATAGCGCTCAAAATGGACCAACTATGTCTGTTTCGGAGCCGAAACAGTACGACCCGCGTGGGTGTGGAACTCTAAACAAAAAAACTGCTGTTAGATTCGGTACTCTGACCGAACCCTTGCGCCTTGCCAGAAATCAAAACCTGAAGAGCAGTTCAATGCGCCGAAAAAAATTTAAGGTGAGTGCTCTTCATCGACATAAGATATTGGTTCTCCTGGTCTCCAAAAACTTGTATCTGTAGGAAGTTGTTTAGGGGCGGAGCACTGCTACGTGTAGACGTATACTGTTTACGTATAACGTTTTGCATAAATGGAAAATATGTGTTGCTCTAAAACTGTATTGAAGCAATAGGCCACGGAATTGTTCATAGGTGCCACATAAGCTTATTACACTGCTCGTAACGCTCTATCCTGAGCGAACGCATAAAATAATTACAACCCACCCTCGCTGCAGCCCCTCCGAACATGTGGAGCCGCTTTATATCTGAGGCTGAACAAAAGCTTACAATGCGAAAGTGAAATTAGGAAGATAGCCATTTCCCAGCAACACGGAACGAGTGCTCGAGCGAGTGTGTAGACATTGGCGCCTATCCAATTTATTCACTGATAAATGCATATCCAGCCATGTAGTTCACAGAACATTTACAGTAAAAACTTTTTCTTAGAGGCTAGCTGGTGGGAGATGGTTCAAGAATGAGCTATGCAGTGTAAATTGAAAACGAATACTGCTTGATTTGGGTGGTCGTCAGCTGAATCGGAGGAAGTGGGGAGTAAAGAACCTCAGGTAGGTAAATATAATCTAGCCTTCCTTGCACATACTCCATAGCCTGAAGCACTTTGTTATATTAACCAATATAAATCAAACCAAATCTTCTGTATATGGCACATTTATAGCACCCCCTCCAGAGCAATCCCTAGCTTCCCCCAAGAGCTGTACATACAAAATCATCACTATACAACACATAGCAAAGAAAGACACATTAGCTGTTTTTTTTTTTTTCAATTCTGAAACCTACCCTGCAGAAAAGATCAGAGGTTTCCCGAAATCTTCTGTATATGGCACATTTATAGCACCCCCTCCAGAGCAATCCCTAGCTTCTCCCAAGAGCTGTACATACAAAATCATCACTATACAACACATAGCAAAGAAAGACACATTAGCTATTTTTTTTTTTTTTCAATTCTGAAACCTACCCTGCAGAAAAGATCAGAGGTTTCCCGAAAAAATAAATAAGCAGTAATAGAAATAAAGAAACCGAAGAAATAAATAGACAGTAATATAAATGAGCGGGATTATATTACAACGACGGAATGTCGCAATCATTGAATTTCGGACTTAATCATTCAAGTGGTGTCAAATATTGCTCTTAAAAATCCAATATTTATTCTGAAACAGTTAGCCATCTCCTGATTTCCTATAACGTTGCTGGTCCTAGGCTTTTCACTAATTAAGGCGCAGCCTCCCCGACAAAGTTGTTCCGGTCTTACGGTAACTGAACAAAACGTGCAGGTGTTGCCCAGTCTAGTAATTACTTGTCCTGTTTTCCGTAAAACATAAAAAATTGCCTTCCTCACAGTTGACACTAAATCAACGTGAGAGACAGAATGGCTTGGTTTGTGTGGTTTAACGTTCCAAAGCTATTCAGGCTATCAGGGACGCCGTAGTGGAGGCCTCAAGAAATTTCGACAACCTGGGGTTCTGTAACATGCATTGAAATCGCACAGCACATGGGCGCCTTACTTTTCGCCTCCATCAAAAAGGCAGGGATTCGATCCTTCATCCTTTGGTACAGTACTCGAGCGCCCTAACCGAGGCACCACCACGGCGGGTGGAGAAAAACAATGAACTCTGCCGAATAGGGTACTGGATCAAGCGCAGCGTGATTATTTGACTGAGATGAAACCTTATGCGTACTGTAGCTTTATCATGAGTAAGTGCACGTTAGGCACTGTATGTTTCTAGGTCCACTTTGAGAGCAGGGGGGGAGGGGTAATCCCAATCGTTTCTGCTAATCAGAGCCTAAGCAATCAGTATTCAGTCGCTGCTGATGTATTTATTCACAAAACTTGGAGCTTACATGATGAGAAGGGCTATCTGACCAGACAGCACAAGTAATAGGCCAAATACTGATACTTTGTTGGCAATGTCCAACATAAAATAAGATCAGTGCATTGTCAATGAGATACCAATATTAGGATGAAGAATTGTGCAGGCTGGGTGTTTACGATGAGCCTTCCCAAGATAAAAAATATTCCTCGAGAATTGAAGCTTCTGATGCGACCCACCCGTCTGGTTCAGTATGTCGGCAGACCTTCCCATGTTCCCATGCAGCCGTCTTTGTATAGCATCGATCAGTGGCGCTCCCTTAAGTCCAGAATCCTAAACAACACCAACGCTTCAGGTAACGGCTTCAGGTGGCGCAACGATACCGTTGGTGCCACCGTTGGTGTTGGGAACACGATTGTAAGCGTGTTCAGATTGGTCGCTTAAAAGCAGAGAAGTGACATAATGTTAGTAATGTAGAAACCAAAATTTAATAGATAGAATGATGGTTTAGTTAACCAATTTAAATCAATAATTAGGATATAGGTAGAAAAATGAGCATGATAGCTACTGCTACCACCCCGTTTCAAAGGGGATGCTCCTATATTACATCCATCTATCCATCCATCCATCCATGCCAAACATCATCATCTTTGTTATCTCCTCCAAACTATTCCAAACCAACGTTACTAGATACTTTTACAGTTCTCAAACTCCGGCGCGCCTCCTGACGCTTCTTCGTTGCGGTCCGCGCGGGGGCGCGCGCGACGCAGTTTGCCTAAAGCCCCTCTATCTCTGGAAAGTAGCGAAATTGTAAGATCTTTGCCGCCGTTTCCCTCTCCCGGCGCTTTCCTCCTCGCTCCTCTACGCTCCCCTCTCCATTGAGAGAGTGAGGGCGGGTTTTCTGGTTTGTCGTTGGCTGCCGGGCCCCCTGACGTACCAAACACGTCACCATACGTCATCAGCGCGCGCAAAGTCTTGTTTTGCTTGTTTTTTATTTTCTCGCTGCCGCCATTAAACTGCCTCGTCGTGCCGTTCCTGTCGCTTGCGCGCGTGCAGTTTCGTGCACGCGATGCCGTGCTGCTGCGCGTTTCAGTGTTCAAGTAGAACAGAAACAGAACAGGGAATAGTAAAACAGAACGACTGCCGCGCTTCGCTGATTACCAACACGGCGCCGGCAAGGTTAATTGAGTTGAAGAACTTTTCACAGTCTCACATGTCACTGACGAACCCTTCGCCAGCCGTAATCGAAACTGTAAAAATTGCTGAGAACTTTTTCCGCAGTAACAGAGAGGGTCTCCTCAAAAATTCAATCAGCACTGCACAACTGCAGGCCCGGATAAAAGATAGCATTTCATTGGTATCTTGCTTCCCAGCCTGCCACGATGTTGTAAAAAAGATTGTGAGTGTTTTCGTGAAAGTGCGGATCCAGATTTTTGTCTGAGATGAAGCCTCCAAAATATCTCCAGTGACTAGTAGTAAATGCGGTAGAAAAAGCGTAGGCATGCGGGTCGCTGCAGCTCAGATTCGGTGGCAGTATGCATTCGTAATTTCATGTTTCATTTATTTGAAACATTTGTGAAAGTTGTGGTTTGAAAATCTGCATGCAATTAATATTTTGCCTGTCGCCTGAATGAATCTGTAAATTGTTCAAAATTTCTGGCAGCTGCTTGCATTTTTTAAAGATATTCTCCTGCATATCTGAAGCTTATAATCATTGAAATTAAAATTGGATTGTAGCGTGTGTGAAAAATGTTTCTACGAAAATTATTTGCTTGCACTTCGTTTTCATATCTTTTCATTTCGTTAAGGTTTCTCAGCATCTTCCAATTGTCTAACAGTGTTTTTCTGTGCATTTATTTTTATATGAAAATGTGTGTTTTCGAATAATGTGCCTGCGCCAGTCTTGAGACCCTTTTCAAAGCGACCTGTGCTGTGTCAGTAAAATCAAAGATGCTACTTGGTTCTAATGTGCAACAGTGTTTATCGCTACATTTCTTCTGTATTTGGAACTGTTTTTGTATGCGCCACATCTTACGACCTTTAAAGCAAACCAGTATTGTGACAATAAAATAAGACCCTATTTTGCGTGAGTCACTTTGCCGATCAATTGATTTTGCGAAGAAATAAAAGCCACTTATTTCACCTACACTGCCTCTGATTAGCAGCTGTAGGAACACTGCTTCATCGTTTTCTTACAGATGTGATTTGAAAATGAAAGCATACAACAATCGACGCTTTTGCTTATAGGTTAGCCAGAAGCGATCGATGTTAGAATTCGCCGGTTTGCCGCTCACGCGCAAAGATGCAGAAGATTTCTGAAGGGGCCATTGGCTCTCATTCAGGGTCATCTATCTGTAACCCAACACAGATGACACCATAATTGCCTGCTCAGTTTATTTCCCGTTCTTGATGCTTCAGAGTACCCGAGCGCGATGCTGAGTGCAAACATTTCTTGCCGTTTTGAGCGTGTCTTCTCCTTCCTTCTTTGTTATTACGAACAATATGTGCCGCTAAAACCAAACATAACATTTTCAAATCGATTAGTAGTTACCTGTGCAAAGCAGATTTAAAAGAACGCTTTAAAAGGCAGCACAAAAAGCCCCCGCCATTCACTATCATTGACCCTTCCGCGGCGCCCCTCGAGCGCAGGCAGGTTCAGCGTGCCGTGCGCAGCGCTCCCGCCGGTGGGAGAGTGAAATCAGAGGAAAATTGAGGAGGAAAGCAGCCGAAGGGAGGAGAGTTTCGCTACTTTCCAGGTAGAGGGGTTTTAAGTTTGCCCGGACACGGCCGGACTGAACGCAGCGGCGCGCGCTCTTTTCAAAGCGCGCGTGCGTGCCTCCAGATGGGCCGTGGCCCGGCGAATAGCAGCATAACGTTGTTTTTGACACCAACGTGCTACTAGGCGCAGCGAGCGTAGCGAACAGCACGTTGTGGTGGGTGCCGGGCTTGTCCTGCGGCAGCGTGCACGTGTGGGAACGTTTGCTTTTGTATGCGCGGTTGTCGCGAAGTATGTGGCAGCGAATCATGCCGCGCTGTTCCGTGCCGGGTTGTAAAAACGGCTACGGTTCTGTGTAATCTGTTGGAGAGAAGAGAATTTTTTTTTCAGGCCGCAGCGCAACGCTGGACGCCTGCAGCTATGGGAGCGCGCAGTACCAAGGCAGGACAAAAAGCTTTTGAGCTCGTGTTCAATTTGCGACTTCCATTTCCACGATGCGGATATTTGGAAAGTGTTCAAGCACAAAATTTGTGGGAATTTGGTGACAATACCACGTGAAAAATGGGCAATAAAAGACGATGCCATACTTAGCCTCTTCCCAAATTGTCCGAAAGTACCTTTCGAACACGTCTGAGAAAAACGCAGTCGAAAAGGGCACGAAGCTGTTTGCCGCGCAAATGACAACGAAGTCCGTACGTGTCACATTGTCATCGAACACTATCAGTTACCTATTCGACAAGGATGCAATTTACATATTGACCGTCGTTTAACCACGACCCGTTGGGGTAACAGAATGGTTTTGTTTCAGTTTGCCTTTAAAGTTACAGGTGCGCACGTTTACTATATAATGCTTGTTTTTGTTTCCAGCAGCAGTTTGGCCTGGTACGTTCACTTGAGGTGATGAATCCCATCCTACTGTCGCGAATTTATCGCAGATATTTCGCCTGCTGAGCTTGTGCACACCTCTAAAAACAGCACTGCGTGAAAGTGTTCAAGGGGAACTAAGGGCTGTACTTGTAGGTGGGGAAGAAATACTGAAGACCGCTTAAAAGGCATATCGCTCGAACAGGCTTTGCAATTGCAAAGTGAAATTGAGGCTGGGTTGTTAGAAATTACTTCGTTTCCATTGTTCTTTCCTGAACAAACGAGTGATGAACACAGCTACTACAGAGGTTCTCTAGAGGACAGTGTTGTATACTGCTTAGCTCGATATGTAGTATATAAAGTCGGCAAGCGCGCAGATTGCCAGTTTTGGCAGCAGGACGTCAGAAGCTCCAGTAGTAGGTACCGACGCATATTTAACCACATATCGGCGCTTCAAAGAAGGAAGCCTGAGGCTACCCAGCAGGAAGATGTTGCACTTTATAAGAGTTGCAAATGAGCCAAATTTGCTTTCACATGATAAGAGGAAGGTCTGTGTGACGACCTATTTTAAAAGGTCCTGGATGACTGTAGTCTGACGCGGCTGGGTTGCGATCAACAGAAGTACACGTTCCAACTCTTGTATTTTTTTTATTGCAAACGAGCATTCACTTTTATGCGAGGGATGGGAACCGCCGCCTAGAAACCGTGCATATGTGAAAGCCGCCATCACGAGTAAGAAACTCGTCTGTGTAAAGGGGTGATGACCAAGTGAAATACGTTTGTGTGTTCTTTGTGCCTCACAATAAATGCGTTTACACCACTCAGAGAAGCAGTTTTCTTTGCTTATTTCTTGTTTTCAGCAATTACTGCACGCAAAGAGCGGCAGTGAGTTTGTTCCAGGCAGCTTCGCCGCTCATGCTTTCTCGAGTTCATTCCGCTCAATCATAGCTTCTCCCCAATGTCAGAATAGAGCCCTAATGAGTAGCAAAAATATGAGCAATGTAATGCATGTCACAGTGTTAAGGTAAATTACGCGATTTGCCGGGCAAGCCGTAAGCGCTTCGCGTTACGCTGCTCGGGGCGTCGGGCTAACCTAAGGGGCTTTAGGCTAACCGTGGCTGCCGCGCCATCTGGTGAGAGGAAACGAAAAGGGGCCACGCATCGACGGCCGCCGCGGAGGGAGTTTGAGAACTGGAAAGGATCTAGTAACGTTGCTCCAAACTTCGTGGAAACGGAAATACCGCGCTGGCAGCAGCATCAGTGCTTTGTAGGGTTCGCTAGTGGGCAGGAATATAGATATACTCACAGTTCGTTTTCAAATCAAAAGTGTTGTGAATAGCACAGCGTTTCATCGTTTTTGATACGAATCGTTAAGTTAAACGCCGTATTAAATACGAATGAAATAGGCAGTGAGCTTTGTCAAACACCAATAGAACAATTTCACGAATATAGACTACTTCTTGGGATATTTAGGGAGCGGTTGTAATACGGCGCCATAACTGAGGAATTAAGGGGAAGCGCGTTTAAAAAGCAACAGATTGAAATGTGCTGCGGAGTTGACACTTGAATTCAATATATCGCTTCTAATGTCATAGTGTTGCGTGCCTAAACTACTGACGTAGAAGCATCTCAATGAACTGGCTCTAAGGGGGAGGTAGAGGAATTCAAGATCAAGCTTCCAGAACAGATAGCCAGCTTCATCCGTGTAAGGCAACCTTAGCGTGGAGCGAGGAATGCCAATTGAGAGATATAAATGCTGAGTGAGAGGTGGAAGAAGGCGGTAGGGTCGTTAGGCTGCCAGTAAGCTAAGGAGAAAGCTTACAATTAAAAATCGCCAAAGCAAGAAATCCTCTAAAACAAGGAACAAGCCTGAACTGACATAGATATCAAATCTATTACAAAGCTTAGAAATTCCGGCATCAGCATAATATGGACAGAATTGACAATGCTCAAACCACAACATTTTTAAAAACGGTCTTAAGCATACAAGGCGGAGCGAACATTAGGTTTATGCGCTAAGAGATAAGGCAAGCATTGGCATTATCAATATGGATACAGTATTTAAAGTGGCCGATAAGTTATTAGTGATATGTAGAGATTGTAATCAAGATGATTAACAGTATAAGAGTAGCGCAGAGCAATGACACTTCACGGAGGTTAAGAACGAGGGGAAAAATTTTAAACAGAGAAAAGAGGGAAAGCAGCTAGGGAAGATCAGCTAAATGAAATTTTGTTCGAAGCTGAAGAAACATTGAGCGAGAAAGAATGGCCGCCTTTTGGGGGAAATAACTCATGACCTCGATAGCACTTGAATCATAAAACATCTAACATCTCTCAAGTTTTCTTAATTTGTGATAAAATGGATGTTAAGGATTGACACAAGCCAATCAACTTACTATTTCCGGCCTACAAGTTATTTTCTCAGGTACCAACTGAAAATATCAGGGCAAACTTAGATTTGAATCAAAAAAGGACCAGGCAGGATGTCGTGAAGGCTACTCTACAATGAATCACATGCCTATTGTAAGCGTGTTCAGTACTCGAACTAGTCAGGAAATTACTCAGATATGCAGCAGGGAAGAGCAACTAGATGTTTCACCAGTAGTGAAGGACAAGGAAGCTTTAGAAGCTATGAAAAAAGACAAACCATGTGTGGAGGATCAGGTAACCACAATTTTTGGAAGGCTGGGTGGGGGGGGGGGGAGAGGGGGGACGAATATCGTTTTATATAAAAATGGTCACAGTGTATAGGCAATGCTTGGTGGTTTTCATGGTAGCGTAGCTATGCAAAGACACTAACATTATTTTATTTTATAAGAAAGCGGACACCTATGGCTTCACAATTAGTGTCTAATAAGCTCTAATAAGAGTCTAATAAGGTATTCACTCAGGGAATTGCTGATAGAATCAGGGCGATCATGGGCTTTAGTCCACTAAATCATCAAGCAAGTTTTCGAAAGGCTACTCTAGTATCGATTATATTCATACCATAATAGGTGATAGAAAAATGATCATAAAATAAGCAGCCCTTAACGCAAATTCTTTGATTATAAAAAAGAAGTTGACTGAGTAAAAACCTTGCCAATCATGCAGACATTGCGAAATCAGGGAGCAGTTGAGGTGCATGGGAGAGTACTGAAGATATCACAAGTGGATGCAAAGTGACCATAGTTCTGCGGAAAGAAAGTGACAGTTCCCATAAACAAAGATTTTAGGCATGGAGACACAATCTCCCCAGTACTATTCATAGCTTGCTTAGAGGAAGTATGCTGAGGCTTGTAATAGGAGCAGTTTGATATAACGACTGTTGGTTAATATCAGATTATTCTCCGATTCGCTGATGCAGTTGCCTTGATAAGTAAATCAGAGGATGGTTTGGAATTATTGTTTGATGAACTAGACAGGAAAAGCAGAAAGGTAGGAATAAATATAATATACAGAAGGCTATGGTGATGCTCAACAGCCTCGGGAAGCAGATTAGTTTACATTAGGTAGTGAACAACTGGAACTCGTAGGCGAATTTAGGACCGATAGTAATCGCTGATCCGAATGATGAATGGGAAATAAGGAAACCCTGATTGAAATTGAACGCATTTGGCAAGTACTCGTTTATTTTGACGAGCAGCTTACCGATATCACTGAAGGGGAAATTACATAACAGTTGCATCTTATTTGCAGTCATCTGTGGGGCAGAAACGTGGAGGCGAAAGAAAAAGGTTCTATTAAGTCGAGAACAACGCAGACAGAGACGGAACGTAAACTGGTGGCTATAACGTTAAGAGATAGAAAGCGCGCAGAGTGAGTCAGAGAAATAACTCGAGTCACTCCAATTCCAGTGCAAATCAAGAAGAAATGGGCTTAGGCAAGGCTTGCAGTTTAGGCAGGGCTTGTAGGGCTTGCAGTTGCAGGCAGGGCTGCACGTTCCTCGCCTGTGGCGCATCTGTTTTCACGTAAAACGGCCATGCGCTCGTGATCGGCCCAAAGTTGATCTGTGACCATGTTCACGGCTCAAAGGTTGGCTCATGGCTACATCCATCGCTAATCAAGGGCAAACCTGGTCCGGCACTCATCGTCAGAGTTGCCAAAGATGTTGCCGCGGCTTAGAGGTCCATTATCTTCTCCAGGATTTATGCCTCAACAGTGAGAACTCTCAAAGTGGCCTCAAAAAGCTTAACATCTGTGTCACGTCCATTTCTATTAACTCTTACCCAGTGGGTTAAGTTCTTGGTTTTCTTCTTCTCGCGACCAACTTTATAGCCGCTGCCAGCAAATGCAGAAATAAAAATTCGAAAGCGCACAGAACGCACAGAAGCCGTAGGTGCACGTCTTCTTTCTTTTAGTGCTTCTTCTCCTGTATGCTGTGTAGTGCGGCGTTCGAGGAAGCGCCTAATGAAAGGATCAGCACGGATGCCTGTATCGGAGACGCGGCGCCGTCAGCTTAGTATATGCTTGAATCGCCTGGCGTTGCACATTGTCGTGATCGGATGTGACGTCATGATGACATCAGTTCGGGTTATTATACGTGACCCAGCTTGAGTTCCGCCCTGCGGTCGCGGAGTTATGCTGGGATATATGAGTAGGTGTATTCTGCTAGGCTTGAGAGGGCGTCCAGAATTGAGTGTTGTGTGCACTGAAATCGAGAACCAGTACGGCTCTCGTGCATTGGCGACGCTGGGGATGTAGAATTTTTTCGGAAATTTTAAGCTTGATTTTCTGCGTGGATAAGTGGCTTCTGAATCCCATCATCTTGTATGGAAAGTGATTGTGGGTATAGATGTGTTTGTGTGATCTGTAAAGGATTACATGGTCGAGAAGTTTGACATTTCGTCATGTGGGAGGAATTGGTCGCAGGTGGATTATGTCTAGTGGTTTTACTTGTTTGGGAATGATGGAGACTATTGCGTGTGTCTGTTCCGGCAGGAGAGTACCTGCCTTCCAGTGCTTGTTGAACAGGACTGTCATGGCTTGGATAGAGCTGTCGTTCAGGTTTCGAAGAGCTTTGTTTGTTATTCCATCTACTCCCGGGGGGGACATATTGCTGAGTTTATGCATTACTGCTCGAACCTCCCATGTCGCTATGTCTGCATCGATATTGGAATTGGGCCTGCCTGAAATGAAGGGAGGATAGTTCGTGGCGTAGTAATGAGAGACTTGGCTGTTAAGGCTTTTGTTAAAGTGTCACCATGCATGTTTAGGCTGTGGATGAGATGAGTTACGTTGTGGTGTTGAGAGCTTTTTGTGTCATTAGGTACTAGAAGGCACCTCAGAAGCGTCCACGTGTCTAAAAGTCCGCAGTTGCCTTCCTTGCGGTCGCATACCTGTCCCCACTGTTGTCGGGTTAGCTGGGCCGCATGTGACTCTGTAACCTTATTCAAATCTGTGAGCCTTCTTTTCGGGGAACAGTTATGCTTGTTTTTGTGCCACCGCTTTTGCAAGCTGTTGTGTGCCTCCCACATATATAGAAGGCGGCTATCGGCCACTTGCGACTGCTTGTTGTTCGGAATATCGGACGTGGCCATGGCTATGTCGCAGGCTAGGTCAATAAATTGTTGACAAAGGGATCTAGTGGGATATTATTTAGTATGTTTCGGAACTTGTCCCAGTCTGCAATGTTGAGGCGCATTCTGAGGTACAGGGTGATAGAGCTTAGAAAAAGGAAGTTTGGCTAATATAGTGTTCACTTGCTAATGAGGTCTGCGTGTTCGACCACTGGCATTGTGTGATATTTTTCGTAAGTGTTAGTTCAGGAGTAGTGTTTTGCTACGCACTGTTGTCAATACGCGTAGGTTTGTGGGAGCCCGCACAGTTGTGATCACTTGCGGCAATTTTAGGTGTAGCCCCAGCTGACGTGCCTATGGTTGAAGTCACCTACCACGATCAGTGGGTGGCCTGAGCTGATCTGTAATACTTTGCGTAGTGCTTCCATGAGAGGAATTGCTTTACCCTTAGAATTGCTATAAATCTGTGGGATAAAGAGACTGGGGCTCATTCCGGTTCGGGGTAGGAGTTCAATGAGATGACATTCGATGTCTTCTAATTCCATCGGGTGATCCTTAGCGGTGTATTTGTGGAGTACCCATGTGGCTACTTTATGTACGGATGTGTTGGTAGATGCGGGAATGTAGTTGAGGAGTTTAACAGGACTATGCGTCATTTGTAGTGTGATGCCTGTAGGTATTGCTGTCTCGGATAGAGATTGAATGTGAAGTTGCAGGTTGCGGTGGTTGGAGCGAAAACTCCTAAAATTCCACTGCCACACACTAATTTTCTTTCGGTTTGCTGCCAATGTTAAGCAGGTAGGAAGGGGGGAGGGGTAGTCGAGGCTTTGGGCTGAGTGGCTATGATGTGACTGATCTTGTACTGGATCATGGCTGCAATTTTGCTTGGGAATTTTGCTGCTGCTTGATTGATTGAACCGAATGCTGTGGTCGCTGGCCCATGAATTTGTGCTTTGGGCTAATGCTTGAAACGTTTTGGCTAGCTTTTGCTCTAGGAGAGCCAGAGAACTGAGGTGGTGTGAGTTCCTTTGGTTTGTCTTTTGCAGTGGGGTCTGTTACGTAGCTTTTCGCTTGGTCGGGGTGTTGTGGGAGGGGGCCAGTGTGGGGCTTGCTGCGGCGACAGGAGATGGGGAAAAGGGTGCAAGGTTTTGTGCTGGATGGGGTAAGGGTTTGGAATTCCACGCGCTTTGGGGGAGATAATTTCTGCAGTAAAGGATATAGCAGGAGTGAGAGGAGGGAGGTGGTGAAAGGTGGCTGGTCCTGACTCTACGGGGCTGGGGACGGTAGGTAAACGCCACTTCCGGCGCTGACATACCGTCCCAGCAAAAGCCACCCTTCACCGGCGGGAGCTAGCCAGCCACCGAATTTTTATCTGTTTTAGGCCATCATTGCACACGTCACCGCTTAGGTGGTGGACGGCGGCTGTTGTTTCGCGCGTCTTTCTCTTCCTCTTCTTTTTCTTTCTTCTTTATTTTCTCTTCTGTCCGCACGAGGCAGCGGAGGTGGCTTAGATATAGAGCCAGTAGCGGGCCCATGCGTTTTCTTTTCCTTCTTCCTACAGCCACAATAACAAAAACAGCTCTGACATCGCACTGAAGACGGACGCCTCTTCGTTTTGCCTCCATCGAAACGCAGCCGCTGCAATCGGGATCGAAGCCTGGTACTCCGGCACAGTAGTCGGGTGTCTTACCGCAGCACCACCCCGGCGGGGCAAGAGAGTGGGCTTTTAGTTCGTTTTTGGGGTAGGGAATCCGCATAATTTCGCTTCTCAGTGGCCACCTCCACTTACCACAGGTGCATTAGTCATCAGTTCGATTCCCTGCCGCAAACTAGACTAAACCCTGACTACGCGTTAGACGCCAGATAGGAAGCGAACAAGAATGACAGCAGCCTACTGGTGTGCAACAAATTGCTACGAAATGAACTGCAGTTATCACCGATATGCTTCCCTCAATTTCGGTAGGTGCGATTGCTTTCCGGCCGAAGAAACGCAAGTACTAAGTGCCGGCAATGTCTCTTATCGAAATGTGTCTTAGCCTGACGATTTTCATCCCTCTACGTAGCCACACATGATCCTATGCTCTAATATATGCTTAATGTTTTCGCAAAGATTCCGAGGGTGCCTCATTGATGCCTTATCCTAAATGAGTGGCTCGGCCAACATAATTCAGAGGACCACATCAGTTGCCTTGGTATATGTGCTCCACGTTTCTCGTTTCATACTCTCAACTGTCCTAGTTTGAAGTTCAAAAACTTTTGCTGACGATTACGTTACTTTCTAATGCGAAATTTGAGCGCAGCTCATCAGTTGTTTCGCCTTTTTCGATATATTCGGATAAAGGTTTCGAGCAAGACAAGCATGTAAAATTACAGAAAACTGCTTTATTTGTCGCACATATTCCTTCAATACACAATCCACTATCAGTTCTTGACTGTCATGAAGGAAATTTTGTAGTCGCAGAAATGAAGAGAGCAATTAAGTTATCGGGAGGTTGCTGGAGGCAGCGCTGTTGTTATGGCTGTAGGAAGAAGGAAAAGGAAATGCACGGGCCTGCTACTGGCTCTGTAGCTGAGCCACCTCCGCTGTCTCGTGCGGACAGAAGAGAAAATAGAGAAGAAAGAAAAAAGACGAGGAAGAAAATGACGCGCGCCGCAACAGTCTTCGTCCACCACCGAAGCGGTGGCGGACCCAATAACGGCCTACAACAGATAAAAATTCGGTGGCTAGCTAGCCCCCGCCGCAAGCGGCGTTGACCTACCGTCCCAGCCCCGTAGGGCCAGGAATAGCTACCCTTCCGTGGGCCCATAGGAACATTGTGCGGTGAAGAGACTAATGCTATAAGCTGCAGACGAGAAAGAAGCTTCGCAATATCTTAAACTTCCTTGATAACGCTCTAGCCAAAGTTAACAAGCGTCTCATCGAAGTTTTAGGTGTATGTTTTAAATGAAAATGAGTACTGGAAAAATCCGGGCCAGGCCTTCCTCGAAAGCCAAGGGACAATCGGCTAGACATCCGGTCTATCAAAATAATTGTATGTAGGCAAACTAAATCAAAACATGATGCTTTTCTCTGTGAGTGTGTAAATTCTCGGTTACGGCACATATTACCTTGCAGTTCCGTGTGGGCACTCACATTATTCATAAATTATTATATTTGCAATGTGTAATATGTGTGGTGACATCTTCCACCTGAGATCTCAAGCGTTACACATAATCTGTTGACAGGAAGGAAAATGCGCAATATCTGTCACACTTGTTTCTTGAACACCTGAATAGCGCCGTAAGGGAAGGAAGTAATGAAGGTTGGAGTGAAAGTGGAGCTGGTTACGAGCTCTGCAGCGTGATTTTAATAATTGGTTGACAAGAATTGCTTGTTTGCTTGTTTGTGGGGATTAACGTCCCAAGGCGACTCAGGCTATGAGAGACGGCGTAGTGGAGGACTCAGGAAAGTTCGACCACCTGGGGTTCTTTAACCTGCACCGAAATCGCACAGCTTACGGGCGGCTTGCTTTTCGCATGCAACGAAGAGCGGCCGCCGTGGCCGCGATTCGATCCCGCGTCCTTGGGCGCAGTAGTCGAGTGCCGTAACCACTGCGCCACCCACTCATGGCGAAACTAATTAACATGCACGTAGGCGACACACAAACCTTACCCCTGCCGGATTACGAAGGACCCTTAAACGAGGCCCTAGACGCGCCGATCACGGAGGCGGAGGTTCGAGCCGAAATATTAGGCCTAAAAACAAAATCGGCTATCGACCCAGACGGAATCACAAACAAGGTTCTCCGAAATTTGGACGATAATTCCATCCGCACGCTCACCAAATACATGAGAATCGTATAGGACAGAGGCCGCCTCCTACAACAGTGGAAGACGGCAAACGTAATTTTGATACCGAAGCCAGGCAAACCCCCTAAACTAGAGAACTTACGACCAATATCTCTAACATCCTGTATAGGGAAATTGATGGAGCGGGTAGTCCAAACGCGACTAACGCGTTTCATGGAGCTTAACGACCTGTGGCCGCACGAAATGGTTGGGTTCCGGCCCGGCCTGTGCACACAGGACGTAATGCTCCGCTTGAGACACGATATCATAGAAAGCGAAACCAGGGACGCGAGGGTACTACTAGGTCTAGACCTGACAAAGGCGTTCGATAACGTGAAACACGCGGCAATTCTTTCTGGCCTCCAAGAATTGGGGGTCGGAAAGAAAACGTACGACAACGTAAAAGACTTCCTGTCGGGTAGAACGATAAAGTTTCAGGACATTGAATCCTCCACCGTCAAACTAGGAAGCAGGGGTACGCCACAGGGTTCGGTGCTGTCCCGGTTCCTCTTTAATGTTGCCATGCGAAACCTCCCGGCAGAACTGAGGAAAGTGGAAAACTTGAAATTCAGCATGTACGCGGACGACGTCAACCTGTGGGTCACCCAAGGGAGTGACGCGAGCATCGAGGAGCGCTTGCAAGCGGCGGCGGACACCGTAGTGTCCTACGCGGCCGAAAGGGTTCTCTCGTGCTCTCCACAAAAATCGGAATGGTTTATCTACAACCCGAAGGCGCTCAGGTGTAAACGCCAGATAAACATCAGCGTAACAGTAGACGGCCAAATAGTGCCACAATTCGAACAAATTAGGATCTTGGGGCTGTTTCTACAAGCAGATGGGTACGACGATACAACGGTAAAGAAACTGAACGCGTACGCCACGCAAGTCACGGGTCTGTTCAGGAGAATCGCACTCAAGGGTCGGGGCCTTAAGGAACGAAGCCTCCTGAAACTAATGCAGGCTTACATCACTAGCCGCATATGTTACGCCACATCATTCCTAAACATTAGATCAGACGAAAAGCAGAGAATAGACGCACTCATCAGACGATGCGCGAAGAGGGCTCTGGGACTACCCATCTCGACCTCGACTGAACGCCTCCTCCAAATGGGGGTGCACAACAATTGGACGGAACTAGCGGAGGCTGTGCGCATGGCGCAACTAGAAAGATTGAGCAGAACCACCACGGGCAGAACCATCCTCGGCTGGGTGGGACTGCAGTCAGATAGAGGAACAAGCCACAAAGTAGACATTCCACGAGAGTGTCGCGAATATATAATAGTGCCCCCCCTACCTAAAAACATGCACCCTACGTACAACAAGGAGAGGAGACAAAAGAGGGCCGAGACTCTCGCAAAGAAAGCGGGGAAAATGAAGCCGGTGGAGGTCGCCTACGTGGACGCGGCTAGCGGGAAGTCGGGGGCGGCGGTGGCTGTGATCGTCAACGGCCGCGGCGTGCCCGCCGCCGCCGCGTCCGTTAGAAGCCGAAATGTAGACACGGCTGAAGAAGTTGCAATAGCACTCGCTTGCGTTGGAACGGAAGCTAGCATAGTTATTAGTGACAGCAAAACACCTGTCTGGAACTTTGGAAAAGGGAAGGTCTCGACGGAGGCAGCCAAAATTTTAGAGAAAGGAAAACTTGAAAGAAAGATTCGGAATATTTGGACCCCCGCGCACGAGTACGTCCCCGGCAACGAGGCGGCGCACGAGCTAGCCCGAGCTATCTACTTCCGGGCAGCCGTAGAGCCGCCTGATTGCGATGGGATGGACGAGAGGCTGCAAACTTAGAAGGAAATTTTAGAACACTACAGACTTAGCAGAAGGTCCCTGCCACCACCGGACCGAACGCTAACTAACAAGGAGGCCATCGCTTGGCGGCGCCTGCAAGCTGGGAATTTCCCAAGTCCCGTCTGGCTTTTCCACACGCAAGTGGAGGAAAAGGCGGACGATAAATGCGAAACCTGCGGAGAAAGGGGTACTCTGCATCACATAATCTGGCAATGCCTTGATTCCCCTGGCGCCAAGGAAAACATAAACAGTAGAGAAGCCTGGGAACTGCTACTGCGGAGCGAGTCCCCCGCCAACCAGCAGCAAGCTGTCCGCCTGGCGGCTGAAGCCGCGAAGAAACACTGTCACTTCGCCTGTCTTTAGTCGCGGAGGCCCCGGCCTCCGTCCCATAGGCCTGCGTGCCGGGGGCGGGGAGTAGGGGGCCTCCTACATCGGTGGAAAAATAAAGTTCATAACAACAACAACGACCCCGGAGGGGTACAAGAATTGAAAGACGCAATGTCTGTCACCCTTGTTTCTGTAGACATCTGAATCGCGCCGTAACGCCTGTTTTTTTTTTTTTTTTTTTTTTTTATTACGTCTTTATTTCTGCTTACGGTAGGCGTTTACCTTGCGGCAGAACTAAGTTGCTTCATGGATGTAGGGGTGGGGGAGCGGTTAAGGGTGGGGGTGAGGGTATGGGTGGGGGCGGGGGTGGGGGTGAAGGTTGGGATAGATATGAGGGACCGGTGTGTACTTCTTCCTCGAGGTAGGGTCGTCCCGTGGTCGGCTCCGCGAAGTAATGGCCTGGTCCTTCTTCTTCCTTGAAGTAAGAAAGAAAAGTTCGCCAGAGCCGGGTTGCGTCTGATGGCCCGATGTGCGATGGGGGATCGACCTATGCCTGCAGGGTTGCAGGTCGAAGCCCGCCCAGGGACTTGAGTGCTCTCTCCTGTACTGCGTCAAAAGTAGGGCAGCTCCACAGGAGATGTTCGGCCGTGCCTCTGGGCACATTTTCAGCTGTCGCGGGGGCTCGATCGGCAAGAGCAACGCAGTTCCAACAGGTTGGAAATTTTTCGCTCTTGTCGCTGCCACTCGCCGGTCAGTTCGCTCAATCGCTTTCATGTGAACTAGTTTTAAGGGAAGGAAGCAAGGTGGGAGTGTAAGTGGGGCTGGTTAGGAGGAACAATGGCGGCGATGATGCGAAATCCAGGAACAGGCACCTAAATTCTGCTCTCCGAAAACACCCCGCCGCGGTGGTACAGTGGTAAGGCGCCCGACTACTGTGCCGGAGTTCCCGGCTTCGATCCCGATCGCCAGCGGCTGCGTTTCGATGGAGAGGAAACAAAGAGGCGTCGGTGTGCAGTGTGATGTCAGTGCACGTTAAAGCTCCACGGGTGGTCGAAATTACTCCTGAGCCCTCCATTACGGCTGCTATTTCTCTCTTTCCACTTGAACTCCCACCTTCCTCCCTTACCTTACGGCATGATTTGGGTGTCCGAGAAACAAGTGTGACAGATACTGCGCTTTTCCCTTCCTCTCCCTGTAAACCAATAATTATTATCATCACGAAAGAATGGCGTTCTTCTACTTTCCAGCAAAAGATATCAACCACTCGCCAAAAATGTAAACATGTATCGATTTAAGTGGTGCGATAATTGAATTTAATTGTATTTATAATTTATAATATAATTTCATTCCCTGTAGGGAATCTCGTTTTTTTATGCAGCCATGAGGCAAAAGGATACCTAAGTACCGACAAGGCCGCACTAGTTGTTGTTTTTGTTGTTGTGGCTGTAGGAAGAAGGAAAAGAAAATGAACGGGCCTTCTACTGGCTCTGTTGCTGAGCGCCCTCCGCTGCCTCGTGCAGACAGAAGAGAACTGATTTAAAAACTGATTTATTTATAGGAAGGGAAAGGCGCAGTAACTGTCTCACTTGTTTTTCTGTGGACACCGCAACCGCGCCGTAAGGGAAGGGAGGAAGATGGGAGTGAAAGTGGAAAGAGAGAAAGAGGAGCCGTAGTGGAGGGCTACGGAGTAATTTCGACCACCTGGGGATCTTTAACGTGCGCAGACAGACAGAAGAGAAAATAGTGAAGAAAGAAAAGGAAGAGGGAGAGAAAGACGAGCGCCGCAACAACAGCCGTCATCCACCACCGAAACGGTGGTGGGTGCAATGACGGCCTACAAGAGATAAAAATTCTGTGTCAGGCTAGCCCCCGCCGCAAGCGGCGGTGACCCAGCTGTCCCAGCCCCATCAGGGGGGTACTTACGTGCACTCGTCTTCTAACATAGTGAAATTTAACAAGGTAGGGGCACGATTCCCTGCAGGGACTCCATTCATTAATTTCCAGCAATGAAGAGGGCGACTTTGTTTTTCAATGTAGTCGTATCATAGGGGCAAGCAGCTTCCCCGCCTTAATGGGGACTTCATACCAAATGAACCACCATGCTGTAGTAAACTCAATAAGTATCTCTTTTCAGGGACGCAATCCCATGACTGTAAGAATACACTACGATGCCTATGGTACTAAACTTCCACCAAGTGGAAAAATGCCACCTCTTGGTACATGCCGCGCAAATCAGTTCGGGTAAGTGTAATGTTCGTTTAGAACTTTTATAAAAATACTTTTTGGGTATTTTTCAGATGTTTAAGCCCAAAGAGATTACTTGTTGAGCCCCACTGTGGAGCTCGCTTTGCATTTACGGTGTTGCAAATCTTTTGAAGATAAGATGACGTTTAGCCCGGCGCCTTCCAGTGAGCTGGAGTTCCACAAAAGCTAAAGAGTCCTCAATTAAGGCGCTTGATGGAAGCTACCCGGGATGAAAAATTTGATGTTTGTGCGCAGAAAACTTTATACAGCAGTTTCTGTACGTATATTAAAGGCACTACATGGCTTTTTTTAAATATTTGCATCTGTCTTGTAGTTACTCACAAAGAGGACTCATGATGCTACTGTACAGCCCCCAGCGGCGTGCTCAATGTAAGAAGAACGCAATGAGTCATAGTATTCAACACTAGATTACACCGGGCGCAGAAAACATTCGCCCTACTATCAGGTCTACTTTTTGCTGCTTTCGGCAAAGCTGCCAAGTTAGAGATCAGATATGTGACAAGTACTTTATACTGCTTTTCGCCTTTATTTAATTTCTTTGGCACAACACATTTTTGCTGTTGGCATAAAACCGTGTATTTGCGACAACCCAAGCGTCGCAATTCAAACAAAATTACGCTAATGGCGAGTATTGTTCCATAGGGCTTGCCATTTTTCAATAATTTTGCCAGCATTGCAGATCATTAAGGTGTAACGGCAAAGCATATAGAGCTACATCGTTATCGCCATTATTAGCATTATACTAAATATAAGGTCATTGGCAGCCACTGTCATCCTTTTCACTAACTGCATCACCATGGTCATCGCTATTATCATCATTGTCATTATCACTAACTGTACTGTCACTGTCATCGCTACTGTCATATTCAGGTTATACAAGAGGGTCATTTGTTTAACCTGCACCAGCTACAAAAGGGTAGGAAATCTCCTATACCTACAATGTATTTTGCCGCGCTGGTGTAGCAGGCGTAGTTAAAAAAAATGGCCGTAAGGAGAGCTGCGATATCTTTCTAACGAGATTCGAACCGCAGTCATCTTGCACGTAAGACGGATGGTTTACATCTACGGCACCGAGTTGATTTTTCTTCCTTAATTGCATGTAAGTATATCGAGCAATTTAGCCAGGCCGCATTCCGCAGCTTGTCAATACACAGTTACACCAGCATCGAGCTCTCACTTTGATCACACATCAAAATTCCGGGAGACATATACTTGCATCAAGTAAATCTAACCAGGCAGGATCGATCCTACGCAGCATGTACCCCCCCCCCCCCCCCACCATAGCACATTGTTCTGTGAACAGAGACTTCGATGAACGGGGGGCTCTGCATGGCCATCAGTCATGCGGCTCTTCCACAGCTAACAGTCCCATAAGCACAAAAAGGTCACATGGCGCCTCAGAAGCTTCTTTTGTAGGCAAAAACTTTATGGTATAAAGCGTTTTTATCAATGTCCTTTTTGAGAGTCCGTTGAAGAGTCCCAAAAAAGCACCGCATCACGGCAATACACAAAGCAATGATCTATAGCTTCTGACTGCTGACACAGGCGACAGTCTACTGACCATGGCAATAAAGTCCCTTTTGCACAAAGCCACGTTTTGACAGGTAAGGTTGATGTGTCATTTATGTCGAGGTTTAACATTCATACCACCTGCCACATGTCGTATGTGTGTTAACTCCCTGCTGCACACATAAATAGCGGTGCGTCTCCTTTTCGTGCTCTGTAAAAGTCCGTGGACTTGTTTTAATTAAGTACTACCAGGACAGCGTGCTAGCTGACCATAGCAATCGCGATACTACTTATCGAATTCGCCACATTGCTCTGCGGCTACAAATGCGAAATAATGAAATAACCATGCAATTACGCTTATTACCAAAATACCATCACACCAAACCTGGAGATGGGCAACAAGCAGGCCTCATGCAACACGTGCAGAGTCGTCACCTTTACCCAATTTTAGCCGGCAGCGTGATAGGTTTATACAGTACATCTGCAAATGATAATCGTTTACCATATGTTACCTCCACCATTTTGTGAGCGGCTCCTTGCTCCGTGTGTAGGGTACAGTCAAAGCTCATTTGAGGAAAGCTGCAACCAACTCGCCCATGTAACAAACCCTAATACATGTATTCACATAGTTGTCGCTGAGCAGGACAGAAGGACATATGTTAATACCACGTGGGACCAATCGGGAAGGCTCTGTTTTGTGCATGTTCCCTCAGCCCAATATAATATTTATGCCCTCCTGCAGCAACATACTGGTCGTCTCCTACACAGCACCAACCACCGCGACTGTCCCCGTGCAGTGCGCCTGGACAGCGACCGGACTTTTGAAGTTGAAGTGTGGGTCTCCCCCCCACTGACACCAAGCACTCAAACCTGTGCGCCCCATGCTCTCACGTGCGCTTCCTTTCTTTTTCCCTTGTGTAAGACCACTCGGATGCTGCACAATGACAGAAGCTCTGCTGGCTCTTACCATGTGATATCTGATGAACCGTGGCGGTGAAGATTGATATGCGTGAAGAAACACTGAAACCTGTGCGCCCCGTGCTCTCACGGGCGCTTCCTTTCTTTTGCCCATGTGCCAGTCCACTCGGATGCTGCACGGCAACAGAAGCTCTGCTGGCTGTTATCATGTGGTATCTGATGAACCGGGGCGGTTAAGATTGATATGCGCGAGGAAAGCACCTAACGGGGCAGAGGCTCCGGCCCCTTGCGAATCGCTCAGGCTGACGGCGGCCACTGTGGTTACCACGGCTCGTCACAGTCCGTCGTGATTTTTCCGGACGCCGCCTTCTATACGGAGCGCCGTCGGTCCTGTGAATGTCAGGACTGAAGGCGGTCAACCTATGAACCCAGCCAGCTACTCTGCCTGGCGTTATTTGCTGCGTCTACTATTCTGCATCTACCAGCTGCTCTACCAATGTGCCGCTATGAAGGTGTGTTAGCATGAGACGCAACTTTTCCCGCAATCCTAGGCGGCTACTAGGCGGCGCTGCTCTCATTTTTTTGCAAACACTTCGACTGAAATCATTATACAACAACACCAACAGGCTTTTCGTTACCTCGGGATAAACAAGTGTTTTCTTCCTTATGCGCGCGGTGTTCTACTCGTGGGGTGATACCGTGCCTTACGAACACAAATCTAGAAGGCGGGGCCATTAACGTTAAGGGAACAATGAACCGCCTATGCTGAGAGGTGCTTAATTGCAAGCATATGAAAGGTCTGAAAATCTTTTGAGATGTTTCATTACTGTTTCCTTTTTCCCGAATTTCTTAGTGTTCATGCGGTTTTCATTATAGAAACGTTGTTGGCTTGAAAAGAAGATTGAAGAGCTTGCTGTGTAATTTTACATTTCAGTTGCTGTCTGAACGCTCGTGCAGTGGTGAGGCAGTGGTCCGCAATAACAATTTGAGCAGGGCCAAGGTTAAACGCCGCAGCCTATGTGTGTAGGTGCCATATATCTTCGCATGTTTGCCGCAAGACGTATCTAAATGACTTGCCTTTTATTAATCGCCTTCGTTTCTTAGCACACTATATGCCAGATGAATTTCTACCGTCTCATTAGGAGTTCAAAGTGGAAAGAATTGCACATAAATTCTGACGAAATTTCCGAGACAATGGGCACATATACGCATAGCATCCTTGATTATGAGCTTCATGCCGGCGAAATAGAGGAACTTTATAGAGTGACCAGAACGGCAGTTAATTTTATTCTGCTTATTAAGATGTATGCAAAATATGGCCAATTCAGCGATTCAATATAGCTACCTATAATAATTAATTATTCGAAGACCACTAATAATGTGGATTTGGCATCAGTAAGTAAAAGCGTGATGTATTCTAGGGGCAGGTGAAAACAATAAAGGGTCACCACAAGGAAGGCAGGGAACCAAGGAGCATGTGACACTGGCATATGTTCTAGAAAAAGCTGAGTGAGTTAGCAAATTCGCCAAACAATAAAGCAAGGATCGCTTATTTCGAGCTCAAGAAAACCAAAGATAATGTATAGAGACACCACGAAAAAATAGGAAATAAAAATGACTTTATACAATGCGTCTAACTTCACATTTCCATGTGATTGTGCTCGAGACAATACTATGTAGAAGGCCACACGCTCCAAGGTCTTAAATTCACCTAAGCTTCAAAATAATGAGAAGAAACTTGAGAAAAAAAGCCCATAAAAGAGATGAACGGAAAGCTGGACAAATATTAAATTCCAGATCTTTCAGGGAGCTGATATTAGACATAATTGAAAAACACAACCTTACTGCTTACGACGTCAAACTTTATTTTCAGCCGTCAACATGGAGCTTCAAGTAGAGTTCGTTGCAGAAATTGTTGCTAACTTTACAACAAGTTGAAAGATGTGAACTGGGGAAGCCAAACATATAATACCCAATATCTCCATAGGAGACAGAGCAAGAGTTTTCTAAGGCAATGAATAAACTTCGGGTTCTGGCAGAAGGAAGTATAATGTGGAACTATTGAGCATGATCAAAAACAGGGGCAATCTGAATGAGTCGCAACGAAACCTGGGCTTTAGTAAATATCATCTAAATACACAAGCCAGGCTAAGACGAGTCCACTTGTCAAAAAGTTGGCTTAAGTTGAGACCTCTGACTCACCCTACCTTTGTTTTATGCCATGTCATACTGTGCAACAAGCTTCTTTCTGTCGTTTTACCCTGCCGCCAATATGCACAGAAAAGTCTGCAAAGCGTTATTACTACTGAAAATTAGCTGAAAAGATCTGACAATATATGCACCACTGTCGATGCGGTCAGGACGATATTAATATAGCCAGCACTACAGCGAAATCGCACTTATTTACAATAATAAATACGGAGTTAAAATACCATAAAAGCAATGCAGGGGAATAACATATGTTAGCATCTGTTGAGAGTAGATGTTTGAAAAGGGGGCTATTTTACTAAAAACATGGCCACTGTGTATTTGCAGTGCGTCATGACATTAAGCGCAACGCAATATGAGACCGCTAACGTTAACGCAACAAACTGAAATAAAAAGTAGACATCAAATACCTAATATAATTACAGATCGATAAGATTTTCTCACTTCTTTACAAACTATTAGATAACAATCACTCACATTGTCATGATAAGCACACATTCCATACACCAATAGAACCAGGAATATCCTATAAAGATTATTTGATGTCTGAGCATAGAGACGTTTTGGATCTTGAGATACAGTAATCCTGAATTGTGGCCAATAACTTTTTAGCTCGCAGCATTTATGGATGGCTAGAGTGGCCTGTTAAAGTATTCGGAAAGGTCTTGTGGCTGCCCAGCCGACATAGTTCTCGTATTAGGAAAAGGGTACGATTCCAATGGAGAAGAGCGTCAAACAGAGTAAGACGACCTTCGATTTGTTCGCATTACGGTTACAAGAGGTATTTAGAACCCAAAACAAGGAGGACATCAATTAACCAAGATTACCGTATAATGTTTCATCCGATACTGTCTTTGCTTTAGCTCAGGGTACTAATCGAAAATCTTGATCAGTGGCATAGACATGAATAGAGGAACGGTTTGTAATAATTCGGAAAAGTTAATTGATGATTACCTTGAAACAGTTTTTACCAGTTTGCAATACGCAGGCAGGCCCGTGAAGGGGTAACAGATTATCGATTCTTGCTGTATGTGTTCGTTGCTGATGAGACCGAAAGTGCAATACCTACCAAATAAAATGGCGCTGAGTGAATCTGCGAGGCATTCTGAGACCATGAATGACAGCGTGTCAGCATCGCCCCGCATAAATCATATATTATCTGTAATTTTCCAATACATACTCACAAGCATGAAACCCGCCGGGCTGGTAAAAAATCTCCAAGTAAATTCAAAGCAACATACTGAGCTATGTAAGAAACATGACAGGCGTAAATAAACAGCTACTAAGAGAGCCAGCGGATCGAGGAGAAAAGTTAAGATTTGGCTATCGTAGTCGAAACTTAAAAGCAGGAATCACGAAAGAACATGCAAAACATGCAATGCAAGGTCACTGTATATGATAACCTAAGCTTAATGGACTGAATTTGCACAGAAGCCAAGCGGATGAAGGAGGAGGAGGAAGATGAGGAGGAAAGGCAGGGAGGTTAACCAGTAAAAGCAACCGGTTTGCTACCCTGCACTGGGGGAAGGGGATGAGTGGATATAAAAGTTGTGAGAGAGGGATAGTTGAAGTTAGTTCAGTCACATAACAGACACGCCACATCGGATGAAAAGGCAGCAGAAAGAGAGGTTGGGGAATGACCTTAGAAAGTTTGCGGGAAAAGCGTTGGCGTAATAGCGCTGGAGTGGAATAATTAAGAAAATACTGAATCACTCTCTGTACTGTAGTGGACAGTCCTGGGACGATTTTGAAGATAGCAATGTAAACATGGGGTACACAAAGTCTGTCTTTATGCTGTGTCGCACCAGCATTTATAGATCCCGTCTGCAGTTCTTCTTATTGATCCTGCAAGTTTGTAATAAGGGAGTAATTACGCATTTACACCCACCCAAGCTTAGCCATACGGCTACAGAGTAAAGCTATACAGCTTTTTCAGAAGCTTCGTAGTTAAAGAAAATTCATCTTAGTCAGGGTACCGAACCCTTGACGACCGCCTTTCTGGGGCAGTCGGTTTACCAACTGAGCTAACCAGGATAGTCACTAGAGTAGATGGTAGAGCGAGAGCGAATTTATCAATAACTCGAAAGTGTTGGTGAAATATTGAGGGAAATCCGCCAAGGTTGAGGTAAGCTTCGTGAAAAATCCGTCCTGGTCCGGGGGTCGAAACCGGAAACACCGCATTTCCGGGGCAGTCGGCCTACAAACTTAGCTAACCAGGATGGTCAGCAGAACAGATGGTAGGGCGAGAGCTAATTTATAATTAACTCGAAGTGGGACTGGTGTTAGTGGATAAAGCTGTATAGATTTCCTCTGCAGCTGTATGGCTGCGCTTGGGTGAATGCCAGTGAGTAATTACTCCCTTATTACAAATCTTTCCCTTAGGGGATTCCCTTGAAATTCCACCCAAACCATCCTTCAGGTTCCGTTAATCGCTTCGCTATTCCTTATTACTCCCATTATCTCAATCGTATTGTTTAGCATAAAGTATGAACCTACCACATTATGAGAAGGAATACCCGATGAGTACATGTAATGCTGCTCTTCAACTAAACCTTAGGGATGTGTCTGTCCGTCCTGAGGGCTGCGTGCCGGAAACAAAATGTCAGTGGTGCCCAGTTAAATTCTCTTCTGCAACTTATGCCGACCTGGCCATATTATGTGCTATTCTGACCTAAACCTCATCGACCAATCAATTCCTGGCAATGTCAGCTCGCAGTTACCACCTGCTAGAAGCATGTTTATCATACTTCGCTCAGTATGCAAATCCAATGCCGAAATTTCTGCAGGAGAATACCCTTGACCTTCAAACTTGAACTATGGTGTACTGGTGTGGACAGCTCTCGAACTAAGTGGTCTATTCGAACTGTCGTAAGCCTGAATTACACTCGCAGATGCGATGTATCAATATCCAAAACATCTGCCTAATTCGACCACGTGGTATGTATGAGCTGGAAGGGTCTTTGGCAGTAAGCTTTTAGTTGTAACATGAACCACAGGGCCGTTGACTAAACCCACTAATGAATAAGCTCTCCAGAAAAAAGGTAAGCACTTTCGCCAAAAAGTATATAAGGTACTCTACGTCTACACCATTGAGGAGCGTTTATTCAGTGTTCAAATTTGGTGACATGATGCGAACGGCTTGTACCGTACTGCAGACAGCAGGCAGGCATTTGTTTAGTTATAATACTATCAGCTCCATTAAAGACGGAGATGGAAGCGACATTATTACTTCAAAATTATGCAGACAGTTGTAAAACAGTGAACTTTAAGGCATATATTTTCATTATATGACAACTGAAGTTATTCGTAATTGGAAACAGAAACGAACACTACTAAGCAGCCCTCGTAATTAGCAGTACTACGCAGCCGGACTGTTTAGTAATTCTTAGTTGTAGTAGCTCTACTACTTGCCCCACAGGCACCTACAGGTAAATCTTTTGATCGTGAAAACGAATCAGTGAATGAACATTTCTTAGCAAATATCAATGACATACCTTACGCTGTGCTAGCCCCAACTCATAAGGGTGCTGGAACGCCTCTTAAGTGTTAGCAAAATGGAATGCTGCTTAGCCAACACACTACGAAATAAAATTTGCAACTGATATCTTTAATAGTTCCAACCAGCGTGCCAGTTTATTAAATTTAAATACTCGCCTAGCCTGGGTGCTGATAACTCCACATTTGTCTGTAAATAAATAAACTATTTACGTATCATTGTGTGAAATATTTACCTCCGACATTTTGCACTCACGCGTACCTAAATTACCGGTAGTTGAATCAGCCACATAGTGAGCACTTGTTGAAACGTATGTTACAGGCATAAAATAAAATGCTGTAAACAATAAAAGCAATCGCAAGATATATTGCTAAGGCAGCGAGCACTGATGCATAATGATTTATATATTTTGAACAAAAACCTTAGCGATAAGCTGCCCTGCGTTTTTACTGGACGCAACGGGGGTCGACTGCTTGTGCATGGATATCCTAGTAGACACTATAATGGCTGGGTAATATCTGCGTTCGATAAGGATTGTGAACAGAGATAGCTCTCAAATAAACTTGTTAGATTGCTATTAAAGCAGAGGATTCAAAATTCAGAGCTTATTTACGCAATTATTTCCTTAAAGGTTCATGCTTCGGAGCATTGACTTGTAAAATTCTGAGAAAGATTAACCCTCTCTTCTATTTTTAGTAAAAATTTACTAGGCGTAACAATGCGAATAGTGGTCGTTTCGGTAAATACACCCCCATAGTAGATCAATTGTTTAATTATGACCCTCAATGTTTTTATTCAATAGGCTTTTTTTTCATTTTTTCTCTATTTGATTCTTATTGCTAATGTTTGACATTGTTGACAATTACACAGCCATTTGTAGCTACCCTGCTGACATCGCTATGCAATTTCGAAGGTGTTTTTTTGAGCTTAAACCGCATCATCTGTTCAAGAAAACTATTGATCAAAGCTGAATTTCAGCTTTAATTGCACCACATACAGCCTTTTGTGAACGACATTGTTTTCTAGGATCATACAAATTACGGTTCCATCACCAAGACCTAAGTAAATACCTGCGACATCGTTCATTCACCAGCACATGCATCTGTAGTAACAGGTAAGTAGTGAATGGCGTGTCTTCCTATGGTGTATGCATTGTGATGTGATGAACGTTGCACTGTGGTTATCCGTGGACACCTTATACGCTTTGAATATATATTTAAAGCATAAAAATTGCATCAAGCATTACAAACTAAAATATACTAAGCAAGATTACGATAATCCTAAGAGTGTTTTAAAATATGAGGCGAAAACGCAAGAAGTCTGCTTACATAACACTGTTGTGCTGTAGCTGTAGTGTACACACATTGATCGTGAGGTTGGCGCATCACATTGTGGACGGGGTCACACAGCGGCTTCACGGTTTTGATAGCCAGAAGATGGTACCCTCCTGCTGTTTAACAAATATTTCTTGCTATACGTTGCTCCATTAGCAATAACCATAAGCTGCGATACATAGGAGCAGACAGCGCTACGCAAGTCTCCTGTGAATATTATGATGCGGAGTCTGCCTGTCTGCGAAGGCATAACAGAATTATTTCAATAGTGCCTCGTAACCGCAATGATCTCGAATAGTTATTGCCAAGCACATTCATTCACAATATCGTCACGCTTCAAAAGCGTCAACACGAGTTTCAACGTGACGAAATTATGTCACGAAAGTTGTTGCTTTGGCATATAAATCATACTTATATTACTTACAACGGCAAACAGTCATGCGCTCAGTCACAAATATTTCTTGTGTGACAGAAATAGCTTCCTACTTCTATTTGTTACCACAAGTAATCCGGGCTCGGAATCAACTACCTAACACACAAAGTTTCTGCCTGCAGTAGATGCACTGTCAAGCTTCCCAGATCTATGTTCTTACATTGCGATCTGAATGAAACTGTAATTCTATTTTGTACCATTATCTAAAATTTATGTGCAGAGATTTATGCGGCTATTTCCAAATTTTACGTGATGCTTTGTTTGCATTGAATGCAGTGGAATGCATTGCATCATTGTATAGTTGCAACGCCAGAACAAAATGCTGCGAATTTGTATTCGTGTACCCGTTGTTCACCCTTCCTTGTAAACTGATAGAAAAGAAATTGAAAATTTTCAGAAATATTTATATAAATACATATCGCAAACTCATTATCCTTCTGGCTCAGCAACTGATTGTAACGTATGTTAACGAGATTCTAGTCATTCTGCGCTAAGGAAGATTTCTAAAACTGGTTGTAGTTTTTCTTGAACGCGTAGCACTCTTTCATCTAAAAAATATAAACCGTTCTTATTATCTGAGCCATACCACTACTCCTCATAAAAATGTATGTGACATATCAACCCAGCAAATGGTAGCCTCTAGGATGAGAATGGAGGTTAAATAATAAATGGCGCTGCACAAGGAGGCATCTAAGTAATGATTTGTATGGAAGTGTAAGCATCGCAACAAACTGAAATCAAAATGTCTAAGTAGCGCAGTACAAATGAAGGTTGGAGGAATATTTAATGCACGTAATACATAATAGAGAATCTACTAGTTGGCATATTATTCTGTCCGGTATATAAACGCAACAAGAAACCTCAGACAGTGAAATATAGGGATAAGCATAAAACTGGGTCAAATTACCCATAGATACGATGACGGATAAGTTTAACTAAAGCTCGTTGAAAAAAGTCTTAGCTGTAAAGTACATATTACTAACTAGACAATGAGAAACCGTTCTCTCTAGAACAAAATTTACTCCACCCTGCCGCGACGCTATTGTTAATAGCTGTAACTGAAGTCATTTGGTGATCAACATATCGCATCATGGTAGATCTGAGCATGGAACTTTAACTGCAGGTGTTAATGGAGGTGTTTTTATGGCAGACTTAGGCGCGGAAATTACTTCGTCCGTATTATGTTTGCTTGTTGTCGGAAAAACTGACGGCATGAACCAGCCCAGTTGAGAACAGAAACGGAACTAAGGTTTTTCAGGATTGAGCTTGGGTTCCTTTCACGTAGGTGGCACTGGCTATGAAGTCTTCCTAGGTGAGGTGACTCCAGAGAGGCGGCGCCACGTGAAAGAATAACAGGTCTCGTTGGTGTTTATACATAAGTCCGAAAAATAGCATCAATATATAAAAAGTGGTGCTTCAAAATGAGCGGAGGTAACGGTGGCCTAACCTAGAAGCCTTATAGGTACTGCAAAAACACTCTTCTCTACTTCGACCAATAATGTATTCCCGCAGTTTACTGACAGGAACTTTAAACGCCGGAAGGAGTAGGCATTCCGTGGGTTCGCAGGCCATGGTGGCTGTTTTATTCGGTCCGACCGATTTAGAATTTTGCTTTGTTTTTATTTGAAATTTCTCCCGTTTTCCTCTTTCATAGGTTCTACAGTTTCAGCGTAATACCCCGCAGCATAATTCACCTGAAATTGTCTTGACTCCACCACAAAGAGTTCCAAAAAATTAAATTTGATATGTCTAGCAGCCCAGCTATTTAGTACTCAAAAATGATGCAGTAACAGACATCAGCATCAAGAGGAACTACCTTACTGCTTCTCTTTCTTTCCTTGGTTTCAGACGGCTACACTTTGGCTGTACACATTCCGTCCTAGCTATTCGATAGAAGCATTCTTTTATCTGTAACTTCATTTGAATAAAATAACTAACTTCAAGGGTGTGCGAATATTCGAAATTTTCGCATAGAGTTAGAATATTATATTTTTAGTATCCGTATTCGATTCGAAAACCAAGAATTCGTGTTGTTTCGAATATTCGATCCAACGTGAATATTTGTATACAACCACATATTTTATTCCGAGCACAGGCGTTCGTTTCTGTATGCAAGTCCTATCGACATAGACATAGCAACGTGGCAGCGCCCAGAGCCATGCTGTAGCGGACGTGTGCTGGTACGCTCCTTTATGACTGCGCGTCCGACTCTGATTCTTGCCATGGCGGACGAAGGTGGTGGAAAACCATCTGCAAAGCGGGCGAACATTGTGGACACAACGCCGAATGGCAAAGGAAAGAGTTCCATATAAAAGTATTTTGTGAAGTCATCGCCATCTACGGGGGAGTGCACGACGTGCAGCAGAGTGCTGAAAACACCTGGACGTACGACAACGCCACCTGTCAACCATCTGAAACATCATAGAGCTGAGATGAAAGAGCATCGGAAGATGGCAGCAGGTGTACCAGAGAAAGTTCAGGACCATGACCGACTTTGTGCACTCGACAGCCGTTTTCACAAAAGGGGATGCAAGCACTATATATGAACTTCGCTGTCATAGTGGCGCTTGATTTTCAGCCCTACAGAACTGTCGAAGACCGCGAGTTTAAAGATATTTTGGCAGCTGCTGTTCCATACTATCGCCTACAGTTGGCGCTACACTTTCGAAGATGCTTATCCCGCGCATGTATGACGATACGCGGAAGAGGGTGAAAATAAAGCTCAACAACGCTTTTGAAGGTGGAACTTCAGCTGTTACCTTTACCACTGACATGTGACATCGCGAGCGAACGAATTCTACACGAGCTTCAGTTGCCATCTCCTGACTCCTAATTTTCTAATAACGTGGCACATGCTTACCACGCGTCATATGGCTGACAGCCATAGTGCTGAAAACATCGCAGCGATGCTGAACGAGCTGTGCAGCGAGTGCGGAATACCCGACAACTGTGAAACGTTCAGCGTGACCGATAACGGGCGAAAAATCCGTGCTTCTGTCAGGAGGCTCCCTTGAACTGAGCGATCGTGCTTCGCCCACAATATGTAGCTAGCCCTTAACGACGCAAGGTCTCGCATGCCCCCCATTGATCCCCTGTGCAGAAGGCTAAACAAATTGTTGGTCATTATAAGCACAGTTCAGCACAAAAAAAGGCTTGGCAACTACCATAAAACCAAGCAAAAATCCTCTCCATCTAGTGCAAGATGTAGAAACTATATGAAACAGCCAGTACTTAATTCGTCTCTTAGAACTACAGGCCCTCATTGTGGTTCTTGCCACTTCAGACGAAGGCACTGATGCACTGTCTTCACAGGAATAGAAAGAGGCCTCTGATTATCTATAGACGCTCGAGTCATTCTTTGAAGCCACTGTTATTGCCAGTACAGAAGCTTATCCATTCCCTTAATCTCAAATACCCCTCATTTTTGGAGTGCGGCATTATCTTGCCAACTTTACTGGTACTACTAGATCTCATACAGCCATGACACGTTCGACGAAATCGAGGTTCCCCTTATATGCAGAGAACAAGGAGACATGCTTGCCCATGTTTTGGACCCACACTTCAAAACCAAGAAAAGAAAGATCACGCGGCTAAAATATATAAAACAAAGCACTTGTTAATGTCGCGAGGCCTTTGGCTTTTGAGGCGGTAGTTTGCTTCGTTGATGCAAACTGAATTAACAGTTTGTCCGACACATTGCATTTATAAACCGAAATGCGTATGACACTCTAGTGGGCTACCGGTGCCGTCAGGTTCTGAGAATTCAGAGCTGGCTCTTTGACCTCGAGGAGCAACCTGATCTTCACAGCATAACCCGGATGAGTATTGCCAGAAAATATGACGCATATAAATTGGGGCAACACCGTCTCGACAGGAGCCTTTAATAAAAACGACGGACGCTCTGATGAACCGCGTGACAATACTCGCTGTTATCTGCCGCGCTGCCTACCGTCCTTCCAAATTAAAGGTTACGCATTTGCTTTAAAGTAATACTAAATTTGTGTCATGTTCGGGATCTGGTCACGTGAAAATGTTGTTTACTTTAAATGAGAAGACGTCTTAGGCCGGTAATGTTTCTCAGCTATGCTCTTTTGCTTCTTTTACTTGCGCTGTTCTTGCGCTGATGGTTAGCACGTACACACGCGATAACGCTTTTTCGACGAAGTCCTTTTACAGTAGACACAATAACAACACTCCCAAGCCGTTTCCAGTTTATAGCTGGCTAAAGCAATTTGACCTTGAGGCTTTACTACGTCACGTGTCTGTTGTATAAATCCAGAGTTGTACTTTCGGGCACTTACGTTAAAGGATCGTAAATGGGGGAACAGATTCTGCGATATAATATTAAAATCCCAGTCTTGCAAGTACTTTATTGAGTGGATATCTCAATCGTTCATGACCAACAATACGCCGGGTCACTAAGGTGCAATTGAGCAGCATTTAATTCATCATATCCCAGTAATTTATGACCAACAATACGCAGGCTCGCTATGGTACAGCTGAGCAGCATCTAATATATCAATTCCACTTTTTAAAGCAGACGCTTGAGTTTTTTTAATGATCTGTATTCTAACACACAAAGCAGCTAACATGAGTGTCTCGTCCAAAAACTACATTTTTTAACCGCTCCGCTCACCCTATCTTAGCAACCTCTTTAGAAAAAAGTGCGTGTGCCCTGATTCCCCCTTGTACTTACGCGTTTCCTATATGTATAACCTAACAAGGATGGACAAGGTATCCCTTGAATTGGGGCTTTAGCGGACCTCACTCTGTTGGTAACGTGCCGATGGGTCTAAATATGATGCAGTATCGAGCACCCGCCCTAAATATCGAAGGTCAGTCTATGAGGTGGACGTTCGCCATGTTTCATGACGTGCCCAGTGTTAGACTACGAGAGGCTGCATTGTCGAATAGAAAAGGTTTGTCAGCTACAAGGGAGGAAAACCTGTACTTGTGGCTAACAGACAAAGTTAAAAGTCGGAACTTTCTCCGGTTCCTTGAAGGCAATAGCTCACACGAATTATTTTAAATTAGAGACCTCCCCAATCTGTACCTCATGGCAAATATGTTAAAAAAAAACAAAAAAAAAGCTCTTGCACTATCGTTGATAGCAAAGCCTGGGATTCACCAGGAATTTCCTTTGAAACTTTACCCGGCAGCTCCTTTAGGACGTCTTTTTGACTGGATTACGAAGACATGTTGCATTGTGTTCTGTATTTATCGTACTGTCACGGTTCAGACAAGTAGACTATGTTCCGTTAAGAGAAACGAAGAAGCTAATGCAAAGACAATGCATTGTCAGTTTTCGTATCTTACATGGCATGTTGCTTTATGTCATTTCAAATTATTATCTTGCAAGCTGTAGCAATAGCAAATTTAAATCCTGCGTGCGAAGAAGGTTTTGGCAGCATTAAGTGCTTACTCGTTAATTTTCGTTTGTGGTCCAAAACAAAAAATGGGGAAAAAATCATTACTTCAACGGGCAAGCTCCTGAGTTCACCATCATTCATTTTTTTCTTCCTCCCGTTTGCCAAGTTAAGCCAGAAGGGCATGAAACTTTGTTTGCTACATTCTTCAGTTTTATGAAACACTTTATATATTGGTTTGATTTGGACGCACCATTTTTAATGAATTTTCTGTAGAGAGTTACGAAATTTTCACCGATAACCCTTGACACATTCTTGGCTCGAGTGCTCGCAAGCGACTCTATTACTACTTATTATACCTTTCCAAACGTAACTGTATTGCCCTTCACAACAGTTGTAGCATTAAATTCATGCCAAACACAGCATCACATCCCTCCTGGGTAGCCAAATTGGCCGCTGCAAGGAGACGGAAACACAACTGAAGGTGACGAACTTGCCTCCAGAGCTCCGAGCGTTCAATCTTGAAAACCGAAACATGTTTTCGAAATTTATATACAGTAGTATCGGCACCAAATATCACAATACCGAAGACTTCTCATTACCAACAAATAGTTAGGCTTGTAACCATGAATACTAAAAAAGAAGCTAAAAACAGAAAGACTCATCTCATCCTTCATTGGTTTCGTTTCCTTCAGCCCATCTGCGGCCAGTATTTGCTGCAGTAACATTATGAAAGATATGCAGCCACTGAAATGTCCTTTCCTGACCTCTTGTATTATTTTTTTTTCCTAGGCAAAATAACCAATGCATCTGTTGCCTCTGTTTTACTGAAACTCATGGCGCCACATTAAAGTTCATGGCTGTTTTGCTTTTGCACAAGAGCATACGCTGAGTCCATGAGCGCGGAAATCTAGAAGTGATATTTGTCTTTTTCACGTTCACGTGCCAGAATTCGCTCTTACATAATAAATCCGAGAACGCCGTCTCATATATAGTTCACCCACGGGTATTCGATATCGTCGCTTGATTTCTCCATATCTACTCCCCTCTAATGGATGTGCATATGCGTGCATTCTAGAACTGGGGTAGCAGGTGAACACGCTGACAATAAAGGAGCATCTCTTTGCATTCGGAGACTAGGCAGCGTTCTTAAAGCACTTTTAAGGAACATTAATCTTACACAAGGAGCACTCTATGGCACTCTCTTCTCTAACCCTTTGTAGAGTTTTCGTTTATTTTTCTATCTATCTTTTCTGGCAGGCAATACAAAGAGAAAGAGTATCCGAGTGGAGAAAAGGGTTTGATGTAAAAGTTGCATGTATGCCCTCACATCAGTTCAGTTCAGTTCAGGCGTTCAGTCGTGCCCGACTCTTCGTGACCCTATGGACCATGTCACGCCACGCTTTCCGGTCTCTCACTATCTTCTTAACATCACATAGCTTCATCTGCAATGCCTCGAGAATGCCATCTAACCATCGCGTTCGCTGCCTACCCCTTCTCCGGCGACCCTCAACCTTTCCCAACATCAAATCTTTCTCCAGCGACTCCTCTCTTCTCATCAGATGACCAAAGTAGCTGAGCTTTACCTTTAGAATTTGACCCTCCAATGAGCAGTCAGGGTTTATGGTCGACAATATCGACTGATTTGATCTTCTGGCAGTCCAAGGAACTCTTAAGAGTCTTCGCCAGCACCCCAATTCAAACGCGTCAATTCTTCGGCGGTCAGCCTTTTTCACAGTCCAACTCTCGCATCCATACATCACAACTGGAAAGACCATAGCACGGGTTATACGGATCTTGGTTGGCAGACTAATGTCTCTGCTCTTTACTAGGCGGTCAAGGCTAACCATTGTTCTCTTTCCCAGAAGCAGGCGTCTCCTAATTTCATGGCTGCAGTCTCCTTCCGACTGCACATATATATTATTTATCAAGAGGGGAGTCTAGAGCTTCGAGTAGATTTTTACAGGAACCATTCAAACAATGTTTTGTGAATCCTTGTGTTCTGTTACTTTAATATATTGTCTGTTTGGCCTGTATGACGACGTCAGAGACGAGAAGTTCAGATTTAGTTTGGTTAAATTCACGGAAATAGAAAAAGCGCACCCATGTTTCGGTGCTGCCCTGCACTTAATTCTCCGCGTCTATTTTCATCATGCTGCATGTATTTATTCAGGTAAGACAGACATTCACCGGAATGATGTGGTTTGCAATTTTTAGGACAAAAATGTTAAATTAGTATTGACCACATTTTTAGAATATCCTAACTACTTGCCCTTATGTGTGTGTGTGTGTGGTGGAGACATTAAGGAACCTAAGGCGGTATTATTATTATTTCAGAGCCCTCCTCGGTGTCAAAAAAACAAAAAACAAACGACGTCTGGATGTAAAATCACCGCACACTATATCGCCACAATTAACTAAAGTGTTTTACACATCATTTGCACGTATCGCTATAAGGCAACCGCTTTCCATCGTACCACTTTCGAAGCAGTGCACCTTGAAGGTTGTGACCAATTGAGGACATTATTAAACACGTTTCATCCTCTAACATTTTCATTTACACATTAGTGACAACAATAGGCAGGAAAAGATTTCAAAAACACTGCATTACCCCTTTATGCTCTTAGCGCTTACACTGTGGCTTCTCAATTAATGGGTTCATTTTCTTCAAAAACATCAACTAATATGTCGGCATTGTCTACGCAGGTGGATTGCGCAGGAAGGTTGAATTTATTATCAGTACGAATGAGCATTGAGAGAGTAACAAACGTTAACTAATATTTTGTTATGCCTAAATACATTGCCATTTTCAAGATTTTGTACATCGGAGATGAAGACGTTTTTATACTTTTTAATCTACAGTGCCGTTCCAAAAACAGCATGTGAACGTGCGCGTTTCAAGGATCATTTATTTGGCTTTTAAGCATTGTATAGTATCAAATAGCGTTTCTAACAGTTATTCTTATTCGTTTAGCTACTCCACTGCAAATTTTGCATTACATTTTGTTGAAAAGACTACCTGGGGCAATTTATGAAATTACTTTATTGTTTGGCAAAGATTCACATTAGCAAGCCTCTTCTGCATTTTATTTACTTTACGCAGTAAGTTTGGTCCCTTCTTGCTTATTACAGTGGCAAAAAGTAATGATTGCGGTTATCATCAAATACAGAAGTAACTGCGTTATGAAAGAAGTTTAGCCAAAGTTCCTTCTGTAGTGAAGCTTATCCTAACGATTTCTGCTCTTTTCACAAACTGAAATTTCTGCTGTAAGTATATAAAATCCCGCAGCTTGATTATACGTCTTATCTAATTTATCAATATCGTTTTTAGTTTGAGGGTTCCATACATAACACGCGTACTCAGTTGTCCTTAATTGAGTTGGGCACTAGAATTTTTAGGCTTTTAAATTGAAACACAAGGTTTTCTTGTGTCGGAAACACAAAAACGCCCTGCTTAGAAGGTATGTAACAAATGTTTCGATGCCAATCGATTTAGCAATACAAATAAGCACGTAGATAGTTCCAAACAATGGCGGAGAACTAATGCACAGAGGTAATGCGATTTCCACTGGCTGCACCTTCTTATGCGTCAATAAATTATGAGCAACATTGCAAGGTTTCTTTTTTTAGTAAAGCACATATGCAAATGTTTCAGAGAAGAAAGTCATACCCCATTTATGCCCAGATGACAAATTTTACAAGGTCACATTGTAGAGCGCCGATGTCAGAAATATTATTACATTTTGTTAAAAAGACATTCACAGCCGAATAGTCTCAATGTAGACGATATACCAGTGAAAATGTCATTTATAAAGACTGCAAAAAAACGTCCTAAAGCCGACTCTTGCAGGACACCTGAGGCAACAGCAACTTGTTACAAGAATTGAGCATTCACCAGCACATTTTGTTTTAAAAAAATGAAGGTACGCTGTACTGTTAATGTTATATCATGTTATTATTTTAATTATAATGTATGTGGTAAGAAAAGCTTGCATAAACTCTAAAAGCACATAGTCAACAAAACCCCTTTATCCAAAGAACGGGCTATATCATGCACAATCTCGTTGAACTGCGTGACACGAAAGCTGTGTCGATCGTGAAACCACTGTCTTCCAGTGATTTTGAAAAAAAGAAAAAATGAAGATTCTTTGTTAGAAAACTTGCGGAAGATGAAACAATGCATTTGACAATTCATCAGGAATAGTCAGAGTTCGACGACGGTCAAAATGAACGCTGTCCATGAGCTCAATGCAGAATCCATCAAGCAGTGCAGTGTCATTGAAACAAAACTTGATAGAAAACTCAGAAATAAAGAAATTGTGTATTCGGTAGCTTTATCAAGATAATCTCATGCTTCAGTACCATCATGTTCAAGCCGCGGGATAGATAGCTCTCCTATCCATATCATTTAAAACTGTTATAACATATTCGGGCTTTGTTGTATCTGTGAGAGGAAATAAAGTTTACGGCGCTTGCTTTATTATCCACCTTATTCCTTTTCTTTATCAAACAGCTGCAGCTTATATTTATGCATCTGTGAGCATCTGTGACGGGTTCGGTTTGTAAATTTCATACCCTTTTTTTTTCTTTATTGACTACAAAAGGCACTCTTTTGTTCTCCAATGCTTCTAATGTACCGTGGTGCTTCATCCAGGACGAAACGTACTGTACCTGTAGCGCCTACATTTCATTGTTGAATAGGGTCCATTAATACCATATATTTAGTGTCTCTTCAAAAACGTCATAGTAACTACAGAGTGCAGGGGAGATATCTACAGTTCGAGCTTTCTGATAGTTATAAATACGCCTGGCATCGGTATCCGAGACCTTCTCATAGGGCAGTTTCATTTAAACCAGAATAGCATCGTAATCACCTTGTCGTCATTGTAACTTTAATGAGGACTAAATCTAATACACTGGTTACATGTATTTGCTAAAATACTGCCTGAGATATTGCGAATGACGTACATCTTCTCAGCACCTCATTGCTGAATATGGAATTTCTACTGGATGATAGTATATTGATGACTAATATATAACCGGTAATTTAAAACTTACACCAATTACTAAACTGTCAGTTTTAACAGCTTGTATTGTTTATGGCAGATGAGAGAAAACTTGAACCTCGTTTTCAGGTGGTCTGTTAGAGCGTTATTTGAGCCCATAAAACCTCACATGATCCAATATTGATATCCAGCCCATGACATGCTGGTGACTGAGTAGAATAAAAACACTAACTTCATGACAATCACATTCTCTACGGTATCAAGTGTAGTTTTACGCAAACACCTTACTATTACTGATCCCGCTGTGAAGCCATGATTCCGTTCCCGGCTCGATCACGTAAAATAGATTGCAAAATTCGTCTACCTCGTTATATCTTCTTCTACATGTAATTAAAAGAAAAAAAAAAACGAAAAACAAAAGACAAAGTAAAGTTTCCAATTCTGGCCGCCTTCTCTATTCTTATTGATCAATTTCCAGTGTGGTACTGAAAAGGTTTGGAATAATGTCTCAACATATCTTTAAAACCGAATAAAAAAGCACATTATACGTCCCAGACCGATTTTCTAGATCATCGACCTTTTTTGCTAGAGCCAGATATTGTTCCTTTAAAGGACAGCCACAGGGGTTGCACTGTGAACCAATTTCTCTATTTCATCAAGCTTGGCCATATTCCTTTCCAAGGACGTCAGACGATCTGAAAGACTATCCATTGCTTTTTTATTTGCAGCATGGTATACTTCAATGACTGTTAGCTTCCTTTTACTCGCATTTTACTATCCAGCACTGTTGAATCAGTCATCGCTGGGCACGGGATTTGCTTCAGTATCCCCGCATACACGCAGTCATAGATACAAGAAAGAAGCTCGTCGAACGATGCCTCTTTTGGTACACGATACAAGGCTTATAGTAATGGTATATGACATTCTTATACATCATAGGGGATGGCAACGGCAAGAAAGGAAAAGACCGGCTTTCAATAAAAATCTGAGAGCACTGCAAAGATTTGCTTTGGAGAAAAGCGAACGCACGTGCGTTGGCTGCTCTTTAGGTGGCCGATCCCCACGTGCAGGCGTTATCCTCTCGATTCATGAAGAAAGGTAAGTTGGAAAGGAGCGGTGCAGTATATGTCAAACATCTCAGTAGACATTTCGACAACTCTGTGAGGGAAATAAGAAATTTGGGAGACAAATAAAAAGATTTGCGCAAAGGAGGGCTGTGCAATAATTATGGCCACCTTTCGATTTTTAACGTCCACTTTATTTGCACACCAAGGAGACGACTTTGCGTTTCACATGCAAGGAACAGCGGCCGCAGCGCTCGGGGTCGAAATGGAAAACTTCAAATCAATAGCCGAGCGTCAGAACAGGGGCTGATGGTGAATGGTGGCTGTTCCTGGCCCTGCAGGGCTGGGACGGTAGGTTAACGCCGCTTGCGGCGGGGGCTAGCCAGCCATCGAATTTTTATCTGTTGAGGCCGTCATTGCACCCGCCACCACTTAGGTGGTGGACGACGGCTGTTGAGGCGCGCGTCTTTCTCTTTCTCTTCTTTTTTTGGTTTCTTCTCTACTTCCTCTTTTCTGTGCGCACGAGTCAGCGGAGGTGGCTCAGCTACAGAGCCAGTAGCAAGCCCGTTCATTTTCTTTTCCTTCTTCTTACAGCCATAACGACAACAGCCCCACGGGGCCTGAACTTGTAGGTCGCCGCTGTTCTGCAGCGGGTTCTAGCCTGTCACCGGCGGCTGTATCTGTTGTAGGCCGTCATTGCACCCGCTACCGCTTCGGAGGCGGACGACGGCAGCTGCGACGGTCCTCTCTCCCTCTTTTTCTTTATTTTTCTCTATTTTCCCCTCTGTCCGCACGAGGTAGCAGAGGTGGATCAGCTACAGAGCCAGTAGCAGGACCGTGCATTTTCTTTTCCTTCTTCCTACACTCCCAAAATAGCCGGTCGTCATAACCATCGTAGCCACCGCTGCGTGCCTTTCTTCAGTTCATTGAAAAGTGACTTCTTGGGAAAAACTCCTGACGCTATAACCACGCTCTACCATACACCCTGTGTCATTAAAGCTCTTTTACATCAAAACGCCACTCCTTTTTCTCTCATAGCACATTGTTTTTCTGCATTAGACTAGGGAAGTAAAGGTGGGAGCCACGAAAAATGGACCCATTTTCTCGCTACTTTTTTTCTCTAGTAACACAACCATTTGGACATACGCAGGTACTTCCTGTCACGCCTAATAAAACCTAACATTTGTTGCGGAGTGAAAATGCAGTGTGATGGACTGGTATTAAAGTAAAATATGTGGTGTAGGTTTAATACACCTTCAACCTAGCTATGCACGACTTAGCAAAGGTTGTACAAGGTTTTGTTGAATCAGGCGAACGCTGGGGTGGAGGGTAACACGACAGTAGATGCGACCGTCTGAAGTTTCGCTAGCCGAGCGGCGCGGAGCCATCGGTCAAGTCTTTCACGACACCCGAAATATAAGTGGAAACAATACGGGCGTGTAAGGAGATGCGTATACAGTACGTAGTTTCACATGACACACTAAGCGTAGAGTAAATCACTACACTTAGGCTCCGGCAAACAAACGGGTTCGATTGATGGTGGTAGGGCAGTTGAAAACATTGGCAGTCCGCCTGAGGGTGGGCGGCAAAACCACTGCCACCCACTGTGTACATTGGCATGTACTCAACCAAAAGCTGCCCATATATTTATCACATACTGCGGACCAAACATGGTCCAAGCAGGACCATGTTTGGTCCATGTTGTCCAGGCAGGATATATATATATATATATATATATATATATATATATATATATATATATATATATATATATATATATATATATATATATATATATATATATATATATACGAGAGCACCAAAATCACAAGCAATGCATTCCTGAAAGGGCACCTGCACTAATTATTTCTCTTTGTCTTACAGGCCACCCCTCCTGCGCTTTAGCAAGCCCGCTCATACTTGCCGAAGTCAGATACAGACGCAAAAATAATAAACAATATTTTCCGCATAAATCACAAAATCGGAAGAATAATTTGTGACGTTATCTCTCCGCTTTCTCTCTGACTCTATTCTTAAACAAAAAATTCACTGGGCTGTGAATTAGGCGTGTTGCAAAGCCAGTGAAATCATGGCTGGCGGGGAGAAAGATAGCTATTTATATTGTTTCAAAAATGTCTAGTCAAGTTTAGATCTAAGCATGTTATGCCTACTCGGGGTGAGTTGGCATACTAAACCAAGAATGTACATGTAATCCGGAACTAAATGTCATCATCAACAAAAACAGTGATGTCAGCTGTAATGAATGGAGAGTGGAAAACCCAGTGCTTCAGCAATACTGAATGGCATTCTTCTCTGCAACCTTAATACACGCTTTCTACAATTTTTACTGCAAGCATAATCACATGTGCTAAATAATCATATCGGAGAAAAAACCTGCTACTCTAAAACCGAGCATTACTTGAATGAAAATTACTTCGTAATCTCAAACGCTCTTATCCGTCAGTGTGCAAATACACCAGAGGTTCAATCAATCTTGCTTTAACTGTTGAAGGTGAAGACCCAAGTATGGCACCAGCGTTGAAGCACTGCAGATGCTATTGAGAGTACTATTTGGGCATTCTGTGGGAGACCATCTCAAACAGATAAGACTTGAGCTAAAAAGCAAGTAGAAATCGTATCACAATACCGAACTAGTTTCTAGCTTTCCGATCATGAACCCTGCCGCACTACACTTTATATCCACAAAGAAAATAATGGTAGAGAGAGAGCATGAGCCACTAGATCATTTCAAGCAAATTTATGAACCCAAAATAAAGCCAGCATGTCATACACAATGGTGCAATGTCTTTTTACAGAAAGCATATTTCATGACCAGGCTCCTGCAGCTGACAAACTATGCTGCCCCAACACGTTAATGATACCGTTTGCCTCGCATTCAGGCAGCACTCCGTCCATGACAGACGAAAGCTTGTGCAAAAGCAGTGCGATGATAGAGTGTTATAGAGTAAAACCCTTAATGCAGTAAAAGAACGTCTTCAATAAACTAACGCACCGAAAATGTCATAAGAAGAGCATACCTAGACTTCCCATAAATAAACTCAGAAAATGGACTTCTAGAAACTGTATCTTACGGACGCCAATACGCGGTGGAGCCAGGGCGGTGGTACCATCATTGTGTAATACAACCAGAAAGCGCACACTGATGTTTCAAGCGATCCTCAGGCTGCAAACAGAAACCACTGAGTAAAACAGAAAAATAAAAGAAAACACGGGTGCCAAACGCACGCCACCCAACAGATGCTACCGCTCTGTGCCGCTCTTTGCTCATAGCACATTCAATGTTTCAGCACGATCTTTGTCTCCATGGCATTCTTTTCGCGATAATAGGTAGGCAAAAGCACCGTTATAAAAATAGATACCAATGTATTATATATTTTTGAACAATATAAAAATTTAAGGGTTTATTGGTATACGTTGCGTTCACGAAGCGCAAGATATTTTTGAATATTTAAAGTTGCCTGTTAGGGCTAGGAAACCAGATGGTTGTTTACGTAAGAAAATTAGTAACACATCAGCAATTACGTGACTTAACTTGTAAGCATCTTCCAAATGGTCTAAAAGAAGTCGTGGGCACTCGAATACAATTAACAAGGTGGGCACAATGCTAAAAGAAGATATACCTCCCCAGCACATGAATTAAGCAGTTTGCAGCAAAAATGAAAAATGGGAAAACGCTTGTAATTTAAAAACTGCTCACTTTAGACATCTAACATATGCTTGAATGTACACAAAGTATTTATGAAATGTGAGCGGAAAAATTTTACAACTGACATCTAATATTTCAAGACGATTTATTTTCCGCGCAAGGTGTCGCCGACCGCAGACCATCGAGATCAGTCGTTGAATGTACTACAGATGGATGGATGGATGGATGGATGGATGGATGGATGGATGGATGGATGGATGGATGGATGGATGGATGGATGGATGGATGGATGGATGGATGGATGGATGGATGGATGGATGGATGGATGGATGGACGGACGGACGGACGGACGGACGGACGGACAAATTGATTTATGCATCTATGGATAGATAGATGAATGGATAGATGGATACTTTTCTTTTTATGCTATATAAATATAATTTATACAACTCCTCAAATTTGACGGCTAATTTTAGACCTGAGTTATCCTTAAATGACTTTGTTTAATTTTGATTTAGCGTCCGTGCGTTCCCGCCCAGCTATTAAGCCACCAATCTTCGGAATGCCTATTTCTAACCTTTGCCGCAGATTCATTCAAGTTTTCTTGGTTACCTATAAAACCCATAGCCTCGGCTAGACGGTCTATGTCTGCAACTGTATCTGGGTGCATACTGGCACACTAAAGTATAGGATGTTCAATAGATTCTGGGCATTTACTGTACATAGCACATGTTTCATCTTCTTGATTTAGCTTCTTTTTGAAGCTCTGGGTTCTAAGACAGCCTGATCGAGCTTCGAAGAAAAGGGCGCTGTCTCGTTAGATGTTATAGAATGCCTCCTTAATCCAAATTTTATATTTTTTACAAGTATATAGTCAGCTTCTTTTTCAATGAATTGTTCTAGTTTTTGTCATCTGTGTTCTACTCCTTTCATTTAATGTTCCTTATTTCTCCGTGCTGCCTTCCTGTATACTGGTCCCTTTCCACCAGTGTGAGTCAATGCCCTTAAGGTATAAGTAATAAAATACTTTAGCTGCTCACCTGTTTTCATCCATTTTCCTGAGGGGTTCTTTGTACAACATTTTGGTCTTAGCATCTCGCCCCTGTAAAGACGCCCAGTATATTTCTCCATGTTCCGCTTCGTTCGTAGTTTTGCAGTAAGCTCCAAGTGCTAGCCTTCCCATAGATCTCTGTTTTGTTTTGTTTTTCCCCGAGTAGACTTCTGCCCTTAAGCACGATCCATTTTCCCGAAGATAAGCCCTAGTATTATACCTCTCCAAATACTTTTAAGTACTTCAGACCTATTGTTCCGCATAATTCTCTGGGCCTAGCTATTGCTGCATCCGGTCGTCCTCTCGGCCTAGTTGTCTGTTCATGTCTCTCCATTTATGCCTTTCATTCATCTATCCCCACCCCGATATTTTTGCAAAATTCATTTGGGATATTTATTCCAATATTTATCCTGATATTTATAATCTGCCAGTCTTGGTATCTCGCTTACTTTTCCTATAAGCTTTTTATCAATGAAATTGTTAAATAACATCAGACCCGATCTATTTACACTGAAGGTAAAGTGGCTGCATCTCCCTCGTATCCACGAATATTAACCAATGCCAATAAGTGTTCCTGGCTTTTGGCTAATAGTACAATGTCGTCCGCGTACATTAATAATGAAAGTCTTTGTTCTACGTCTGTTCCACTAGCTTTTACTAGAGATTAAACCCAAGGTTGCCTTTTGCACATTATATTCCATATTATTCACATAAATCATAAAAAACAGCAAGGGGTGTCGGACGTCATTGCCTTAGTACTTTGCATAGCTTGGCAGTAGACGCACATTTTATCCCCTCCGACGCAGTCTCAAATTTAGTATCTCTGTATATTTTCTTTTGTAATTCAATTCCTTCTTCACCGATGCCTTCAGATTTCAGTATGTTCCACAGATGTTCCCCATTTACGCTGTCTTATGCACCGCTTATGTCCAGAAAGTCTAAATGAGCGGTTTGTTTACCGTCCTGCCAATTTCTATACATTTGGTTATTATAAAAATGCTATCATCTAGGCGCCTACCACTTATGAGCCCATTCTGCAGTTGGTCTAGTACATTATTTTTTATCCTTGCTGGCCTATTCAGTTTCACTGCCTCAATTACAAACTTGTACGTAACTGACGTTATCGTGACTGGTCTAAATGATTTAATGTTCTTCAAATCTCCATCTCTTTTATAAATTACATTTATTCTGCAGAGTCTCCAATCGGGTGAAATTTCTTTATTTGTTCTGACTGCTTCCAATGCCATTAACAATGTGTCCTTGCTCCTTGGAGCAAGGTCATTTATTAGCTTCATTTGAATTTCCAATGTCTCTATGGATGTTAATACAGGAATATTTGTCTCCACATTCTACCAGTTAAAATTTGTCGTTTTAAGCTCTTTTCTTTCATGTTGACTGATACTGTTTCTTGATACTTGGCGATTACCCCATCATCGCGCCTCAATAAATAACTAATGCAATGTATCTTATGGCGTCAACTCCCTCTAGACATTCTCCTTCAGTGCCGCGAATCTATTCCTGCTCCCTGTTTCCGTTTCACCTGGGAGCTTATATAGCTTCTGCATGTCGTCGCCTAATGCTTTTTAGAAGAGCCCTCTTTAAAATAGAGTGGCGGCTGTTGCCATCATGCTGACTAAGCGATTCTCGAACCATCATCTATGCAGCGTAGTGATCGCTTTTATAGCAGAACTGTCGCATGCTTCTCCAATTTGTATCAGCTCCATTAGCTTTCATTAGAAAGCGTTTCCCAGATGGTAGGTGATGAACCATCGTTGAACGATGTGATGCCACCGCTGCTCGTCTATGCCGGCTCGGCGCTAGCAATAAAGCGCATCGTAGCACTGGGTAGCCAAACGATAAAAGCACGCTGAGTGTGAGATTGTGCGATATAATTTTGAGCCTGTGAACTGGCAGTGAAAACAGGTAATGCACAATCCAGTTTACGATAGTCTCAGGAGAAAGAAAACAGTCGGCTAGTGCTACGCGATGTCTTAAGAGCCTAAGGCCCATTCTATGCCATGTGATATCACCTCAGATGGCAGTATGATACGGTACACTTAGGACACGTGATGCCACCCATGATAAAAGCCACCCTCTGGCTCATCAAAGGTCGTGTAATGCCACACAAGATAGCAGCCACCCTAAGCCCACCATAGCTGCACGCCCCTCAAGAAGCTGACGTGTTATGGACCGTTACCACGGAAATATGTCCTTAGTATCATTTTTCCTATGTATACTTCCTGCGGACAAACACCATATCCAGCACCGTTTGTACACTTCCTTTTGCTAAAATTGTGGCCCTATCGGTAGTGATAGAGACCGGACTTATGTCTCACGATTAGATGGGTTCGTACGCAAAAAATTCCTAGTCTACATCTATACTCTCGCTATGACGTAGTAGTCGGACATTCGACCATTCGCGGTCCAAAATTATCACTATTCGCGTTAGGAGCGGGGTACGTACCTTGGAAACCATTTCCTGTAGACATATGCCGGTAGTATCAAACTATTTGTCTTGACGAGGCTTTTGCTGAGTGAGGTTGCAATGGGCTGTAACTGTGATGGATTGGGAATGGGCGAATTGTAGGTTCTTTTGGTGCCTCATAGGTGACGAATTACTTGATGAGCTATCATGAGCATCATAACGTTGCTTTTTACCGTCTATCAGATAGTGGTGGCATTTCTAACATTGGTTATGCTGTCGCTGATTGAAAGATAATGTCCGAAGCTTAAACTCCGCTGACAGATAAATGTTCACGCTGATGCAACGTGAAAGGGCAAATTTGTTATCTTAGCACGAAGTATGTTTTGAGAAATCTGCCAGCAGGGATTGGCAGTGGCCGGCGCTTCTTGCGCGTGCATGCTTCAACATCATTTTTCCTCAGTTCTCCCCGGTCGTGTAATATACGAGCGAAATTAAGAGTCGTCTAACAAATACTTCTCCTTACTCCTTTTTTCTTGCGAGTAGCCTGTGGTTCTGGGCTCACAACAGATTTAATTTGGTTGAAGTTGTTTTCCGTATTCGAATGATCTCGTAATTGTGCGCTGCGGTCGCTTGAAATCGCTAGAAATCATGGAAATCACACCCCAAAAACTTATAATAAGGCAGCATTACTGCACATTTATTCGACCGGGAAACCAATGCTATGGGTCTCATTTTGTACTCAAGGCTGCATTTAAGATTTAAGTCTAATTCGCCTCACAAATATTCTTTCTAGAATATGGGCAAGGCAGTGGCTTTTAGCTCATTATATTCTTATAAAACGAATATTTTAGAAGAAAGCACATTTCTTTAATTTTAAGACTTACATTTTTATCTCGATTCTTGAAACTCTTGAATTGCGCCCTCAATATGAAGTAACATGCCGATCACCAAACTATACTTTATGGTACATATCAACATTATATTTCAACTGGCTCCCAAGCCGAGTAGACGTTAATAGAAATAAAGGGTGGGCAAGTGCGCTGCGCAAGTTTTAGAAAAAAAATAAATATAGTAAACGTAGCCTACGCAGATTACATGGAGCAATAGTACCTATAAAAGGAAGGTATAGTGGCAGCCGACATGTAAAAATCAAATCAATACCTGATTACATCTGGTAAATATCATTATATGAGAATTGTAATCGAGCACCCATGAATAATGGTTTACAAAAATGCAAGAAAATTAACATAAAACGAACATATGAGAATGAACGTTCCCGCTCTCCTTTTAATCGCCGCAATACTTCAACATCCTATGCCGGCCGCTTCTCAGAAAACTAGCCGATGCAGCACCCAAAGGCGACGTTCCATTCGCGACCCAGACTGAAAAACCTCTTTTGAGACTTGCTCCACTGTCTAACCTGATCGAAGTCGCTGTGGATTGTGTTCTTGTTTCTGCCTTCAATAACAACGGCACCCAACTCTCCGTTCTCAGCTCTTCACTTCGTCGTCGCTTCAAGAAATTCCCGACGGAAGCAGTTTCGCCTACCGTTCGCGTTGCCAAAGGCAGCCCTGCTACCGTGCTTGGCATGTGTACCACTCGAGTAGCCATTGCTGCTCTTCACGCGCCGGTGCTATTCGCCGCCGTACAAGAATGCCCTGATGACCTGATCATTGGCCTTGACTTCTTGACTGCTCACTCAGCCCTTATTGACTGCTCAACCGGCGTTCTTTGCTTGGACCTTCCAATCTGCTCTGAACATCTCATTACTTTGCCTTCGCTCAGCAAAATTTTCCCGCCCCGCTCTTGAAGCTGTTTACATTCATATGCGCCGTTTCCCGCCCGTGCCAGATAGAGACTACCTGGCTTGCCCCATTACTGACGTCTTCCTGCGTCGTCCCGTCATCCTCCCTCTACTTATCGCACGTCTCCCAGAACCACGCCACTCGCCCAGTCCTCAACTTCCGTTTGTCGACGAAGTTTTCCCCAACGGAATTTTTCTTGCTGAACTTTCCCCTCTGGTCGACCTTAAGTTGCAGCTTTACTCCCGACCCTTCCTCTGCCTATACCCTCTGCTGTACGTGCCGCTCTTACGTCCTCTCTGTTCTATCCTTTTCCTGTCTTCGGCATGATTGCGGCCGACCTGCCACCCGATTCTGCCGGAACACTGTACAAGTGGTTGCTTTCTTATAGCGCCATTTTTTATTTTGGAACCCCGCTTCTAGGCCCAACCTCTGTTGTAAACCACCGCATAGCCACCAGCGATGCTGCTCCTATTGTCAAGAGACCGTACCACTTTTCCCTTTCTGAGCGTCATGTGATTCAACGTGAAGTCGACAAGATGCTGGCAGACGATATATTTGAGCCTACGAATACTTCTTGGGCATCACTAGTTTTGCTAGCGAAGACAAAAAGATCAGAGCTCGAGATGCTGCGTCAACTACTGCCACCTCAACAAGCTGACCAGAAAAAGCGCGTTTCTCTTCCGCACATCGACGATGCCCTTATTTGCTTACATGACGGCATCTACATTTCCTCCATCGACCTTCATCTGCCTACTGAAAAACCTCCGTCGATGAACAAGTCCTCGAAAAAACAGCATTCTTCGCTCCTGACGGCCTCTACATATTTAAAGTCATGCCTTTAGGTCTTTGTAACACCCCTGCCACTTTAGAACGGATAACAGACTCCTTGCAGCGAGGCTACAAGTGGAAGACTTGTTTGCGTTACTTAGATGACATCATTCTTTTCTTGTCCACTTTGGAAAGCCAACTCTCTCGCCTTTCTACCATTCTCGAACTAATTCGCCGCGCCCGAATTCAATTCAACTCCAAGAAATACAACTCCGGCCACCGGGAAATCAAAGTTTTTGGACACTTGGTTAATGTTACCGGTGTCCAACCTGGCCCCGATAAGGTTCGCGTCGACCGTAGTTTTCTCACATCACATTCATATAGTGACGTTCGAAGTTTTATTGGCTTGGGCTTTTATTTCAACGTTTCAGGCAGAACTTCGCAGTGCTTGCTCGCCCTCTCACGACCCTGCTGAAAAGACGCACCTTTCTCCGAATCGCAGACCAAGCTGTAGCTTTCTCCGTGCTTATTGCTGCTATCACCAATCCACCCATCTTCGCCCATTTTAACCCGTTCTGCTCCTACCAAACTCCGCGCTGACGTTAGCGACCGCGTCATGCGAGCTATCCTCGTTCAGCGACACCACGGGCGCACAACAGTGATTTTTTACGTCAGCCGCCTGCTATTTACGGCTGAACAAAATTACTATATCACAGAAAGGGAGTGCACGGTGCTTCTTTGGGCCATTAAGAATTTCCGCCCTCATTTATTTTGGTGACCCTTTACAGTCATCACGGACCACCATGCCTTGTGCTTGTTTTCTTCGCTCTAATATTATACTGGCCATTTGAGGCGCTAGGCGTTGCGGTTTAAAGAATACTCCTTTTCCGTCTTTCACAAGTCTGGCCGGCTTCATTAATGTACAGACTACTTTTTCCGCCAAACTGTCGATTCTCCTACATCCATGGACTGTCACATCGGTCCATGCATCCAGAATTATCGGCATTTCTCCATATTGCCTACGAAAAGCACTTGGATTATGTGCTACGGTATATCATTCACCGTCTCACTACCGACCCCCCTTCATCCTACCTTCGCTATATTCGTACTTGAAGGGGGCGCACTGAACCGCCGCAATATGCGACGTGATGGCGTAGAGCTCTTGCTCTTCCGTCGAAAACATCTGCGTTCCACTATCCTGGGGCAATTTCATTACGCTCCCGCGGTTGGACACCTTAGTATGTCCCGCACGTATCACAGCGTGCGCCGACGTTTCTACTGGCCGGGTCTCTTTCTCTCCGTCCAGCATTATGTGACCGTGTGTGAGTTTTACCAACGCCTGAAGAAACCATCCGTATTGCCGTTTGGACTCCTGCAGCCCCTTTCCATACTGAGTGACCTGTTTCTTTCGTGCTGGCGTTGACTTGCTTGATCCCTTCTCTGTCTCCACCTCGGGCAACAAAGGATCGCCGTCGCGGCCGATCTTGTTATACTCTTGTCCATTACGCGCGCTATCCTGAATAGATCTGATTTGCTTCTCTACGACGTGATACTCCACCATGATGTCCCTCGTGAACTACGCACAGATCATGGTCACTGCCTCCTCTTGAGAATGTTTAACGAACTTTTTCGTCTGTGTACCGTCGATCACAAATTCACCACTGACCATCGTCCTCATACCAAGAGTTTCGTAGAACGCCTCAACCGCATGCTCACAGCATGTTATCAATGTACTTTTCTGAGAACCAGTGGGATTAGGACATTAAACTACTGTTTCTAACATTCATCTACAGCACTTCTCGTCCTGATAGCTCTGGCTACTCTCCTTTTATCTGCTCTTTAGCCGACACTCGTTACTCTGGTTCGACACATCACTACCTGCTACTGACGCCGCCGCCAGTGCTTACGCTCATTTCAGCATCGCCAGCGCTAATGATGATCGCCGGATAGCTTGCGACAGGCTCTCTGCCTCCCAAGGCTCTGAGGAATGCAAATACAACGGTCGCTACAGCGATGTGCACTATGCCAGCACAAGGCATGGTGGTAAGTGGTAATACTAAAGGGTCGTCCAAACAGACAACGGTGCGATTTCGTAATAGCCCAAACTAGCGCCAAGTACTACCTCCTGTGATAATTTGCTGACCTGTAGATGAGAGGTGGCTGGCACATGAATTACCCTTTAGCAGCCGTTGTATCGCTGAGCAAGGATAGCTGGAATGCAGTAGCCCCTTGCGTTAGTGCGGCGTTCGTTAGGGCGGAAGTGCTAAAATGGGCCAAGACGGGTGATTAGTGACAGCAGCAATAACCTCGGATAAAGCTGCAGCTTAGTCCAAGCCCCAAATTAAAGGTGCATCTTTTTTTCAGCAGGTCGGTGAGAGGGGGAGCAAGGGTGCGAAGTTCTGGACGAAGCGTCGAAAATAAGAACACTGGCGGATAGAACTTCGAACATTACTAGATGAACGTGGCGTGGGAAAAGCACTGACGGCGTGAAACTTTTTGGGGTCAGGCTGAACAGCGGCGGCATATACCAAGTGGCCACGAACTTTGATTTCACCGTTGCCAAAGTTAACGTTTTGGAGTTTAGTTGAATGCCGGCGAGGTGGAACAGTTCGAGAACTGTAAATGTGTTGGGTCCAAAGAAGAATGCTCCTGCCAACAACAAAAAAAAAAACATGATTGTGATTGGGCACAGAATATTGCAGACATTTGCCTATTTGCAACAATTAATAACTAGTAGCGGGAAGAGAACAGGCAATGTTCTGACACTGGCTGGCTGTGGTAACAGCTGACAGTGTTATTCAACATGTGCATATATTGGCCAACATTAGTGACGCCGTCTATTATAGCCACCCTTATGTAATGGCATATCCAATGCCGGTGATAGGCTAGATACCTCGGCCCGTCGTAGCCATCGTCTGATTATGGCGCTATCAATATTGTGTGAAAATTATATATGCAGGCCCAGTGGTGGCATCATTATAAAAAGGCATGACCAATATTGATCAGAAACGTAATACTCAAGGTCAGTGTTGGATGCGTTATAGAAGGGCACATCTGACGTCAGTGTTAGAATGGAAGCACTGGGCCAAAATATTTTGCCGGGCTTTTTCAACTAGGTAATAAAATTGATCAAGGCTCTTGCGCTATCTGGATGACACTTTCAGAGTATCGGAGCTCGCTGTATGCTCGGAGCTCTGATCGGGTTGCCACTGCACAACCCGTATAAATATTGCCAAAATGTCTCGCAGATGACCTCAGGCAGCATCTTTGGAGAGAGGTCTTCGCTGATGAACCCGCTCACAATGAATCACATGACATGACGTGATACCCGTCACTGCCGCGCTCCCTAGAAGTTTAAAAAAAATTAAAAGTTACCGTTTACTTTAAAGTGGTATTGAATTTTGTGTCTGCCGTTCGCTAGACACACTAATGAATATGCTATCGATGTTGCAGATAAGGCAATTTCAGCTATCATTAGTTTCGATATTGAGGGCACAGTTTTGACATATACGATATCATGCCTTTACCGATTGAACATTGTTCCCTAATGTCGCGCATTATTAGGTGGTAAGTAATGTCTTGAACCTGCATCAAACGGCCCACCAGTGTTCGTGTGCAACTGCATGGCAGCATGCATTGAAAGTGCTTTTGAGCCATAAATATCACTTTTAGAAAACAGGACTCGGATTACAGTAAGATCACCATGAGCCAGGATAACTTCGCATCAGCTTCTTCGTTCTGTTTCCGCTATACCCGAGCGGCTGAGTATTGGGTACAAATTATATTTTGTCCGATCAGCTGCTCGCATATTCTAAGTTTCAAGTATATTTCTAAGGTCTACAATACCGGCCTTGAGCTACAGAGCGCCGCCCAGTGACTTGCAGTGTGATGGTCAGTATAATGGATGCAAATCTTCTATATGTCCATTTGGTCTCCGATGACGAAATTTATTACATATGGCTTAAGAACGTGATTCCAGGCACTATAATCGTTAAAGCTGAAGATGTTTTCGACACTGAGTCGTCGACAAGATCTGAATAACTATATATACATGAGATATAAAAAGTGCCATTTGCTTCATTGCGACATTGAACTTTCATGGTAATCCTGATATAGCACATATACGTTTATATTGGGAATAATCCATAATGAACCTTTACAATCTTTTGAGGCATGTGGCCTCTAGGAGTGAAATCAGCTGCGTACTGATGACTTTCATTTATGCTTTGTCCTAACGCGCAATAATAATATTGGCGAGGATATGACGTTGATACCTTGTCCGGTGCCTCAAGTCCTCTCTTAATATATTCTGCTGGAAATAAATGTGGGCTGTGCCGGCATAGATCACGTAAAATGTGCTGTACTTCGAATACTTTAATGGTAATCCCAAACATAACCTTATTGTACTAGCGTTCACATTTTATAATGAAATGTTAACTGCAAAATAACCGGTGCATTCTCGGATAAACAATGACGAGAGCCTAGTAGAGGTGACGTAAAGCTAACGCAGTTAGCTTACGGGATGTGCCAGCTGTAAAGTCTAGAATTCTTGGGAAACTGCCAGCTTTTTTTCTTACGAATGAGATGTGCGTCGTGCAGGAGTGGTCACGGCATATAGTGACACCTTACAATTTATGATTGGTCACAAATGAATTTGTTGACCGTCAATTGTGACACGGCACCGTGCCATAAACCAGCACGTAAAAGCTACAATTACGGTTTTATGCGGCGGAAATTCAAGATACTGGCCATTTATTGTGCATACGTAATTAACACCGAATTCTGTGATCTCCCTGCTTCCACTTGAGGACGCGTGAACCTTGACGTCCACACGCAGATGTCCTCTGCGGAAGGGGACCTCGAAACTGATTTTTGTAATTTGTTCAATAGGACGATGAGCTCGAGATTAACTGAAATGTACTTTGCTCTCCTCCCTGAAGTGCACTACGAGTAAAAAGAGGATGTGTGGTGCAACCTTTATCAGTGAACATGTATACTGGTCGGATCCCCAGTGAGCTTTCAATCCATTGATGCAGACGTACTCTAATTCCACACATCATAAGGGCGTCAAAAATTGCCTCCGCTTGGGCATTGTGAAATGGTTTCTGGATGTTGAACAAGAGAGAAGCGTTTGGCTTCGAACGGCATTTACGTACGCTCTGCCGCAGGCAGCAGATCGACAGTGAAGTCCAGAGCAAAGCGGTTTTTGCGCAGGGCTGGCGTTGAGTTTTGGTATCTGTTATATTTTCCAAGGGAGGATTCTAGCTGCGTTATTTATTCGTTTCATTGTTACGCCAATTAAGCTTCCTCGAGCTGCAGGTCGGTAGGCATGCATGTCAGAGGAAATGTTTCTCGTATAGACCACCTGAGAATAATTAAATCAGGTTAAAGTTTCCTTTCTGCTTTTGCCACAGGTGGCAGAGCGAAATTTTTTACATGGGTTCCCGGTGAGTACTATAGAGCCTTTACGGGCTGAAAAGATGCGCTTTGACTTCCTGTAGCATAAATGGGACGTCCACAAGATGCCAAACAGTAGCCGAAGTACATCTATGTTGCGGGAGTACAGATATGCTGTCAGCAATCAGCCAGCAGAAATCGCTCGCAACTTAAACACTTCCCAACGAACGGAAACGATTGTGATGCTGCGGAACAGATGAGGGCGCTAAAACAGGAAGCCTAAATTGAGTTATAGTGATTTTCGAGTATCCAGCAGCTTGTTAAATGACCTTCACCCCGGTCTACTGCTTTTTACAGCATTCAACCCGCTTTTATTCATGCCTTGAAGCCCGCCAGCAAAGCCGATACATCATTCCTCCCGCGTTTTCTCTTTGCGCGCGTGCGGAATCGCCCGCAGCTTCGTCTAGACCACATCCACTTGGGTTATGGAGTTTGAGGCAGAAATGCTATATTGTGTGCTATATTTCCATAATCATAGGCTGCTCCACATAAGCGGAATATTGAGAAACTTACAGGTTTCTCCTAAATACCTTCGGAAAGATCCTACTCTGTGCAGCGTGGTTTCTCAGTTGGGAAATGGCCAAACCATCAAAACAGACACTATTCTTGGTATGTAGTCGCTTCCATATCTTCCCACAGCAGGATATCAACCCGCGAGTGATCACAGATCCCTTGATACATATCTAATTCAAGGTAGCTGCTGTGGATTTTTCCGCTCGAAAAGCCAATCCCATCATTCAGGAAAATACCTGCGTCTTCCAGAAATTTGGTAATATTCGAACCGCGAGTGTTCTTTACGGCGCTTTCCAAGTAATGATGATGCACATTGAAAGCTTCGACTGCAAATTATAGTGTGAAGTGTTGTCCAGACGTTAATTATAGTGTCGTGCAGTGCCAAGTCAACTAGATGGAATATAACCACTGATAATACAAGCTCTGTGCCCATTAAAGTTCAGAGATATAGTAGCATTATCGTTGATAAAGCCTCCAGAGCTGAATGTTTAATGTAAATCAGGTCGTGACGAATTCATCGTAGGTTACATTTGTTTCTCACTAGTTTTGTATTGAGATTGCGGAATTTCTGAACTCCTTAAAGGCGAGAACAAGGTGCCGTAATCGGTTCAAGTATTACAAGACTACGATCGCGGTACTAGACCATCCCCTGCGCATACTTAGAGCATTTCATTAAGATACCTCAGCCAGACGCATTCTCTACAGAACTGGTGGAGGTAACGGAAGTTGAGCCACGGTTCCTTTATTCTATTAAAGAGTTTATGATCAGCTCAATAGTGTCGAAAATTTAGGCAGCTATGCTAGCAATAGCCATGGACACAGGAGCAGTCAACAGTGGGATCTCTGTCAGCTGTATAAGCATAAACATTTTTTGGTCATCTATGCCAGACAAAGCGGGCGGACGCATTGCAAAACGCGCCGCAGAGATTAAATGCGCGTTTATAGAGGCGACCATGCTGCAGCAATATTATGAGGAATAGAAATATTTCTCAGTTGGACAGGCCTTGACAATGATTGCCGCGCCGCAGTGTGGCTCCCCTGTTCCTTATGTTGCCTTTTCGAATCATTTGCTTCTTTCAAGTTCTTCTCTATTCATCCTCAATGTATATAGCCCGCCTCGACAAAAACGTCAATGCAACTTCAATGAGCTAGTCGCCAAAGTGCGAGTGATCGCGAAAGGAGGGCCCCTGTTGATAGTAGGGGACTTTAACGCGCATCACACTGCATGGGGGTATAAATACACGCAGGTAAAAGGACGCGAACTATGGAACAGCATTCAGCAGAATGGCTTATTGCTTCTGACGGATCCCCTGAAACCAACCCGGCAGGGTAACAGCGTTTCGATAGACACATCTCCGGACTTAACTCTAACCGGAGGCTGCATTTACGCCACGTGGTGCAACACAGTTGAAAATTTAGGCAGCGACCATAAAATTATGGAAAACATAGTAGATAACGGCCCACCGGTCGTCCGCACCAAAAAGGCAACGTTGGTGAACTGGGAGGCTTTCCGAAATGGCCGCACAGGTGACGAGGAAGGCATAAGTAACATTGACGATTGAAATAAAAAGGTCATTCAGTCGGTCAACGAAGCAACGGAGGAGGTGGAGGTTGACGAAGACATTGAAGGAGTAGACCGTCACATGGTCAGGCTCTGGCGTAAGAAGAAGGATCTATAAACGAGACACACACAGAAAAGAGGGAATATAGGAACTTGCGCAGAGAATTGGCAGTGCTTAACAAAGAAATTGAAGAATATGCGCTCGTTTTAACGAGGCAAAACTGGGGCAGCATTTGTGAAAAACTGGACAGGAATATCGGGAAGGCAAGTACGTGGCACTTCGGCATCTTCTAGATCCCGACAAATCTAAACTGGAGGCCAGGCAGCAAATTCACAGGCTAATACATACCTTTGATGGGACCGCGGCTACTCTCATATCCCACGTCCGAGACCGGTATTTGAACTGTGCAGAGGGTACAGGCCAACAAATGCCTGATTACAAGGGCCAGGAAAACCCGGAGCTAGATAGCCCGATAACGGTTGCCGAAGTCCGGGCAGAAATAAATAGACTGAGAACAAAGACTGCTGCAGGTCCGGACAGAGTCAACAATCGAATGCTAAGAAACTTGGACGTCGCGTCGATCCGACACCTCGCAGCATTCATGCAGGAGTGTTGGGAGGCCGGTCGGCTGCCGGCGACATGGAAGGACGCAAACCTCGTATTCCTCCCGAAGCCGGGGAAGCGGCCGGGTTTCGAACACTTGCGTCGATCTCGCTCACGTCATGCGTGGGGAAACTAATGGAGCATGTTGTTCAGGCCCGGCTGAACCGGTTTTTGGAGGACAACGATATCTATCCGAACACCATGATAGGATTTAGACCGCATTTGGCCGCATGTGATGTCATGCTGCAGCTAAAAGAACAGATCATACACAATTCAACAGTAGACACCAGGGTGATCGTTGGTCTAGACGTGTCAAAAGCTTTTGAGAACGTGAAGCACTCAGCTATTCTGCAGAATCTTAGTGCTTTAGATGTTGGAGTTCGCACGTACAACTACATACGCGACTTCCTCAGCGATAGAACGGCAACTATCAATATGGGGGGACACACAGTAGAAGGTATTCGACTGGGAAACAAAACCACACCACAGGGATCGGTGTTGTCTCCGACGCTGTTTAATATCGCCATGATTGGTCTCCCCGCAAAACTAGAGGAAATCCAAGGGCTACATCATACATTATATGCAGATGACCTGACTCTGTGGATGTGCAGGGGCAGTGACGGTGAAATTGAACAGACACTCCAGCGGGCAATCGAAGTTATAGAAAGATACTTAGAATCGATCGGGCTCAGATGTTCGGCCGAGAAATCGGAAGCGCTCGTTCTCACGTCAATGCAATCGCCCCATCCTCGGCGTATAAAGCAGGATAACCTGGAAATAACACTCAGGGTCAACGGTAACGTTATACCAACGGTGGCAACCATTAGAGTTCTGAGATTACGAATTCAGGCCAACGGCAGGAACTCGGAAACGATACAGAGGCTAGACGCTAGCACCAGTCAAACCTGTAGACTCCTGAAGCGGATCGCAAACAAACATGAGGGCATGAAAGAAGCTAACCTCCTTAGGCTAGTCCAGTCTTTTATAATCAGTAGGATAGTCTACGTGGCGCCGTATTTACGGCTTCACAAGGCAGAAAAGGAGAAACTTGACGTTCTCATTCGTAAAGGGATAAAAACGGCACTAGGTTTACCACCCAGTACATCAACAAACAAGATTTTGAGACTAGGGGTCTCCAATACCCTCGAAGAGCTCATTGAAGCTGCAAGGACTTCACAATACCAGAGTACCAGAGACTGTTGCGCAGTCGCACTGGTCGGAGCATTTTGGAAAAACTGGGGTATGAGCCGCAAGCATGCTCCAGACGTGCAGAAAAAGTACCTAGACAGGTTAGGGACAAATTAAAAATACCTCCGCTCCCCAAAAACATGCACCCCGTTTACCATAAGAGCCGGAGGAGTGATAGAGCAACAGCGCTGCAAGCCCGTTTTCAGGGAAGACAGGACGTCTTATATACAGATGCCGCACAATGCACGAACGGTAGGGGACGTGTTTCAGTAGCAACTAGAGAAGACGGGGGCTCGGTAGTTTGCTGCAGCACCCGAATTTCGACCACAACGGAGGCAGAAGAGGTGGCCATCGCGCTAGCTCTAACACAACAACAGGTCAAAATTATAGTTACAGACTCGAAATCAGCGATTAGAAACTTTGACGCGGGCCGCATTTCGGCCATAGCAGCAAGAGTGTTGGCCAGTGGTTCACCACCGGAAGAGCAGGTCGCGCTCATCTGGACACCGGCGCACCAGGGGTTGAGGGGGAACGAGAAAGCGCACGTACTGGCCCGAGGATTAGCTACATTCCGGGATCCCAGTGACGACTTATGCGCAACCCCGTACCCCTTGCGCGATGAGGAGCCCCTGCAGTTCGGCGATGGCCTTAACACCTACCAAGATATCCTAAATTATTACAAATTCGGCAGATCAGTACTACCAAAAGCGTGTAAGCAACTCACCAAAAGCGAGGAGGTAATGTGGCGTAAGCTACAGACTGGAGTATTCCCGAACCCCCAGCTTTACAGCAAGTGGCACCCGGAAATTTTTAGCCCCAGGTGCAAACGTTGCAATGGCATAGCGGACATGATCCATATGATATGGACGTGTCCTAGATTTTTAGAACCTGACCGAACAGATGAGTCCTGGGAGGCACTACTTCTCAAGCAGGACGAAAAAGGGCAACGAGAAGTCATCCGTCTTGCCCTGGCCGCTGCTAAGATCCAAGGCATCCAGGTCGACGGCTGAGGGGGAGGACATGGTTGGGACAAAGCTTTGCCTCGGATCCTCACCAGCCTTTTGACGGGTGCAATAAATGTTATTTCTCTCTCTCTCTCTAACTTCTCCGGTGTTGAACATGTGCTCACTCCCAATTCGAAGATCAGTCTCAAAATGTTCAACAAAACCTCCATATTTGCCATAATATGTCGAAGAACATTCGATTCGGATACGAGAATAACAATTAATCAAGCCTTGCGGACATGCCTGCTTCGCCGGAGAGCAGCGTCTCTAACGTAGGATCCGACATTTCCAATGGCTTCCTTTTCTATCTCACTCATTCGAAACGACAGGGTTGAGTTTAAGGCTGATTTCATCTTGAACAGGTTATGAGTTCTCGCAATGTCACATACCCGCCGAGCAATTGGCGTCTAATGAAGTCGCGTGTTATAGCTAGAGCAATGCCTGTGCGTTTACAGTGCCAGTAAACGTCAAAGGTTCTTCTTGTTTCTTCAAATCTTCCACACCTCTACAAGGTGAATGTTGTTTGTTTCCACTCCTGTAATAGCCTGCATAGGCTGACAGTGTTAACAAATGGAATGAAAGGTGCTCCTTCAATTCGGCAGGCGACGTGTAGTTCACACGCAAACACACTGAGACGAAGGCCGACGAACTTGCAGTAACAAAACGAAAATTAACTTTATACGACACAAACACAAGATAGAGAAAACTTATTTTCACGAGACAAAGAGGCGACACACTTTACAAACGAGACTGAGCGAAAAACGAACTGCAAACTGAGCGAATCGCTCTGTTTACGACTTCTCAGTCGGGGCCTGCCTGCTACGCTGTCTTCTCCGAGCGGTCTTGATAAACGTTAATATCAGAGTTAGATTGGTAAAGCTCCCTAACATAGCGTGCATAATGTTCGGTTTGCTATACAAGCCACATGCACATACCATACCATGATTCTATGATAGTAACCTAAATATAAAATTTCACAGAGTTAAAAGTATCGCAGGTTGCCATTTTTTTATATTCCTCCCACATCCTCTAATCCCCTGAATGATTCCTGTAAGCCCATTTTGTTTCTTTCTTACCTGACATGTGGGTGATCTTACCTGTTCACGCGCAAATGATTGCGTCAAACCAGCCTAGTATTCCTTACCGCAGCAAATACCGCCATTCTGAAAGCATCCAAGCACTAAAACTCGTAGGCATTGATTTCTAATATCAGGACCGATATTTAGGCGAATATATCATTTATAATGTAGCGTTTTAAACACCAGTGCACGGCAGCTGCTGGGGAGGTGTATGCACAAATTTATTTTTCTGAAGACTGCAAACAGACCGGAGAAATGAATAATGAGTTGTGACGAATCGATAGGAGCTTGGAGCTACTATGCGGCATCAGTGAGCATCGTCGATTCTATAACGAATCTGTCAGGCAGCGTGCGGGAGTTCTCATTGCGGCTCAGACAACTAAATGACACAAAGAATGTTAGCAATAGAAACAGCGCTGAACAAAACTGAATAGTGAAGCATCGACAGCACACTTTATAACAGTGAAAACATTCACAGCAATCAGAACCGCGTCTTGTAAAGTTCGTGTGACAAAGGAATGTCTGCCAAAAGATAGTGATAACTCGAGAAGGACAACTCATGCCTTAGGACACTTACAAAGGATCATCGATGTGCCGCTACCTATTATTGTGCCTCGTTGTTGAACATTCGGGAACTACTTACATGTTTGAGTCGCGTTTTGTATTGAACTACTAGTGAACGTTGCGCCAGATCTAAAGACAATGGCTGTAGTGAATGAACAAACCGACTCAGGAAACCTGAATAGCGAAGTAGCTTCTGAATTGTGAAAGCATAGTTGTTGTAATGTGTTCATAGAGAGGCTTGAAACAAAAGACAGGGGCTTGACTACCTCATTATTATATTCAAATTTTACTTTAGGGCAATCTATGATAACCAACATAGTGGAATGAATTGTTTCTTTTTTTACTCTATGCGGTGGTCTTCGTGAACATCTTTTTCAAGTTAGGATTTATGAACTGTTGAGACAATGTTTATGCGGATAATTTTGCAATGAGGACGTCATTGTAAGATGTATTTCCCAGTTGACGCTTAGAAGAGCTCTACACGTAGCACTGCCAAGATCTGTGAATACCAACAACATATATATAGCTAGAGCTCTACATAACTGGGTAACATGTAAGGCAACAAAATTGCACTTGGATATTCACAGTCTCCAGAGTCGCTACATGGTGAGCAGTGCGAGTACGCCTACTGACGATTAGTGGCCGTTAACCGTCAGCTTCATGCATTCTCTGCTCTTCGCTTTGGTGGCTTTTGCTGTGGGACTAACTCCAACGAATGGGGACTCATTTGAAGAATCAGCAGAAGATGAGCTAGTAGACCCAGATGACTTTTATTACTATATGCCCTTGGCATTCAAGATAGCCAATAAAGACGAACGCAAGTTGATCTGTGTTTCGAAGATCACCAATATTACTACAAGTGTAAGCAAAGTTTCTTTATTGATGCGATCACAAGAAAAACGTATGGGTCAGTGGGTGCTTAATATGCGAGAGTTGGTATGGTGGAAACGATGTTTCTCTGCATTTCGGCTGATGTATGCTCGTCCAAACGACGTCATCACCAAGTCTCATCTTGATTCGTTAGGCAAGTAATCACCGATGCCCTAGCAAGACCTATGCCACCTAAAGGGACACTGTAGCGGTTTTCAAATGTGCCAATACTACACATTTTTTAAGCAGATTTTTTTGTTGATCTTGTCTGTGAACTTATTTTTTTTTTTTATTATGCATAAAACACTTGCACAATCGCCAACTGAAAGCGCGCAATTCAAAATTCCCGCGTCCACGTGACTACTACATAGGAGGAAAATGCGGTGAGAAACCTCCCTTCTACGTCCGTCGTGACGTCACTGTGAGGAGCCGCCAGCATTCAGGGCCAACGGAGGGAGCCTTTGTCGTGCGCTGTTCCTCGTCTTGCGTGCGTTGCTGATGTACAAAATACATCAACTTAGTTTGATTTGGTTTGGTTTTGTGAGGTTTAACGTCCCAAAGCGACTCAGGCTACGAGAGACGCCGTAGTAGAGGGCTCCGGAAATTTCGAACTCCTGTGGTTCATTGTTGCACACCTGATAATGCACAGCTCTGCATGTGTTCGGTTGCACGAACTGCTGTGGACGCGATGATGTAGCCCTCCATTGTCAACACCTCGCGACGCAATTGCGGTGCGGATGCAGTTTCAAGACTACCAAAGGAAACATTCGACTTGAAGCATTTTCTTGACTGTGACTACATGTAGTTTCTATACGGCATTTGTCAAAATGGCGTAGCTGAACCCTGACGCGGTTTCTTCTATTTCCTCGCACAAAAGAGTCGGACCAGTCACCATATCCTAGAAATACAGTTATTAAAGGAAGAAAAGGGAGGCAAGGCTTGTACTTCATAGTTTCATTACTTTCAGACTATTCAGATCTCATTTATATGGGAACCGTTGCGTTAAGCGTTGATTGCGATGATCCGTTCATGGAGAGCAATCTTGCGATGGAACAGGCAGACAGTATCGGCGCGTGGTTGCAACCGCTTGTCTAGCTTTCTTTTCTTTTTTTTTTTTTGCGCAAAAGCTCCGCGCAACGGCTATTGTGAAAACACGGACAACTCATCATCAGCATGCGCTGATGATCTTTGCGAACGAGCAGAAGGCTAAGAAGAGCCCACTGTTGTGTCGCAGCTAGGTTATGAAGGCATTGCGCGATCGTTCCCAGCACGACACGTGCCTGATATGTTCGTGGAACCTTTACGGAAGTTTTATTAAAAGATGAGGCGTGTACCGTTCAGCAGCGTATAGGCGCATTTAGGTAAGGAGCGCTCAGAGCGAGGTTTCCTTCGATGCGTCCAATCAAGCTATCATCGAAGTGGTTCATATATGGCCTAGTGATTTCCCATTGCTGCCTTATCATTTTACATAGTCCTGTCTGGTTTGGAGATGCACATTAAGTTGGAAATGAAAACGACGAGTCTCTTGTAAGAAAACACTTTTCAGAACATGGTTTTCTTATGAATGTATGGGTGTGGCGAAGCTGCAGCTTGACTTTAAACATACGTCAGGCGTCAATTCACTAAATATGTATTGTGAGCGTACAATAAAAGGGAAAGGCTCTCTTAGTCCGCTAAATGTCCTATCACTCAAGCAGCATTTTGCGCGCATTTGACCCAGTCTTCAACACAATGGCTCAGTCAATATGACTGCATTGCATGCATTGCAGAACTTGACAATCGCGCTTCGCTTATTGTTCATTTCTCTGAGGCAGCTGTGTACTGCTTCACCGTTTATAAAAAAATTCTTCGTTTCCCCAAGATACCACAACTGGCACTCAAAGTAGAATTTGCTACACCAAGCCTCCTTGGGTCGTTTTTTCACAAGAATGACTTTTCGGGCGGGGTTGGAGGCCTGACACGGAGGTAGTCGACCAGGGCATTGCTCACTGCTCTACTTTCCAACGAATATACGCGCCGAGGTTTCGCTTAGGGCCATGTAGTCTCTGCTAATTTTGAGACACACCAGTTTTCAAACTGCCTTGCTCTAACCAAAGCAAGTTCTCATGCGAACCTACGCTCCCCACCACGGAAGTGCTACATCGTTTGTGGGTGCATCTAGTACGGATACATGAGGTGAAAATACCGATGGTCATTTGTGTGGAAATGGCGCGCCATATGACATTCCCAAAGCCGCAGAGAGCTGCGATCAGCACACAGCGCAGCGAACGAGCCGCATCGGCAGCTTCCCCGATCCTCAAAATGTCGTCACGCAATGTCTGGGCCAATCACAGGCGGCGGCGCGACCCGAGGCGAGCCCCGTCGCGCGGACTGCGTATTTCTGCTGAAAAAAAAAAAGGCCATTTCTGCTTTTTTATGCCTAATTTCAACTTGATATTAGAGTTCGCATGATGAAAAGCGTCAAATGTCAGCCAAAAATTGCGTTTTGGCTGGCGAAAAAAATTCTAGGGGTCATGTAAGCGGCTAGCAGTCTCTATTCATGAAGGTGCAGGGCATAGCGATACCTAACTACCGACGTCGCAGCACTCGTTTTCTAACCTTGCGAGCTTTAAGAGGGTAGTAGTATGATCAGCTCCAGGGACTCCTTTTATTGATTTTTTAGCAACGTACAAAGACGAGTGCGTTCCCTTTGGATTTCATCGTACCGTGGGGGCAAACAACTCCTTCGTATTAATGGATACTAAATACCAAATATACCACCATGCCATAGCACGCTCGATATGTACTACATCTTTTCAGGGAGAGAATCCCATGACTGTAGTAATATCCTACGAAGGCTATGGTACTAAACTTCCACACCGTGAAAAAATGCCACGTCTTGGAACATGCCGTCGCAAATCAAGTCGGGTAAGTAAAATGTTCGTTTAGAAGTTTCTTTGTATACTTGTTGGCTCTTTGTAAGACGTTTGAGCCCAAGGAGGTTTCCTTCTGAATCATACCGTGGAGCTCGTGTTTCATTCGCGATATTCCAAACCTTTTGGAGATAAGAAGAGATTTGGTCCGGCGCTTTCCAATGGACAGGCCTTCTACACACAAAAAAAGCGTGCCTCGCTTCAGGAATTTAATTAAAACTACCTAGCCAGAAAAATGTAACGAAGTCTGCGGGCAGAAAACTTTATTAAGCAGATTCTTTGCATATATCGTCTTTTTTCAGGATTTCAATGGAAAAGCATCATTCTTTAAACATTGCAGCAAACTTAAAGGCTGAGCTATATCTATTCAGAACGATTACTCGCCGGCTACTTTAAACAGACGGAAGGTGTTGTGGAAGAGTACAAAGACGAAAATTTGCAATGCCAGAAAGTGTTTCTTGTTCACGACAAATTGCACATCGGCAGTGACGTGTTTGTCTGGGACGAGACGAAACAAGAACGCTAGTTAATTTCAAAAATCCTCCAAGCAGCTTGCACATGACCCATCCCGAATAAGCCCTTGTTAGGCTTCTAAACATAAATGCCCAGAGTATTGTAAATAAGACAAGCCTACTTGAAGGAGTTCTTTTATCCTACAACCCACACATCACCATCCTTACTGAAACTTGGTCGCGCAGTGAAGTCAGCAATGACGATCTAGTTCCGCCAGCATTCAACATTTTTTTGTAAAGACAGACCAGCTAGGGGCGGTGGTGTAGCTGTAATATCCAAATCGGACATAGAAGCCGTTCTTCTTCCAGATGTCATCATCATCATCATCAGCCTGATTATACCCACTGCAGGGCGAAGGCCTCTCCCATATTTCTCCACTTAACCCGGTTCTGTGCTAGCTGCATCCACTTGACCCCTGCGAACTTCTTAATCTCATCCGCCCACCTAACTTTCTGTCTCCCCCTGCTACGCTTTCCTTCCCTTGGAATCCAGTTTGTTACCCTCAGCGACCATCGGTTATCCTCTCTTCGCACTACATGTCCTGCCCATGTCCATTTCTTCTTTTTAATTTCCACTAGAATGTCATTACCTTGAGTTATTTCTCTGACCCACTCTGCACGCTTTCTATCTCTTAATGTTACCCCTACCATTTTTCGTTCCATAGCCCTCTGGGTTGTCCTCAACTTAAGTAGAACTCTCTTGGTTAGCCTCCACGTTTCAGCCCCATAGGTGAGTACAGGCAAGATGCAACTGTTGTACACTTTCCTCTTGAGCGATACCGGTAAGCTGCTAGTCATAATCTGCGAGTGCTTGCCAAATGCGCTCCATCCCAATCTTATTCTTCTTGATATTTCCTTTTCATGGTCTGGATCTGCGGTTACTACCTGTCCTAAGTAGACATATTCGCCTACTATTTCCAGTATTTCGCTACCTAATGTAAACTGCTGTTCCTTCCATAGGCTGTTGAACATTACCTTAGTCTTCTGCATATTGATTTTCAAGCCTACCATTCTACTTTTTCTGTCTAGGTCATCAATCATTATTTGCAGTTCATCCCCCGAGTTGCTTAGCAAGGCAATGTCATCAGCAAATCGCAGATTACTGAGGTATTCTCCATCTACCCTTATCCCTAACTGCTCCCATTCCAAGTCTCTGAATACTTCCTCTAAACAAGCTGTGAATAGTACTGGGGAGATTGTGTCTCCTTGCCTAACACCTTTCTTTATGGGAATTTTATTGCTTTCTTTATGTAGAACTATGGTTGCTGTGCAGCCACTATATATATCTTCCAGCACTTTCACGTACGGCTCGTCTACCCCCTGATTTCGCAATGCCTGCATCACCGCCGAGGTTTCAACTGAGTCAAATGCTTTTTCGTAATCAATGAATGCTATGTATAAGGGCTGGTTATATTCCGAGCATTTTTCTATCACCTGATTGATGGTATGGATATGATCGATAGTAGAGTACCGTTTCCGAAACCCTGCTTGATCCTTTGCTTGATTGCAGTCTAAGGTTGTCCTGATTCTATTGGCGATTACCTTAGTAAATACCTTATACGTAACAGACAGTAAGCTGATTGGTCTGTAATTTTTAAGGTCCTTAGAGTCCCCTTTCTTGTGAATGAGGATAATGTTTGCATTCTTCCATGCTTCCGGTACCGTCGATGACACCAGGCACTGCGTATACAGGGTGGCCAGTTTTTCTAGCACGATATCCCCCCCGTCCTTCAGCAAATCTGCAGTTATCTGATCCTCTCCAGCTGATTTCCCCCTTTTCATAGTTTCTAGTGCTTTCTTGACCTCGTCCTTCGTCACTGGTGGAACGTCTGACTGTTTTTCCCTACCGCCAATCTCACTACGGTCCTGACTACTTTGGCTACTGTAGAGATCTGTATAGAACTCCTCGGCTACTTTGACTATCTTGTCCATATTAGTGATGACGTTGCCCGCCTTGTCCCTTATCGCGTACATCTGGTTTTTGCCTATGCCCAATTTCTTCTTTACCGCTTTAAGGCTTCCCCCGTTCTTTACAGCATGCTCAATTTTCTCCATGTTATACTTCCTTATATCGGCCACCTTGCGCTTATTGATTAGCTTTGATATCTCGGCCAATTCGATCTGGTCTGTTGGATTGGAAGCTTTCATACTCTGCCGTTTCTTAATCAAATCTTTCGTCTCCTTAGACAGCTTACCGGTATCCTCTTTAACTATCCTACCGCCTACTTCCAGATGTAAAAGACGTTGAATGTTTATGAACCTATTTGGGCATGTTCTCGTATTCTATGCAGTATATAGATCACCAGAGTCGATTCCCTACCTTCTAACAAACCTCGGAGATCATATGAGGCATTACAGTAAATAAAAAATGATATTGGTAGGTGATTTAAACTTTCCCAGCATTGACTGGAACCGCTTCATTTCCAAGGCCGACTCTGCAAATGATTCCAACACTTTGTTTGATATCATGTTTGAAAATAATCTCGCTCAAATTGGGAATGCGCCTACGCGTGTAGGCAGTTCATCCAGTTCTGTCCTTGATTTGGGTTTTCGTGATCGCTGTTTTTATGATTATGTTGTATCGGTCGATTCCGGCTTATCCGATCATAAAGTGGTATCTGTTTGCTTGTGACTTGTTTCCAAATGTGTAAAAAATGATCCAGTGGCGAAAACAGTGAATGATTTTGAGCGTGCCGATGATGATGCCATTTTAGCTTACTTGGATGCTCAGTTTGCTGACTTCGCTGACGATGCTGCTGCTGTTCTTTGGAACAAATTTAAGAAGATATGCCACTTTTGCTTGAGAAATTTTGTGCCTGATAGAACAAAAAGAACTGCCAAATAGACACCATGGATGAATAGGCATATAATACATTTAAAATGGAAGGCCAAACGTCTACAAAAGAAAAGAACAGCATCTCATGCTTTCAGCGAAGCTCTCGCAGCTCTTTCCGATGCCATTGTACGGGCAAAGTCTTTTTATTTTAACACTACTCTCCCGAACTTTATTTCTAAGGATCCTCAAAAGTTCTGGAACTTTATGAAAGAAAAGTAAAGGAGTGTACAACGAATATCCCATAACGGTGCAGTATTAACTAATCCTAAGAATATTGCGCGAAACTTAAACCAATATTTTCACAGCGTTTTCTCCGCGCCTGCCGGACCTACATTTTCAACGTTCACCTCGCATTTCCTCAATGTTACCAATTTGATTTCACATGAAGGGGTATTGAACATGCTACTTAGGCTAAAAGTTAAATCTTCTCCAGGACCTGATGGTATACCAGGCGCATTCCTTCGCCGTTTCGCTGAAACGCTATGCCAATTCCTCGTTTTATTATTTCGAGCTTCCATTAGAACTGCATTTATACCTGATGACTGGAAAACCGCGCGTGTGGTGCCCGTCCCGAAAAGGGGTTACCCACTTCTTTTGTCTAACTACCGCCCAATATCTATATTATGTTCTTCTTGTAAAATTATAGAACACATCACAGCTAACCTCATTTCAAAGTTTCTTCAAGATAATAACATTTTGTCGCAACACCAGCACAGTTTTAGGAAAGGGGTTTCTATGGTTACACAGTTAGCCACCTTATTTCACTTTCTAGCTTCCGTAGTAGATAGGACCGGCCAAGTAGACTTAATTTTCTTAGATTACAGCAAAGCGTTCGACTTAGTGCCGCATAACAAACCAATCGAGAAACTTCAAATGATAGGATTGCCCGATTTTCTTGTTGTCTGGGTATCGATGTATTTAATGCAACGCAAACAGTATGTTACAATTAACAGAGAAGGCTCTTATGCTCTTCCGGTCACATCTGGTGTCCCTCAGGGCAGTGTGCTTCGACCGCTGCTCTTTTTGGTATATTGTAACGATATTGTTGATGTGGTTAATGAACCTGTGCAGATCCGTATGTATGGAGATGACTGCATTATTTTTCGTGAGATCCGGTCAGCTGACCATCAGGCAATTCTAAATACGACCCTTAACAATATTCTCACATGATATTGTAGATGGGGTATTAAACGTAACTCTGAAAAGACCGTCTTGCTAAGTGTTACAAGAAAACTTCATCCATTAAAATTCTCTTTCTTTCTGGGTTCAAGTCCAATTGCTGAAGTTAGCGAATACAAATATCTTGGTGTGACATTAATAAGCAACTTAAGCTGGAACACGCACATCTCCAACACTTGCTCGTCAGCATTTCGATAACTTTGCTTGTTGCGCCGTAAACTAAAGGATGCACCCCTCCAAGTTAAAAGGTTACCATACGAAACCTTTATAAGGACTAAATTAGAGTATGCCTGTATTTTATGGGACCTATACTATCACCAACATAAACGCACTAGAACGAATAAAAAAAAAAAGCTGTCTGATTCATGTTTTGCATTACAGTCGCACTGTCTCTGTCTCTGCACTAATGCAATCGAATTTAATACCTACCCTTCAGTCCCGGAGAAAATGTCTTCGATTAAAAGTTTTATTTTTATTATTTAATCATAAACTTGGAATAAATCCTTCATCGTACCTAATACTATCGAACGCCAGACAAACCCGGCACTCCCACCGTCTTTCTCTGACCCCGTACTTTGCCAAGTCTAGCTTATTTCAACACTCTTTTTTTACGCAGACCGTTAATGATTGGAACAGCTTGCCAGCCTCCTGCCTACAGTCTCTTGACCTGATAAATGACCATGTTTAGCATAATTTCATGCTCTGCGATTATCATTTTTCATTTCCTGCTGCTTGTGATCTGTTTCGTTTGCATTTTGATGTTGCGGATCACTGTAATAATTTGTTTTTAATCCACTCCTGCTTCGGTCTCACGGCCTGCAGTATGTAATAAATAAATAAAAGATATATATATATATATATATATATATATATATATATATATATATATATATATATATATATATATATATATATATATATATATATATATATATATATATATATATATATATATATATTTATTTCTTGTAATTATTCACAAAACGAACTGTCCACGGCAATGCACAGCCTTCTGGCAACGTGTTCAATTCAGCAAAAACGCAATTAGTGATTGTATGAAGCACTAGGCCACTTTGGGCGAAGAAACAATCTTTTATACTGTAAGGTCTTATTGTAGCCGCCTTGACTAATATCCGAGAGATCTACCAAGTGAGAAATCAGAGATGTGAGAAGCGCTGTAAACTGCTTATCGCCTGTCTTTAATTTCGTTTCCGCAGTAAACTTTTGCTAATAGAATACTAATTATGTATTTGCCACAACCGAATTTTCGCAATAGAAATAATAATAATGGCGACTGATGCTTTAGAGGGTTTGTCATTTCTCAAAGATTTTTCCATCATTGCAGCTCCTAATGTGTAAAAGCAAAACACATTGACCTCGTTGTTGAATCTCAGTGAGCGTGGTTTAGGCGCTGTCAAAGGAGCCTAAAACGAAGTTGGCATTCGATGAAAGTCCGTCGATATTAAGTGGATGGCATCACTACTAAATTAGGCATGATGGAGAGTACCTGAGTTTTACCGACAGTAGGTACAGATTAAGAGGTCCGGGAGAACTTTATATCTGGAATATTGTGCCTGCTTGACGGACAGCTATTATCGGCTTTAATACTACCGGTTAGTCTCCACCATATAGCTGGTTAAGACCATGGCACCAATCTCCAACTGATACCCAGGTAAAAAATAGTACGAAGTCCGCACTGGCTACTTTTCCTCCGCCGTCTCTGCTGCTCACCGCATAGATGCTGAGCCTCTGCAGCTACTGATGCGTTGCAGTCGCCTTTTTGCTAGTGATATTTGCTACTATATGTTTGACACACACAATGTGAATTTAGGCTCTTTTGCAACCTGACACGGGAATCTGACTCAATGCTTCGCATGCGTGTCTGGACGCAAGCTCACGAATGTGCATCAAACATAATCTAATTCTAACCGGAAGCCACGAAAGGTGAAATCAAGGCCACGTCATGTCCTGAGAAATAAGGCCGCAAGCGCGGGTTTTCTTCATTTACTGAGATCGTAGAATAAAGGCGCTCGACAAGTGGAACCGCGTAGCCGCGTTCGGAAATGCCATAAGCGGAATAAGTAGCACACCAAGTTTTACGGACATGATCGGTAAATGAGGCAGCAGTCTGCCATTGTTTATATCTTTACGTACAGCTAATTGAAAGAAAGTGTCCGCGTTTGTTAAAAGTACCTTACTGCGTGGTTCGGATGGGGCTCGTTTGAACGAAGAGCCGTCGCTGTAACCATAGTTTGTTCTTTTTATTGCAAATGTAGAAAGAAGGAAAAGAAAATGTACGGGCCTGCTTCCTGTAGCTCAGCCACCTCCGCTTCCTTGTGTGGACAGAAGAGAAAATAGAGAAGAAAGAAAGAAAAAAGAAGAAAGAGAGAAAGACGCGCGTCACAACAGCCGTCGTCCACCACCGAAGCGATAGCAGGTGCAATGGCGGCCTACAATAAATACAAATCCGGTGGTAGGCTAGCCCACGCTTCAACAAAGCGGCGGTGACCTACCAGTTCCAGCTCCGTAGGGCCAGGAACAACCACCCATCCTCCTCGTTTAACCCTAGTTTGAGAGGAAAGTTTCAAGGACTAGTGAGAAACAGATTGAAAAAATATATGCACGATTTTTTTACCCTAAAATATCGCGCAACATATTTTGTGCAGCGTTCAGAATGTTATCATACCATTTGACTTTCCACTTAGCATCCATCTATTAGTCAAGTTCGAAGCTAGTTTACCTTTCGCATTCGAACTAATGACTTAAGTACATACACCCATCATCAAAAGTTTAGAGCCCAAGGGGTCGGTTTCTAATCCGTCTAGTGGCGCCCCTCTAGGAATCGAAGTCGTTCACTATGGAAAAGGTAGGACGAAAATTCTCCTTACCTTCAGTAAAGCTGGAACTCGGAGAATGCATTACGAACCGTACGATATGTCTCAAAGGCATATCGTACGACTACTAAATAAAGTTCCTGACTGACAGCTTTAAAGGTAAACAGGGGCGTTGGTCCCCATGGCAACCATGTTGCAATGACGCTACACAAAGAGAACTAAGATATTTTTCTCACATGCCCGGCGTGGCTGCGTCAGGATGATTAACAGCTATGGTCAACTAGTGACTATAGTTTGAGGGAAGTGTGCAACAGAATCGTGGCCGGGAATATGAGCCGTTGAAGGCTTTCGGCATGAAATACGCCAAGGTAGCCAAGAAGGAGCGGAAGCAACTGCTTCGCAGGCAATTTCAGCACGGCTCCCCCGACGCGGCGCTCGAGTGCCTTATCGCGATAGGTAAAAGGTTAGTCAAGTGACGTTTCCGAACGGCGGCAACAGCGTGCTTTTTCTTGCCGCGGTCGCAGCGGTGCTGATCTCCGAAAAACCAAGAGCACATCACACACAAAGCGTTTCGGCGCAATGTCGCAAAGTGAGCAGGCGGTACGTGCCGGAATATATATCAGCGCGATGAAACACGAACGTTCGCCGAGAAAGACGGGAAGAGAGTGATCAAGTGAGTCCTTGTCCTCTCGTAGTATTTATAAAGCCAGAAATAAAGATTAGCCCTCCAAATTGGAAGCGAAGCGCTTCTCACCGCATTTGATTCTCTAGCGGACTAACGGCCTGTTTATAAGACATCAATGGACGTTACTCCCTGCGTGGGCCGGCTTTTATTTCCTTATAGAGTAGTGTGGGGGGTCAACCGGAACACCACGTTTAACAATGCTATTTGTATTCACAGACTGCTGAACGAATTTAAATGCCCGCCCCTTTAAATGGTCTTCGCCGCAAGGTCTATTTTGAGCCGGTATACTGCTTTCACTCCAAATTATCATCTGGCCCCGAACAGTTTTCCCATAGAACATGCTCCCTTCAATAATATTTGCTGCAGAAACCCGCCTATGACAAGTTAACGCAGGAGCATTGTACCCATCTCGGACAGCCGCTAATAGAGACAAGGGACCACATTTGTGTCAGCAGAACAGAGCACCGCCGCCAGTGTAGCAAGGGTTGCCGGTTCGTCCAGTTTGTTTCGGGAACCTGGCTGCACCCCGGGAAGACCCCCTTAGAGATGCAGCTAAAGGGTTTGCCGCTTCTTTGTCAAATGAAAAGAAAGGCCTGTACCAAGTGACAACATGCCTTACCGTTGTCATATTGTCTCTGTCCATTGAAATAAGAGAGTGCAATTGGGACATCGAACTCGAACGACCTGAAAGCATAATCTGCGCGTTTAAGTAGCAAACAATTATACATGGATACGCACACTTCTCGCTGAGCAGGAGAGACCTTCATACGAGGTGCGGCCAATCATGAAGATTCATTTTTTGTGCAGGTTCCCCCAGCTCAATCTCATATTTATGCACTCCTGCATCAACACACTTGTCATCTCCTCAGCCCAAACCACCACAACTGTCCCTTCGATATTTTACCTGCGCTGCGACAGGGGACGAGGAACAAGGAGAAACGACAAGGCAAGCGCTCGGACTGACAACTGAAGGTTTAATGAAACATACACGGAAACATACATGTCTCGTCGTCTCTTTTTGTTCCTCTTCCGCTGTCGCAGCACCGGTAAAATATCGAAGATGAACCAACTAGCTCAAATCTCTGTGTTACTACAACTGTCCTTGTGTAGTGAGCTTCGACAGCCCATGTTTATTTAGACCGTGAGGTCCTCCCGCCGTCTTACACCCAGGCACTCAAGGCTGATCGCCCGTACTTTCAAAACTTCCTTCCTTAAGTCCGAGTGCAAGTCCACTCGGTGGCGACATGATGGCAAAAGCTCTGCTCGTGCTTTACCGTGTAGTATCTGATGAATCGCGGCGATGAAGACTGATAAGAGCCATAACAGAACTAACGGGAAGAATGTTTGGCTCCTGGATTGCTGTAGCGATTCGAACAATTTGATGGCGGTCAGCGTGGTTGCGACTGGCCATCGCACGGCCCGCCGTATGTTTCAGGACCCACCCTAATGGAGCACCGTATGTCCCGACACCATAGAGTAGATGCTGCGGCAGCCATCCTCGAGACGTAGCCGGATACTCTACCCGGCGCTATTGCATGTGTCCACCTCTGTCAACGTTTGTGCCGCCCTGAAGGCTTATTAGCATAAGGTAATGCTTTTTTCGCTATATCACCCGACTAGTAGGCGACGTTGCACGCATCGGTTTCCAAACCCTTGGGCTACAATCATCATTTAACAGCATTGACTGGTTATTGTTGCCGCGGAAGAAACCACTGTGCGTGGAGTTTCACTCTTCGGATTATAGCACGCCTTATGAACCAATCTCTAGAAGGTGTGGCCATCAACGTGAAATTGCCTATCAACCGCTTACCCAGAGAGACACTAAATCTGTGGATATCAATGGTATGAGTTTCTCTTGACATTATTTATTACCGAATCTATATTCCCCAGTGTTTGATAGTTCGTGAAGGTTGCATTATGAAAATGTTGTTCGCTTGAAATGCAAACTCAAAGAGTTTGCTGTTTTCTATTCATTTCAGCCAAATTCCTGGCGCTCATGCACGGGTTGGGCAGAGGTCCGCAATAAAAAATTGGGCAAGGCCAAGGTTAACGACGGTCCCGTATGCGTGTAAGTGCAATATATGTTATGTTCGCCGCAAAACATAAATTGTCTTGCATGTGAATGTCATCGCTTTTTGCGCGTTATATACAAGATCGATTTCTGTCGTCTCAGTAGGGTTTTAAAGCAAAAGGCCCATATGTAAATTCTTATAAAATCAAGAAGATATGATAATGCACACATTAAGCATATCATGCTTGCTCAAGAGTTTTAGGCTAGCGAAATAGAGCAATGGTACACAGTAACAGATGAAGTTATGTGATGTTAGGAAGATAGTGAGAGACCGGAAAGCGTGGCGTGACATGGTCAATAGGGTCACGAAGAGTCGGACACGACTGAACGACTGAACTGAACTGAACACAGTAACAAGGATGGGCAGTTATCTTAATTCCCCCTAATGACATGTATAAATGAAGAAGGTACACATCAGCGACCCTGTACCAATCCATAATGACCAAATAGTTGTAGGTTTCTAAAGAAGTGAATCTGCAGCAAGTAAAAGCGTAGTATAGTGTACTCACAGTGGAAACTAGTGGACGGTACGCGTAAGGTAGGCAGAGAACCAAGGAGCGTGCGACTATGGCATACATTCTAAAGAAAAGTCGAGTGAGCTGTCAGAACATTTTACAAAAATAAGAAGCAGGGATATCTTATTTCGAGAACTGAAAGCTTTAAGTGATGCAGACCGACACCACCCGCGGAATAGGAAATGAAATTGACTTTATACAATGCGCTTAACTGAGTATTGTGCATGCGAGTGAACTCGAGAGAATACGCTGTAGCGATGCAGCGGCTGTAAGATCTCTAATTGACATAGGCGTCGAAAGAGAAGAAAGTTACGAGGAAGACGCCAACAAGAGATGAAATTCGAGCTGAAAAAACACGAACTCAAAATCACGCAGGAGGTCAGATATTCAGCATTAATTGTGAATGACAACCTTAGTATTTGCGACATGAACTGCTATCTGTCAGCCATCAATATGAAGACCTCAGCTTAAGTGAATCGCAGAATGTGTAAGAGGACATACCTGTAGGCTTTCACAGATCGTGAAAGATGTGAATAATAGAGGTCAAACGTAATATCCAATATCACCAGGTGGTGAGCAGAACAAGAACTTCCAAGGGCAATGACTACCCTACTGAAAAAGTTGTGTGAAGCGATACCTTCACAATTTCTCACACAATCTCACTCAATTCACATAAGAAATCACATACAAGTCGCATATAATTGCATAAGGTCTCATAGCTTTTTGCACATTATCATAAATTATGTACAATATTTTATGATAATGATGTTAACCGCATTAGAGTCTATGCGATTAGTTGAGATTTTATGAGGTTATTGCGCCGTAGAACTTTGGGTTTTTCAGTAGGGTAAGTTCCAGGTTTTGACAGAAGGGTTTATAATATGGAACTATTCAAGCAAGCTCATAAAAAGAGGCAGTCTGGCTGCGTTGAAGCGAAAACTGCGCTTCAGTAAATATGACATATATCCACAGATATAGAAAGTGCGCGAAATGTTATCACATTGACAAAATAGTTTATCAGCCGAAGTACTCTCACAATATCTGCACAGTTTGTGGTGGCAGGACATTAAGTGAGGCAGTGAGCAGAAATTGCAAATCTTTCCCGTGATAAATTTGGAAGTAAAAATACTTTAAAAGCAATGCAGGGGGAATAACATGGGGTTATCATCGGGTGAGAGTAGATTTGTAAAATGGGCGGGGTATCTTGCTGTGAATCTCGCGATTGTGCATTTGCAATGCATCATAGCTTTTCGCGTATATTAGATCTCTCTAGTTAACGTAGCAAACTGAACTAAACTGGACAACGAATACTTAAAATGTTTACATATAAATAAGATTTTTCTCTGGTCCTTACAAACCATTCGACAAGAATCGCTAACTGTTAGTGATAACCATTCATAACCCAAACCAATGAACCAGGCAAATTTTATAAAGATTAGCAGACGCCATAGCATAAGAAGACTGTGATTCATGCGATTGTGTAATCTGGAATTTTACCCATGGCGCATTACTGCGTAGCCTTCATAGATCACTAGAAACCATTTGGCTTTGTAGAAACCAAGCATTCATGCAGCATTATGCAGTCAGGATGTGGAAGAGTAGTCTGCTGATGTATTAGGAGAGATCTATAGCGGCTTTTAAACCGCCATACGTCTTCATCAAGAAATCGACATGTTTCCAATAAAGAAAGTCGTTACGCAGAGTAAGGCAATCTTCGCCCAGTTGTTCGCCTCATGGTTGCAAGAGGTGATGAGAACACAATAACAGGAACAGCCGACAACAGCAATCAAGAAATATTCGCGTATATTGTTTGAACCGATTCTGTTATTGTTTTACCTCAGGCAACATATCGCAAGTAATGAGCAGTGGCAGAAAAAGGGTCTTAGTTCATAAAAGGAAATTAATGTTGAACTGCTCAGGAAGGACATAGCAGTTTACAATAACCGGGCAGGGGCGTGAAGAGAAAGTTGATTATGCATACTCATGGCAGGTGCTGGTTGCTAACGGAAGGAAAGTGTAATATCTATGCCTGCATAAATATAACTGCTTTCAATGAACCTGCGAGGGATTCTTAGACTATGAATGACAATTTGTCAGCATCCTTCAACATAATTTATGTAGGCGCTGTAAATTTCCAGTGCCGACTAATATGGCTGAAACGCACCAGGCTGGCAAGAAGAGCTCCAAGTAAATTCAAAACAACATAACGAACTATGTAAAGAATATAATAGGCGTAAACCACTAGCAAGAGAGCCGAGCGGATCAAGGAGACGAGTTGAGATTTGGGTATCATAGTTGAAATTTGAAAGTAGAACCTCGAAAAAGCATGCAAAACATGCAATGCAATGGCACGATATCCGATAATCGTTAAGTTTAATGGACTGAATTCTCATAGAAGTCAAGCGGGTGAGTGGGCATCAGAAAGAGAGGCCGGTGAATGACCTAAAAAATTCGTGGTGAAAGCGATGTCCATCTAGTACTGGAGTGGATTGGCTATGGAAATATTGGATCGGTCTATGTACTGCTATGGCCGGTGCTGTCACGATTGTGTCGCACCAGCATTCATCGATCAACTGCGCTGCTCTTCTTACAGATCCTGTAGGTTCAGTTTATTATTCGTTTAATCAAGTATTCTTACTGTCGTCATTATCTGAAATATTGTTTAGCATAAACTCGGACACTACCACACTATGAGAAGGAATACCCGATGCATACATGTAATCGGTCTCCTAAGCCTTAGAAATGTTTCTGCGCATCGGGGGGAAGCATGCCAGACAATTAAATTCCCTTTTGCAACGTTAAAAAAACTTGCGTAGGGGTCTAGACAGCGCTCAGCTAAACTGGCCTGTTTGCGCTAATGTGGTCTGTTCCTTAAGCCCACAATAATAAATGTTTCCCTGTGAAAACAAATCACTTTCGCTACAAGGAATATAAGGCGGTCAAGCGGAGTGAAAGAGCTACACATTCCGTTGCGATTTGCACGCTCTTTTACACCACTGAGAAGCGTTAATTCGGCGCTGCTGTTTGGTGACCTGTTGCAATCGTCTTGTAACGTGCCGCAAACAGCAGGAATACATTTGTTTAATTATAATCATCTCAGCCACATTGAAGACTACGATAGAACTGTGATGGTTGCCCAAAAGTATGCAAATAAAAATAAAACAGTACACATTACTGTATATCGTTTCATCTTATGAAAAACGCAGTTAATCAAAATTGCGCCCAATGATGAGCACTACTAAGCATGCTCTCGTTTTTAGCCCTACTGCATAGCTTGTCTAGCCCTACTATGCAGTAGGGCTAGACAAACTATTCAACTGTCTAGCCCTACTGCATAGCTTAGTAATAGAAAATAGCTCTTCTATTTATCCTTCAGGCTCAGTGCTGGTAATTAACACTTTTCGTTAGGACGACAATTCATTCAAGTGGCATTCTTTTTCAAAACTTCGTCAGAGACATGCGGTACTACCTCCAACTCATAATGGTGATGAAACACCCCATAAGTGCTATCAATATGGAATTCCGCCTAGCCCTCGCAATACGAAATAACTGATATTTTAATGTTTCATACAATCTGCCAGTTTATTAAATATAAATACTCGCCTAGCCAGCTGTGTACTGACTTGCCACGCAAATAAGATAAATTTATTGTATCATTGAGTGAAATATTTATTGAAGCATTTATGTTCACGCCTGCGCAATTTCTATGTTACTGAACCATACACATTGTGAGCGTGTGCAAAAACATTTTTTACGGGCATGAAATAAAAAACTAAATAATAAACGCAGTCGCCCTATATATTGCTTAGGCAGCGAGCACTGAAAGCTAATGCAGAAAACATTTGAACAAAGACCCTTAGCGATAACCAGTTCTACAGTTTTACTGCCACCAACGGAGGTGGACTACGCTTGGGTATCCTACTTCACATTCTAATGGCAGGTTAATATGTGCATTGGATAGATATCGTAAACAGAGGTTGCGTTCAGTTCAGAAATTTGTCGGATTGCTAATGAAGGAGAGATGAATTTCACAGCTGATGTATTTCATCATTTCCAGGAAGGCTCATGTTTTGCAGCTGCGAGTTGTGAAAGTGTGATCATTAATAACTCTTTCTCTTCAATTTAATAGGGTTTATATGCACAAGACTGAAATTAGTGAATTCTTCGGTAAATACACCACCATAGCAGATAAAAGATTACGTTATAACAATAAATAATTTTTCAATACGATTTTTTTCCACAACTGATATTATTTGCTAATTGTTCTCATTACTGACAATTTCGCAGCCGTTTCTGGCTACAGTGATGGCCTTGTTATGTTCTAGGATGTTTTTTTGAATTGAAGCCACATCCATCGGTTCAAGAAAGCTGTTGAGAAAAGCTATATTTCAGCTTTAATTGCAGCGGTCAACAATGTTTTACCAACGGTATTGTTTTCTAGGCTACTGGATGTTGAATGGCCATCACGTAGACCTAAGTGAATACAGTTACCGCCGGACATTCAGCAGCACGTGAATCTGCAGCAAAAGGTGAGGGCTTAAAGATCTGTCTTGCAATGCTTCACGCATCGTCATGTAAGGAAGGTTGAACTGCGGTTGCCCTTGGACAACTTATGCGCCTATAATATATATATGACGTTTAAAAATTGCAAAAAGCTTTAAAAACTAAAGCATCCTAAAGCCGATTACGATACTCCCTAATGGAAAATTTGAGCGCTGCTGTTTAAGCGTTTTTTGATATACTGAGGCAAAGAACTTTGTATTGACTTGCACCCACAACTCCGTCAGCAGGAGGGGGCGAACGACGACTCGCATCTGACACCGCGGGGCAGTCGGCAGGTGCTGCAGGTTGTGCACACGGCACGCCTACCGGCACTTCATGGCAGGCTGCAAGGAGGCGCCCGGGACCGGTAGGTTGCGGGCCGGCAAGTGGTCATAACTGCTTACCACCGCCGGCCGTCGTCGTTTCCCTGCTTACGAGAGCCGCGGGGACTTGGGCACTGGCTTCTGTAGTGGCCTCGACCACCACACTGGAAAGAGACCGGAAAGTCAGTGTTTGTGTCGTCCATACCTTGCCGCGTGCTTGGATCCGCAGACCGGCGACGGCCCTGGGTACGCCGTGGGGGTGCTCCCGGATTCCGGCCTCGGAGTGGGAAGGGGCCCGGTGATCCAAGAGCTTGGTAGCTGAACGGGTCCACCGAGCGAGGCAGGGGCGGAGGCAAACGAGGTCCCCCATTTGCAGTGAACGCACCAGGCCACGCGCATGAGGGCTCCAGGGCGGTTTCTGGAGGGGGCGGAGGCCGATAGGTCAATTCTGCTAACATGGCGGCCTGGATATCAGAAGCCGCTTTTGCGAGATCGTCCAGTGACGAAAAGCTACGTCTCCGCAAACAGGCCTGAAAGCGTGGGTGGGCTAGGCGTATCGCTCGTGTGACCTTCTCTGTTTCTGGTGCAGAGGGGTCGGCACGCTCATAAAGTTCCTGAAACGAGCGTATATATTCCAAAAGGCTTTCCTCCTCTGCCTGTGTGCGAGTGTACAATTCATCTTTAATCCGGACGGCATAGTCGGGGGGAAGGAACTCTGCCCTTAGCAACTGCTCGAAATGAGTCCTGTTTTGAAACGTCTGTCGACGCCGCCAGCGTGCGGCGGAGCCTTTCAGGGCCACTGGCAAAACGCGTTGTAAAATAATGTCGTCTGGTAGGGCTTCCGCGTTACGGTAGTCAAGCATTTCTTGTAGGAAGTCTGCGACAGATTTTTGGTCCGTGTGCCCTTCATATGTCGGCACTGCGAGCTGCAAACGGAAGGTGAGTGGTTCAGTTTGTGCCTGTCACTCAAGCAGCGTAGTTATCCGGCTCAAAACGTCGGTGATATCTGCCGCGGCCGCCCCTTTTTCCTCGTTGTCAGACATTCTGTCAGTCGTGTGGTTGGTTGGCTCGTTACGATTAGTAGGTTTACCTGAGCGTAGAAGCATTAGAAATGGAACTGTCCGAGGAGAAATGTTTGGCCCACAGCTTACGTTCCTTGACGCAGTTGTATCCGGCAAGTTACTGGGGCTGGCTCCGGACGGGGGTGGTTTTCTTGCATTGGCGGTCCTCGCAGCACGGGTGCGTGCTCAAAGTGGCGGGTAACAACTCCCTGAAAGCTCAGAAAAAATCCCGTTGGGCGCCAAATGTGGGCCTCAGCCCTCACTCAGGGAGGTTCGTCAGCCGCCACCCATGCGACAAACGACCGGCAACAACGTGAACAAAAGAAACCGCTTTAATTTGAGAGTCAAAAATAAACTCTATGATGAAAGGCATGGTGAAACGCACGGTGAAAGAAAACAATCTTACGAGTTGCTGCACAGCACCGTACAAGGAAGCGAGCATCGATAACACGCCACACAACCAGGTGGAAACACAAGAGCCAAGCCGCATGTGGCGAGGCCGGAAAGCGCCTGCGCTGCCGGACAAAAACACGACGCTTCGAAAACGCACACACTCACGTAGAGCTCCCGGCGAACGCCGCTGCCCGGGCCGTCCAGCGGGAAAAAAGCCCCGTGCGGCTGTTTGCTCGTCGCTTATCTAGACGCTCGGCGAGTCACGTGCAACGTTACGCGTCAGAGTCCAGGCTGCCTGACATGCGCAGTAGCGTCGGCGCCGGCCGAGTGCGGCCGGCTGCGTTGTTGCATTGATATGCTCCAAAACAGAGGGGCCGAGGGCCCCACAGTATGTATGTATGTATGTATGTATGTATGTATGTATGTATGTATGTATGTATGTATGTATGTATGTATGTATGTATGTGCATCACAAAGCATTCGATTTTTCTACCAAGCTAAAAAACAGAGCTCGTACGCTCGTACCTCTTCTCTACTGAGAAATTCTTTTTGTCTCGTGACACTCAGGATCCTCTTTTGCTCGGCGGTGGTGGTAAAACTTTCGAATCCAACAGTTATACCGCTGTCACAAGGGCATTTCGAAGGCCCTCGAACCGACTGCCTATAGACTCCAAGGCCTTCGAAAGCTGCGACACGGGCGTTTTCTATGACCATTGAGTTGATAGTCTATCGAGTCAGCGGAGCAGCTCAGAACTCTATCGAGATCTCGAAGGCCCTCGAACGTCCGCATGGTTACTAGCGCTGACCCGAGGAGCGTCACGCACACACGTGCACAGCGCGTTTACGATACAGAAACATGAACAAGCATTATTGTTTTATATCTTTAATTTGCGTAGTGAAATACTAATGTTCTTAATAACTTTAAAATAGCATCGCCCTTTTTTAAGGCGCATTATGTATGTGCTATCACTGTAAACTGTGCCGCCGAGAAATGCAAACATAATGAAAAGCACAGCCGTATGAACGTCAACGCGTTAAAAAAAAAATGTTGTCCTTGAATAACAAGTAAACACCTGCAGTTACTAAAAAAGGCAACAGTTATATTTCATTTTGCATTTACAGAGGAATTTTAGTTCCTTAAGCAAAACCGAAAGCAATGATAGTGGCGCCACAAAAGTTTGGCGCCAAACACCAGAACTATTTCAACAGCCTTCGAGTTTCGCCGTGTAGCAGCGGCACAACTCCATCAAATTCGATCGGGATTGAAAGTCTCGAAGGCTATCGACTCAATCGCCTTTGAAAATGACCGTGTATTACACCGATAACGGTGACGACAGAGCTCAACCGCCGATGGGAGCACAACAGCAGTGCTCTAAAATATGAGACGGAAACGTAGCAAGTCTGCTTACATAACGCTGTTGTGCTGCAGTTGTAGTGTACACTGCAGTTGTACACTACAGTGCAGCACTACAACTGCAGCAACTACAGCACTACAACTGCAGTTCTGCAGTTGTAGTGGACGCGAGGTTGGCGCATGACATGGTACACTTGCTCTGGCAGCAATGTAACAGTGGCTGCACTGTCGCTGCACCTAGACGATGTCACCTTCGGGCTGTTTAATAAAATTTCCTGCTAATGGTGGCTCCTATAACGAGCAATAATAAGCTGTTGTATGTTTGAGCAGACAGCGCCACGTCAGCCGGCAGTGAATATTAGGCTGCGGAGTCTGTCAGTCTGCAAGGGCGTTATTACATCAATGCCTCGCAACCGCACTGATCTCGAACAGTTATTATCGTGCGCATTCACTCACAATATCGCAACGCTTCAAAGGCCTTAACACGGTTTTCAACTCGACAAAATTATATCATGAAAGTTTTTTTTGCTCATGAATCACTAGAATGAGCTACTTTCTTATTAATCACAACTGCAGATCAGCAAACGTTCTTGCTTCTTGACAGTAATAACTCCCTATTTCTATTTGTTGCTACAAGTGTTACGAGACTGGAATCTTAAATTGCAGTCTCAGGGACTCTGTTAAATCTAACCTGCACCGTTTTCTACAACTTATGTGTAGATATGCAAGCGGAGATCTGTAAACTTTACGCGATGCTTTGTTTAAATCGCATGAACTGCATGAATTGTATCAGTTCATGCTTCAAGCTTCAGATCGAAATGCTGTGAATATGTAGAGTCATGAGCAATATAGAAAGAACAAACTTTTTGCACAAAATTGCAAACATTCTCGGTATTTCTCTATTAAATATGATGTCGACCTACGGATATTATGCCTCCATAGGAAACCTCATCAAAGAACCTGTTCTCGTCAAACAAAATTATAGAGTAATCAATAAATGAATGCTCAAACTTTGTTCTAGCTCATATTGCTCATGACGATACTTGCCTACCCCTTTGTTTAACCTTCCTTATAAACTCCGAGAAGTGAGATAAAGTTTTTAGAAATATTTAAATAAGTGAATATCCTAAACTGATTGCCTTTCCAGTTCGACCACTTATTGCAACATGCTAACCCAGATTTTCGCTATTCCTTGTTAAAATTATTAAATTCATTCGAGGCTTTGCGCGTCGCTTTTTAAAATAAAGAGTGCAAACTTTATTAATATCCGCGCCATACTACTACCGTTAATAAAATGTGCACTATTTTAATTTCATTTACTTGGCCCATTTACAAGTAAATGGAAGTAAAAAACTGCTTGTTCGCGGACTGAGGGGTTCTTGGCGCAGGCGGCGCTTGCTGTGCGGAGGTGCTACTTGAGGCGGATCCGGAGAGATGGCGCCGCAAGAACAGAAGGGGATTTATTGTTCTGCTTATACATAATAGTTCATAAAATAGTATCATTATATAAAAACTGGCGCCCCAACAATGAACGAAGATAATGATGGCCTGACCCATCAAGCCTCAGTAATGACTTCAAAGAGCCTCTTCTCTAATCGACGAGAAAATTCCCGCAGTTTACTGGCAGTAACTGTAAACCGCGGAACTAGTCATTTTGTGTGTCGAAGGCCATAGTGGCTGTCTCAATTGACCTAACCTAATTTGAATTTGGGTGTCGTTTAGGATTTGAAATTTATCCCATTTTTTTCTTTCATATATTCCACAATTTCAGTGTAATTCCCCACAGCGTATTTCACATGAAACTATCCTGAATCCAGCACAATGTTTTCAAAAAATTAAATGTGATCGGTCTATCACCCAGCATATTTGTACACAAAAATCTTTGAGTAAAAGGCATCAGCATGAAGACAAACTACTTTATTGCAACTCTTTCTCCATTTGTTTCAGACTAAAGCGATTTGCCTGTACGCATTCTGTCCTGGTTTTTCTGTGGATGCGTCCTTTATTCTTTTCTGCAACTTTGAAACAATAAACAGCTATATTAGCGTTTTTATTCTATTCTTGCCATGAGTCTGGCAAGCGTTCAGCAGCCAAGGGCCTACGATGTGAAATGAAGCATAAGGCATCTTTTAACGTTCCACTTCTTGTCCATAAGTATATATTCTTTATAAAATCGATAACAGAGAATCGCCAAACTGTAAATGGCACATGAACGCTTGACAGATCACGTGGGATACAGTTATCCCTAAAAGAGCGTCAAAAACTTTGCAAAACTTGTTAATGCCGATAGACCGTCAACCTTTGACGCGCTAGCTTACTTTAGTTAAGCAAATTGAATGAACTCCTTTCCGATAGATGGCAGTTAAACCCAAATGCGTATGACATGCTAGCGGGTGCCCGCTGCTACCAGCTTCGGACCACTCGCAGCTGGCTACATGACCTGGAGGTCGCATCAGGACTGCATCGCAGCACAACACGGATGAGTATTGGCAATGACCCGCATATGATCTCAAGCAGCATCCTCTCAACAGGGGTCTTTCACGAAGACGGCACTCATGCTGAATCGCAAGACATAACCTGCTACCACCTGCCGCGCTGCCTGCCGTTTTTGAAGACATTTTTTCTCGCAACTTCTGTTTGGGTTCTGGTGAGGTGAAAACTTTGATGACTTGAAATGACATGACGTCTTTGTAGCAGGGAATCTTTGTCACCGATGCTTTTTACTTTACGCGGTTTTTCTGCAGACTGATAGCACGTAAACATGCGACAGCGCGTTTTAGAAGAAGTCATTTTAATGCAGACACAACAGTGGCACTCCCACATCACTTCCGGTTTGTAAATAGGCACAACAAGTTGACGTAGTGGTTCCTCGTTGTGACACACGTCTTTTCTTATATCCAGAGTGTACTGTGAGAAATTTGTGTTGGAGCATCGCAAACGTGAGGAAGGGGGGGGGGGGGAGACTGTGCGACATAATTAAAAGAAAAACCCAAAAGGACAAAGTAAACTGCACAATTCAGGGCGCCTTCCGAATTTCTATTGATCAATTTCCAGTGAGGTGCTACAAAGGCCTGGAGTAATAAATGCATGAACGCGGCTTGTCGCACGATGCATCTTTATCTCATGCTTATCTTTATACTTGAAACTGAATAAATGTGCATTATACTTTCGAGAGGGATTTTCTAGATCATCGGCCTTTTTTCTAGAGCCTAATATTGTTCCTCTAAAGGACTGCCACGAGATGTTCACTGTGAAACAACATTCACGATTTCATCAAGCTCAGCCACATTGTTTTCCAAGTATGTCCAACAGTCCGAAAGGCTAACCATTGCTTTCTTTCTCTTCGACATGATATCCTTAAATGGCCATTAGCTCCCTTTTAATCGCATTTTACCATCCAAGCTTGTAGCAGCGCGTCATCACCTGGCACGGGATTTGCTTCAATATCACAGCACATACACAAAAATAGATTCAAGAACGCAGCTCGTCGCAAGATGCCTATTTCGGTACATAATACAAGACTGATAGCAATGCTATATGACGTGGGTACACATAAGAGGGAGTGGAAACGTTATCAAAGAAAAAGACCGGATTTCATCAAAACCCTAACAGCACTGCAGGAATTTGCTTTGGAGAAATGCGAAAGCATGTGCGTTGGCTGCTCCCTACGTGCAGGCGCAATCTCCTCCCTTCGATTCATTAAAAAACGTAATTTGTATGACAGGAAAGGAGCAGCGCAGTATATGTCACACGTCTCTGTGGTTGGACATTTCGACAATTTTACGACAGAATAAGAAACGAATATGGGAGAAAAATAAGAAAGGTTCGTACAACACGAGGATGTCTTTGGTTTTAATTTGCAAGGAAACGCAGCCGTAGAGCTCGGTTTTGAAATCGGAGACTGCAGTTGACTACCTGAGCTTCATACCCATCATAGCCACCGCTGTGTGTAACTTTTTTCAATTCATTTAAAAGTGCCTTCGTTGGAAGAACTCCTTACGCTATAAACGCACGCTTGAGTACAACCTATGTTATAAAAACTGTTTTGCATAAAACGCCTGTGCTTTTTCTCTCAACGCACAGTGCTTTCTGGAATCGACTTGGGAAATAAAGGTGGCAGCCACGAAAAATGGATCTTATTTTCTCACTCACATTTCCTTTAGTAACAAAATCATTTGGACGAAAGCAAGTACTGCCTGATAGCCCTAATAAAACATAAATATATTGCGGATGCAAATGCGATGTGACAACCGAGTATGAAAAAGAAAACGTAGTGGAGGTTCAATACGCCTTCAATCTACTATGCACGGCTTAGCAAAGCTATACCAGGTTTGAGGGTTTGAATCAGGCAAATGCTGGGGTGGAGGGTAACACTGGAGTAGATGCCGTCACCTGAGGTGTCGCTAGCCGGGCGGCCGAGCCATCGGTAGAACCTTTAACAACACCAGAAACATACGAGGATACAATACTGGCATGTAAGAAGAGGTGTAGAAAGTACGCACTTCCACATGACACGCCACATTCAGAGCAAGCCACTTCACTTAAGTGCCTACAAACCAACACGTATCTAAACACAGTCCTGTACCATAAGATATGGCCCAGACGATAAAAACTAAATGTGCCTGGTGCGGAGATACTGCTAAATTGCAACAAACAGCATGGGGATGTAGAGCCCGCCCCATAAGGCCTAAAATAGACAGCCTGTCTTGGGCAGTGGGAGAACCTTTCAGTCGACTCTAACGCGAAGCATCAGCTCATGCTGGAGCATAAAGCCAGGGCCGCAGCTGAGGTTAACGAACTCAAGGACCAAGGTCTGCCGATCATTGCTCCCCAATCGATTTTTTCCAAACCCATTGCCATCAAACCCCAATTTTCAGGCAATAAAGTTTGTCAATCAATCAGTCAATCCATATCGCGGCTTTTGCCTTTTTTGTTTTTTAGGCGAGAAGCAAAGCGCCCAATTTGTCATACTTTTCAGTAGAAACTTGCGGTTAATTGTGCTTCAGTCCCAAAGCTCTTTTATTGATCAATTTTTTTCATTGCTGTTTAAGTAAAATTTTTGCGAAAGAAGTTGCAGTATATGTCTTCACTCAAGGCCTTCGGACCCAACACGAAGCCCTGCGGACCTTGAACAAGATCATTTGGACCCAGCGAGGCGAATTCAGAAATTGCACGTTAATAGCAGATAATATGCTCTAAAACGCAAGAAGAGAGCTTTAGTTATTGCCAGAGACTACTCGCTGCCATACGAGGTATATCTTTGAGATCCTATTTGTGATTTCATTAGAATGGCTTCAACTAACGGAGCACAAGTATCGCCTTGCTGCAGTTTTGTATTGTATCTTCTTTTTCCATTGGTACCGACGGAACCTTAGCTTTCTACGAATCTCACGCGCGCATGTGCAAAACGGGGCAGTGAGTGCTCATGAAGTGTTACGTTTATATCAACAAGGTCACTAATTTCTTGAATAATATTTACGCGAACGCTGGTCAAAAGATCAAGAAGGAAGACATCGGAAATGTTCTGGTGTTTTCCATTCGTTCCCAGTGTTATGCCAAAGTCTGAGGTTCTTATCATTCTGAAGCAGCATCAACACTGCCACACATCGCCTGTTTTACCTGTAATCTTGTTTGTCTTACTTATTTACCACGATACACACTAATGTTATTCCTTCGGAGAATGTATTGCAGCCTCCTTGGTTCGCAAACATTATTGTACTTAGGTTTTCCATGTCTGAAAAAAAAGCTCGAAGGAGCTTAGCAAACACCAATGTCAATACCAAAAAAGCTACTTCCACCTCGGAAAATGTATACCGCGGGTATAACAGATTTGTCTCCGTCAAATATCTGCAAAAGGTTACAGGACTCCTCTGTTGTTAGGAATAAAATGTTATTGTAGCATATTCACGTGATCCAGCTGCCTAAATTGCGCCAACGTTAGGTGGCATACATATTATTGTGATGCAAATGAATGTGAAAAATGAAGCAAGTGTAATTCTGCGTAATCAGCGTACTTTATTGTCCGCCAGCTGCTTTTACACCCCCAGTCCAAATTCGATACGCATTAGCTATGACTGGGCGAACAGGTTCTTTCGCTGATAGCCACCGAATGCCGCAGATATAATTTCGCTGGCTAGTGACCGCGTGCACGTGCGCAGCCTCAGTACTCAGAAGCGCTTGATAAATACGCGGAATCTGGCAGAATAATTTTCGCTGAGAACAAAATGACTTCGGCCGGTGGCTTAGCTTTCAAACCATGGACAACTACACTAAATAGGCTGAACCCCGTTTTCAAACATCTGTTCTTCAGTCGTATCGTTTTTACTTTCTTCTTCAAGCAACAAACATTCTAAGATTAGGCCTAAACGTAACGCTTTCATCCCTGAACGCAAACAACGCACTCACGGACTAGTATATGAGGGCCTGGAAGTGCTTATCGAGTGGTGGTCAGGATGAGATAGGGCCTGTCAGAACTGAAGCCCTTCGTAGCCAGCCGAAAATTTAAGCGCCAAGGCGGCGGCTGTTGAAAGTGCTGATTCTCCTAGCGTCAGCTAACGTACTTACAAACTAGTTTTAGTCCCCAGTTCATGTTTCTATTCATGCACAAGGGTGTAGAGGAGGCCAAGGAAAAAGCCAATCTACGAGGGCTTGAGGAGCCCCTTCATCCTAAAAATGCAGTTGCAGCGGAAAACACAAAGACAGAAACAAAATCATAAATGAAATATACCGTGAAACGGCGAAGTTTGGCACGAATCGTCGGTACAGCAGCAAACACTATACGACTTTGCGGAAATCCATGGGCTCCGCAGTTCGCATTTACTTTCATCCTGATAATACTGGCTTGATCTGCCGGAAAAGATTCGACGTTATTGGGTAGCAAGGAAGAGCTTATTACGGTTTTCTAGTTATCCATTTTACTTCCTAGTAGCATAAGCTCGATGAGTAGTTGCATGTTTTTTATAGCGGATAATGCTGCGTGCAGTCCTCCAAATGCAGCCTCGTGATAACCTAAACCTATATAGCTCACTAACTCTAGGTATATTGAACTATTTAAAAAGCTAAGAGGTAGATTGCAGGTATGGTACGTTACCAATAATGCGTAGAAATTTCGTTTGTGCTATTGATAACTTGTTTAGATTACCCTCTGTGGTTTTACCTCATACTAGAAATGAATAATTTAAGTAGGATTCGAACAGTAAAAACCTGTATATGATTAACTTCACTCTCTCAGGTAAAAGACATCTGTTTCGATTTACCATCCTTATTGTACTGCTTAGCCTGTTAAGCACAGACTTTACGCTCTAATACGTTTGTTCAAACACCCTACGATGCTTAGGGGCACGGACACAAGTCTTAGATGCGCTTTACTGGGTCGTTGTCCCCTACAAGGTTTCAGTGGAAAGCGTTGAAGGCAAGAATAACTGGAATGCAGTAGCAAAACATAGCTTCTAACAAACAGAAAAACGTAGAGATGGACAAAGAATTGATGGGAATACCAAAGACACAGTTCTAGGTTATGGAAGAAGAGATCTGGCGAACAGTATATGCACAAAACAAAACCGCAAAGCACTGCTGAAAGAATAGAGAAGTATAATTACACAAAAGAACTAGCAATATTGCTGTAGACTCTTGTGCAGAAATATAGAATACTACAACCATATATCAGGGACGCCTGTGCCATATTCTCTGCGGAAAGTTCATTCGGGAAAGACGCCAAACAATATTTCAATATTTGTGTCCCATAATTCATAATCAGGACGGCAAGCATCAACTCTCCATATGTCTAGATTTCGCACGCAATACACAGGATGGTTCATTTAGAATCCGGCTAGTTCACGTAAAACCTTTTTTCGTTTGGTTATTTCTGACTTGCAATTACGGAGCAGTCTACAGCTGTATAAGAACTGTATGCGGATAATGTTAAATTTCTTAAACAGCTCGGCTGCGTGTAAATAAGAAGCCTAGTTTCATTACTCCAGATGAATTAGTTGATTATTAAAGCCACAAATGTCAAATTTGCTTCAAAACAGCGCCGGACGTCGATATAGTCAGGAGACATAGACAGCTCGGAACGATGATATTGTACAGAAACGTCAAGACTGGGTTAGAAACGCTGGATTTGAGTCGAATTACATTATGAAAGCGTAACTAAGACCATATAATACTTAAGATCACCGAAAGAACTAGATTTACGTGAAAAACCAAGAATCCTGAATGATGACGTCACACCGGCAGAAAGCCTTGAGGCAGCGTGAAATCTCACACAATGAATGAGAAATGCCGCATTTGTGTCGAATTCATTAAAAGCTTTATTAAGCGCAATTAATATATAAAATCACTAAAGGGGATAATAAAATTTTTGAGGTCAATTTGGGTCAGAAAGGAAACTTTGATGGTGACGTCACTTCCTACAAAGAGACGTCGCTGAAGAGTACAAGGTCGCATAAGATTTTTCTTTACCACACTTAAGAGGTATTTTAGATTCCCCAACGATTTTTTTTTTTTCAACGAGCCTCTGGACTTTCGAGATCATATTTCGGTAGGTGATAAGTTTGCTGGATTGCGTCCCGGAGCAAGCGGAAATTCACAGAATATATTGAGCTCGTACATCACGAACTGCCGGTTTCAGAGTAATTCTTGGACATTGGAGGGTCGACACAAAAGCGCATTTCTTTTCTAACCTCGGCCTTCAGTGCCAAAGGTACGTGGATATTTCTAATGAGTCACATAAGGGTCACATAAGAGTCACATAAGCAAGAGGCGTTTCTTGCGAGGACGCTGTCCCAGGAAATATTGCATGTTTATTATTTTTTTCTTTAGAACGTCTACTAACATTGTCTCATTTTTCGGACTCCAGGCGGACATGGGACGGTTTAATCAGCTCCAGGTTCTTTTTCTATTATTTCCGAATTTTCAAATATAAAACAAATTTAATGTTTTTGTTTCCTCTTATATTTGTCTTCCAAATGCAACCTTTTTACTTGTCCCTTATCTCCAAACATCGTGCGCATAAATCTACTTCGCTCGATTAACCTTCACTCATTTAGGAATTACTCATGCTTCCTGTTCGACATCGTTTCAGATATCTCGTAATAAATATAGATAAATATAAACAACATCGTTCGGTTTGAGAAAATAAAAAGGAATGAATTACAGTGTGCATTCCAAACCGGAAGACATTGTAACCTTCATATTCAAGGACGGTATATTACCTCTATATTCATCTCCAGCACACATCTCAGGGAACTTTCTTATAGCCAATGTTATACTGTCTTACGGGTACTAAGAAATTGTTTCGAGGAATCCAAAGATGTAGAAGTGGCTGATACCAGGCAGCTAGAATAACATTTTACAAGCGTCTAAATCATCACTAAGTCCAATTAGTATTCGACAGCAACAGTGGTTTCGCTTTGACTATTGTTATCCTAGAAAGCATTTTTCTTTTGGAATGTCGGCCAGAAAGAAAAATGGCACAATTGAATGAACTGTGAATGAGTTGCACGTTCATACCCGGCATAGAAAATGCGCCGCTTTGTTTGTATTGCTTTGTTTGTTTTGTTTTGTTTATATTGCTACTTGTTCTTTTTTTTTTAATTTCAACTTTTTGACAAATCATATTCAGCTAATTGACGAACTAAAACGCTCCGGCTGATAGTGTCGCGGAGGATGTAGCGTGACATTAGGAACCCATTAGATACAGACATAAAGGCAATTTTCTTGTGAAGGGAATACGACTTAGAGCGTCGTAACAAAAGACGCAAAAACGTGGATAAACGAAGAACTGCGACCCAAAAGGTAGCGCACTGAAGTCGCGGAACAAGACGCATGAAATATACAAAACTCTCGCATCCATCCCTAAGCTCGGTCAATAAGGATAGCAAAGACGCAGACTCGAAACGAGGCAGCTTTTTACTGATTTCGTGGCGACGCGTGCATTTGTCGCTTCTAGTCGCGAGTCAATTTTCTGTGAAGGCTAGTAAAAACGGCGAGCTGCAAAACCGACCTTCTTAAGGAACGGTGGTTCCTATGTTCTTTTCGTAGAGTACATGCAAGCGTTCATATAAAAGCAGGAGCGCCTGCATAGCAAAGAGCTACTGAATCTATTGCAACCTTTTGAAATATTCGTAGGGTCTAGGACACCTCGTTGACGCTGGAGGAAGCAGTGCCTTCAAGTCTACATAAAATGTGACGTGCGGAATTCAGTGTGCAGCACGAAATTGTGTCGTTACGAATGAAGTCTGATAGAACGAGAGGAGTGAATATTGGCAGCCTTCTTAGAAGAAAATACTATTTGGGGCAGAGCAAAGCACGTGATAAAAATATGAAAAGAAGAACGTGGTTGTGAATTTTTCTTTACAAACTTTGCTAGAAAAGCAAGCGCTAATAAACATTATATGCGGGAGGCTAATAGCTGGTTCTGTACCATTAAGGACGCATTTGGTGTATGATACTGAGAAAGTTGTTACTGCTGACATCAGTTCAAAGTCGAAGAAGGGCAACACCAACCGAAAAAGTGGAAGCAGTATAAAACCTGCAAACCTATGATTAATATCAAAACTACAGCACTGCCGTTGCTTATCAATCAATACAGTTGTATTACATTTAGTGTTCCTCATACTCGTAGGAACCTCTAAAATATTGAGCAAAATGTTTTGCCTTTTATGCTACAATTATAGACGATATACAACAAATATTTAGTGTCTTTCGTTATTTACCATTATAATCAACCATGTATTCTACTCATGAAGTAATTTGCAGCAATTGCAGTATCATAAGCATTAATAGGAATGATATTCGTTCGGTAGAAACAATGTGCAATCAAGAAATGCAGCAGTGCCATTCATCCAGTGATGACCAAATTGCAATCGTACACCGCAAAAAAGCCGCAGCAAACATTTGAAAATAGCTTTTTTTAATCAATAGTATACATGCAGTAAAATATAACTACTTAAGCCGATCACCAGAAAAGATGCTTATTAGGTAGACTAAAGTAAGAAGCGCAGATAAGTTTTCACCTGTTAATGATACGCGCCATGTTCCTGTCTGAGATTGTTAGCTTATAATTAAAAGTTCGGATATCAGCTTTTACATTTGACAGTTTAGAAAACGCAGCCACTCCTCTTGGGTTAAAATCATAAATAATTGGTTCCAAGGAAAGGCAGTTAAGGTGCTATATCTTTCACACTTGGGCTGTGGATACGTAAACTAGGCCGTAAAGGAAGAGAGGAAGGTGGGAGAGAAGGCGGAAAGAGCGAAAGGAGTGCCGTAGTAAATGGCTGTGGAGTAATTTTGACCTCCTGGCAAATTTGCTCTGACATCGCACAGAGTACAGACGCCTCTTCGTTTCGCCTCTAACCGGTTTCGGTAATCTGTAAGAGGATTAGAAAATCGCACTCTTGCAAAGCTCGCTACGAGAACGCAGCAAAAAATTTTGGCACTCTTAAGCATGCCTAAATGAGATTGCGGTAGCATTAGCGAGTAATTTAATTATCAGAATTTCTACTGCTGCTTTATAATGCTAATAGTAGAGTTAATTAGGGATCTTAGTAGTGCAAAGTTGTACACGTTGTGCTTACTGCTACTTAATGCTCCGTGCAGTACAGCAAATTATCTGTCAGAAGTTGAACTATATATTGCTCTTCTGAATTTCGTGGTTTAGTTTAGCTAGCATTGCCACATTTCAACTCAAAACTACCTTATTCAACAGACGCACCTCGTTGCCACAGAGTTTTTTCTGCGACAACCAGGTGAGTGTGTTTAGTGAGGTAGTTCTGAGGTGTAATGTGGCAACGCCAGAGTTACTCTTGACCACACATACAGCGAGCAGTTCTGGGCGATCATTTTTAAAATTATTACTTCCTGGAAGCAGCGCATCGAAAGTTATCCGAAGTCTTCCGACATCCAGAACTGCTATGTACCCGTACGAATTTCTATGGCTAAGGTAACTCTTGAACGCTTTTTCTGCATGATTGCCTTAAGGTCCGTCGTGCAATTCTTCTGGCATCCGTGGCGCATTTCACAGGTTTTTGACCAGCTTTAAATCATGTGTGTTAGTGAGAACGGAGCGGGTTACGTCTAGATGAGTATAAGTGAGAGAACGTACTCCAAGCAAAGATTTGAGTGAAGCTTTGATGCGCCTTGCAGGACGGTTATGTGGGATGACGATCAAACACGGGATCGCGACACTTGTCAATACCAAAGAGATGAACTGAACTTTATACACTAAAGTTTGCAATACTTACAGGACCTACAGCAATGTCGGGCGCAATATCTGGCTGCCTCAGCCCAGCAGAAGATATTGCGCTATGCAATAGATCAGAACCCTCGGCTGGACCCTCGGGCATAGTTTTAATGCCTCGGGGCACAAACCATGCATATTTGGATCGTAGTCAATTGCAGCGCGTACGTATCAGCCTGATTGGTTATTTAGAGTCTACCCCATTCTTTCAGCTTTACCCAAGGCTACCACACAATCTCAACGCCTACATACAAGCAAGAAAGAATATAAAACTGTTAAACCTACAAACGGCAGGGACACGAACCACCGCGATTGACCTGTAATAATTTCGGGTCTTACCACAAAACCTTAACCTAAAGAGGTTAAAGTTAATGGTTAGGCTTTTTCTGCCATTTACGCCGGTCGCGTGGACATCAATGTCGGCCAAGGCGTCGGCTGAGAATCATGATAGCGGTGGTTACGATGACGATGGTAGTTACGGAGATTTGGTGACAGTGGTAGTTAGGGTTAGTAAAGATAATTAAAGCGGCTATGACCATGGACTTAGTGACAGTTGGAAATAGGGGTAGACACTTATAGTAATCATGGTGACAGGGGCGGTAATAAAAATAATTATAATGTATAAATCTTCAGTTTTAGTGTGCGCATGAACAACCATAAGGTCTTGGTGCTGCATCAAAAAGAAAAATGGCGACGCAAGATTTACACACAGAGATAGAAGACGAAAAAAGGAACGTAAAGCATATTAAATGAAATTTACATAAAATAAGTGATGTAGAGAATGAGAACAAGCAGGAAGATGTCTTAAAACATAGGACAATAAAGCGTCCAAAAGAGGAAAGAACACAATACAATCGTATACAGTACATCGATCATTGAAAGCGACAAAAGGGATCATATACGAATACACATGCTAAAGTTAAATTATCAATAAAAGTGGACTAAAACAATTTTGAGGACATAGACAAATAAAAGCAGGAGGAAAAGCTCAATTGAAGTAAACACAAATGACTTTAAAGTGGAAGTAATATTCGATAAGAGGACCGTTCAGAATATATGACTCTACTAACTTCGAATACAAAGGAAGAAAGCGAGTTGCCGAGTACATCAACATGAGGACAAAAGAAATAAACAGCCTCTGCATTCTTTTCAGAGGGGAGTGGGAATGCAGAAGTGGAGAAACGTGAAATTGTCCTAATTCCCTCATGGTCTTTCGCGGAACGTGCAGCAGGATGTACTCTATGAGCTGATGGCACAGAATATGGCTTGAACGAGTAATAAAAATAAAAATAATAATCTCAATCAATCTTCATTTTAAATTGCGGAGGGCCCACCATAAGGTACTTTAGTAAGACACTTAGCGGGGAGAGCGCTTCAATTTTAGCCACCATAAGGTATTAGTGCTGCAGCAGAAATAAGGTTGAAAAGCACACGCAAGCCTTAAACATGAAATGTGGATTTAATAGCTCGTTTGAGTGTCTAGCGTTGCTAGTAATTCGGGCACAGCAGGGTCGAATTTCCAGCCGCAGGGCACAGCTTCAGCACGAGAGATGGGCGCCGGAGACAAGCGATGGTGATGGCGATGCCGCAGCGTTTTTCGTTCTTTGTCTTCTTTACATTTCCCCCACGTGAAGAAGTCGCCATCCTGGCGACTCAGGGAGAAGAGACGACCAAAGGGTTGTAATATGGCTTGAGGCGGCTAACGTGGACAATCTCGCGGCCGCGACGGCGGTGGTCGGAAGAAGGGGTGACTGGCTCGATGACGTAGTTCACAGAAGATGTGCGTTCCAAGACGCGATAAGGTCCGTGGTATTTGGATTCTAGTTTGTTGGTGGCAGGAACGCATAGCCAAACTAAGCTGTCGGACTGGAACGTGGGAGCAGGGGTATCGGTATCATGCTGATCTTTGCGATAGCCTTGAGTGTTGGAGGTAAACGCGCGAGCTAGCTGACGGCATTCCTCGGCCTTCTGTACAATGTCTGACAAAGCACTGTACTCAGAGGCATCTGGATGGTATGGAAAAATTGTCTCCAGAGTACAAGATGGTTCACGGCCGTATATGAGAAAGAAGGGCGAAAAACTAGTTGTTGCTTGGGTGGCAGTGTTGTACGCGAACGTTACGAATGACAGTACTTGGTCCCAGTTGGAGCTTCCAGATTCAGATGTAACATACATTGCGAGCATGTCCCCAAGCGTACGGTTGAAGCGCTCCGTGAGGCCGTTTGTTTGGGGGTGGTACGCAGTTGTAGCCCGAGGTATCGATTTACAAGACGACAGGAGCTCTTGGACTACTTCGGAAAGAAAGACACGACCTCTATCACTCAGTAGCTCGCGGGGGGCGCCATGTCGAAGAATGAAGTGGTGTAGAAGAAAATGGGCTACCTCTCGGGCTGTCGCCGCGGGAAGCGCAGCAGTCTCGGCGTAACGGGTCAGGTGGTCGACGGCGACGATGACCCATCGATTACCAGCGGCACTGCATGGTAGCGGACCATAAAGGTCGATTCCCACGCGATCGAACGGGCGAGCTGGACACGGTTAAGGCTGAAGAGGGCCAGCAGGGTGGCGAGAAATCTTGCGTTGTTGACAGGCGGTACAAGAGCGAATGTAGCGACGTACGAAATTGTACATTCCCCGCCAGTAGTACCTCTGACGAATTCGATCATAGGTTTTGAGGACGCCGGCATGAGCGCTTTGCGGGTCAGTGTGATGGTGGGCACAAACCTCGGAGCGGAGGTGGCGCGGAATGACAAGAAGCCACGTTCTGCCGTCTGAGTTGTAGTTCCTTCGGTGGAGAAGGCCGTCTCGAATGGCGAAATGAGAGGCCTGTCTGCGGAGTGCCCGAGGATACGTAGCCGCGGAAGTAGTGCCAAGGATATCTAGCAGGTTAGAAACCCAAGGATCTTGTCGTTGCTCGAAAGGCATATCCTCAATGGTGAGGGCTGACAAGGATGCTTGAGGAGGGGACGATGAGTTAGGCGAGCGCACCGGTGACCGAGAAAGAGCGTCGGCGTCAGAGTGCTTGCGGCCAGAGCGGTACACTACACGGATGTCGTATTCCTGAAGCCTGAGAGCCCAGCGCCCGAGACGGCCAGACGGATCCTTGTGAGACGCGAGCCAGCAGAGGGCGTGATGATCTGTAACTACATCGAAGGAGTGGCCGTATAAGTAAAGGCGGAACTTCGTTACAGATTGCTAAGCACTCCTTTTCGGTAACGGAGTAGTTGGACTCGGCTTTGGTGAGAGCACGGCTTGCGTAGGCGACAACGTATTCGGAGAAGCCAGGCTTGCGCTGGGCGAGGACGGCGCCGAGGCCGACACCACTGGCATCGGTGTGAAGTTCTGTAGGTGCAGTAGGGTCCTAATGGCGAAGGATTGGCGGTGACGTCAGAACATTGCGCAGTGTCGCAAATGCATCATCGCAGGCTGGCGACCAAGAGGAGAGATTAGGGGTGCCTTTCAAGAGCTGTGTAAGGGGGGCTATGATGGTTGCGAAGTTCCGAACAAAACGACGAAAGTACGAGCAGAGGCCCACGAAGCTTCGCAGTTGTTTAAAAATGGTCGGTTTCGGAAAGTCAGTGACGGCGCGCAGCTTCTCAGGATCAGGCAGAACTCCGTCTTTACACACAACATGTCCGAGTATTGTGAGCTGGCGGGCACCAAAGCGGCACTTTTTGATGTTCAGTTGAAGACCGGCGCGGGTTCGGCAAGTCGAGTCAGGTGGGTCGGGAAGTCGGTTGAAAAGACGACGATATCATCAAGGTAGCATAAACAGATGTTCCATTTCAGGCCGCGCAGTACAGTGTCCATCATTCTTTCAAATGTAGCTGGGGCGTTACAGAGTCCGAATGGCATAACATTAAATTCGTATAGTCCGTCTGGAGTAATAAAGGCGGTCTTAGGACGATCCGCCTCTGCCATGGGCACCTGCCAATACCCGGAGCGTAAATCGAGTGAGGAAAAGAATTCTGCGCCTTGGAAGCAGTCTAGGGCATCGTCGATTCGTGGGAGGGGGTACACATCACGACGAGTGATTTTGTTGAGACGGCGATAATCAACACAAAATCGTATGGAGCCATCCTTCTTTTTAACTAGGACCACAGGAGACGACCATGGGCTACAGGATTCTCTAATTACTCCGCGTTGGAGCATGTCATCGACTTGTTGGGCAATAACACGGCGCTCAGTCGGGGACACACGATACGGCCGCTGATGGAGAGGTGGATGAGCGCCAGTGTCGATGAGGTGGAAAATGGTCGTCGTGCGGCCCAAGGAAGTTTGCGGGATGTCGAAGGAGGAGCGGAATTGGTGTAGAAGGTCAAGAAGTTGCTCGCGGTGGCGCGGCTCTAGAGCGCTGTCCAGATCGGAAGCCACACGAGTTAGGGTCAAGGCGTCAACTTGGCAAACGGGGAATGACTCATCATCAAAGGCGAACAGAAGGTTCACGGGCTCGATGTGGCCAAGGCACTCCCCTTCGATCAACATAGCGGGTGACGCAAGAGGATTGGCTACCAGAAGTGTGCTAGCGCCGTTGTTCATGTCAAGGACGGCAAACGGCAGCGGTAAGTGGCGGCGGCGGCAGACAACGTTAGAGGGCAGAAAGAGGACTGTCGCGGCGGTGGTAAAAGAGGCAGTGAGGGGAACCAGAACAGCGCTAACGGGTGGGATGGTTGTGTCATGAGCTACGAGGAGTTTGGTCGCAAAACGAGGACACGGTTCGTGGAGCAGGGCATCAGACGGTGCATCACTCGATTCAATGAGCTCTACTTGAGGACTGGCGCAGTCAATGATAGCATGATGCTGGGACAGGAAATCCCAGCCGAGAATGACGTCATGAGAACATGTGGGGAGAACGACGAATTCGATGATGTACAAAGCTGCAGCAAGGACGACGCGAGCAGTGCAGATAGCTCTCGGCTGTATACTGTGAGCGGATGCGGTACGAAGCGATAGTCCCTCGAGAGGCGTAGTCACCTTTCGGATGGAGCGGCAGAGTTTTTGGCTGATATCTGATACAGCGGCACCGGTGTCGACGAGCGCAAGAGTATGAACACCTTCAACGATGACAGGAATGCCATTCGCGGGATTAAGACGAGGACTTTGAATTTCTGTCGAATACGCAGTTCGTGCCTCGCGAACTGCGGCGTTTAGTTTTCCGGCTGGGTAACGGGTCGTCGGCGCATTGGCGAAATGGAGCGGCGACGTGGTGATGGCGAACGACGAGGGAGGAAGTCCGGAGGATCGGGGGGTGCTGTTGGAGGACCCGAAGGGACTGGGAACTGGGGGGCCAAATAAGGTGGCGCAGGCCGTGCAGCAAAGGCCATATTTATTCGGCGCCGGCAGTAGCGTGTAGTGTGTCCAGGGATGCCGCAGTGGTAGCAAATAGGCCTGTTGTCTGCAGTGCGCCATGGAGATGGTGTCTGACGCAAGGGGGGAGCAAAAGCTGTTGGTGCGGACCGCATGGGGGGCGAAGCATAGGCATATGCTGGCTCAGGCGGTGTACTTGAAGTGACTTCGGCATACGTGCGAGGCAATACTTGAGGAGGAGCCGGCGCGAATGCTGGAGCGTAGCTCAGTGGCGCAACGCCGGATGATGAAACTGTGGGCGTGAGTAACGGCATTGAGGGTGCGACCGGAGCTGATTGAGGAACAGGATTAGGGAGGACTTTAGATACATCCTGCTGGATTGCATGGCGAAGCTCCGGAACAAGGCCAGTTGTTGACTACTCCTTAACATATGGCTGTAGGGACAGTTGTCGCGCGACCTCCTGACGTACAAAAGCCTTGATGTCTTCAGAGAGGCTGGACGACTCCCTCTCCGCGGCTAATCCAGCGAGTGATGCATGAGGCTGGCGAATCAAAGCACGCTCCTTGCGGAGTTCGTCGTAGCTTTGACAGAGGTTGTAGATATCCTTGACCGTATTGGGGCCTATGGCGATCAGCATGTTGAAAGCGTCGGCATCAATTCCTGTGAGGACATGACGTATCTTAACGGCCTCGGTCATGGTCGGGTCAACGCGGCGACACAAATCAACAATTTCCTCAATATAACTGGTGAACGTTTCACCGGGCAGCTGTAGTCGCGATCGAAGACGCTCTTCCGCGCGGAGTTTTCGGACGGCGGGGCGGCCAAAGACATCAGAAAATTTCGTCTTGAAATTCGCCCAGGTAGTAAAGTCCGACTCGTGGTTTCTAAACCACAGATTAGCGACGTCGCTCAAGTAAAAGATGACATTGTTGAGCTTACGGTTGTCGTCCCAGTTATTGTGACGGCTGACCCGTTCGTAAGTGGTCAGCCAATCGTCGACGTCGTCGTCGCTGCTTCCACTGAAGGTAGCGGGGTCCCGTTGACGAATCGCACCTGTGCAGGTGACGGGCGGAGGTAGGTGCAATGAAGTCGGCTCCGTCATTGGGGTAGTTAACGTTCTGCTGCGAAGTTCCAGGGCGAGATGGGTACAGGGAACCTCAGAATGACCTCCACCAAGTGAAATGTGGATTTAATAGCTCGTTTGAATGTCTAGCGTTGCCAGTAATTCGGGCACAGCAGGGTCGAATTGCCAGCCGCAGGGCACAGCTTCAGCACGAGAGATGGGCGCCGGAGACAAGCGATGGTGATGGCGATGCCGCAGCGTTTTTCGTTCTTTGTCTTCTTTACACACACAAAGATAGAAGACAAACGAAGAAACAAATAACACGCGAAATTGAATTCGAGGAATCATGAAATGAATAAAATACCAATATGTCTTGGAGAGCACATCACAATAAACAATAAACAGAGTAAAAGAACAGGCAAAGGTTGTTGACTATAGTATTAAAAAGTTATAATGAAGATAAACAACCATTCTGGCTTAACAAATGTGTAGTATCTAAAACAGAAGCTAAAAAAGCAGCGAAATAGAATAAAGAAATCCAACTGAATGCGGGACAGCCAGATTCAGATATAACATTTTAAATAAAAAAAAAAACTCTGAAAGAGATAAAAAGCACTTAAGGATACAGACACTATTGAACATTAGAAAAAGCAAAAGCGAAGTAAATATGCTATTTAGGCCACAAAGTTAAAGTTCTATGCGATAAAACACTGTTTAGAATACTAAGCTGTTAACATCTATTATAAACGAACAGAGCAAGCTTCGGAACGTGTCATGGTGAAGACAAAAACAATTAGACAACCTCTGCAAAGTAGCCAGAGGGGAGTCGGAAAGCAGAAACAGAGAAACTTGAAACGGTCTGAATTCCCTCATGCTCTTTCGGGGAACGCGCAGTAGGATGTACTCCAAGAGCCGTTCGCACAGAATGGGGCCATACAGGAGTTCGCACAGCAAAATTCTACCTGCCTGCCACGACGGCAGTTAAGAGAAGGAAGATGCAGTGAGGTACTCCGTTTGGAGCGAGAGCACGAATTTGCGCAAGGCAAGCGGTACTGAAATATTCGTAAAAGCTTCCCTATATTCTGTTGATCTTGTTGCAGCTAGATTTCCAAGCACCATTTCAAACAACAGACGCACACTCCGATAGCGGCAAGCATATGGACAGATGCAGCATTAAAAATGGATGATAGGCATTGAACTCTCTCGAAAGTCTGCAGAAAAAACCACGTGTGCGCATATCCTGCAAAGCAATTCGTTTAGTATGAGAGGAGAAGCTGACAGTACGGTACACAAATGTCATAAATTTCATCAACCCTATCAAATAGCATAGAATTCACAGAATGAGCTTAGAGAAAGCTGAGCGTTTACGAGTATGTTAGACAACCCTTGTTTTGGAAGGATTACGAGCACGATCATTTCTGCGCACCAATTAGAGAAAGTATAAATATGCCCTATTGCAATGAATATTAATTAGAAGAAGAATTATGATGATAATAGCATAAGTATAGGATTTGAGCGGGAGAGAAGGGGTTTCGAATTACTGCTTTTAGGCCGACTTGAGCGCAATCCTGTGATATTTATCTGCTCGAAGCGTACTGCAGTTGTCATGTCATTAGCGGCTTTCGACTGAAAACTTCTTAGTGCAATTTACTCCGTGGTTTGACACTGCTATACCTCCTGATTGGCTTTTAGCGGTCCTTCGGTGTAACTTCTTTTCTTGGCAGAGGCTGCTTGCGACATGTATCAATGTCTATTAGTGAAAAAAATTTCATCCCATTTCCTAAAGCGCAAGCCGGCCTCCCAAATTATGTCAGGCAGTGCGCGGATAAACAGCAAAAACTGACAACATAATAACGTTAGCATTTTTGTTGGAAACCACAGAATGTAAATCTCGAGGACCATTAGCGTGAGTTTTACATTAGAGAAAGTTTAGGTGAACTGTCTCCCCTCAATAAGATTCTGGAACACTTGAAAAAGAACTTCAAAGCGGGAAATTATTAGATGAGAATGGCGGAAGCCATCAGCACTTAGGTCGCATAGATGCGTTTGGCTACTCATCTAACCACCAAATTAAAACGCGGTTGTAATATATCAGGCATGCTCAGCGCCTAGAGAAGTAAGCTAAATGTTATGCGTAAACCCACCTGACATAGCAACAAGGCCTAGCTTTAACTAAGCCGAGCGAACGTGGCTGCGTAGCGTAAGAGCGGCCCTTAAGAATTTGGATCCAAATTTCCAGGAAGGCTAAATTCCTATCTTGCCCTTCGATATCAAAGTTTAAGCTTGCGTTTGCAGGAGCTCTGTCATTCTAACCGATGACCATTCAGTCTACGGCCGCATAACCTGCACTTGCTTCAGCCAGAGGCATGGTCTTGACTGTTCGCTCAAAACGCGATGGCAGATTTTGTGGACTGCAGGTCTATTTCGTTCAGAGATGTCCTAACCTCCCACCACCCCCGAAGGGGTGCGAAGCTAACTGCGAAAGGGCGAGCATTCAACCCTTGAAGCAACGGTTTTACAGTTTGTTGTGTCCTTGGTCACGTGGCCTCTAGCGACATTTTTTGTAGCAACCCCCCCCCCCCCCCCCCCCTTCTTTAGGGCAGCATTGACATCACGAAGAATAAAAGGCTCTTGCTGCAATTTCACACAACGCTGACGAGAACGCTCCTTCATGAGGTGATATTTTTTTAACACCTGCGTCGAAAGCCACACAAGGCGGCCACTTATTTCAAGAATTCTTGCCTAGAACATAGACCATATTTTTTAAGTGTGGAAACATCGCTATGCGGAGCGGTTAGCGTGAAGAAAAATTAAAATTCACTGATTAGAGCCGTTACGGGAATTGTATCAAATGCTTATTGATGTACGGCTTCTAAGAGCACTAATTTACAGCGGAGCTTAATTGTCATTATGCGATGAAAACTCTCTAGTGCAATGTTTTGTACATTCAATATTTCTCTATATATCACTTGTATGGACTTTACATTTTGTTACTTAATTCAGCATTTATTTCTTTGTATTTTAAGGGTTCTTTCTACATTAACATTGACTTTTTCGTGGTCGCTTTTTCTAAGCAATAAATGTTCACTTTAGTTCTTACTGATAATTATTATTATTTGTATTATGCTTATTGCCAAACTGATTAAAGAGAGGGTTTGTTTAGTGGGTTTATTAATTTAGAATTTTGTGGGCCCTGAACATTGCCCGCGTCCGGTCAAGGGGTATGAGCGTGTCCTTGGGATCAGGTTTGTCTAATCGGGCCTCTCGCTGCCTTTCGGGTGATCGTTGTCTAATAGAATCAGGACAACCTTAGACTGCAATCATGCAAAGCATCAAGCAGGGTTTCGGAAACGCTACTCTACTATCGATCATATCCATACCATCAATCAGGTGATAGAAAAATGCTCGAAATATAACCAGCCCTTATACATAGCATTCATTGATTACGAAAAAGCATTTGACTCAGTTGAAACCTCGGCGGTGATGCAGGCGTTGCGAAATCAGGGGGTAGACGAGCCGTACGTGAAAGTGCTGGAAGATATATATAGTGGCTGCACAGCCACCATAGTTCTGCATAAAGAAAGTAACAAAATTCCCATAAAGAAAGGTGTTAGGCAAGGAGACACAATCTCCCCAGTACTATTCATAGCTTGTTTAGAGGAAGTATTCAGAGACTTGGAATGGGAGCAGTTAGGGATAAGGGTAGATGGAGAATACCTCAGTAATCTGCGATTTGCTGATGACACTGCCTTGCTAAGCAACTCGGAGGATGAACTGCAAATAATGATTGATGACCTAGACAGGAAAAGTAGAAATTTAGGCTTGAAAATCAATATGCAGAAGACTAAGGTAATGTTCAACAGCCTCGGAAAGGAACAGCAGTTTACATTAGTTAGCGAAGTACTGGAAGTAGTAGGCGAATATGTCTACTTAGGACAGGTAGTAACCGCAGATCCGGACCATGAAAAAGAAATAACAAGAAGAATAATATTGGGATGGAGCGCATTTGGCAAGCACTCACAGATTATGACTAGCAGCTTACCGGTATCGCTAAAGAGGAAAGTATATAACATTTGCATCTTACCTGTACTCACCTATGGGGCTGAAACGTGGAGGCTAACCAAGAGAGTTCTGCTTAAGTTGAGGACAACCCAGAGGGCCATGGAACGAAAAATGGTAGGGGTAACATTAAGAGACAGGAAGCGTGCAGAGTGGGTCAGAGAAATAACTAAGGTTACCGACATTCTAGTGGAAATTAAGAAGAAGAAATGGACATGGGCAGGACATGTAGTGCGAAGAGAGGATAACCGATGGTCGCTGAGGGTAACAAACTGGATTCCAAGGGAAGGAAAGCGTAGCAGGGGGCGGCAGAAAGTTAGGTGGGCGGATGAGATTAAGAAGTTCGCAGGGGTCAAGTGGATGCAGCTAGCACAGAACCGGATTAAATGGAGAAATATGGGAGAGGCCTTCGCCCTGCAGTGGGTATAATCAGGCTGATGATGATGATGATGATGATGATGATGATGATGATGATGTTGTCTGGGTGGTACATCGATGCTTTAGCAGTGCACACCACATGAGGCCCGGTAGTGCCCATCGCGAAGTTTTCAGCAAACGTTATATTAATTCAGTCATTATCAATTTTGCAGTCATTTTTATTCACATTTTTAGGCCACGCTATCATGCTCTGGCATGCAACTGAAAATGTTGATTTTCAGCTCTCGTTTTCAGGCCTGGAATCAAAGAATCAAGAATTTTATTCAATGCAGGGTCCGGAATATTTCTGCACATTTGGTTTTCCAGCCTAAGAAGTTTGTTCATTCACTCCGCGCCCGAGACGACTCTTACACAAGACATCCACCATTTTTAATCATTATCTCAAATCTTCTTATTAATAAAACATTGGCTGGGGTTTAGCTCTGGTTAACCGTAGTTGAATTGCGAAAGCAAGGACTGCATGGCTACGCTTGTGGCCAAATGAAAAGTCGAATGCGTAAGTTCATTCACCGGTGTTAGATCATTTTTATACCACAGGCGGTCGCACACAGAACACAAACTTCCAAAGAGGTTGTTCGTGATGCGGTGGTGAAACGCTCGTGTCGCCGAATTGTGCTCGCCCACTCCTTGTGCAAAGTATGCACGCCGACCACCTTCCATGTCTCCAGATTCAATGATTAAACCGTCCAAAGCCCTCTTCCTTCTTTTCTCTAGACGTCCAGGGAGCTCTTCATCTGTTTCTTCTGCACGCCGTCTCCTGAGGGTTTCGTTGTGCCTGCCATTTGTGGCTATGGCATACGATTAGGAAGCGAACGCTTTGGCTGCGGGCGACCAAGCGTTGAATCGAACGCAACCAGAATTCCGTTGAACGCATCAAATTTCACGGGAGTTTTGCTAACAGTGCACATTTAAAGCCCCACTTTAACCAAGCCGTGTGAACGTTCCTTAGTGGCCTATATGGGTAACGGAATGCCAGGGCCCTTGAAGGCTGATTCTGGCATAACCGTCCCACGTGAAACTAGAGAACCAAGTTGGCAGCTCCTGCCATTTACGGCTACTGCATACGGACATACGTGACGAGCTGAGCTGGCTGGCGTACTGTTGCTTTCTCAACAAAACAGCATTGCGAGATTAACAGCAACCATTATAGATGCTGATGTTTGAGATGAAGATTTTTGAGACCTGTAATGTTAACAGCACGAGACACTTAAATATGAGAACTATACTATTGTGGTGTAACGCGTCAGGAGATTGTATTCAGAAAAAGCATGAATGAAATAATATAGGGGCATGTTTGAACTTCATGAGTGGATAGCCTCTTTGGTTATCATGTCTTCTTTTCTCAAAATAAACGAGGAGGTAAGGCAACAACGAAAATGAATTGGACTCGCAACAAAATATATATTTTTTAAAATTTGGTGGTGACATGGGTCTCTCACACAGCCTGCTAGATATGTAACACTTGTACTCTCCAAAAAAGGCATCTCAATCCCAGTGACCATTTCCACTAAACTGAATTAAAACGCTGGGCTAATCAGGGAACTACGTAAAAGCTGAAGTAATAAGCACAAGGCATGAATATTAGCTAAGCGCAGGCTCACTGAAATCGACAGGCTTTCAGCGAGCACGAAATCTAGGTTACGCAAATAAGTGCAGCTGCTGCGGTTTGCGCTTAGTAGAGTGCTGGTCAGAACTCCCAGCAGTGCAAAAACGCTGATGACATCCCATGGAAACATATGTACTGAAATAGTTCAAGCAATGCTGCTTTCTATCTCACTACCTGCCGATACCTTGTGAAAGTCTGGAGAGTGCCTGACTTGCTTTTTCGAAGGGCTGTCTTGAAAAATATTTCTGACCATAGTTATGGTTAATTTCAAGTCTCGTTCAGGTTATTTTATTCTCGGTTTTACTACCCAATTGCATTCCACTTTATGAATGACATCAATATGAATCGTGACTGATCACATTTCTCAAACACGCTGCTCTTCTGTATAGTGTCTTACACAACAGTCGTCAGCGAATAGTCGGCACCAGAGTATTTAGTATGTATGAATTATGATGTATTAATCTTACCGATAGCATCACGTATTGGGCACCCCTTACAGTATCACGTACACACACTTCTCGCTAAAGATGACGTACAACACGCAATGTACTTTCAAATGCAGGCAAGAGTAAACTGTGCGCATTATTGCTCCCAGACATTTTTAAGTGCGGCCAGTTTGAAACTGGGGGCCGTGGTGTGCGAAGCACGGTGTAGTCAATAGATTCCAGTGCGCTTTACTTGGACAAATGTTTTTTTTTATTTTTTACTTATGCCCGATACCAAATGCGTGATAGTAATTAGAAAGAAAAATCGGGCTACATTTACTTGTGTCCGCGCCTGTAGATAACTGTGTACAAGTGGAAGGTGAACGTCAGGAAAGCGCCTCAACGGTATCCTTGTGCTGTCACTGTAAACGTCTGATTATTCCGAAGCTTAGCAAGTTAGTCTCTTCCAAATATAGAGCAATCTCAAAATATGTGTAAAAACATATTTTCGGGAGAAACGGATGCTTGTTGAATGTTGTTTTTTGTTTTTTTTTTCAATTTGTAATACCAGCGATCCGCAAGATGTTACACATTCCGCATCTGTTCATACAAAAAAAAAGGCATTTTATTTTAATGCCTCACATAGCACTACTATGCATGTTAGCCACAAAGAATCACCATGATATACACTACTTGTTAACGAGAATTGGAACTTATGTTGAAAGTAAATTCGACACTTGACGAGAAATAAGGCTTATCTTAAATGAGTAGTGCTCGTCTTCGGTTTGCATTATTCACAATGGCACCGCTGTTGAGAGAAAGCTTTCAGGCAAAACATCTTTCAAAACGTGCCTATTGACTTGTCGTTTGTTTTTTTTTTTCGAACGGTTTCAGTACTTAAGTAAGGCGTTTAGATCTGTTATTAGCGTCTTCGTCAAAAGTGCGACTTACATACTACTATTTATTATGCCCTTCATTTCTGATGATGATACTAAACCCGTGACCTTTTGCATGAATTGTGCTGCCATAGTTGTAAAATGGGCTTCTCGAGAAGTTGCATTTGGAAAAGTGCGAGACAGCAGTTTTACTGAAGGAAACGCCTTCTGTGAATGCAATCCGCTAAGTCATAAGAACATAATTGCCAACATAGTCGGAGAACGTGAGGTGTTCGTGCCAACAGAAGAAGATATTAAGTCTTCTTCAGCCTTATTGTGGAAGCTTACTTCCTTTAAAAAGAGGGAAAGGGATGTGCTGCAAGGTGTTCTATTACGTTTAAAAGAGCGGTGTCATCTTTTCCAGAATAATATTTGAAGGGCTTTAGGTCATCTTGGTGTCTGTCGTTTTTTCGTCCCTCTCTATAAGGTTTCAGATGCAATTATTGTAAACGTATGGAAGATGTGTTGTTACCACAGATTTCTTTACCTTTCATGCTTTTGACGCATATTCTGCTCTTCCACAATTCGTTTTCACATATTTTGTAGATTTGCTGTTGGTGTCAAGGCCTCATTCCAGGTACGGTTGCTTTTTATCATTTTCAGATTACAAAATAGTTTGCATTCGTCATTTTGGTTCTTTCTATGGTGCTGGTGTCGAGTACTTGGTATATTTGTTGTTATTTTTTGTCAGTTTTTATTTTCTCCCGAATGGCAAAATTAAAAATTGCTTACAATAGTTTATTTTGGTGCTTCTGTATACTATTTATTTTAGGAATTGGGTGCACTGCGTAGGAGGTGGATCCAAGAATAGTGTCAGGACACGTGATTATTTCATAATGTGAGTCGTGTTCCTTCGAAAGGCGATGGTCGCATGATTTCGCTGCTTCATTAGCCGTACCTCTCACGCGTTTTTCGTTTTGCGAATTTGTTCATGCTTCAACTAGGCCAAAAAAGGATTCTGTAAGAATTGAAAGGTTAAATCACGTGACGAAGTCCAACTTAGAACTGGCCCGTAAAGTGACCACATTGCGTCTGACCTAATAAACGCCTCCTTCTTGGTTATGACAGAGCATGATATAAAGGTATAAAGCTTAAACGTCTCCTTATAAATAAAATAATGAAAGGTGCTGTAAGTTTTTTCGGTCCGAGATAAAAAGAAGCTTGTTTTTTGTTTTGTTTCTTTTTTTTGTGAAAGAAGTATTTAATGAATGTCACGCCTAAGTAGACGACAACAGCTGAATAACATTTCAAGATTTAAAATTATCTCCAAATGTATCGATATAGCGTCGTCGCCACGCATAACAGAACCCCGCAGTGTTAATGGTGGCTCCTTGAGTTTGGAATGCTCCTAAACAGTAGTCTTGTGTTCCAGTAATTTGTTAGACCACTCGCTTGGCCTTCCATATCAATTCACAAGTACGCTAAGCATCATGGCACAAAAGCTAGTTTGCTGGTTGCAGCAACTTTATTTTCGAAATCATACAAACTACAGCGCATGAATTGTTGTGTTTTGATGAAGACGTACGTCAAAATTTTTATGTTTACCAGAAAAATTTTTCCCTGCCTCCCTTTAGGGCCACTATAATACTCCAGGTATTTTCCTTATTTTATTCCTTGCGGAAGAAGAAAAGGCAAGACAGCTTTGTATTTTTTTTTCGTTTCTTCCCATTATTACTGCCTCTCACGTTCCCGACGTTACCTACCTGCGGTAGCATCACGACGCACCACGTCAACGGGTCGCATTGGCAATAAAACATTTTCTAGCAGCCTATATACAAACACCAGCGAAGAAGCAAGTTTATACCGATAATAAAACACGTAACAGACAGACAAAAGCTGCTGCGATGCGCTGCAACTAGTCGACCAAATGACGCGTCCGCCTGTTTATTCTGAGTTTCCTATCCACGTTGTCGTGTTTGTACGTTACAGTTATGATACCACATTGCTCAAGTATTTACGTGCGATGTAAACTGAGAGCTTGCTTTCATACAAGTGCAGTGGGTTAGCGCAGGTAGTAGACGCAGGCTATTGTTTCTACTTTCACATGCCGCCAATGCCTACTTGATGCGCCAAACGGGTGAAGTTGATTTTATCGATGGCATCGAGTGTTTAAGCTTATGTTCACCATACGGTTCACTCGACCCGCCATGCTGGCTTATGGTTCTTTGTTGCCCATGAATACGCTCATCTATCGTCTCTGCGGTGTCTTGACTACGATGTTTTATTTTTAAATCTTGAAACGCAAAATGTTCCCTCTTGGGACAGTGACAGATGAGCAAAAATAAAAAAGGCTAAAAAGCAGTGACAAGTTCAGGTATGGCACTGGCATATTGAAAGGCGACGGCCCACAGGTGTCGCAGAGACAGAAGAGCCAAATATGAAGGAAAAGTTGAGGTAGTGCTCTGGCATGGTAAAATGAGAGTGATCAGGGCGTCACCAGTCCAGGGTCTGCTCGCGTATCTCCTGCCACGTGGGGCTGCTGGCACTGTAGAACTGTGAGAACCACTTGCGAAAGGCGGCGATGGAGTGCTCCTCCTTATTTAGCGCCGGTTTCTTGTTGTATAGTTTGCAGTTCCAAACAATCACGTCTCTGTCCACCTACGCAGTTAGAGAAGAAATGACGTACATTAACTTGGCTTTTTATAATACCTTCAGCGCTGAAGGCACTATCGCAGAGGATAATGATGCATAATGTTTCCATGAGGTTAAAGCCAGAGATGAAAGACAAATAAGTGTAACAACACAAAGTGGTAACCGTTACACACCAAAACCAAAGTTCCAAACTACATTTAATATTGACAGGCATATTTTTGTTGCAGGTCATTGCATTGACTGAAGTTGAACACGTAAACTATGAAAGATATATTTTTGGAATTATTTCTTTAATTTTTAACCTATGATTCCTCCACTTAGAGCAAACGTCGGAAGGAAAACAAATACGCATGCTGTCTTACAAAAAACATTCCCAAGAACCTGTATAGAAGCGTTTTATGTTTCCGGTATTGCCCGGGTAGATGTTATCCCTGCACTTCCTCATGAAATGTAACGTTTTAAAAGTATGTCATTCCTGTTGCGGAGGAATCATTCCTCGCGGTTGTGTGACTGTTAAAACATGTCAGAAAGAACCTTGTCTAATATACAGGTTACCAACCCAGACAGCTTATGAAAACAGGGACCTCGGATTAGTAAAGCATCTTAATTTTGTGAGGAATTATCCTGAAATGGTGTTTTATGAAAATTCAACATTTTGAAAGTTTTTTTCTTATATACATCAACCTACCAGTTGTTTTCTTTCCAAAACGCTTTGTAGTAAATCGAAGGTGGAGGAATGCCTTATACAATGATCAGTTGCACACAAAATTATTTTTCATAAAAAGTCTTAAGTAGTATATAACGTAAATAAACCCGAGCGTGAAGGACAAAGACACTAGCAGTACTCCTGAAAAAACAGCAACATAAATTGATTATGACACATAATTGTAATGCATTTTAAGAGCTCCTCTTAACGCGTTGTGGTGGCCGAGCAGGAGAGACCGCACAAAAAGCAACTATAGGCGGCGTCTTTGGCAATAAATAGCCCACATCTAAAAGAGCTCCGATGAAGAATATACAGATATCCTGATGGCTATATTTAAGTCTAAAGATATGAGAAAAAAAATGCTTTCGCAAAAGAGGAAAGGTTGAAAAAAATGAGTGTTTCCACCTTTTCTTTGCACCAAAAAAGCTCTCTGTGTCCATGACTGTCATTGCTAATGCCTAATGCCTAAACTAATGCCTAAGAACTATACAGACATTGTGGCAGCCTAGCAATTTGACTTCAGGGCATCGTTGCAGGCGTATGATGACGTTGTTACATGCACATATGTTAACAGTCTAGGCGAAATGCAATGCGTGCATGAACCCACGTTGTGGAATTTGTAGTGGAAGAAAACGCACTGATCGTGTAAAGGCAAGGAGCACGAACGAGACATCTCTAGACATCTCCCGTAGGCATCTCCCGTAGGAAACCACAGCTATGCTATGCTATGCAGATATATGTATTGAACGACGGCATCGGGCACAAACACGCAAAATCAACTTTTCATATATTGTTTTCATAACACAGCCTTCACGCTGAGCATTTCGATACCCTTTCTGCACAAGTTTAAAGTAAGTTGAGAAACTATTTCATGTACAATATAAATAAAAAAATGAAAATAGTTCGTTTTTCATTAAGCAAAAAAAAAAACACTTACGCTATGCTTCTTCAAATTGTATCTCGCTTATGTTAGCTTTACGTGTACCCTTACCGGGGTCTTGATGCGATGCACAAGAATTAGTTTCTTACGTTTACCTGCACATTTTAGTGGAGTTGTAAGTGCACTAACTTGTCCAGCAAAAAGTTCCCGGAAATTGGTTACAAATATGCGATGTCAGCGCACGTTAAAGATCCCCAGGTGATCGAAATTACTCCATAGCCCGCCACTACGGCTCCTCTTTCTCTCTTTCCACTTTCACTCCCACCCTCATCCTTTCCCTTATGGCGCGGTTCAGGTGTCCACAGAGCAAGTGTGACAGATACTGCGCTTTTCCCTTCCTGTGAACCAACCAACCATTGGTTACAAATATTTGTTAGTGAAATAGCCATCAAATATAGATGATTCAGATTAGCCGTGAAAGACAGTGCTATGAAGGCCCCTGTTGTTTTTAGCTGTACAAAACAGAATGCGTGGGCTCACGACAGAAAGATGAAGCATTTAGTCCAATGTATGCGACACCATCACTCGCGAGAAGACCGTTGCTAGCAGCTTATCTTTATAGCTTGACAATTAATATATAAATTGTCAGAAATGTTTTCGAATCCCTCCTTTTCATTCTTTTCGCACGCATGAAAAAAAAATTTCGCTTGCAAAGCGCCAGAGTCATAATACGTGAGTAGTAGTTTATATAGCATCTAAACTTGACTACATACCATATTTTGGAGGCCCATGATGTAAAACTTCCGGAGGAACCAGCTCATTCTTGGGTCGAAGTAAGCCCGGTGTACCAGCTTTATGTTGAAGGGCCCCTCAGGAATCAGTGCCTGGGCCACCATGTAATTGGTATTTGATCCGCGGCTGTGGATGATGGTGAGAGTAGGACCAATCTGCGTCATTTATTTTGGCTTATGAGTAACACTGAGAATGCCAATTCCACGTGTACGTGTAATATATCTTTTCTCCAGTAATTCATAAATTAATCTCCATTTGGTTGGAGTGCTACTAGAGAAAGAGTACCACGGTAGTGAAAAAGCAGGCAGGAGATCAGGCAGTGGGTGACTATGGCATTGGTTTTAGGAATAGCAGGGGGCAGTTACAAGTTGAGCATTCAGTAACTTACAAATCATGAAGACCTTTTTCAGCAAACGAAACAACCAGACGTGGACATGGAAAAGAAGTCCCAACGATGACACTGAAAATGAAATTGACTTCATACTGTGTTCTAACGATGCCATTAAGGCAAGGACTAGAGGTAAACGGGAAAGTCCGATGCAGTGACCACATGATAGTTAAGCATCGAATTAGCCTAAATCTGAAGAGAGAACAAAAGAGATTGTTAAGAAAGAAGCCCATCAACGAATTACCGGTAAGGGAACGGGCAGAGGAGTTCAGGATCTCTCTACAAAGTAGGTATTCAGCTCTAACCAAGGATGATGACATTGGCCTGGAAGAAATGAACAATAATTATAGAGACATCATTACTGAGTGCGCTGTAGAAGTAGGCGGCAGCATAGTTAGACGGGATAGTGGAAAGCTGTCTAAAAAGACGAAATATTTTACTAAAAAAAGGCAATATAAAGTGTCCCAACCCAACAGACCAGATAGAACTGGCACATATATCAAAACAAATTGATAAGCGTGCAGTGATCGATATAAGTAAGTACAGCAAGGAGAAAATTGAGCATTCTGTATAGAAGAGGGAAACCCTAAAGCGCTGAAGAAGAAATTGGGCATAGGCAAACATCACATGTATGCTCTAAGGGGCAAGGCGGGCGATGTCATCACGAATATGGACATTATAGTCAATGTAGCCGAGGAGTTCTACACTGACCTGTACAGTAACAAAAGTAATCAGGACAATAATAAGATTGACAGTAGGAAAAATCAGTGAGACGTCGCCCCAGTGACGAAGGACGAGGTTAAGAAAGCTTTAGAAACTATAAAAAGGGGGAAAGCAGCTGGAGAGATTCAGGTAACTGCAGAATTGCTGAAGGACCGGGGGAAGGGGGGGATATCGTGCTAGGAAAACTGGCCAAGGCAATGCTTTGTATCGTCTAGGGTACCGGAACCACGAAATAACGCAAAATAATAAAGGGGACTCTAAGAATTTAATAAATAACAAAACGATCAGCTTCCTATTTGTTACGTATAAGCTATTTACTAAGGTAATCGCCAATACAATCAAGACAACCTTAGACTTTAATAAAGAAAACGATCAGGCAGGTTTCCGGAAAGGGTACTCTACTATCGATCACGTTCATACCATTGGGAATAGAAAAATGTTCCAAATATAACCAGACCTTTCACATAACATTCATTGATTACGAAAAAGCATTTGACTCAGTAGAAACCTCGGCTGTCATGCAGGCATTGTAGACGAGCCGAATGTAGAATGTAGACGAGCCGAATCAGAATGTAGACGAGCCGTATGTGAAAGTACAGAAATATATATGCAGTGGCTACACAGCGGCCATATTTCTGCATAAAGACAGTAATAAACTTCCTATAAAGAAAGCTGTTGGGCAAGGAGACACGATCTCCCCACCACTGTCCACAGCTTGCTTAGAGGAAGTACTCAGAAACATGGAATGGGAGCAGTTAGGGATAAGAGTAGATGTAGAATGCCTCAGCAATTTGAGATTCGCTGATAACATTGCCTTGCTAAGTAACTCAGGGGATGTTGTGAAAAGGGTGATTGATGACCCAGAGAGGAAAAGGAGGAAGGTAGGTCTGGAAATCAATATATATAAGACTGAGGTAATATTCAACAGCCTCGGGAAGGAACAGCACTTTAGGCAGCGAAGCATTGCAAGTGGTAGGCAAATATGTCTACTTGGGACACGTAGTAACCGCAGATCCTTATCATCAAAGGGAAAAGACTAGGAGAATAAGATACGATAAGTAATTGCAAGTACTCGCAGATTATGACTAGCACCATCACAATATCGCGCTAGAGGAAAGTATAAAACAGTTACATTTTACCGGTATTCACCTGTGGGGCTGAAACGCAAAGGCTAACGAAAAGGTTCTACTTAACCTGAAGACAACGCAGAGGGCTACAAAATTAAAACGGGAGGGGTAACGTTAAAAGATAGGAACCGTGTAGAGTGAGTGAGAGAATAAACTTATGTTACTGACATTCTAGTGGAAATCGAGAAGAGGAAATGGGCTTGGGCAGGACATGTAGTGCGAAGAGAGGATAACAGATGGTCGCTACGGATAACAAACTGGATTGCAAGGGAAGGAAAGCGCAGCAGGGGGCGGCGTAAAGTTAGGTGGGCAGATGAAGTTAAGAAGTTCGCAGGGGTCAAGTGGATGCAGCTAGCACAGAATCGGGTTAAGTGGAGAAATATGGGAGAGGCCTTCGCCCTGCAGTGGGTATGTTGATGATGATGATGACATCAAGATGTGCCGTTAGCGTGAACTGGCATCACGGACACACTGTAGAATGCCGTCGTAAGATGTTCTCACGAGCACAAAATACTCCAGAACTCTCAAGCGCCAATCAGGTAACCTTGTGTAATATAGAAAGCTCACTTGGCTGGCAATTATATTATCCTTGCAATGGTGAACACTAGCGAAGCGACATCTTCGCTCTCTCGACGTGGAGAGAAAAAAACGTCGGCGGTAATTCAAGGAACTGGCATTCCTTATATCGGGGACCACACAATCGTTTGTTTCTTGTCCACCTTAGCAATCAGGCATATTACGCGAGCTTAAAAATATTGGCCAAAAGTCACTGTATAGCCAATCTTACCCCAACCAGAAATACATGTTAGCATGTTATCACATCATTTCGGCTCTTCATTATTTTGTAGCCAGAGTTACATGCCTGATTGACAATGCTGGACCGAAGCGTAATCGAATGAGTGGCCCCCGGCATAAAAAATGCCACTTTATGGTGGCCAGCTACGGCAGATCAGGAGTATGAGAATTGGATGCGTAAGAGGCCATGCCATGTGACATGTCTTGACATTAAAAGCGACCAGTTCCAATCCTTTGAAAACAGAAAAAGGGGCTTGTTTTCCCTTGTGCAAAAAAAAAAAAAATCAAAGCGCTTTTATCATCGAAACTTTTTTCGATAAAAGTATTTGCATTAAATGCAATAAACTTTGAGCAGGAATAACGTTTGCACGTTAGATTGTTAATGTAGTTAGAGAAAAAAATAATTTTAAAGCATTAAAAAAAAGTTGCCCTTAAAATAGTTTGTAAGAAACACAAAAAAATTGACAATTATTTCATATTTAGGCCTGCGGCCGGAATAAAGGTCATTGAGACTAAACCACTCAAGATAGTTCTTTAAATGTCGTGCCTTTTTTGTTCAAGATTTTATGCGACTAAGTTGTGCCTCACGAAAAAAAAATATTTCAGGTTCATAACCTGGAACTGCGATAGGCACTGCCGAAATGTGATTTTCAGGTGGCTTGAAAGAGGGCAAAACGCCAGCTGAATTGGGATTATCACACTCCAGTATGCCACAAACGTCTTTACACCATGTAATGTAAATCAATTGTTCTGAATATAAAATTGGGGTTTTAGGCAATGATAATCGAGAAATCACCCATCGTTTGCGAACCAGAGATGCTACCCGTAAGTCATCTATGCATGTTCGCTCGACTTTACTTAATGGGCGCTTTTTGCATCTTGTGAAATAATATGCGTAGTCCAATATGCCTACTAATATATGCTAATGTGTATGTGGGGTTAGAAAACGGTATTGATTATAAATACACACTTGTTCAAATGACGCGATATGTTCAGCCACGTAGCTGGTTTCTATTTAATCTAGACTATAGGGGAACCGCATTTTCGAAGATACTGAACAAGGCTACCGTGTCATACTCTTAAGGCGACGATTAGGCTCATTCTAATTTGGCCCCTAAAATGTACAAAAGCGGCTAAATGTCAGTGAGTCAGTTTTCCCGTGCCAGTGAAAGCGAGAAAGTACGAGAACAGAGAGTATTCACGATGTATTGAAGGATTCCAAAGCAGCGGCAGCAAACTTCTTGTTAGGCACCTGACATATGTTTCGGTGTGAAATAATTACCTTGACTAACAACGCCTATATAAACGCCGGTTGCTGCATGTTGATAAACATTGCTGAGAAAATAATACGAAAGGACCCATTTCAAGGGAGCGAATTTTGACCATGGCTGTCTCTTTCTCTGCAGGCCTTTACTATAGTAGGTGTGGGTCTTGACATTGCGCTATTTTATTCATTGAGCTAGGAAATTGGTGCATTTTGTCTTCAGTAGCGGGGGTGTAATAATTGTCTTCAATTCACATTCTTTTTGCAGTTGGATTGCCCCGTAGTTTCGCTTTCTCTCTGAAAAGCGGACGTCCATACAGAATGTGAGAAGCAAATAGAACCGGACGAAGAAATTTTTTAGGCCCACGTTGAAGTGTTTAAGTTTGAGAAGGCGAAAGGATTACTTTTTAAGATGTTTCTTTGAGATAATGCGCCACGCGTTTAGAATTTCACACTGCAATGGAACGGTGACACGTAAATGTTCTTGGCAGAATTTAGCGGAGCTCTCTTCGCAAGCCAAGCTCATTCTTTGTTGTGCGCATGTCGCTCGCGTCTGCGCACCCTTGCGCCGTTACCAGTCGTGTATTCGGCGCGCTGTATCGCGTGAGCTATGCAACGCAGCGCCAGTTTCTACCGCTTACGCAAATAAAATTAAGCCTCCTAATTGGTCTCCAAAATATTTTCTGCGCCCTGCAGCCCGGGCTCTCATTATGTCTTCGTCCAAATTGGGCTGGCAGCGATGTCAAAATTCGTGACCAGTTTTGGTGCCGAAATGCTTAAGATGCATTAAGAGACAAGTTCTATAGGGCCAATATGCCGCACGTATGCCTATTTACTATAACCAGCATCGTCCTCGCACCAATAAGACGGTAGTACTGGACTGATACCTCTTTTTGGTCTCCTTCTACTGCCTTTCCTACCTTAAACTAAGTTTATGCATGGTAATTATACCATCAGTGAAAAAGGTGCGTTGCGTGGCTTAATTTTTACCTTTTTATAAAGGATTCAGGTGCTGTGTGCCTAGGGGAAGGTGCCTAGGGGCAGGTAAGGGCGGCTGAAATGACGGTGGTGGCGTTTTTATATGGGGGAGTTGGGCAGGCTGGGAATTGGAGCTAGCGTAACTAACGGTGGCCGAGTTGACAGCCGAATAATAATCGGGCGCTCTAGGCAAGAGAATTTTTGGGTGATGTTTCCATGCCTAAATACAGTCCCGGGGAATGTTCGTATTTAGACAAAGGCACAGTGTTATGACTACAATAGTAAATAGATCAATTCAAACTGCTGTATTGTGGCTGCGCAAGAATTTCCGCGATGTGCCCAGTAAAGCCCGCCGTTTGTACCGTAACTGTATGGAACTGGCAGACGCTGCCACTAGTGCACCAGCAGCATGTATATCCGTTAGTATTGAAGGCATTATAGGCGGCTCAAGCTGAGGCATTGGCGCCGTTTAATTGCACTGGAAAAAACAGGTTCAAATGTGCTACCATCGTAAACACTTTTCTTTTCAGCGGCTGCCAAATTCGCAGGAGCGTTACGGAGCAAACTGTAAACCAGAAATTTCAGGATGTCAACGCATGTGCAAAACCCTGCTACATCAAAAAGACACCTCGAACTTACTTGCTGGGCTGTGGTCTGATGACGAAGGCAGTCGGGCTTCCAACCGAAAATAGATATGGACGAGCTGAGGGTTACTAGGCCGACGTGTTTTTCGAAGCTCCAGGTAGGTGACCAGTTATGTTTTAAAATGCGGCAGATCCATGACTCGCCCTTGTTCTTGCTGTACTCGGTGCCACTGACAAGACCATTCGCCCAGTGTATCTGGTTGAAGTGAGCTATGTCGGCTCCATTTTCAGCGATGTCCTGAATGTGGCCACGAACTCTGTGCTCGAAGCGCCATGAGGTCTCACACTCCATACCCTCCTCCTCCAGTGCGTCCATCGGGATGTCATACGAGGGCTCTTCACCGTCCGCGTGGTACCAGATAAACACGTATCCCAAAAGCTCCTTGCAATTCCATGTAGTTGCCTTCACAAACGCAGGAACTGTGGAGAGAGGACCGAACGTCTGGTTTAAATTGAATCTGAAGGAAACAATGAAGTTGACATGTATCGAAATAATACCATTTCGAAAACACAAAAACAACACAATCACTGAATTGAAGCTTTTATAAAAAAAAGAGAGAGGTCATAAAGACAGGTATCCTCATCAGAACCCATTCTCATAAGTGCAAGGTTCATGACCCGCAAGAGATCCCAGGGCTGTCTAGTGTGCATTACGGTTACATGTCTGAATTGGCACGAAGCGTACTGGCACGAAGCGTACTGTGTTCGTTGCGTCGCAACCCCGTTGCTATACCGCAATTTGAGGTAGATCTTTCAAGAACGAGTAAAAAAGCTGCCGGCGCATATATTTAGGTGGTGCTGGCAGCTGGAACTCAGCATCTGATATGTCGTTGCTAGAACATGTGCAGTCACTGCAAGATTGAGCCGAAAGCGTGCGGAGAAATTGTGGATGTTTTGTATCGAGTGTGTACGATATGTGTAACGTTGGTTGATTGTTTCATGTGGTTGACGATGTCATTAGTTGATTGATTAATTAATGAGTAGTGATTGAATAATAGAGAAAAGAGGCGACATTATTCATCGGCAGCGTAGTACCGACGAATATTTTGCTTAGTGTTGCTGAGTTTGAGCATGTGTGTTGGAACCTGTGACTTGTGCATGCGCGGCATGGTCGTAATACTGTAACAGATGCGTGTAAAAGTGTGGAGACTTCATTTTAGAATGTGTCTTCCCACGTATGTGGTGCTCGGAGAATACAGATTTTGTAAGACGGATGCCGAGAAGGCGGAGTAGAATGCTTGGTACCAGGCTGCTACATGGTTGAAGCGAAGTTGGGATGCGGAGGTGTGAGCATTATAATGGGGCAATTAGTGCGCACCATGTCACGCCTACTGCTGGGCGAAGCTGTGAGATCCTCCTGATTTGTTCAACTTTAGATATGCCTCAGGTTTACGGGCAGCGTAAACCGCGGTTACGCGAAGCCGCGGCGCCATCGGATAAACAGCCTTCACGTCGCTTACCGAGATTACCGCAAACTGAACTTATCGTAGATCTCTGTTAGCGCTTTTAACCTAGGAAATAGAGGCCTCTGGGTTCGGGATTCAGGCGCGGATCGGCAGCCGAGTACGAAAGGCGCACTAACCAAGGAAACTAGCCAGCAAGTATGGTGGTCACAACAACGAAGAAATAAGGTTAACGACTGGGCACGTTGGTATGGGTTCATACTACACCAGCCAAAAGACGAGACACAGCAAAGAGGAGGACAGGACAAGGCTTTCACCAGCCTTGTCCTGTCCTCCTCTTTGCTGTGTCTCGTCTTTTGGCTGGTGCAGTATGAAGAAATAAGAAGCGTTAAGCAACAGGCTAAAATACACTCTGTTGGCTGTAATCCCTCAAATATCCCTCTGGCTACCTCGCTCACTTTTACGTCTTCGGGAGTACGACATCCACGTCATATATCGCTTTGGACCCAATTACAACTACGCAGATGCACTTTCCCGCTCGCCGTTTCCAAACGATTCAATGGCGGGCTTCGTCATCGCCTACGATGTGTCACAGTTTAACGTTACCGACGTCCTACCTGAGCAGCTGAAAGATCTGCGGATATCCTCCCTCTTAATTCTTAACTTTCATTTCTACGCCCGCAGAGACTTCTCCGTTTCGTGCACTTCATGGTCAAGTCCACCATTTCGCCATTCGTGATGAGCTTTTATACCACCGCAATTGCCATCCTGAGGGGCGAACGTGGCAGCATGTTATTCTCCGACACCTCCGTGGTGTCTTCTGTGCCTCTGCCTCCTTCCACGCAGATCCCCAAAGAGGCTGCGCAATTGTACTGAAAATGTATGCTCGACTGCGACTGCGATGCTACTGGCGCGGCATTTAGCGCGTAATTCGTCAATACATCCGATCATGTAATGCCTACCAACGTTGAAAGAACCCACCCCACCACGCATCAGCTCCTTTCCAGTTATTACCTTGCCCCAGCCGCCCATTTGACCGCGTCTTCATTGATCTCTATAGCCAGCTTCCGACCACTTCAGCTAACAACCGCTGGGTCATCGTCGCTGTTGACCACCTCACACGTACATTACGTGGAAACATAGGCTTTTCAACCTGCCACCACACGCAATGTTGCTTCATTCATCCTGCATGCCTGGTTCTTCGTCACGGCGCACCGAAAAAACTGCGCACTGTCCGCGGACGTGTGTTTTTTCGACATCGTCGAAGCCCTCCTGAAGCAGTGCCAGTTCATTCACCGGTGTACCACCGCTTAACACCGTAAACAAAGGCATGACTAAGTGATTTTATCGCCCTCTTAGGGGCATGCTAACCAAGTACTTTGACACCACTGACTTCAATTGGGATCAAGTGCTGCCTCATCTGTAAGTTGGGGGGTGACAGCGTCATTTCCAACTTCACCAGCCGCGTCCCGTTCCGAACGTGGCTCCTAGACTGGAACGCTACTTCTGAAACAGATCGGATTTTTCCTTACGGGGAAAGCGCTGCAGCGAGAGCCTCGTCGCTGGCGCACGGAGGATACGTACGCCTACAACACGGATGCGCAGACCGCGACTGGGTTCTTTCTGTTCTTTCATACGATCGTGAACCTACGTCCGCCATGCATACTATCCTGACCTACTACCCCGACAAATCACAGATCCCTCTACTGTCTGCACACACGTCGATGCCGAGGAAAGCCGACACCTGGCGCGCTACTTCACTAAGGAGAACCAGGATCACCAAAAGTAGTTGGTACCATTCGAATTCAAAGCCTTCATATCCCTCCGGCGCAATCGTTCGGCTATGAGTGTCTTCCTCAACTTCGAGCCTCACAACTAAACTGCTGTCTCGTTATCACGGACCTTACCGATTTCTGAAAAGATCTTCTCCCGTCAATTACATAGTGGAGCTCCTAGACCCTTCTGCGGGCCATCGTCGCCTTGGCCGAAAAACTGCGCACGTCAACAACCTCAAACCCTATTAAGATCCGCCCACCCTGTCCTCGCCATGAGTCGCCAAGATGGTTCATTTTCGTCGGGGAGATGTTTTAGTTCCGGCTGACAGCAGCTCACGTGACACATCGCGTGTCGAAGAAGTCGACAAAGTGGGACGGAAAGCCATTTGAACACTTGAGAGCTAGTTCGAGCACTGCGGTATATAGCCATCGCCTACCATCTTGAAGTTCCAATTAACACCTTACACACTATTTATATATATGGCTGACCACCGAAGAATTGACGCGTTTGAATTGTGGTGCTGGCGAAGACTCTTGAGAGTTCCTTGGACTGCCAGAAGATCAAATCAGTCAATATTGTCCACCATAAACCCTGACTGCTCATCGGAGGGTCAAATTCTAAAGTTAAAGCTCAGCTACTTTGGTCATCTGATGAGAAGAGAGGAGTCGCTGGAGAAAGATTTCATGTTGGGAAAGGTTGAGGGTCGCCAGAGAAGGGGTAGGCAGCGAACGCGATGGTCAGATGGCATCCTCGAGGCACTGCAGATGAAGTTATGTGATGTTAGGAAGATAGTGAGAGACCGGAAAGCGTGGCGTGACATGGTCCATAGGGTCACGAAGAGTCGGACACGACTGAGCGACTGAACTGAACTGAACTGATATATATATATATATATATATATATATATATATATATATATATATATATATATATATATATATATATATATATATATATATATGCTTAAAAGCATAAGCAGGGAGGTAATGCCCTTGTCGAATGAACAGCCCTAATTGCGACTTGAACCTTTTTATATGGTTGTCATGTTCATGAACAGCCCCAATTGCGACTTGAACATTTTTTAGTGGTTGGCATGTACGTGTTGAACACAACTGCGCTAGGAACAAACTTCAATATTCCAATACCAAGAATAGAGCGCTAAATGGGAACACACGACGAAACTTAAAAAAACAAAGCTTGCAGCAGGGCGATTTGCTTTTGCGTTTTCTATCTAGATTGAGACGTTAGTATTTTGTGTTGTTATTTTATTTTGCTATTTTTTGTTTGAATTGTCTGATTTGTTTACAATTTCGTTCGAATAACCATCTTCTAAGAATAGTTTTCTGATTTTCATTCTCCGGAGGAGAGCTCTCACCTTTCTCTGCGTTAGGCACGTGGGCACATGCTCCAGTATCTGCCTGAAATCTCCATCCGTGGAAAGGGCACTCAATGCAGTCGTCCACTACGCGACCCATCACTCCTAGATGGGCACCAAGATGGGGACAGTAGGCGCCGAAGACCCTCGCTGTTCCGTCGTCAGTGCGAAAAGCCACGAGATCTTTACCTGCATGCGTTGCAAGCAAGAAGCGCCGCTCTCAGCAACAAACTTCAGCCGATCGGAAAACAAAAACCTGGAATGTCAAAACTTAAAAACTTTGAGCCTCCCCTGACCCCTTCCCTCTCCCCGCATATTTTGTATCGGAGTACTGTGATCTTTCTAAGGCTACAATTTTCTTATTATTTACTCGGTATTTTTTCATTGCTCACAATTTCTAGCTTTGTATGCATTTATTGTAATACACAATATATGACCGCCTTGAAGAAAGTGGAGTTTTCATGCTCAGGGTAATACGATCGTTCACTCAAAGTACGATTTGTAGGGAAAGTTTAAGTCACGTTACGAAGAAAAATAACAAAATTATGATTTATCGCTTACGGCCACGAGCGTCACAAAACATCTCAGGCTACATGGAAGCCATAGAGGAGGGCTTAGGATAATTTCGGATACGAGGGATTTTTTCAATGTGCTCGGACATCTTACACTACACAAGTGCCTTTTGTTTTACTTCTATACAACGACGGACCCACGGCAGGGCCTAAGCCTGCTTCTGCGCCTTAGTGGTAGAAATGCTTAACCAATGCGCCTCCAAAGTCACCAGTGTTGGCGGTAACGCGTTAAAAGTAAGTGCATTGCCTGTCAACCGTTCCTTTTCTCGGTAGGTAATGTACTGTCTTTGCCAAAAGTAACTAGGCTACAAGGTCTGCTCCTAAGTCATTTTGTGGAGAATTCATATCCCGTCTGAAGCAGTAAATCTCTGCAAAGTAAAGGCGAGACCCTGTCCCCACTTAAGACATCGTAATATTCTGAGAGCCCTTAGTGACGTCATAATTCCACTGAGAAGAAAACCATGCAGCCTGGTTACGTTTGGCGAAGACGGTACTTACGTGAACATTTTTCGGCAACTTAAGGCTTCACGCGAGCAGTTAAGTTTTATTAAGGTTCTCCTCCACAGCCTTTTAAAGAAAAATTTGCAGAGTACCCAACATGATGTTGCAAATAAACGAAATGTGCAGGTTCCCTCGATAGCCCTAGTTGCGGCTCACATGCATGCAAGAAAACACGAGCCATTGGCGACGCACCCAGTTAACGAAAGACAGCATACCCATAAAGCAAGACACACGTGCACGAAGACGCATTCCCACACTTGCCACACTGCAGTATAGCAGCTGGGGGCTGTGGGCGAGCGAGTGGTTAGGAATGCGAAGAACGAAGATGTATATGTGCGCAGGTGCATTACTTTATTCCCTGCTAAAGACAAAAGCACGTCACTTTTCCAGCAAGTAGTATCATACGGTACATGTACGGTAGTGAAGAGAAGAAGCCGTCTTGCGCTAGGTTCTGCCCTTCTCTCTCGCCTCGCGTAGACAGCGTAACTAATTGTAACAAGCGAAATGTAGTGTTTCTATGAGTTACTCAGGTGTGAATTGCGTTAGGCATGTTCCTTTTAGCGTGTATCGTGTGCAGTGATTGAGCCTTGGAAATCGCTGTGGGATATTCATGAACCACGAGACAAATTAAAGCGGTGTACGCTGGGTTGACCCTTCCTTGGTGCTAATTATTCTTTCTGTGTGTTGAATGTGGATATGCGGAACCCGTGAGAACATTTTCTCTCACCTGCGTGAAATACTTGTAAATACATGTCGCTTGGATAACTGAAATATGCATATTTACTGGCATTTGTTTCTTTGATGCCCAAATGATCGTAATGTTGAGCAGTCATCGAATTCTTTTGCAATCAAGTTTCGGAATACAGGCCTTTATTAATTTCTTCTTTCGGTTCTAAAGTCTCTAGCACTAGGCATATCGTTGAAAAGGCAAAATGCACAGTGGCAGGGACGAAAACAACCTTCGATACATTTTGCATTTAGTTCTTTTTAAGCAGCGCCGACAGTCCTTAAACAGCCCTGCATTCGAAATATATTTCCCATGCATCAAGATGGCATCAAAACTTTGGGCATAAGTGTACTTTTTGGATTATTAAAACTTCGACAGAGCATGGCAAGTTCTAACATTTATGTTCCCTAGCTGTGTCTGTGTTGTGTATGAAATAGAAGCCATGTTTGAACTGGTTCCACACATCTGATAAATCATTGATAAGTAGAGCTTCTGCGCCTTGATGATTGGAAACGTTGGCTTTACGCAAGAGTAAATCAGCACAGAAGAGGTTTACTGTGAAGCGTGTGGTTGCATGCACGAGGAAGGCAAGGATTCCTTGCGGCCATTTATTGAGAGCAGTAGCTTGATGTTCTTGAGGGCATCATCGTACAAACTTCAGAGCATCTCGATTACTGTCTTTTTGTGTGCCTTGTGGCTACAAAACGCTGCACTGACCGAGGTTGAGCAGTTTCGCGTGGCTCCTGGAGAGCCATGCTGCGCATGCGCGAGGAGCAGTGACGTCACACGGCACTCAGCTCGCCGGTCTGCGCATTCCAGAGGAGTGACGTCTTAAGTCGCGGCTGACGCACTGGCGCGGGTGCGTGCCCAGCTCTGCGCCTCCGCTGCGTAGTAGCCAAGTCTGACGCTGCACTGAAGCCGCTTGATAGGGCCGCGCATGCGTAGATGTATCAGTGGGGATATATATATATATATATATATATATATATATATATATATATATATATATATATATATATATATATATATATATATATATATATATATATATATATATATATATATATACATCGCGGGGCGTTTGCCAGTGTGATATAGCCACGGAGAAGGAGAGCGAAAGTGCTGCTGAGCGGCGCAGAAGAGCGGAGCAGACTAACTCACCCTAACCTAAGACAAGGTTCTTTTGCTCAAAGTTTTCTAATACATACTCTGGATAAGGGCAAACTCGGAGGCCCTGGTTTCCATAAAAACAATTCAGTGAACTTAAAATATTGTGATGATTAATGATGGACATTAGACGAATAAAAAAAAGACTTTTCAAATCTTTTTGAAAATTTAAGCCGGATTGGAATTGGGCGATATTTGAAAGGGTTAGTTTTATTGTCTTTTTTTACAATATTGTTACCCTGGGTGACTGCACCTTACTTCGGTTTACGCCTTTTGATAAACATAAGTTGAAAATATATGCCAGGCAGTTCGATATGTCAAAAATAACAAATTTTAGTGGCACTATCTGAACGCCATCGCTATTCCCAGATTTGCTTTTTTTTTAACTGTTTAAAGCCGTTACCACCCGAGCTTCAGAATTAGGATTAATAATTATGGGTGAGTTACTGCAAGAACAGCTTTGGAGCACGTCTCCGCAAAATGACGCTATTGGGACAACAGGAATGGAAGAATCGTTGAAAACGTTAGGAACTTCACGTTCCTCCACTTTTACACCACTAAGAATACGTTTGGTAATAGGTTCTGGTGCGCGTGTATGACAATGTTTAATTTCTTGCACGTCACTTCCGAGCTATTGCTCGATGAAACAAACAAATTCTTGTAATAAAGTTGTTTGCTGCTCGAATTACTTTTGTTACTTTATTTTTAAAGGCCCAAAACCGTTTAACACGACAGGACCTTTCGTTTTTATAAAGAGGCTCTACAATTTGTTACGTTCTTTTATAAGTTTAAGTAACTCACTGTTAATCGAAGGCTTATGAGCTCGCCCGGGCGAATATGTACTTTTTAGGGAGAAGAACTAGAACATATGTCTTTGAATAATGTAATATATTTATCGTACACCGCCTTAGGATTCATTTCGTTAAAAACTTTGCTCCAATCTGCATCAACTATATGCGCCAATAAGTTAAATATAGTGGATGTTCTTATGACCCTGAGAGAAAATGGTTCAGTGCACGTTTTAAGATTACGCGCATTGTTGACAGACAAAAAAGGGGAGGTGATCGTTAATTGATATACATACTGATAACGGCGGATGTTAAATATTCTTTGCTGTTCTTTGTAATGAAAACAACTAGTATTCTTGTTTCTATTTTTACTCGTGTTGGATAATTAATAGCATTCCTGCAACATAGAATATTTACCAAGTATCAAAGTCCCTCGTCGCAGTGCTGTCTAATAATAAAGTGATATTAAGTGTACCAACACGGACAATATTCTACTTGTTCTCATTCAAAAAATGCAAGAGGAGAGTCCAAAAAAGCAAATAAAATACTCCGATTGCCAGTTGGTGGGTGGTAGCACAGTGTGAACATGAATGAGCATAATTTGAGTTGGAATGCCTCATGATGGGTGTTCACAATATAAACTTCGCTCATAATTTGAGTTGGAATGCCTCATGATGGGTGTTCACAATATAAACTTCGTGAAAACTGTCCCATTCTAGATCATTTTTAACCAAAAATGGTATGCAACCACCTCCTTTAGTCTGTCTTTCGAGCTGTAACTCTTAAATCAAGGTATGCTGAATACATTGTTCTCCGTAAAAATAAAAAAGAAACAAGTTTCCCAACACATTAGAACACGAATTGACAACTTCACATCAGCAATAAAACATTCGATATCGTCTTTCTTCGCCCTTCCGCAATGTAGATTAAAATAAAGAATGTGTATTGATCGCTGGAAATTTTCGCAAAGAAAAGCGAGACATAATATATAAACTGGCCTTTGCAGAAAAACAACCATTAAAATTTGCGCAAATTACACTCTCGTGTAAGACTGATGACATAGTCATGCTGTTTGCGTTTGGTTCGACTGGGTTATCCGTGATTATAGTCGGCGACTCGCCACCACGGGCAAAACTACTGTGGCGGTGGTCGAAACAGCCATGCAGGCCGCCTTCAAGATTTATCGAAACAGGTCCAACGACGACTGGCTTCATGACAGAGAGCTAATTACCTTCAGCACCGTGTACAAGAACGTGAAGTGCGGCATTGTCGGCGAAACCGGTATGATGTCGGCAGACCAGCTCGACGCGATGTTCTTTTTGTTATAGCACGTGCTAACGTCACACCCCGAGGGCGTCTGCGTTTTTATTAGTTGTCGTCCGCTCCGATAGGGCGCTTCAGGCTTCCGCTGGGGACGTCATTATTGCGTAGGCATACAGCAGCGAACAGATGCGGCTGCGCAAAATCTCCGAAACAACCTCCGGCTTAAGAAGCATTGCTGTTAAAAACGGACAACTAGACAAATTTCAAAATTCAATTGTTTGCCTGTTTCAGGATCTCCTATCGGTTACGGATCACTGCTGCGCTCTCACTCTCCGCTTTCCTGACAAAGACGCGACCGTGGGCATGCCACGCGAGCGATAACTATTTGTAGCGACCCAACCCCGGCTGAACTGCAAAGAGTTTCTTATAAAAGTTCATATTCATAAAACAATCGTAGTAAGATAGTCAGCCAAACTACCACGATACCCGAACTTATCTTTTATGCGAAAGCATTACAGGCTCTATGAAGGCGAAAACTATCTCCCTAAGCATCGGCGTTTCTCTGAAGCCCGGTAGGCGATGCGGGTATATGAGGGTATTAGGTTAAGAAAGAAATAGGAGTAATCATCGATGTAACAGTGATAGCACATAGGTACACTAAGAGACTAGATATGACAGTGACTCATGACCTGACTAAGCTTGACTCGGTCAAATGAAAATGGTCAAGATTTATTTAAAATTCAACCTCCTTGAGTAATTCTTCGTCATCATTATATTGCCAGTCGAAACCTCAACAATCTAAAAAGCTGCCGCGGTGGCTCAGTGGTATGGCGCTTCAGTGCTGAGCCGGAGCGGTAAGTTTGAAGTCGTTCGTGGAAGCTTATAATATGGTTTACCTAGATGACAAAATGTAATGCAACAAAAACGTAGGTCTTAAAATTCTGAGCTTTATTTCTGCCATATGGCGTTCCTCACATTCGACTGAGTCCCTCTTTGCGAACAATGAATATCCCAGCATTTCCACTGACACTATGTTTCGGTTGGTGGTACGGCTACCAATTAAGAAGTTCCTGAAACTTGTCGGACTAAGTAAACCAGCCGTGCCCAGTGTAACAAACGATAGGGGATGGAGGTGGTAAAAGGTGGTCAAGACAAGCGAAAAAGAAAAATATATCAATTGCTACCAAAAGTTCAGCCAACTCACCTATCACGGAGATTGGTTTCACTTCCCCCTTTTTGAGATCTGATGACTCAAGCACAGGAATCCAACCGTTTGGAAAAACAGGCGGCACATCTCCAGGACTAATCGTCCGTACTTTCTTCCTTTCCTTGAAGAAAAAACAAACAGTTCACCCCGACACTGCTTAGTACCATGCTCACTCAGGCAGCGGGCCGCCGCAGCCTGTATGTTCTTATCTGCAGTCGCTGAGGTACTAGTTTCCGTTTTTATTCACATAATATTACTTGAAAAGCTCCCAGTAAACAATAAAACTACAGAACAATTTGAAATATACGACAGAATTTTCTGCAGTGCTGTAGTTTCTGTTACTTCTCGGTACTTTTCGTCAGTAGGTAGTTTTGTGGTACTTTTTCTGTTTCCCAACACAAAACTCAACTGCTACTACAAAAATGTATCTTGTCACAATAGGTTCGGCGTAAAAAAAAACAGAACATGTATCTTGTCACAAGCCCCGCCGGGGTGGTACAGTGGTAAGACGCCCGACTACTGTGCTGGAGTTCCCGGGATCGAATCCCGACCTCGGCGGCTGCGTTTCGATGGAGGCGAAACGAAGTGGCGTCCGTGTGCTGTGCGATGTCAGCGCACGTTAAAGATCCCCAGGTGGTCGAAATTACTCCGTAGCCCTCCACTACGGCCCACCTTTCTCTCTATCCACTTTCACTCCCACCTTCATCCCTTCCCTTACGGCGCGGTTCAGGTGTCCACAGAGCAAGTGTGACAGATACTGCGCCTTTCCCTTCCTATGAACCACCCAAACCCAATCTTGTCACAAAAGGTTCTGCGTAAAAACCAGAATATGCGCAGTAGCGGCTTGTACCACGTCAAGCGCCGCGCCGTCACACTCGGCTCAAGTTTAACCGGTTGCCATGGTAACGGCGCATGCGCAGTAGCCGCTTTTTGGAGGCATTAGTTTCTAGCTATGCTAAGCTTTCGCTACAAATTAGGACAGAAATTTTGCTTTAACAGATACTTTATTGCAGCCTTTTTAACAGGACTGAAAAACCCCATTAGACACATTTTAATCTGCGACCCTTTTTGTAGTTAAGGTCGACGTGGCTCCAAAGCTATGGCGCATTAAACCGTCGCCTCGTGCATTACAGCGGCCGCGCCGCTAGGTAACATAAGGCAGTGGAGGGGATTGAGGCACGCGCATTGCATCAAAGCCGAGCGCGCTACACGTGGGTCAAACAGCGTCGCATCTGGGAGGTCTGGCCATGGCAATGACCATTTAAGAGGCCAAAACTACGGCCTCTCTTTCTCTCTTTCCACTTTCACTCCCATCTTCCTCCCTTCCCTTACGGCGCGGTTGCAGTGTCCACAGAAAATAAGTGAGACAGTTACCGCGTCTTTCCCTTCCTATAAACAAATAAGTCATTAACGTGCGCTGACATCGCACAGCAGACGGACGCCTCTTATGCCAAGCGTGCGCAGCCTGAATGAGTGGCCGGAGATAGAGGATACGCACACGCGAGGGAGACACGCACGCGGAATAATGAAGGTTGGCGCATGAGAGTTCCCCCTTGGAGCTTCCAAGAAATCCTACGCTTCACCGTTCTAGCACAGCTCGAAGTTGCGTACGTGCACCTATCTCCGTGAACCCAATGAATCGGAAAGAACACTAATAAGAGAAATGTGACCGCATGAAAAGCAACACTTTTGTTTTCTCATCTGTAAGTATTCATTGTTTCTACCGGATGGTTTCTTTAAACAATTTAGTGTCCGTTTTTAAGTACCTCTGAAAAAAAGAGCAGGCTGTGCCTCTACCACATGGGATTTATTAAATTTAGGCAATCCAAACTAGAAAGGAAAGTAATCTGTAAGCGCCGAAAAGGTGTAGGACAATCTAATTTGGCCGTCACGAAAAAATATAACTAAAATGTATTACTTTATTTTGCATTTTCGATGGCATCAGCGAATGAATAAATATTAAAAACATTATTTCGAAGTCAAGCTAACAAGTCAAGTAAACACTGTATTCCACTGCTTGTACGTGTCAATTGTGAAGCTACTGTGGACCAATATAGATTACCTGAACTAATACACTTTACAATAATATACATTATATTGCTATATTTCATATGCCTATCCCCCGAAGTTATTCGTATAAACGATCAACCTCATAAAAGTCGCTAATTACGCTAGAAATTGTAATTTTGATTGGTTTTACGTATTTGGTTACAGCCAGCTTTGCCCAACTTCAAAAGTAAGACTGTAATGGTTGTAATAACATTTTTACCTCTTTCTTCTTTTACTTTCGCCTTCCTCCTTCCTCTTAAAGCACGGTTCAGGCGTGACACATACTGCGATTATATTTCCTATAAATTAATTTACATCTTGGTTTCAACAAGCTTAACAGCTCGCGATATCAGGCCGGAAATTCACGCTGCTTTTAAGGCACACGCATTTCGCCTTTTCTTTTCTCCCTTCTGGTTTTTCGCGCCTATTCCTGCTCGTCTTACCTCACTCTTGGTGTCCCGGCTCCGCTTGAAATGGATGAATGCGTAAAGGACGACGATGGTTGCCAGAGCAAGACCTACCACCTCAGGCCAAGCTCCGAAAGGTATTCTGTGTTTTAATAAGAAAATGTAAAAGAAAAAATTTGGAGGACGCTTAAGCTGCGCCTTCAAGAGCGGAACGCTATAGCGTTATTGTACCTCGTTCGCACCGCCCAGCGCTACCGGCACTGGTAGACGGCGCCGCTTCCATCACACGCGTCTCAAGAGCGAGCGCGCAAGGCCCTGCAATACAACACCCGTCGACCTGCCAAGGAGTGTAAGACAATGCGCTACGGCGCAGCAATCACTGATGAGGCGCCCCGCGTCGGACTTTGCACTCACGAATCACGCGGTGAGCGCCGAGCAACGCAGCGTTCGGCGCGGCAACGAAACGTGCGCCTGAGCAAGCGGAACGAACCAAAGAACTCGGTGTCTCGGAGGGAGAAAGCCGGACAGCGACGCGCCATGAAGGCGGATGCGATCATGGGGCTGACGCCTTGATGGGATCGTCCTCTATCTCGCTTGGGAGCACCACGCAGAAGCATGATTCCTCGGAAGCAGCTCGGCACACATCGCATAGGACGCTATCCCAGCAGAAGCGCTACGGCGCAGCGATCACGTCAGAGGCGTCCGGCATCAGACGCTGCACCTAGCAATCGCGCTGTGAGCGGAAAGAGGAGCCGCGTCGTCTAAACGCCACTGTTCGAGTGACGCACGCTGGATGTTGGAAGGGGATAGAGCGAGAAAACTTATTAAACGCAAATGTATTGGGGCATCCTCGCACCGGTACCCGCGCGGTCCGAAGGGGAGAAGCGGGTGAGCGAAGATAGTGATCTAAAGAAAGGAAAGACGCTTGATTCTACAACCCGTGAGGTTGCACGGCGAAACGTCAGGGGCGAGTGGCGCGCCACGTGTCGGGGCAGCGCCGCACATTGCAAGGAGGGGTTCTTCTGTGTTTGCCGCAAGATGGCTCTGCATGTGCACAGAGCGCAGAAGAAATGTAGCGGAAACGTACTTCGCTACTCGTGTAACTGCGACTTCTGTAAGTAACATGCTCATAATTACCGATATACACCGCAGTATAACGTTCTACGGCAAGTTTCTAAAGCAACACCGCATTCACTAGAAGCGCTTTTGTACCGCTTTTAAGCATCGAACTCGTGGCTGAGTGGTAGCGTCTCCGTCTCACACTCCGGAGACCCTGGTTCGATTCCCACCCAGCTCCTTAACGCTGGCGCGTTAAAATATCTTCGTGCCATCCAGAGCTGTGCTCCTTCAAGAAGTAGAGAGTAGGTCTTAACATATCCAGTCAACGGTAAAGAATATGACTGAGAACGCAGTGCATATTTGAGCGGTAGTTGGGGAGATATTTTACATAACACCGGGTCGTTCAGGAAAACGGGACGCTATCTGCACAGTTTTTCAAGATGCAGTACGTTTAGGTTTGGCCTCATGTTATCTTGTCTTTGTGCTGCCCTGGTAACTGAGAGTAAGCAGCGATATTGTTTGCTTATAATTTGAGCTAACCCGCATGATTACCGCAGAGCATGCAGAAAAAGGAACAATGGTTGAGGCAAAGCCTGAGTGGGCTAGCCAAGGTTTCGGCAAGACTAGTCCCCTTTTTGAAGCCTTAACCACTGAGCGGACTAAGTCTCCCCCTCAAGCCTTATTCACTGTGTTCTATTCTCTAAAACTTTTTCTTTCTGTCATCTGTCTAGTGAAGATTATAACCACCAGGTTAACAAAGCTCACATGGTAATAATTATGCATTGCTATCAAAAAAGGTGCGGAGGCTATAGTACTGAAAAAATATGCATTTACAATAAGCTACTCTAATGAAAGATAAGAATGACCCCACAATTAGTGTTGTTCGGCCAGCTGAGATTAAGATACGCTAACACTTCAGTTTAATTTCTCATTAGTCACACATTAGTCAACTGCAATGCTGCTTTAAAAAACACCCGAAAAAGATATTATGCCCCGCTTTAGCAAAGCCATAAAAAGGGCATGGTGCTTCATGATCCTTACTAGGACCAGAGAAGGTTGGCGCTGCGCACTCACGCAAGCACGAAAATATTTTAGAATTCAACATTTCACGCCCAAATTTAAGCATGTAAACAGCTACTCGAGGGCCCCTGCAAAGTAAGTATCGTGTCATTCAGGATGATACAAATAGAATCTACGAGCCATAAGCAACCGAATTTTACTGACTAGGAAAGTTTTGAAGCTTTTTATCCTTTATATTTTATTTCAGCAAATATATTTTCACTTAAAACAACTGCGGTGCAAAGTCAATAATGATACCATTTTTCTCCGTAATAAGCTGCAATGCTTTGCAATTTGATTTGGATACACGGAGGACGTATTGCGAAGAGAGAAGGCGAAAGCGCAAAGGGCATTCACCCTCATCTCTTCCCTCCTTAAGGGAATACAATTTTTGATATTGGCCAGAAAACACCTCGCAGCATTGTTTCATGTCGTCTGCCGCAAAGAAACGGGTGAACTGCTTTCTTCTGCTAAAATGTAATGACATAATCAACAATATTGAACCTAGGAACACATGGTGCAGAACATACCCAGACCATCTGTACTAATGCTCGTAAAGATTTTATGAATGTAATTTTTTCAAATACTGTGCAAATGATAAAGTCATTGTATTCACAGACACTTGCTCGGCAGGCATGCTGTTTCCAAGTATTCATTTTCCAAAACCACACACTATTGGTTTTTTTTTTCATGGCACGTACGACTACTCGTAGCGAGCACGGGACTATCTTCCAGTGTATGATTTTGCCCCGCATCATAAGCTTACAAATTTTATTTCAATATGCTCATAAATGTAATATGCAATATTTCACAATTCGTCGCAATTAATAAGAATACGACCCGTTGGCTTTCTATGACAGTTATATTCAATCGATTCGGCACTGGATAACCTCCAGAAGCATTACTAACTACTAATCAAAGTTTAGGCCGTTCCAGCCATTGTTTAACAAAGCACTATATGTCATAGTTGCTTCATAATTAGTTTCAAGTACCCGGTCCCAAAAAAGCTCAAGAAAAGCTCAGCGAATTTACGCTATATATTAGGAACCGGCCATTCCCACCAACTTGTAGATAACAATAGATCACCACATCTAAGAGCTGTCACGCCTATCAAAGTTCTCCCAGAAAGCTGCCTTTTAGCAGTCTTAATGCCATAGATCAGTGGCATCAGCTGCGTTTTAATAGCTCACTAAAAGGTCTGGGTTACTAAGAATTTGTCGCTTTATAAATTTACCTTTGCAGTTCCCAATAAAATTTATAATACTGTTTAAAAAGGAAGAAAGGTTTTGCTGCTCACCCTGAAAATGCAAACTTCTGCTGGCGTTCACATTGTTGAAAAGACTTGTTCGCTTCCATGTCACCCAGTGCAATTCTAAAAGCTCACTGATAAATTTACTGAAATGCGAAGATGTCGTGAACAGCGCGCTGCACGTTCACTTCGCGTCTCTCTAATAGTGGGCTAGACCACAATTATAGTTCGAACCATGCTCACTCGTAAGAGCGTATTGCCTTTCTTCTTTCGACCGGTAATCTGACACCCCCTTATCTGATTTACGGTTCCCCTTGCCTGGGGATGATTAAAATTCCGCTGAGGATAGCCTGTCAGCAGCTCTCCGTCACTGGTATTCCGTATGAGCAGGCGTAGGTCATGCAACTAACCCTCCAATCCGGTTTGAGGACATTTCTCTTGGTGATATGCATACGTTCTACGAACAACGGCCAATTAAACACAGAGCTCTTTTCTTCCTTATAGCGCAGTTGCTCTCTGGTTCAGCAGATAGCTTCTCTTCTATCAATTTTCATTCAGAGTTTTGCTTTTAACTTCTCGTTTGGCTTAGACGCACGCTTTGCGGAAAACCCTTTCAGAAATACGGAACGACAGTACGTTGCCGTAGCATAACTATGTCAGATACAGTCAGGGTGGTAACTGAAGCTGCGCATCAAAAATAAAATTGACCGAATACCGAAGAATAGCACAGTGCCTGCTGCTGCACTCGTATGTGTCGGTCATCCGGTCTCTTGGTACGAACTTTCGTCGTTTGCACTATCCTAACCGTAGAGACTTTTGCTGTATAATGTGAAATCACACCACCTCTAAAAAATAAATATCGTAGCTCAAAAAAGTGAAAAATAAGAGGGTTTTCAAGAACCTCATGTCTCCCTGCGAAATTGTCAACTTAGTATTCGGTCTTGAGGCACAGTACCGTATAATGTGAAATCACACCACCTCGAAATAAATAAATATCGTAGCTGAAGAAGTGGAAAATAAGAGTGTTTTCAAGAACCTGATGACTCCTTGATAAATTGTCACCTTAGTATCCGGTCTTGAAGCACTACTTTGTTGGCTTCCATCTGTGCAACAGAACGGTGAGTGGATGCCGCTGTAACTCTCACTCTCTATCCCTTAATAATAAATTCCCCTAATTAGTGCCTTTCTAAACTAATCGCATACTCACTACCGTGCTCTCTTAAGGAACCACATTATATCTAAGATCACAAGATGTTGGGCTAAAGCCCCGCTTTAACGATGGCATCCGGATGTGGCCTGTTGCGTTTTGCATCAGGGTGGCTGTCGTTAGGTGATGGAGCTGTAGCACACATCGTCATCTACGTTATCTAGGCTACTGGGTGACAAAAAAAATAAATGGGCGAACCGACAGTCTACTAAACTTAGCCCAGGAGCACCTCGTCTCCCATCGATGCTGTGAATCAATATTATCAGCTCCATTTTACGCAACCGGTAATATCTCATAGGTATTATTGCTGACGTGCTTTTAAAATTTATTTGACCTTCTTTTATGTTGTTTCCTTTTTTTTGTTGTTTCCTATTTTAAAAGAAGGGTTTGGGTACTCAGCCAGACAGCGTAAAGTCCTATAAACACGTACACTGCTGCGACGACCAGTAATCTCTCGTGGCGTTCAATGCAATATAAACCGAATGTACTGGCAATTCTTTGACCGACTAGCTAGAGCCTAAATGCATCGGCTACAGCGGCGCCTGTTTCTCTCGCGTTAAGCCAACTGATTCATGAAATGATTATAGTTCTTAACCATAAGCTTATTGGACGTTTTATGCTTTTATTTTCTATATACTACAGTTTGCAATTCACAAGAGTAATTTTAAGTGGTTTGCATAACAGATAAGAACGGAAAAAATGTTAACAGGCTTTCAACTAAGGTTGAAGTCAGTTTAGACGTGCGAATGCACGGTTTATTTCGGTTTTGCTGCAAGTCTGTATCTGTTTGTTTTTTGCTCTAAGTTTAGACCTGGCTACGCTGTAGTATATACACACATTAGGCCTTTACGGCGTCGTCTCTCCCGTTCCAGCTGAGCCCGCTTCTTCAGCCGAAACAAGAGAGTGACCCGGCTTCCTTACTAAACTTGAATGTTCTGATGTTTAACTGTATAGAGTTTTTTTTTTTTTTTTCATTTTGCTTTCTATTTCACAATTTTTAAGTTAATTTTTTTTGCATTTTTACATTTTATTTTAATCGTTTATTCTACTAATTATCACATATTATTGTTAGTATTTCTTGTAAAAATTACCATCATCACTATATATAATTTTTACATACCCCACAAATGCTTTCATTAGTAATTGGTTTACAGGAAAGCAAAGGTACGGTATCGGCCGCGAACGTCCTGAAGGCTAGTTTAGACTTACGAAATAGGGTATTAGTCTATTAGCACTAAATGCCCACTAAAGCGGCATTGATGCCTACCTCAGAACGGGGAAGGCGGATATCCTGGTACAGCGTATTTCAATTAAGTGTGATTGCGTCCGCCTTTTGAAATTTGGCGTGCTGGTCGCTTTCTCGCTGGGCCCTTCCGTTGACGTCATTAATACCTTTTCTCAAATACTGTTCTCACTCGGCACTGCTACGTGTATTATTGAGTAACCAACTCACGCGCATACTGGCTCTCCCTTTATGGCGGCGTAGCAGTGCGCTGACCGTCAGCAATCAGCACAAAAAACACTAGCTGTTTCGACGAGGAGAATAAAGTAAGGACAATTAAGAGAGGCGCTTTTAGGTTACAAAGGCACGAACGTACCCAAATGGCCGCTATAGAGAATAAAGCAAGGACAATTAAGAGAGGCGCTTTTAGGTTACAAAGGCACGAACGTACCCAAATGGCCGCTATAGAGAATAAAGCAAGGACAATTAAGAGAGGCGCTTTTAGGTTACAAAGGCACGAACGTACCCAAATGGCCGCTATAGAGAATAAAGCAAGGACAATTAAGAGAGGCGCTTTTAGGTTACAAAGGCACGAACGTACCCAAATGGCCGCTATTAGGCTGAAAATATTACTAGTGGATATATTTGCTACTGATTTTAGATTTGTATATTTAAAACTATGAGAAGCACCTCTGTGTCACAGGTGGGTTTTACAGCAAGAAAGAAGTTATGTGCGTTTTAGATCTTAATGACTGGGTAATTTTTTTTTCTGTGATGGGCGGAGTTGCTTTTAGTATTTTATGTTATGGTGCAATAATACGTCACCGATGTTGGACCTCTTTGTAAATACCTGGATTAAATATGTAACTTCAAATACTGAGTGTAGAAACAACTGGCCTGAAGGCGCACTGAGTTGGCTTTCACAATGCACAGTAAATAAATACCGTAGGTGAGTCTGGTATTGCTGCTAGATATTATATCAATTCCTTCTACATCATAAAATGCTTAAACAGACCCCAATTTTACTGCATAAAAAACGCAAGCACCACCAATTATTAGATGAGCAAGCCTTAGAAGCCACCTGACCGTAGTTTCGGATGTCTACTTTTGACGTCTCATATTTCCAGCGGCCTGCTATATTAATAAAAAAATTAAAACAGGACATAATTTTGATTAGGACGGCCTTGTATGTCGCATTATGTATTGCCCTTGAAATGACAAAAAAAGTGCTTGCTTATCATAATAAAATTATTATGTATTTATTCCTTAAGCTCTCTAAGCTAGACAACATGCATCTTACCCGCCGGCGTGGTAGTTACAGCACTCGACTACTGTTCAGAAAGACGCGGGATCGAATCCCGGCCTCGGCGGCCGCTTTTCGATGGAGGCGAAAAGCAGGGCGCCCGTGTGCTGTGCGATGTCAGTGCACGTTAAAGAACCCCAGGTGGTCGAAATAGCACAAGGCCCCTTTATTGTATAACGTAGTCCGGTATTCCGTCTGCTCTGAAATGCGATCAAAGTATGCTCAGGGCTCATGTGTTCTGGAAATGATTCAGTTTGAAGTTTTAAAGACGTTCGGGCACTTCGTAGCGAATGCGATACCTTAAGGTATCATGCAAATAACGACCTGTCGGCTCTGAGGGAGCGTTTTCTTCCAGCCTGATCAGTCGGCCTCTACTATTTAATCTACGCTGTTATGGAAAACTGGGATGAGTAGGTTGACTGTGCGGGTCTTGCGGTGTAACTCGCCTGGAGCGTCAGCTGACGCACTACATCGTGTTGTGCAATTCGGGTACTGGTGAAGTTGTGGCAGGACGTGTGGTATGCTATTTTGCTCAATATATGTGAGCCCACTGGTCATATATGGCGTCTTTTTCAGTAATGTCATGATATCTGTTGATGAACCGGCGGATATGGACTGCTTGACATTTATTAACATATTGGTATAACACGCAACTAACATTACGTGTCTTGTATAGTCTCTTTGTATGAAGGTAAACCCGTGATATACATAACCTATTTTAAACATAACTGGTTTTGATCAATATGTTCAAAACTGATCGGAAATGGGTTCGCAGAATCTGTACTTCGATATCCAAAATCTGTTTTGAAATTTGTCAAAGTGAACTGGCTTAAAATTATCATTCGAACATTTTACTAGTGCCTCATACAATGTACACCCGCCCACGTTTTCAGAATATCAAATGTTGCGCCTCTAATTACAACACGTAGACAGTTTTCTTTTTTTTTTTTTGCAGCTACACGGCTTGCTAATTCATGCTGCAATTTAAGGAATGGTACTTAAAGATTCCTGTTTTTCATATAATATGCTACTTCCCTGAATGATTCAGAAATAATAAAAAATTAGCATAGTCTCGTGCGATCTAAACCAAACAATCAGCATACATCGTAACAGTTTTTGTGAAACATCTACCCTAAAATAACTTACCAAAACAATATCGCAGGAACTTTCAGTTTTAAACCGATCCTTTAACCAAATGAAGCGAAATGAATGGCAACCGCTACTAGATATGCTGCATGAATTGTCTTCTTGTCGCGGCTAAGGATGGTGATTTTTAGTTAATTCTGACGAATTCAAGCAAACCTCCCGTCCTAATTTGTTATTATCGTGAAGGAACTATTTGTTACACGCCATGCGTTAAATTTCTGTATGAATGAGGTCCCTGCAAAGCTGAGAGAAGCATTCTAGGTATCGCAGTTAGAGACGCAACACTTGATATTGTTAAAAAATTGCGCGGGTGTACACACATTTTTAGTATGTTTGCAACGAATGGATGCAATATTTTGTAAGAATGAAATCATTTCTTATGAATACTATATATAAATTGTTTCGTATTCGAAGGATTAGGCGGTCTTCAACGGCATAACAGAAGCACGAATGTAGTACCTATAGAACATTGTGAAAAAAGAGCAGCGCGTACTTGGACACCAGAGAAGAGAACAAAAAGGAGACATCACAGGCGATGTTCTGTTTCCTTCCTGTTCTGTGTCTGGTGCCTCATAACACATAGTTCTAGCTGATCATATTGCGTATCATTAATGACAAAAAGGTCGACGACAATCCCACCAAGATTTATCCCCCCTCTGCCTGCTAAATTTATTTATAGAATACAGCTTTTATAGTAAGGAATTTGAATACGTCTAATCCCTCGGAATTTCTTTGTGAAAGCTTTTTATCTCTAAGAATCTGAGCATAATCTGTGTTGTATCAATGTGAGGGGATATTGACCAATGCTTTCTTCACTAGCTGTGTGGCGTATTCAGTCTGGGTTTGTAAAATATTTGAGTCCTATATAAAATGAATAGTGTTCCCATTTGCGACACAGGCGTGTGGGAATGCGGAAGCATTACCGGTTGGCGCGACTGAAGTTCCTTTATTAAATTTCTTTCTTCGAGATGGTCGGGAACTAACTTGCAGCTTTATTAAGAGATATATGCTACGTAGCACTATTAAGAGATATATGCTACGTAAGAATTCATTTCTTAACCTAAGAAGTCAATTCTTTACACCAAATTTAAATATGAATTTCAACGAATGTTTACATTGTAGGTGCCTATGTCATGGGTTCGAATACCTGTTGCGAGATGGACGGTAAAATAACTAGCAGATGTATGCGAAGAGAAAATGTATGGTACCACCTGGAAAGCTGTGCGAAGAAGAATTACGTCCCAGTTTTTATTCTAATGCAGGCATAAAAACTCGACATGGAGGTCCACAAGTGATTCTCTACGGGTCAACGGCACTCTGGAGACCATGACGGTATGTTTAGGTATGCCCCGCTCATCATGCCGAGGTCTTCTTGTCACGTGCATTCTGTCGCCTTGATCGCTGCTTCCGTGGCTAGACAGACGACTGCAGTAGCGAAAAGCCATCTTTGTATGCACAAGCGCGTTTCCACACGCTTATTGAGATCTTTCTCAATATAGTCATTTTTTTATTTTCTTTGTGTCTAGCATTAAAAAAAGAATGGTGCGAATTCGGGTCTTTTCCAAAAATGGCTATATTTTCTTTTTCACACGTTACCGGCGCACCTGGTTCCAGCATCATAAAATAGGTAATGGGAAGGTTATCAAAAAAATAACAAAATTATAATATGCCAAAATAAAACTTTTAAAATGTGTTTTTAGCTCTGCCTTTTTCCTAGGCGCTTCTTTATCAAATTTTTTTTCGGAACGTTCGTAAAATTTCAGGTCCACCCAAATCAGTCTGCGAAAAGAAGTTCTTGTCCAATACAAAACACAAAGCATTGTTGCCTTTGCTGCTCAGCATGCAGGCTAATAAAATATTGAGATGCAGAACCTTGTATTAAAGCATCAGGAGATTCTTGTACCCGTTCCCTTCCTGTTGCAGAAGAAGGTAAGTGATTCTCGGCAGAGATGGTGGTTGTGTTCTTCTCACGTTTTCTTAATCGTGAGTCTATCTTCATTTTTGTCTTACGCAAAAGAAATTAGAAGCTGGCGTGAAACGCACGTAGAATCTTTCCACCTGTTTTCTCCTTTCGTGCCTTCCCTTGAACACACTTCTCATATTCTTGCCTTTTCTTGTCGATTGTGTTTAGCACTGGCCCTTATGTTAACGTTTTCCTTGTGGGCAGGGGTTGCAATAGCTGGCGACGAAGGCTCAGTGACGGCGCTTCCATTATAAAGCAGTTTCCACTGCAATCAAGCTGTTCCCTCTTGGCTATGATGCGACTCCATCGTTTGTGCAGTATTGTCTATGGTCTCCGCTAAGTGTCGTGCGCTTAGCCAACAGTCATTTTCTCAAATATTAGGTCAGAACAGTATTCGACTCCTCCTTAATCCCGGTATATCTTGCTAATTAATGTGTTTGGCAATGCAAGGGTTCAAAGAAAACATGAAATAGCTTTGTCTATGCGAATATCTTAATGCATATAGTCTGGTGTTTGAACTGCGCTTCACTATAGTGGTAAGTAGGATTGGTCAAACAAGCGAGTGTGTGTGCAGATTTCAAATAAATCTTAGAAGCTATATGACTGACGCAAGACCAATTGTGTGTTCATTGAATTACATAGAAGGTTTTAGCATAATTCGTGGCGGCATAGTAAAGGCCTCGACCAAATCTAAATACTACCACACGTCTCTCAAGTGATTAATTATGACACTGGATGAGAGGACGCATTGCCATTTTTAGTTATTTATTACAAACAATAATAAAGGAAATACCAAGAACGATATTATTATTTTAACACAACGCCAATACTTTCAAGAGTAATCAACTACAGCATTATTTGTGTTGAACCAGATACTGCAATAGCTGTGAGATAAACTGAAGGGCCTAAATCAAAAACAGTCATTGGAGAGGTTGGCAACAGAGCAGCAGGCATTGATAGCTGCCGGGGCGAGTAAAAATTGCCAGCTTGATTAGCAGTGGTATGGAATTTGTTTGCACAAATTTTTGTATAATGTCTGGAGATCAATTCGATTCGTGCTCTTTTAAATAAAAAAAAATATGGTCGCTCGTTATATAAATATGATCTGTATCACGTTTGGCGTAAGTGACCATGCCACGGAGTTGGACCATAACAGCCGCTTAAACCGGGTTATTGGCGCATGAAGCAAAATGTGAGTGACTGTTTCTACGCTTACGAATTTTCGGTTATTTGCAATGGTGTAACAGAGACTAAGAGGTGCACTTCGCGAATGCTATTTTGAAAACACGCAGAGAATGCATCGTTGGAAATACGGCATCATTACGAAGATTGAGGCGCAGGTAAGCAGTCGTTTCATCAAACCTTTCTTGCTTCTATCTTAGGGAGCACTTCCCATATCGTTTTTACTCAGATCTCAAGTGCTAGCAGCGCATTTAGGCGAGAAGATACCGTGCTGGTAACATATGTTCGTCATTATCATCATCATCAGCCTGACTATACCGACTGCAGGGCGAAGGCGTCTCCCATATTTCTCCAATTAACCCGGTTTTGTGCTAGCTGCATCCACTTATGTTCGCACGATAATTAAATATGAGACGTCTCTCAGCATGTGATCATTGAAAAGTCCAAGCGACTGACAGATGAAGGCACGTTTTTTTAAGCAGACTAATTTTTATGATAACTTTGGGCATTTCTGTCGGTGCGCTCAGCGTGAGTTTGTGTAAATAGTAGTGGCATCTAAGTAGCTTTAAGTGAACTGAGTGCTTCTGTCTCGTTTAAACCCGCCATCCACTACGTCACTGAAGTGAAGCGTGTTGATATCGCTTGAATTACCATATCTATGGTGTAATTTATTATATAGGTATTGAAAGTAGTCTGTAATGCGGGCTTGTTGACAGCCGCAAATTTGTTTTTTTACCAACTCGCTCACGATATCCCAGATGTGTAATCAAAATGTATGAACCAAGTGCATAACGGTAGCGCTCATTGTGTAATATTTACGTGCTCGGTGAAAGGGGCAGCCTGGCAGCTGCTCGAAGCACGCGCTCCTTATAGCTTTAGAAGCTATATATATATCCATTTTCGGCCAGACCTGGCGGCTAATTAAACCAGGCTATTAGCATAGTATATTGATTATAGTTCTTGTTTTGGAACAAATAATTGATGAGCAAAAGTGCGTAAACTGCAGACGTTAATGCGTGGTCCTGAAGAGGCGACCCATTATCCCCGAGGACCGTCGCCAGGGTGCTTTAGCGATTGGGTTTGTATTTGAGCTGAGGCTCTTTAGAGCGACGGCTTTGGGAGTTCTACTTAGCGCTCATTACCGGCAGAGTATATTCATTTTTAGTTCACCTGCTCCCACTTTCATGATCAGACATGCAGCATATTTTGTGCGCTGAGGTACCTGTTTCGTTACTGCATTAGGTACTCAAGCCTCATTAGCACCGCGCATTTCAGTGGAAGCCTAATGCTTCAGCACTGCTCTCGAGCTTTCGGCTTAAATGTTGAGTGAAAGGCCATACCTCCCTTCATTTATCCTAGGCTTATGACTTATCAGAACTCTTGCATAATTGACAGATATAACTAGAGGTTTAATAACGTCGTTAAATTTTCAGCTTATAATTTACTATATCCTATTGCAGGATTAAGATAAGAAGCGATATAAGCGGGGAGACCGGTTTTAGGGTTCTGTGAAATGGAAATTTATGCCTTGCTCAAGGTCTCTGGGAATATATGTGTGTTAATAATTGTGCAAAGGGACGCAGGACGGAAGACACTGTTACGTAAGCAGTACAAGCATTTGTATATGCGAGTAAATTACAAGCTTTGAGACCGCTGGTGCATTGCACAGTAACTTTTAGCGAGTAATGTAGAGATCGCACAATAACGGCATTTTTAGCTCTAATTAATGCATGAAATGCTTCATCGTTTAAAACCATATTCATTGTGCCTTTTTGAAAACTTTTCAGTTGATTTGAAAACAGTGTTTCGTCGCTCCTGATGAGTGCAATAATTTATAATAATAGCGGTTCTTGCAGGGTAGGTAACTGTTTAGTATGATAACATTCTGAAAGCAAAGATTGATATCTACAAGTCACACAACCTCTTCTTCAATAACTGGAAGAAATACAGCGCCACAATTTTCATGACGAAAGTGGTCGTGATATGATGCAATATTGCACTTTTTTTTTCACTTAAAGTAAGGGTGAAACAAAGTACACGACTAAAAATGAGAAAATAAATGTGGGCGCTAAGCATGGAAATCAAATCGGAAGACTGTCTCGTTGATAATGGCATGACTGCTTCGTGCAATTAAACTTGGAGGATTTCGAAAAGTGGATGATTTTACGAACTCCTACGCTTTGTTGTTCGTGCCTGCCATCCTTAGCGCAGCTAATTTAACGCTGCCAAGATAACGTACAGACAAGGCGCCAGAGAGTGCAACCGTTTGCATTAATGTACAAGTATTAACGCGTGACTGCGATCGTTCGAGGTCAATTTCGACGCAACATTTCAGAATAAAAATAACGGTATAAAGCAACGCCTCCGTGCATTAAGTGCGAGGGACTACAGATCTTCACTGTCATACGTTTAAAAATATTTGCAATTTTTAGGCATTAAACAGAATACATGAAATAACTGAAATGACTGCGTTCCTATCAAGTGACAACTAGAGGTTTCATATATTTATTGGCAGCATTTCTTTTTTTGTTGAGGCGCTTTAGGAACAGCTCCAAATTATTCGCAATATATTTTAAACTGCGGAACAAGAAGCTCATGGACGTCATAAAAAAACTTAAGTAGGCTCGGGCGAGTGTGAATACGATCTAATCCTTCATCCTCATCATCAGCAGCAGCCGCAGCAGCAGCCGCAGCAGCAGCCGCAGCAGCAGCCTGATTATACCCACTGCAGGGCGAAGGCCTCTCCCATATTTCTCCACTTATCCCGGTTCTGTGCTAGCTGCATCTACTTGACCCCTACGAACTTCTTATTCTCATCCGTCCACCTAACTTTCTGCCACCCCCTGCTACGCTTTCCTTCCCTTGGAATCCAGTTTGTTACCCTCAGCGACCATCGGTTATTCTCTCTTCGCACTACATGTCCTGCCCATGTCCATTTCTTCTTCTTAATTTCCACTAGAATGTCGGCAACCTGAGTTATTTCTCTGACCCACTCTGCACGCTTTCTATCTCTTAATGTTACCCCTACCATGTTTCGTTCCATAGCCCTCTGGGTTGTCCTCAACTTAAGAAGAACTCTCTTGGTTAGCCTCCACGTTTCAGCCCCATAGGTGAGTACAGGCAAGATGCAACTGTTGTATACTTTCCTCTTGAGCGATACCGGTAAGCTGCTAGTCATAATCTGCGAGTTCTTCCCAAATTCGCTCCATGGTAATCTTATTCTTCTTATTATTTCCTTTTCATGGTCCGGATCTGCGGTTACAACCTGTCCTAAGTAGACATATTCGCCTTATACTTGCAGTACTTCGCTACCTAATGTAAACTGCTGTTCCTTCCCGAGGCTGTTGAACATTACCTTAGTCTTCTGCATATTGATTTTCAAGCCTACCTTTCTACTTTTTCTGTCTAGGTCACCAATCATTATTTGTAGTTCATTCCCCGAGTTGCTTAGCAAGGCAATGTCATCAGCAAATCGCAGATTACTGAGGTATTCTCCATCTACCCTTATCCCTAACTGCTCCCATTCCAAGTCTCTGAATACTTCTTCTAAGCAAGCTGTGAATAGTACTGGGGAGATTGTGTGTCCTTGCCTAACAACTTTCTTTATGGGAATTTTGTTACTTTCTTTATGCAGAACTATAGTTGTTGTGCAGCCACTATATATATATCTTCCAGCACTTTCACGTACGACTCGTCTACCCCCTGATTTCGCAATGCCTGCATCACCGCCGAGGTTTCAACTGAGTCAAATGCTTTTTCGTAACCTGCCGCTCTGTTAACGCTAAACTGCGGAGCAAAATTGTCAAGCGGAAACCATGCATCACGAAAATGTGGCTGAGTGCCAAGAAGTAATTAACAGATAGCGTGAGAGCCAGAAGAAAGGGCGAGCTCTTGTAACAGCAAAAAAACAGCCAGCGAGGCCGCAGGCTGAATGTAGTCGAAAGCGTGTTAAAAGCGCTGTGCGACCGGAAGGTCTTACCGTCGTTACATCACCGCTTCCTTTACTATGCCTGAGTTTGCCTCACATTCTCTAGCTCTCTCTCTTCTTCCCGAATGACTTACGCCCCAATTTGGAAACACAGCTGCCGTCTTATAAAATGGCGTCTGTGTTCTGCTTCATGTGTTCTGTTAATGCAGTAGCGTCAAAGCGTGTACACTGCGGCATACCTATCCAAACAAATGCCCCAATCTATAACGGGCAGGCCGAACAAGAAACTTTAATTTTCCTCTTATAGCTCTGCAGATGACCAAAAGTGAAGGAAGCACTTAATGGTATAATGTAGGTCAAGTTACCGCAAAAACACTTAGATGAACACATAGAAGAGATATATACAACGTAAGGCAGCTGCTCTCTCTCTCTCTCTCTCTCTCTATATATATATATATATATATATATATATATATATATATATATATATATATATATATATATATATATATATAGCTGTACTCTAAGCCACGTTTAAATCCCCCGGCTTATTCATACGGCGCCAGCGATCCAATGCACACACAGAATTTATATTTGTGTAACAAAACGCATGTGCGCGAAAAAGCTCCGGAAGGGGAAAGCCGAAGACGGGAGCCATTAGTGTTTTCGCTTCAAACCCTAAACAGCACATCTTAATTAAGTGTCCTCACCATCCTTTGTGGGAACAAGCTTATCGAATGAGCGAGTTGTTTTCCGAGATTTGGGCGGTTTACCTATGAATTTCTTGTTGCTTGATAATACCCAGACGCAGAAAGAGATACTTTTTATTGCTTCAAACGGCTGCATACAAATAGGGAAAAATAGCTTTGCTGAACAACCGCACCAAGTGCATTGTAGAAGGCGCAGACAGCGGCTGTAAGTGAAGCGCAAGCCCCTCTACGCGCTGGGCATGCCCAGTTCAGGAGCGCACGAAGGGTAGTAGATCTGGTACTTGGGAGACGAGCCGCAGTTCTCCTTGTAGATGAACTCGCAGCAGTCGCTTTCCTCGTGGAATGAGGATACTCGGCGCCAGTAGGTACAGCCGTACCCTGCACCATTAATCAAGTCGGTATCGGAAAGGAAAGGAAAATTGTCTGCGGTCTTTTTCCACGAGCTAAAACATTCGTATGCATAATTTCATTTTTTTTTTGTAAGATTGCAGCATCGTAGTAATCATATTAATGGGCTGTAAGTACAACTGATGTGTGCAACAGTTCTGTCCGATATGCAGCAGCACTCCAATAAGTTTACACTGTTACATGGTTTCCCTGCACAAAATTGGCAAAAACAAGTAAACTGAATCTCAAATGTGTGGTAAATTTAACATTTGAGGTTTAATACTTAATACACCTATATAAACAAGTTGGAGTAATCTACGCATGTTATAACTTTCATGTCATGCGTACCCTAAGACAAACCAAATAGGGGGACCCTAAAAAATAAAACATGCGTATTCTCTTTATTATGTATGGTATACTGCTGGCCTAGTTGGTGGTGGCTGTCAAACATTATGGTGTCACAGCACTCCTTATTGGACACCGCTTCCAAACACGCATGATGCAGTCACGATGACGTATCGTATATGATATAGAATCCTCGCTTGTTTTCGCCATCTCCACGCAAGCACATTACTATCCAATATTGGCTTGTGTTCTTAGTCATGTACGACTGGCGCCTTTAAAGAACTAGGAAGACATAGCGTTATCAAAAGCGTAATTATACAAATAGTCAATTTTGCCTGTCGTGAGCGAGCCAGACACACACAAACAATCCACTCAATCAATAAATGAATCACACACCAAGTTATCAAATGCCGGAAACCAAGCACGGCCGTTGAGAAGTACTCGTACGAAGGAAGATGCGGACGCTTGCACAAACGCAACAGAGAGGGCAATATAAAGAAATGCAACTTGTGTCCTTCAATTCCACAAGAACAAAACATATTTCAGACGTTTCTTTTTGGTCAGCTTTATCTGTCAGCTGCAGTTGATTACAAATGTTTTCGTAACAGTGCAACCGGATTGCTTTTTGGGTCCGCCTAGTCTCAAGGCGCATTCATTATGTTACCGTTTATTAATCTTGAACCAAATAGCTTTCTTGCCTAATGCAAGTTGACAGAATCAGGGCTGTTCTCCTCTCCTTCTCTTGTCATCCTGCGCTCTTCACCTTCGTGTGAGCTACGCATAACATACTGGTCTTCCTATCCGAACGTTCTGAATGCTATTCGCACCACAGCCAAAGTAACTAATTGTCTTTTTAAACTCAGTTAGGTTGTTATGGTTTCACAAAACTGCCTAAAATTTGGCCTGAATCCCAATTTTTTTCACCTCTTTCTAAAGTAATATGATCCAGATATTGTTTCTCCATGTAGTATATTATTTTATTATTATATTTATGGTAGGCTGACAGATGCATGGACAAAAAAGGGGTGAAAATGTAGCCGTAAAATGCATTTTTAAGCAAAACGACGGGCGTAAAAGAAGCAGGCAGGCTGTGACATGTCTTTGCAATGTGTTATCCATGTTCATTCCACACCATTCAAGGATGCATTTAAAAGAAAGATTTCAAACCGTTTTCACGGTAACTACAATACGTTTGCTGTTATTAGCAATCAGTATAACGTCTTGAAGAAACTGTACGACATGGTGCTCGAAGGGCACCTTCATCTCTCAATGTTGAAACAGTCAACTGTATGTAAAGGCTGGTTCGCCCTGATTTAATAAACCTAAGTAAAAAACATTGCTACCGAAGCACGAAATGGGATTTTCTGAATTGGTAGGTTTATGAAATCAATACTGTTGATGATCATAAGTCAGCGCTTAGGGTGTTCCATATTCATAAACTTACCTAATTGTATACTATAAGCTGCACAGCCGACGAAAGCTATTTATCTGTGATAGAAGATCAGTAAATGTCAAGATAGGAGCCAGAGTTTAAACGCATAGTCCTGCATTTATTAGTGAGTATTGGTCAAAAGTTCACATTCAAAATTTCCTTGGTTTCTGAAAGCAAGCAGAGATATTGCACTCACCGTTATCGGCATAGCGGTGGCGGGCGATGAAACAGGTTTCACAGTCGGTATAAATCACGTTCCAATCTTCTCCAACGGCTCCCGAGCCTTGGTGATGCATGCACAAACAAGAATACTGAGTTACATTAGCGCCACAAAAAGTCTATTTGTCTTGAGTTCGCAACATTCATTGAGCAAATGCTTTTAGGGCAGCAGCCATGATAGATGAATTAGACGAAAGTACATCGGCGACCGTTGTTAGGGCCCACTAATTTCTCCAAAAATGTGGCGTCGCAACAGCCGTAATTTAGCCACCGAAGCGACGAGAAGATGCTAACCCTTTCTCGCCTATCATAACAACCAGCGAATGTACCTGTTTTTCTGCGTCCAAGGTCCACGAAGGGCCGATTATAAATGCAGAAATGAATTTTACGGTTGCTGTTTCAGCACCCATGATCCGTCACGGTTCCGTCTACTACATCACATCGACATGGCGATGTCGACCGGTTACTATCAATGGATTTTTGAAACCTCCCATGTGTTGTAATAAATGTTACTTCAAAAAAGTTAGGTGGATGGGCACTAGCCTAATAGTTGTTGATTTACTACCTCCAGTAATGAAATTGCGCAATTGCATTATTGGTAGACCAGGAAACATTTTAGCAGGGCTGTTAAGATCGACTATTGGTGTTAATTTTGTTTCAAATTCTTTAATGGCGCCAGATATGGCACCATATGAACGATCGCTTTTCCCAATTTTGCCCTTTGAATACCCCCTCGCTATCCTGTTCTAGAATTGAGAACTGTATCGTTTTCAGCGCTCAGCATTGTGAGCAAGGTGATCACCGGAGTGATGAAAAGCGTAGGTGGCACGCTGTCAGTCGCATAAGCGCATCAGAAGTGCGCGCGTCGCAGAAGAATCTTTCGGGGCTTCGATTCTGCGGCTCGTGTCCTGCTTCGATGCCGTTGCATCGCGTTACTTCACTGTCCTACTATGTTGCGGTATCGATGATTGGCCAAGCTGAAAATAGCATGCCTGCAGAGAGCGTAGTCGCAATTCCAATCCGTCTCGTTAGGCTTTTACCCCCCCCCCCCCCCTCCTCCTCCCCTTGCCTTACTGAACGCCCTCTGTTTCATTGTTTCTTTTTTCTTGCTAATTGCGTGCTCTCTGTGCTGTCTTCCACATTACGGACTGCTACCTTCTCTAGATGCGCTTTCTCCGCACGATGGGGGAATCATGTTAATCTTACAAGTGAGGAAACAACCCAGCTTCTTTCAAGTCGGTTGATGAGCTTGACCGCTTGCTTAACGAGGGCAAGCTTGAGGACGTCGAAGCTACTTTGAATGCCCTTCTTCCAGAGGGTCATAAGTACCTCAATAGGCACGGATATAGCAGTCTCATAGCTTATATGGTAGTATATGTGGCTCGAAAGTTCAGGCACAAATCAACTGCAGTACTTGTTCGGCGGATTTCATATCTAGCAAATCATATCGAGTGAATAAATTCATCTCAAACTTCGGCCACGGAGGTCTTCTTTATCTCTTGTTGAAACTTAGCTTGTAAATACGTTGGAAAAGTGTTTCAAGATTTTTGTTTCAGTTCAGGGAATATTAATGCAAATAGCATGCGTGGATTTGTGATGTTTTGCAAAGAGCAGAGGTTTTCAGTCTTGGATTTCCTACTCATGACTGAGAAATGACGCTTCGCATAGTGGAGTTCTGCATTCTCATGCGATTCTCTTTTTATATTAAGTTACTAAACCATAAGCAGAGCTCTAAAGCAGAGCAGATAAAGCACCTGAGGCTGAGGAGATGCAATTATTCGTGTTTGAGGGCTCAATCTAATGAATTTGCCTGCGTCTTGTGTGTTTTCAAATTTAGCAGCTTAATTTATTCATGTTCTCGTAGTTCAGTGATATTTTCATATACTTTCATAGTGTTTTATATGTTCGTACCACATGCTTCAACTATTTATCTATATTCACTTATGTCGCGAGTTGTTCATCCTGCTGGTTTTTGAGGTCGTCCACTCAGAGGTTTCATGCATTTGTATGAGCTCTCGCTGGATCTACTGCCTGTTCATATGTATCCGCCCACATTCAAATAAAGTATTTAAGAGCCCCTGGCCTAACTTCTGTCACAAAGCAATCTTCGTATACTCCACTTATATGTGGAGTAAACAATGTACGCTAGCCTAGCCTAAAAGACCCTCCAATGCGATTTCAGTAAAAGCGAGCGTCGATGGTGGACTTCAGTCTAGCCCGCATAAACCCCCTCATCCTAAAATAAGAATTCCTGATCATAAAAATACGATAGACATTTGTCATTTGACCTCCCGTTAACGTTCGAGAAATAAAGTACCCAATACGTTCAAGTTATGTCTAACTGTTGCTTGTAAGTTAATCGGCGATCTGTATCTTACATTGGCTGCATGTGTCTTGCCTCGTATACATAGTTTCCCCAACGACGGCCGCTTTTATAAGGAAATAGTTCCTTTATTCATATACAGAATCGGTTTAATGCGTTTAGTCAAGTGTGTGGGAGCTAAAGGACACAATTTATTGTACCGCGCCTTCGGGGTCCGAAGTACACGGAGGCGGTTCACCCAGCCGTCTGCTCAACGCCTATCGCGGTATTCTAGGGTGCCCACATGTAGTGCCGCGGCACCGCTGCATAACATGTAGGCTCCCTACGCTCTTCTTACACGCAGCGCCCTCTTATGCCAGCCGGAGCAGTCATTGGTGAAACGACCAGTTCGCCGGCGTCAGACGGCACACTTCTCAATTCTAAAACACTATACTCTCTTGGACTACCTGCTCACACAATGGCGTCGTCATTGGCGAAAACTTCCGCGGGTGCTGCAACCGATTTCCGAGGAAGCTTTCGAAGAGAACGCGACCGCCTTCGGAAGCTACAGGTAAGATCCGACAAACTCCCCCAATCATCAGCGGTGACTTTACCGTCCCCGCAAAGAAATCGTAGTCATTACCAGTCTTCATTTGCAAGCTACTTGAGGTCACAGCTGTAAATAACCTACTCTCAGCTACTACCTCAAGTCCATCTTTAATTGATTATATCGTTGCACAAGTCGACGTGCTGTGCGATTGCCCAGCAGCACACACGTCATTATGTCTATGTTTCCTCGCAATCTGTACGTTCTTTATGCGAAAAGAAACTTGGCCAGCATGCATGCATTATTACAGTGGACTAATCTAGGCGTAAAGCGGATTAAAACACCAGTTTTCTTCTAAGCTTACAGCTCACCACTTACTCGTACAGCATAACTAGATGTTATCCGTGAGGCTCAGTTTTGGCACCTTTCTTGGCAAGTTGTATGAAACCTTGCGTCAGCACCATTTCAGATGACGTCAATCGATGTACATTTAGCATACATCCGTTGGTCTATTCGGAGTGTAGCTTACGATGTGTACTCCCACTGACGGCATATGCATCCTTAATTGTATGCCCTTCACCTCCTTCCGTTTTGTTTAAAGGAAAGAAAATGTGCAATACATAATGCCTCGGTGGATGCTTGAACGGTACTGCGAAGGAAAGCAGGAAGGCGGAATAAAAAGAGAGACGGAGAAAAGTGCCGCAGTGCAGGGTTGCGCGAAGGACGATAGGATTTAAATGCTGTGAAGTCTAGTGAGATGTACGAACGGTTTTCCTCACATATTGACGTTGATAGAGATCACAAGGTGCGTGAGAGAGTGTTGCAGTCTTTACGCGGGGCGAAAGGCTGCTCGAAACTTACGATGTTCAGTATTCCTTCCTCGTCAGAATATCCTGAAATAGAATCCACTCGCCACCGACGTTTTTTTTTTTGTTTTTTTTTTCACTATGAAAACAAGACAAGCAAACATACGGGAGTCAGAAAATTTTGCTAGCCTCTGAACTTCCTGAGTATTGCTCGGGGAATAATAGTTTAAAACGCCCTGGGCACCATTACCATGCACTGAGACTGAACAGTACGCGGACGCTTTGGCAATTCGCCTCGAAATGCGGCTACTTCTTCCGGGTTTGAACCCAGGTAGGCAATCATTTTTACATAGGGTTCAGGTAGTGTTATACAATATGTTCTTACGAATAGCATGCATCGGCTAGAAATATATTCTCTCGGGTGAGGATTGAAAGAGGGGAAGTTTTATGTGCGCTGTTTGACACTGCGCGTCTGTAGCTATTCGCCATGACGAGTATAGAGTTCTGCGTACAGGGGATGCGCGGTGAGCAATACATAGAAAACCTAGGGCACTTGAAACGGCAGAGCTTGTTGGACGACTGGGGGAGACTGGGTCCTTCTAATTTATTTCCTCTTTGAATGTTTCAGTAAAATATTCGTTACTTCAATATTCTTTTTAGTGTGTGTTGCTCTTTGCTGTGCACATGAAGCCCCACGCTATCCTCTGATCTGACAGTGAGCTAGCATTGCAGTTAGAACGCTTCTATACATGTTTTCATGGCCAAAACAGGTTTGTCGTCTTCTCTGACCAGGATGCTTTCATGAGTCTCCAATTTAAGGTTTCTGGTTTTTCATTCCTTTTCCGCTGTGATGTCATAGAACGCAAACGCCAAATTGCATCTTCTCTCCCGGGAGGAACTGGCTGAAGGTAGACGGCGGAAGGGCACATCGCATTTAGATGCAAATGTTGCTGGTCGGGTTGTACTGACGCTAGAACAGATTACGAGCAAACTGAGTAGCCGCCATGTAAGGCAGCGAATGAGCAGCCAGCCACGTCTTGACCCACATGCAGAGCTGTCCACGTAATATGACTAGGTTTATCTTCAGTCAGAATTATTAGAAGTGCTACGACCGTACAGCTGCAAATGAAAAAGATTAGCATAAGTGACGCATGACTGGAGGGGAAATATTGCAAGACGCGGCGCTATTATAGCTGTATACGTAGATAGGTGTAACAGAAAGCAGCCGATTTGGAAGCTTGCAGTTTTAATTATAGTTTGTTGCGCTGCTCATGGGTAGAATCGTGCGCCAACGTTGGTGTGCATGACTCCGTTTCTTTATTTTTTCTGAGCTGACGTTTTGAGCAGCGGCATTTTCTTTATCGAAAATTTCCTTCAAAGCCCACAGTTTTCTGGACGATAGACTGTCAATGGCTGTCAGCGCTAGCGAAGATCAATGGCATCATAAATGAACATTTTGCATTCCAGAGATGAGTCTACTTTTTGACAACAATTGAACCCAGCAGTTTGAACTCGCAATTTTCTCTTTAATGATAAATTTTCTTAATATTTTAGTACAGCACGTGAAATAAAGAAAAGTTTAAAATTAGTTTACAACTTTCAACAAATTAGTCAACAAACTGTTAACAAATTGCTCCCAAGCGAGCACCCAACCTTTGCAGTAACACTCCTTTTTGTCTGACCTGCTTGAACAAGTGCCACTATTCGGACTCTTGTCTCCTGATTCATTCCCGGCATCCTTATGTTGTAAATTTCATAGGAACTACACCTGCTTTTAAACGTTTTCTGTCGTGTGACGTAGGCACTGCCACTCGTTAAATTTGACAGTTCATCCCCGGCAAATTTTTAAAGGGAATGATGCCATGACTGCGGCATTGAAGATATGTTGCTCGAAACGCCAGCAAAAAATAAATAAATAAATAAATTGAGAGTATGTATTTAGCCAACTTGGCGTATGGTTCGGCTGATAAGAAATCGACTAGCGTTCGTTTAAGATGTTGCATTTCTTATGGGCCAAAGTCAGGATGTGCTGTTTTCTGCCAGCCACCCCTGCTTTAGGAAATGGAATATTTTTACCATGCACATTATTTCATAAGACCTTCCATGCTTAGTTTATATCTATCTAGTGGGATCTGCGAAGCCAGAGTGGTTAGAAAGACCATCACCCGGATGAAAGTACACTCGTGCACATTATGGCGATTGAAGAAACGCATCGCAAAGCACCACCAAGTTACACAATTTTCTCGTTCGCATCACCTGTGTTTCAATGATATGTTGAAGGCTAGCTGTACGCATACTACGCATATGTGTCAGATTCGTGCATTATTACCGGATGGTATGCAAACTAGATCCCGCCAAAATATGGCTCCGAACTGTCACATTATAAGGTGGATTCTTAATCACCAGGGATCGCAAGCATGGACATATTTGCGCCGTCTCGCAATTACCACATTCATTAGATAAACTTTTTTACTCTTCCAGTTCCGCAAAATTATCTCATCTCCGTTTTATGGCACATCCTTTGGTTGCGTACAACTAAATGCCATCCTCACTCCTGCCCTTTATTTTCTGCATCGTACAGGAAACTACCCCGAAAGACCTTAATCCCGAATGCTATTATAGTTTTGAACTTTGCCTTGTATCCTGCCCAGTCGCCACACAGTGCCCTGATTTTTCCTACAGCTATCTCTCAACAGAACAGGCTTAGGTTGTCGTGGACCTGCTGTGCGGATCATTTGGCGTTGGTGACCATTGAAAGTTTTGTATCACTGACGTTATCGGAATCAGCTTAAAGCCGTTGCGGGATTATATTGCCCTGAAATTACAGTTAATGTGACCTAAAAGATAATTGTTTTAAATAAACGTTTATGAGCTTGAACTTTTTTTATCTACCGGCAGAGCGAGAAAAACACGAAATGTTCCTGTTCCGCCGTCTTTTCTTTACGTGTAGAGACGCATAAATGGTGCTAAGTGGCCAGGGGCTTCAACAAAAGCTCAATCACAAGCGTTTATGGTTTTCGTCCTTCCACTTTCAGAGCCTACAGTCTCAGTTCTAAAGACGAATTCGGTATGGATGCTGAGGGGCCCCAATGAAGAATCCATTCACGTGGAAACCCGAGGTTATCGGTTACATTTTCTATAACAACCATATTCTTTTAAGCATAAATTAAAAATAATGACATCTGAATATCATTTGGTGTTGAGGACGTAATTTGATAAGAGCAAATGCTACAAAAATGGCGGGAGATCGCAACAGTAGACGCTATCAACAATACCATTGTATACTTACCTTCATCGGGAACGAATGTGAATAAATTCTTCCCAATATAGCGAGGAGTGGATGTCATTGTGTACACCCCGGTCCTGAAAAATATGGGATGTATTTAATAACCAATCAAGTAGAGTCATTCCGAAGTTCAGTCGACTTTGAGCCTAACTCGCATTTCTAATATGCGATACGTGATTTCGGTTGTGAAAATTTAGTCTCAACACCTGGTATGCAATCGTTTTAGACATTTTCGCCCGTATGCCGCCTTTGCTGAGCCCCTCCAAGCTAACTGTTTTATACGAGATAAGGAATCAGTGTCTCTTGACGATATTTTGATAAAGACACAACAAAAGAAGCTGCCCCAATCGATGTTCGAGATAAAGGTTCATTCTACGTTTATGTGTACATTAAGTAACCTATGCAAACATAAATACATGCAGGTCTTTCATGCTATATCATTTGTTTTTATTTGTTTTGTTTTTTCCAGTTCATCTGCGTACTCAAGCAAACCGTGTTTTTTTTTTTTTTCAGTCAGCGCATCTCTTATGCATCGTTTGCTGACTGAGCCGTGCCATCATTGTCGGTGCAACAGAAAGAAAGTCAAGAGCCAAACAGAATTTGTCACAAGAAAGGAAAGAAGAACTGCGAGCTCAGTGCCACACACTCGTGACTATACTTTATTTTCTGATAAATTTTTCTTGCATGGTGAGAAAAATTGGGTCCTTTTAAATGCACTTACATACACAACCATCTATCGAGTCACTGTCTCAATATACTACAAAATCCTGTAAAAAACAGGGCTAAAATGTTGTATAAGGAAGTGCTATAATTGTGCTTAGATTTTTTTTTTTTTTGTTCTACAAACCGATCTGTTTAAGTGATGAAAGCTGTTACCACGCAAATTATTTTTCTTCCTGTTGCTAGTGTTTTTTAATCCTTTTTGCCTAACATGCTTGCCTGCTTTCTGTCCTGTCTATATTGGACTAATTTCTGTCATTTGTATCTTATCGAATTGAAATAACCAACTGAATTGCACGAGGCATACTTAGGTTGACATTTCTAGCAATAGTGATAGTCTTTTTTTCTATTATCTTTTGCACCACCTCACTCCCCTCCGTAATGCCCTCCCGCCCTGGCGGCAATGCAGGAAGTAAAGAAATAAGTTAAGTTAAATTGGTTCACAGGAAGGGAAAGGCGCAGTAACTGTCACACTTGCTCTGTGGACACCCGAACCGCGCCGAAGGGAAGGGAGGAAGGTGGGAATGAAAGTGGAAAGAGAGAAAGAGGAGCCGTAGTGGAGGGCTACGGAGTAATTTCGACCACCTGGGGATCTTTAACGTGCGCTGACATCGCACAGCACACGGACGCCACTTCGTTTCGCCTCCATCGAAACGCAGCCGCCGAGGCCGGGATTCGATCCCGGGAACTCCGGCACAGTAGTCGGGCGTCTTACCACTGCACCACCCCGGCGGGGCATATAAAATTAAATATTCCGGTGCGCTGTATACCGGCTATTACCACTACACGTTCTACGCGGCAACACTCGCCGCCACACATGGCCAGCTTCAGAAGCCCAGAACAGATTAGCAGCAATTCGCATGTGTTAGTCATTTCGCCTGACTTACCCTCACGAACGAACATCGCAGCGTTCAAGTCGACCACTGTTGCTTGGAGTTCATGTACACTGTCTTCCTCAGATAAACACAGCCCAAGCGGTTTACTTTTAACCAATACAGGCCTCGTTTGACTTCTCCAATGTTCGCGCACTCTCGCAGGTGACTATATAGGAACACATTTCTCAGTCATATCCAGCTTCGCATACCAAACGTACTCCTAGGAAGCCATTTACAGGGCTTAGAGTCAACACCCTTGAGTTCTATATTTTTGACAAATACTGTACATATTTTGGCATGTTTCCGATGAACTATACAGAGAAGAAAAAAGGATCACCTAATACACACGCGTGAAACAAAAATACTTTGCCGTGGTAAAAAAAAATCATAAAGAAGCCTTGCAAGCACAAGGCTGTGCACGTAACATTTGAAACCAACAGTGAATATGACTAAGCCGAGGAAAGAATACTGTTTTCTGCATGCTTTATTAGTGGGCGGAATTGCTTGCGTGATCATTTTAGTTACCAAATAACTTGGGGAAAGCCGCAAAGAATCGAACTACACGCTGCTGGCGGCAATCCAAGTGACTAACTCCGCATTGTCACGTGCTGCGCACTCCTTGCTTCACGACGGCGGCAACTGCTTCTTTCGAACTTAAGATTCCGTTCCAGTTACACGTAGCCCATCCATAATCGGTAGCATTGAACGTCTTGTCGTACTACGGGCATGTACCGTCTGTTGCAGAAGTTTGCAGCCCAACGCGTCGGGCGGAGGAGCAGTATCGCTCCCGAGAGGCGGCGCTGCGCCCGCCGGCACTGCTTGGTGACGTAGCATAAAGAGTGAGGAGGTTTGTTCTCTTCCCCTCATCCCACGGCTGAGAGAAAAGATGTGCGATATCAACGGCGTCACCAGGCAGCGCCGCCTCTCGGGAGCGATACTGCTCCTCCGCCCGGTGCGTTGGGCTGCAAACTTCTGCAACAGAAGGTACAACTACGTAGTGTTCAAATATTACTCGGCACATAGAGCTAAAGATAAACGAGCGATCATCGATATATTCCGTCTATATCCGTGCCAAATTTAGGCGCTTCATAAATGATGTACACTCGCAAAACATTAGTTTTGAAGACAGACGCTGACGAGCAGTGTTAATGGTTAACAGTGTAACCTACTGAAACAAAAGTAATTCTTAAAAAAGTTGGTGTTTGAACGTACGTTAGCGGGCCCGTGAAACCAATTCGCCTAAGTTTACCGTGCCTTAGCGCATCACACTGCTACTTTCACAATGCATTCATTGCATTTCTCTTACACAGCTTCGGTTCCTGTAGTTCCGTAACTGAAGGCCATTGGTGTTGAAAAGTTCTCGTACGTTCCGAATCTGTAAAACTTCACGCATTTCGCTGTTCCTCCGAAGTTCGGGTCGGAGTAGTAGTTTCTGTATATCTGGTACCACTCTCCGACGTCAGGAAAGCACTGCGCATGAGAGAACAAGGGGCGCCTTATGTTACAGCCCTATGAAAATCTGAGACCGATCAATGAGAGTAAAACGTAACTGCTTACGAGAGGTGCGGAGAAAATCGTGTATGCAACGAGGGTAAATATCGCCCGTTTTTTCAGAGGCTCCGATACACGATCCGCGATGTACTAACATGTAGGTTGTAGCCTAATCGGGCTACAACTTCAATGTTTTCATTATAAGCCGCATATTGCATACCATTTTCGATGTTTCAATTTAGACGTGTTTGAAAATTAAGTTCACTTGATGCGGTAGTTTGCCAAATGAATTTTAGTTAGCTTTGCGTGCAGTATATTGTTTTCGGAATGTTTATTCTCATGGCAAAAATATGTACCGGATGTGGCACGCTATTTAACATGGCAAAGCGGGGCCACTCCGTCGATGGCGGAGTGTGAGTGAGTGAGTGAGTGAGTGAGTGAGTGAGTGAGTGAGTGAGTGAGTGAGTGAGTGAGTGAGTGAGTGAGTGAGTGAGTGAGTGAGTGAGTGAGTGAGTGAGTGAGTGAGTGAGTGAGTGAGTGAGTGAGTGAGTGAGTGAGTGAGTGAGTGAGTGAGTGAGTGAGTAAGTGAGCCAGCGAGCGAGCAACCGACCGATACATTTATTTAGTGTCCGAGAGGGTTTTGTGTGACTGGGGCTAAGTCTGTCTCCTGAGGTTGTCGAGACATCGTTTTGTCGCCACATCGAGGGCTTGCTGAATAGCCTACTTTTGGTCCTTCAGACTCGAGCTGCAAGTGTCAGATCATCTCGATGAGAAGGTTTCTGACTTAAAACCGGTTAGTTGTATCTTACAATCAACCGAGTATTTATTTATTTATTTATTTATTTATTTATTTATTTATTTATTTATTTATTTATTTATTTATTTATTTATTTATTTATTTATTTATTTATTTATTTATTTATTTATTTATTTATTCGATACTGTCAATCCCACCAGGGATCATAACAGGAAGGGCATAAAAATACAGAGGTACAAAATATAGTAATGGCAATTAATCAAGTACATGAAAGAATATGATACCAAAATTATGCATAACAAATTATACTATAGCAATAAGACCAGACTGAGGAGCGTATGACAAGATTTTCGCGGACAAATAACCCGACAAGTGAAACACAAACGGAAGGAGAAAAATTCGTAATGACATAAGAACACAGTAATTAGTGAGATGTAAGTAGCTTATGTTTCACACGTGTACTAAAAGCATTTAATGATGAATTATTAACAATGGATGTGTGTAAGGTGTTCCATTCGCGTATAGCACGAGGGAAGTAGGAATATTTGAAAGTGTCAGTACGGAATGAAAACTCGTTTAGAGTGTGAGCGTGATTATTACGTGTTTGTCGTGTTTGTGATTTTGATATGTATCTTGATGTATTTACGTGCAGCTGCGTGAGCCCCTAGGAAAGTTATTTACTATTCTGCAAGAAAACACCCAGTTTAGACAATTTATTTACAAATAGGTTGAAGTTTGTGCACAAGCTTTTTGGGTTTTGAAGAACAGATCTTTTCGCAACGACTGTGTTGAGATTGTCTATTGCGCTGAAATTGCTTCTGTAATGACATGCATGCATTTCGTAGCTTATCAATTTGGTTATATTTCACCACCATAAAACCTCCGTATGTATGATACAATGCAACTTCAGAGAGGCTGAAACTTGTTGTTAGACATGAGGCCCTCAGTTGTGACATCAGTGCATGTTTTCACATTTCTACAATGCCGCAGTTATCTGTGATCTCAAGCGTTTCCTTGGTGTCCCAGCATACGTAAATCTTGCTATATAACATGCTTGACTTTAACCCCTTACATATTAGGTAAAATTATCTCCCTACTGGCCAAATAGCCAACTGACTAGGATAACGGTTGGAGGATTGTCATGGCAGCTGTTCGCGCTCGCTTTTTCATGATATGCAAAGTACACAGGAAACTTTGACTTTAAAATGACATAACAAAATTACTTGGTGAATTACTATACAAACATATAACATCTGGCCATCGGATTCATAATGAGCCTCTCAAACTTATGTTAATGGGGCTGTACGTGAAAAACGATCGTAATTTATATGAATTTCTATTTGTGTCGTACAGCAGGGGGACTCAGTCATAAATGTCATAAAAACATAGCCTCAAAGGGCTTCTCGAATGCTGATAAATTGATTTTGTACGCGCACAGATTTATCAACTCCAAAATAAAATCATCTCTCAAACAAATCTCACTAAGGACCCTGATACTTGCATCTCACTCCGCCGTATTTTAAAGATTCTTGAACAATTTTATAAGCATCCACGATTCGGTCTACACAGCAAAAATTTCATACTTCAAAAAATATAAATATGTAGATTATAAAATTTAAATAGGATGCCTGTCATAGCATGTAATATTTTTTTTTTTTTTCAAATATAGTACTTATTTAGCTCTATACCAGTTACCGTTGTTTCCTTTGTAAAAAAAAAAAAAAAAAAAAAAAAAAACTTACTAGTTTCTGGCCCTTCCTTGACACGCTATGCTTTTGAAATTATTTTTCAAGTGTGTGGAATAACTGAGAGTGTCTTAGTGTGCATTTTCATAGGCAATAATGAGCAACTAAAATTACATATATAGTACAAGAGTGCAATGTTTTGAACGAGCGTGTCATGGCCACTACAAGAAAAATAAAATATTTTGCGCCAGTGCGTCTGAAATTGCGTCTGCAAAATCATTATTTGGAAGGGAAGCTGCAATACGGTGTAGTCAGACAACTAGGCAATTTTTGTTGCAAAAAGCGATAATTGCATGTCCTCACAAGCAATCGCAGGCTGGGCAATACGACTGAGGCAATACCGCCGTCGCATTGCGAGTACAGGAAGAAGAGATACAATGATTATATTACGGCGCGCTTTTCGTACAACTTGTGTGCTAAAAGGTAGTCTTTTATGGGTGGTTGTGGGCCGTTTTTCACAAAGTGGCTTTATGAACGCTATTCTATCTCTGTCTGTTTCTGGCGGCGCCGCAGCACCCATCGCGGCGCCTAGTCATCTTAAAACAAGAGATGTGTGAATTGTTCCATCCTCATACGCGATCCTACTTCCGGAGGTCAAAAACTGCGCACTCGTTTCAAGATCTTCAATAAAGTGCGCAGTTTTCCCGAAATAACTAGTTCAGTTATCTCGAGATACCTGAACCCTATAGGAATTCCACAGAGTAGCTGTAGAACTGCGAAGACATACGTTTCCCTGCAGACATGTTCACATCAGCATGGGAAATCGTCAGGCATTTCCTGGCTCTTATTATAGTGGAGAGAGAAAACTGCAACAAACATGGGACGCCACGGCTTTTGGTCATAGACCAAGGTTGTTAGAAACCACTCATCGTTAAAGGTGGACGGGTAATTGATTTTGGACAGCAGCGCTGCAGCAGTGAACTAACTCTGGCCGTTTGTCGGCACAATCAAAGGGTAGGGCGGAATTCTTTGTGCGATTGTTGGCAACACGTCCAAAAAGCGCCGAAGGTAGGCACCACGGCAGGGGTAGACGTCACCATGTTGAAGCAAATGGTTCGTTGAGGTGAGAGGGAGGGGGGAGTACCTAAAACGTCGATCGTCAAAGAGTTCAGTGTGACGCTTTCTCGTGAAGGAAGGGAAGCTCCCTAAACGGCTCCCGAAGCACTCGTCGCTGTGTATACGCCCATCAACGATTCCTCACGAGAAGACTGCATCTTTCCTTTCTGTGAACGGCAGGAATAGACACATCAGCGCTTTCGCATTAATAATGCGTAAGCACTGTAAGGCGATGCAGGCAGGCTTCGCGTGGGCATGACCTTGTCGGTGCAGTAAAAGAGAAACTATTTGGTATAAGAAAAAGAACAGTACCATCGGATAGAGCATCAAGGATAGGTGTACAAGTGACAAAATGGTTAATGTGAATTAATTAGTTAAATAATTACTGCCAGTTAAGATAATCAGATGTCGAAATAGCTGCGAGAGATAATGTCGCCGTCCAACTAGGGTCACGTGGTATTCGATTTCCGGTGACATAGGCCTAATAACCAGTGGTCTATGTCTGAATGTGAACGAGCGGGAAAGGCCGGAATTTGCGTGCTCAAATGTGTTGGAATGGCTAGAAAATGTGTAATGAAAAAAGTAATCAACTGCAGCCTGAAACATTCCGACAGCACTGCCAAGTCTGCAATGTAGAAATGCGAAAACCTGAGCGTTGCTGCGGCACACAGTACATCGCACGTCCCTTGTCAAACACATACAGCGTTTCGTTCAAACACAAACATCAGCGGATTTCTATAAATTCTTTACTGGAAAAGAAAAGAGCAGTATCTGTCACTAGCAAAATCCCGCTGAAAAATGTTGCGGACAAAACAGCAGCGTTGTGGCTTACGCATTTCTCCAATTCTGGTTCTGCATGTTCTGGAAATTTGTTTCTTGACTCTACTGGCCCTTAACAACACAAGAGGTGACGCCTCTAGCCCTCAAACTATATGTCGCTTGTCTCTTAGCTTCGAGTAACGATTCTGCGTTTGTGATATTTTTTTGTCTTAAAGCCTGCCTACAAGCGCTCTTTGAAAAGAATGTCCAAAGTTTGGTTTTCAGGGCATGAAGCAGCGTGCTTTTACGACAGTGTCTTAGTTGACCATAATTTCAAGCTTTCAAGAGCACCGGTAAAAAAACGTTTCCAGCCAGCGCCTCTATCACCCGAGGAACTGAATAATGCCAAAATGAGAAGCCCCACTGGCGAAAAGCTCCGACTTTGCGCCCTTCTCTACGCGACTCTGTTGTTCCTCGTCCTCCTCTTTCTGTTGCTCCGTGTTGCACGTGCAGTGGCACCTGGCACGCGCCGCCGTAGCTGCGCGTAGTGAATTCAACCTCTCTCGGCTACGTCAGAAACCGAGCGCTTGCATCGCGGGGCAAAATTTATCTTTTGTTCCTATACAGAGGCTTTCCTCTTTCAGGGTCCTGCATACGCTTCGGTTATTATTAGTATTTACAATTTACCTGACGTTATTTCCTCCCTCCACGCTTACAAGAACAACTAGAACAAGTGGACCGATTTTTGTTAGTAACGAAATGTGATGGCGTTTTTGGGCGGCAGGTTCAAAACAAAGACCCTCAGCGGAGCAGGGCATGGCGAAAAATTCAGGCCAATCGTTTCTTTCCTCATGGTATTCTGCATAATGAGTTGACAGGGGACCCAGAGGCTTGCAATCCCTGCAACGTACCTCTGAGTCAAAATCATCTAATCTGGCAATGCCCCGATTCTCCGGGAGCTAAAGAGACCGATCCTCTTGATCAAATTACCTGGCAGTCCAACATCCGCAGCCCAAAAGTGGATGAACAAAAGATCGTCCTACGCCTGGCGGAGGAGGCTTACTCCAAGACCTTCTCTGCGGCTACGGCGCAGGAGAGCCGGCAAGGAGACCCTTTCCCTGGCTGAACCTCTGCCCCGAGGTACATGTCGGTGTAAATAACGTCTTCTCACTCACTCACTCACTCACTCACTCACTCACTCACTCACTCACTCACTCACTCACTCACTCACTCACTCACTCACTCACTCACTCACTCACTCACTCACTCACTCACTCACTCACTCACTCACTCACTCACTCACTCACTCACACTTTCGCTCTTCCAAATATAAGAGAAAAAAGAAAGAGCCAACATGAAGTCCCTTTTTATGAGAGACAATGAGACAAGTCATGGTGCTCACCCTGCTTGCGTCTTGGTACTCCTGGAGGTCGCTACGCATTTCAGGGTAATATCTTTCCTCAGCCAAGGTTAGCAGAGCCTGAACAAAAAGGAAGATTGTAGTTTCTGAGAACATATTTCCAAAACGAACCATCGTAATGTGCGTATAGGAAGGATATGCTTTGCCCACGCGTCGGGGGCTGCCCTTTTAAAGTTTGGAAACAAGAGGAACAAGAGGGATGGAGCGGTAGGAAAGAGTAACGCGCAATGGCGAGACAATTTGCAGGGTCTGAAATATGCAACACATGGGGAACACAAGGGACAGTGAACCTCTGAGCATGCTGAAGGCTTTCAACAATAAAAACACCACTATCCGCTCGATAACACAGGAACCTTAAGCAGCTTCCAGCACAGGATATGCGTAAAATGTTATTATCTTGTGTGCGAAAATGCCAACCCATCTGTTTCCTTTTGTACTTCAAAAGGAAAAAAAATGACAAATACACACTATAACACTGTGAAAAATATCGCAGTCACTAAGCTGTGCCGACCACTACCATAAACATATAACCATTGCAGTCAAATGTTAAAAGAGGAACAAATTTTTGGGCTCCATATGAAGGAAAATGAAATAAAAGAATGGAACTAACGGAAACTGGCGATGGGTACTGACAAAGGCGCGGATCCCAGCATTTGCTTCATGTATACCGTGTTCAGTGAGAACATATTAGAGTGCTTTAAATGGGAGGTTTGAGGCTTGAAACATAAATCATTTGAGCTTTTCTGCGAAGATATCTACTAGAATGAAACAAGAAAGGAAAAGAAAGTTTGGATTCTTTTTTCTAATATAGGCAGAAAACTTTCTTGCACCTGGAAGAAAACAAATTAAGTACTTATGCTTGCAATTATTTCCTCTGAATTCTAATTTGTATAAATGGTAAATTACAGCGCCCTAAATGCCATGTACAATTGCAAGGGTGTTATTCTTCAATACTGCGTTATTTCTAATCAAATATACTTAATAAAGAAGCAAAATATACGAGCATGATTGAGGCAGCGCTGCTTCTTTGATCCAACAATCCTGTTAGCAAAATTCGGTTTTGTGCAATATGTGGAGCATCAAAATTTCTCACTTGGAGATCACTCTAGAGCAGAGGAACGTTGATTACACACAGTAATGTTTTGAATCTGGAGCACTTTAAGCCGAAACAGTAATTTATCCAACCGATGAGCATGTGGCATTTCCTCAGAAATGTTAGCTTAACAAAAAAAAATGCAAGTTTTAGTGCATGTGATGAAAAATACCCTGCATAATATACGTTTTTCGTTACTAGCTTAATGTGCTTCAGACGTTTTCAGTAATACGTTTTCTTCTTTTTAATTGAGGAAAACACGTAATCAAGCGTTGAAAGTATAAACAGCTTTTCACAAACTCACAAGCGGAGCTTTTGAAACGCAGTGCATTTGTGAAGTAGTACCGACATCAAAACGTCGGATTTTTTCCTTCACGACTGCCGGCCCTCCCAGTTAACCAAATGTAACGATGCTTTTTTATAAGGTTTGGCATGGTTTTCCTGTGTTCATCTGGAGTCATAACATGCCTATCACATGATCTGTGACGTGTTGAGAATCCGTCAGTGTTCATGAGGAAAAGTGATGGTCAAAGGTCAATAGCCATAGTAAAGTTGTCAATTATTGATGAGCTCTAGAAAAAGCTTACCACAACATAGCACACTAGAGACTACCTTTGGCTACACAGGCTAACTACCAGTTTGACCTTGGCTTAGCTTCATGGTGGTCCACACGACGGAACCAAGCGGTCGGCTAACTGGTACCTGAAGGAATAAAGCTAGCGTTCTATAACAAAAAACTTTAAAAATTCTGGACGTGCCTCTGAGAAAACGCGGAAAGTGACGCGATATCATTATGAGTAGGAATGAGTCTGTCTATGACAATAGCAATCCTGCGTGATGCAAGCGCCGTTTAATTTGAAGAATTGAATGAAACGTGACATGCCTGGAAATGCTTTCGCAAAGCCTGTGTGACTGATATGGGTCATAAAACAGGCGTAAGGCATTCTAGACACTTCCCCTATCAGTTACATTCGGTGATGTATCCAGAGGCGGAGTTTAAAAAAATCCGCTCATTTATTTAATCAAAAAATAATAACGCGAAAGCTTTTATCTGGTAATAAGTGTCTGTCCGTGCGTTCCAATGCTCCGCGAGATTCCGCGGGGCATCCCATCCAGGCGTCCATATGGGACTGCAAAGAGCAATTAGAGAAATGTGAAGCTCGAGCGCTCAGCCAAGCGGAGTGGGAGGCAGAGCTGGCCCACACGGTTCTCTCTGAGCAGCGCAGCCTGCTCACCAGGGCCCGGGAGACAGCCCAGGCCTATGGTATCCTGGACTGATGAAACCACCCACGCTATTCCGTTAAACAATTAAAGTTTACTCTCTCTCTCTCCAAGCAGTGCCTTTTGCATCGCACTTCCTCAAAAGAATTACCACACAACCTACAGAAGCAGACGCAGTAAAGCTGGAAGGAAGAAAAAATATTTTTTTAGCCCTATGTTATTTTTGGACGTTTTTTCGGGCGTCTTCAGAGGTATCTCCTTCTTATCAGAGACGTTTCAAATCGGTTTACAGGAAAGAAAAAGTGCAGTATCTGTCAGTGGTCCTCAGACACCTGACCACGTCGTAAGGCAAATCAAGACGACACATGATCATCTCCAGTGGATGATTGCACTCCAAGGACTTTGCTTTGCCTTGTAAGGGTGTCTTCCGTGCTATAAGGGAGCACGTCCAAGTGCCATGCAGGAGGTTTCCCCCACTATTTGAACGAATGGCAATAAATGTTTCTACCACCACCACCGTGAGGAAAGGGAGGAAGGTGGGAGTGAAAAGCGAGAGAAAGAAGTGCCGCAGTGGAGGGCAACGGGCCATCGCTCAGTAGCGTCAGAGGTACTAGTAAACGCATGCCAAAACTTTGTGTGAGTAAACGCATGCCAAAACTTTGTGTGATCCACAGTAGGTCGCGTATAAGGTGTATGGCTAAAAAGTCCACTGTGCAAGTTTTCGTCCAGGAGTTCATTTTCTTAGTCAGTATAATATAACCTTCCAGACATACCGAACGAATTTCGCATGACGGCAATGAGTGCAGCTGCAAATGACTTTTACATGTTTAAATAATGGCCGCAATAACAGTTTTCTTCACTTACAGCCACCGTCGCATGGCGCCTAACAATTCGGAAACAGAGAACGTGGCAAAGATTTTGAAGCAAGGGTGGCATCACTGTTAATGTATTGTGTTGCAAATCACAAACAGCTAATTTCCTTAAACAGTTGCTTTACACACTTTAGTCTGTGTTTCTTACTTTCCTAGGGTTTCTCTGCGAACATACAAGCGGCAGCACTGAACTCTCTCGATGTGCGCGATGGATGAAAGGAGGGTGCTATGACCTACAAAACCTTGCCCAAAGTCTCATAGTTACGAAAGGGGGCATGCTTAGGGGGCATGCTTAGGCATGCTTGCTTGCTCGCAGAATGAGCGAACAAGCAAATCTCAATAAACGGGACTTTTCACTGCTCTGTCACGCAGAAATAGGGACCAGTGTATTGTAAGTGTACTAGATTTTGCAGATTCGGACGACCGTGTGCACGCTGCTTCCACACAGTTTGAATATTGTCGCTTTGTAGCGGAGTAAGCTATTAGGCAAGCACGATTCCTCTCCTATAAAGATCACGTTCTTAAACTGACGCTACAGAGTAGAAATCTCTGAATAAAAAGCACCACATCACGAGTAACCATCACCATAGAAAACAATGCAGTCGCTTTAGCAGCAGCACACAAAATATTCAACAATCTATGGAAAAGTGGGATATATTTGCGCAATTCAGTCAGTTATTTAATAATATTGCGTCACGTAGAATTTAGTAGAGAAAGATAATATCAGAATCTTAACACCCGTCCTCGTCTCTACGTTTGCTTCAACTTATTTTTGGCGTTAAAATTTTTTTTGGCGACATAAGACGTTCATTTTGAAACTTTCATTAAACCTTCCGATGACTCAGACTGTGCTGGGAGGACGCACATTACAAAGTGAACAAAGGTCGAAGGAGAGCCTTAGTCTGCTAGCCAACATTCCAGCAAACCCTCTTGTCGAAAGACGTTTGAACGCTGTTTTATGTTGAAAATAATTTCACCCTCTCTCTCCTGACTCCACTGTGAGAGCAATGACTGATATGCGTCCTCATATTAAAATTTCTGTACACACCGAGCATACTTTCTGGCATTTTATAGCATGGTATAGGGGCTATACGAGTTTCATCATTCAACTGATGCGGAACTGGTAGTGTGGAGAGCCAAAGTACAAGGCTCAGAAATAATTCTTCCAACCTGGTGTTCTTGCTATAAACTGTCTAAGAATGTCCTGGAAATAAAAACGTGTATATGCATGTGACCAGTGGCCGCGAGAAAAAAAATGAAAGAAAGCTGTCTCACGAGGGAAACATGATCAGCGTAGAGTTAAAGCGGCATCGCGTGAAGCCTAGGCCGAATTATATAAAAGCTACGGTTGTGTCTCTCTTGTTGTGTCTACGCCAGCTGACCCGACGATGCTGGCAGCGGCGGACGAAAAGTAAAAAAAGCATCAGTCAGTGATCCCCAGGCAGTCGCAATTAAACCGGAGACGTTCACTCCAGCCTCCCCCATAGTCCACGTGTAGCGATGCGTAGTGTCATATGCCGGATGTGCTTCTGCGTTTTACGTTAAACAACGCACTTGCGTATGAAAAACTCTGAAAACACGGCCGACCAACATCTGCATCCTGCCAGCACGGGCTTTTTGAGGCAAATAAAATCGATATCAGCAGCCATAACACAGAAAAAGCAATTTACCCTTTCTGTCAGCACAATAAAAAGTGACGGATGTGATAGGTAATTTTTTTTTTTAAGCAAAGAACCGCTTCTCACCACTTAGAAGCTACCACTGCTTCTTGACGCCGCATTCATTTCAAATAGATAGAAGCTCTTTGTGAATGATGGAGTATCTATAATTACGAGAATGACGAAGACAAAGCACGCGAGCCTCTAACACTAGAGAGAAGATAGACACAGTAGAAATGTCACTGCTAAACAATAAAGGTAAGGAAGATATGCTCGAGAGTGCCTTATAGAACGTAAATAGCCCCATAGTGCTCAGAAACCAACTAGATCTTGGTAAAAATGAGATGCACACAAGTACTGACAAGAGAGACGTTGCCATTACCAGTACGAATTCTACGGAAAAAAGGGAAAGGCAGTCAGGCTGCTCTGATCTGTGCAGTCGCATAAATAGTTTTAACGCCAATAATGAAGGAATCAGTTTCGAGCAACAAAACATGGCATAGGTATGAAACGACAAAGTAAAGACATTTTAAAGGGGAAAGTTCTCGGTTTAAGCTTTGATTTCTTAAAAGACTACGCACAATTTTTGCTAGGAAAAATTACGGTTCAGTAACGTAATATTTTACGACCTTGAACACGTCAGAATCCTGCAAAATGATAGTCATATGTTGGTCAAAAACGAACATGTAAAAGCGTTGCATAGTTGCAGACCGATCTACGTTACTTTCAAGGTTTTAAATTTGGTTCGGTTCTTATTAGAACGGAAGTAATCAGAAAATTTAGTCAAGCAAAGTTTTAGACTTTCAACTGTCAAGTCACTCGACCATAAACTACACTTACTGCATCAATCAAGCGGCAGAATGCAAGCAACCTCTTCTTATAGACTTCATAGTTTACGAGAGGCCATAACATCTACCGCAAACGTGTAGCTCACGCATTAGATCATCGACGTGTAGGAGCTGCATATTTAAAGAACTGCAAAATCGTTATATTGACTGCAAAACTACCATGTCGTGCCACAGCAAAAGTTTTTGCTATTGGATTTACAGGGATTTACAGCGGATGTCTGGCAGGGTGGTCCTATCTTTATTTCAATATTCATGGAGTGGTCACTGCTGCTCTTTTGGGATCTGAGAATTACAAATTATTTGAAAATAAAAATTCAAAGAAAAATATTTCCACAGATCGCTTGTTGTTTATTCGCCACAAATATCAACAAACAAATGGGGCATGTTAATTTTTAATGGTCCGTACATAGGGCTCTTTCAACCTACCCACTTGAGCCTGAATAAATAATTTAGATATTGAAATTTTTCAAAAGTTTACTCATTTTAACATTGCACCGAGGAAAATAATACGTCTGGGTCTAAAGTGCTTTACTTGTAAAGGTGTTCCAGTGTACACAACTGAAGTTAGCTTAAAGCTAGAAACAAAAATTTGATGAGCCTGTTTGCTTGACGATAGCTGCATCGGCATACCTTGCGGGTCTGTTTTGTTCCGTGGCCCGAAAAAAGAGAGTTGGCAGTACTTCAGGAATGGAATGTATGTGCATAGCTTTCGCAGTTGTTGTAAATTTCCTTAGGGTCGTTTTTCGACTCTGAGCAGAAAATAACTGCTTTCTTGACCTCTGCTCATGTTTCTGTTTCACTCATTGTTTCAAACAGCAAATCAGGTGTACGTCACTGCCCGCTGATACATTAGATTCAATACTGATTTCTTCGATCTAAAATTTCTTTTCCACGCTCATCTATTAAGGTCAAGCGTATTCTGTACAGCAGTAGGTAGTTTCCACGCTAATAATGGGAATCTTTGTCAATACTGGAATTCGCTTTTAATATATTTTGAACTGCGTTCCGCATAGCAAAACAGAGTGGTTTCCTGCCTATGTTATTGCACTGTGCAACATGTTCATCCACGGAGGCGTATTAAGAAAAACACTAGATCTCTATGGTTCGATAGAATACTCGCCCGCATTTTTAACAAAAAAGGCGTATCTCTTTCAAGCTAAAGCTCGAAATAGATACGCCTACTTCACAGTTTCAAACGAGTACGCTGTCGCTATCTTGAATGCCACGCACTTGGAAACGAATTTTAACAAACAACCCAAAATGTTCTGGACAACTGTAAACCTGGAAGATGATAGGACAATTTTTCTACGTCGGGACTCTTGCGAGCCAATTTCACCTGCTGAAATTTCACCTGCTGAATTCGCCTTTGTTCTGAATACAGTATTCTCGAATGTATTTTCTTACACGTCTGTAAGCGTGTTCCAGATGAATCACCAGATTACAAGCGTTTTCTGATGTCACCAGTGATCATTAGCCCTGGTGGGATCGTGAAATTCTTTGATTCCTTGAAAACTCATCTTGCGCGCTTGACAACATAGATTTAAAATATCAAAAGCAAACAAACATGTGGCAAAGATCATTCAGCAGTTTCATGTCTTTGATAATTCTTGTTTTGCACAGTATATATTCTGATAGCATTTGCAATAAAAAATCAGTTGTTAGTAAGCGCTCGTGTGTGTATCTATTTTTTTGTCCTTGTCTTCTTTGCGCTACGTTTCCCAAAATGCAAACGCACCAACTCGCCCAATTCAGCTTTCTTGTGCTTTCAGCAGTCTCTTAAATGCGATGCATTACCACAGCAATGGAGACAGGGTCTATGGCTCTGTCCTACAAACAGACTCACCTCTATACTACAGTTCCATTTCATTAACAAGCATTTCTTTCAAAATTTTGGAGCACGTGCCCTATTACAGATCTTTAATTTCTGGAAAAGAACTTGTTTTGCACAAGTGCGCGAAAGTAGTTTCAGACTTTCCTCTTCCTGCGAGACGATGTTACTCTTTCAGGCATCGTTTGCATGCTATTCCAGATAACACTCCGACGTCGATATTATTCTCTTTGACTTCTCCGAATCATTTCCTACGGCTATCCCTAAGCTATTTAGGTTTAACGTGTTTTATAAATTTATACTCTAAACTTATCATCTGGATCTAATGCTTTCTTACGAACCACTGCCAGAATACTCGACGACTGCGACTCAACCCTAACATGAATGTATGGTGCTCCCCAGAGTTGTATTTTAGGATTGTTGTCTTTCCTGATAGTTGTTAACGCCCCTAATAGGCATCTGATATGTACGAAGCATGCATATGCTGGTTAGTGGATTGCTTATTGGGAAATTTGCAATAGAAATGACACAAAAATGTTGCAGTTGGACATTCGCTGCTGTTTTAGCTGGCAAAAAAATATAAAAAATTTAGCTTAACAATAACAAAGGCAAGATATTGCGTGTATCGGATTACGGTATGCATCTACCGTAGTATACCGGAATCACACTTAAATGAAGCCATATCACTGTATCGGTACTTAGGTCTACTCATAACCTCAGCGCTATCGCGGCAACCGCACACTGATTATGTAATCTGCAACGATAACGACATGCTGGGGTTTCGGCGAAACATTTTAAGCACAAGCTTTGATTAATTAAAAACGATTCTGTATACTCTTTTGGCCCTGATAGGCCCAGTTGAGACCGCAACGCAAATGTTAAACTAGCGCACCAGTTACAAAATAAAATTACTGATATTTGTGCTAGTTCCTACGGCATCCCAGTTTATATCAGTACTATGACTAACGCCTTTGTGCTGAAGGCCCCGGGCGCATGAACGGCGCGCCCACGCGCACAAACATATGCTGGAGACGGTATTCGCATGCGTGAGGCACCAGACGCGCCCTAGGGTGCGCACGGAGCACATATCTGTTCATATCAGATATTTCCGCGGCGCCGGCGGCGTGCTGGCGCTTGTGCCTGAAGAGCCTCACCGGACTTCGGCAGGCGTGCACCAATCAGAGGATGCAGTTCTCGTGGCTTTCGGAACTGTCTTTCCCGCCGTCTCTTCGATCTCTGCTTTTTGTGACATTGGTCCGCGATAATTAAAAAAGGCGAAATGGAGTCATTCCCTTTTCGGCTAAGGGGTAGAGAGACACCGCAGGGATGGGTACTGTCCCCGTTTCTCTTAAATCTCTCCCTCATAAAGCTTCAACATAGACTGGAAGCCATTACTGGGCTGAAACAAACATTCTACGCAGATGACATCACAAAGTGGACCACCAATGGGAGTGACGGTCAGATAGAGGAAAAGTTACAACACGCGGTAGACAGTATCGCAGAGCTTGCAGGTCATTCAGGTCTAACATCCTCACGTCAAAAGTCAGAACTACTGGTCATCAGACCCAAACCAGGGGTCCTGGTTCCAGGAGCCAAATGCCAAGCGCCCCCAACCACGCTTAACGTCCACTACCCTATGAGACGTCACACCGTTCTTTGAATCACCACTGTAATCCCTCTTCATTCTGCAATGCTTCAGCGATTACGGGCGTCGGGCGTCTGAAATCACAGGCTTTCAGCGGAGCCCTAGAAGTAGCGTGCAACATAGCAGGTTACACCAGGACCGAAATCCTCATGCCCGGCGTCCGGACTAGACATTTTTCGCTCAACTTTATTTTCGTTCACTCCACATCCAGGGGCGGTCACCAAGGCGCCGGCATGAAGCATTAAATTCAGTGCTACCGCGTTGAGATGTTTGCGGCAGCGCCATCATCTCCCCCCCCCCTCCCCCCCCCCTCCCCCCCCCCCCCCCCCACCACCACCACATGACGGAACAACTAAATAGGCGCGCCGGCGAGACTCTTGGGCGGCACGAATAACGACGGATACACCGAAGCTATCCAAGAGGAGTTCAGTGGAGGCTTCTCGATGTAGGCTGGCGGTCAAAAAAAACCATCTTGATCTCAAACGTTCAGCGGGATGGTCGCGCCCTTGAGTGTCTTTTGGAGGAGGCGATATGGCACATCGTAGGATGTGAGAGGCGTCTTTAAAGGATCTCATCGGCGAAGAACATGCGTGGAAGAAACAAGGCGTGATGCATAAAGATGTGGCAGTCAGAAGATAGAGGTGGACATGGGAGCCGCTGCTGAATGCAGTCTTGAAGACGGAGGTACTGTAGAGATGGTGATGATGGAGCTGGAGGGACAAACAAGTCTCCGAGAAGCAGCAAGGGTGCACTAAAGGCGCGTTCGGTATCTGAGGTGCCCAGTTTGTACCGAAAGATGGCGCGTAGGCCAAGAAGCACCACAAGTAGGGGGTCGATTCAGTGATCCTGCTGCAGGTGCGCAGTCAGAGCAGTATTGAGCGGATGATAAAACCTCTCGACTGTATCATTACCGCAAGGTTCGCAAGCTGTGGTACGGCAGAGCTTAGTGCCCAGCAAATTGCTGTCGGAATAAAAAGTGACACTTCCCTAGAGTTGAAGAAGTGTTTAGAGAGGGCATGCAGTTATGAGAAATAAAAATACCCGGCCCTTCAGTTACCTCCTTCACGTCTTATTGAATATCGATTGTTGCGTATCTCACTATACTTCGCTTGAACAGCGGGTCGAAGTGGCAAATGTGCCTACGCTTTCTTCTATACAACAAAGTAGAGTTAGAGGAAGTCTTCTCTACGTTTGATAGGCAGTTGCCGCAAACCGTCATCAAGTGTATGAAATTCAGAGATGGCTATCTCGCTAACCGAGATGGAGACAAAAACATATAAAGAATAAAACACTGAAATTGACTAAGCACAAGTGGTGATGTACGCACACCAAGCAGTGTGAAAGGCGCGATTGTAAAGATCACTGCTAGCCTTCTACCGGTGCTACATCTCCGCTGGAGTACCTTGGGGTTCTTTGTTTCCATTTTGTTAAGGGATACGCACGATATGGTTAAAACAACAGAAAGCACCACACCTACAGGAAGCGGAAAACAACACTTCGAACAATAAGACAGGTTCAAATACGCACCTTCGCCTAAATGCCCCCGTATAAGAAAAATCATTCCTTTGACGCAATAAATGAAAGGTTGGTGTTACGGGAACATTGTTACGCTTTCGACACCAGTTACAATTAATTTCCTGTCGAGAGTTCGAAAACACTTTTTATGTGTGATATGTTGGCTTTCTTTTCACGTTGAGCGTTTCCCGAATACATTCCATGTGATTCTATATGAGCTATTCTTTGCTGCAATATAACGCATGTGGACTTTAGATTATCTTTCACAAATGCATTCGCGGCCCTCAGCGCACAAGCTAGGTCTAATATTTATAGTAAAGGTGAAGATTCGGCCGTTGTATTTCCTGAATTTTCAGCTGTGCTCACGAGCGATACTTTCTTTTATACCTGCAACACGTCAGTCTTCCATGAAGTGTTGTGCTAGGGCTACAGATCCTGACGTGATCGCTAGTGCGAGAGCTCTTTTAGCCCATGGACATGTTCACTGCCCCTTATTTGTTTCCACGCTCTTTCTTTCTTACTTTAATGTCAAAGATACCTTTCGTTATAGGGTTTTTGTATGTGGCACGTCGTTTCCATCACTACTACAGAAGACGCCAGTATTGTGGCCGACGTTGGCTACCAGCAAAGTGTCCTCTTTAGACATTATAATGGATTTTCGTCTCGGATATTTTCCAAACCTCTGCCGTTCAGTTAAGTTCGCCAGAGAAGACCTTCAGTTGATGTGTTTTGTTGGACTAGAAAACATTGGTTGCATCTTGTTAACCATTTTAGCATGTTGGGAATATTAGAACGGCTTCCACTGTATCTTCCTCAAAGACCCAGCTCACAAGTAATAAAAGACGTGTTTCTATTGAAAAGAATTGCGAAGTAGTCGGCACGGAAAAGCGTACAACTTCAAAGTGCCATGTTTTATCTGACCAGTTAAGGCCCGGCCAGAAATCGCCCGATTTAGCGCCAGAATAAACTGGAAGCTTGTGTATAGTTACTTCTAGTATTTTCGCGTTGTTTATTTTAGACGTTTCAAGTCGAGTCTTTTGTACCATCAGTATTAGGAAGGAACTAAATGTAGGAAATTTGTCGCCTCAGGCTAATGGTTCTCTTGAACGTAAGCGCTGGGAATACCACTGCCTAAAAATCTTCTTGGATCGGCTAACATTTTTTTTTTATTTAAGAATTGCAAAATAAATCCACTTGCAAAGGTTTCGTGATGTGTTAGTGAAAATTAAAAAAAATTTCTTAGGTTGGTTGTAGGGGTTTTGAAGGTTGGTGTCGACCAGCACAGCACTGTGCGCAGAATTAAAATATTGACAAATACTACAGGGATATTTGCCCCAAACGACTCCACGAAAGGCCGTGAAATCAGTGGATTTATAAATAACAGCGCAAAGTTCGCGTAAAAAAGATACAAAGAATGGGCATACCCAAAATAAATTCTGGAAAGTCGTCGCTGGCTTTTCCACTTTAGGTGAGGGAGAGAGGGCCACCTGACAAGCGTGGTACAATGGGAATCAAAACTAATTAGAGTAGCTGGGAGCACCCCTTCGACACGCAGCATTTCAAAGACATGAAGCGTGAAGAATTCGTTAGCCCACTGCGATGAAGTGTATCGCGTGCTGAAAAATACAGGAACCGATATAGAAATTACTCGTTTCAAGCTACCGAGATTATATGCTATTCAGTATTTCTTCATGATCGCTACAAATATAGCTAAAATATTCATTACATTCCAAGAAACTAGCATTATTCGCCAGTTTTCTTTCATTTCTCTAAAAATGTGTTTAACTGCACTTCAAACACATCTTCATTGACTTATAAACTGATTTTGGATTGGAAAACATTTATTTCGTCAAAATGCAGATGCAGATGGTCCGCTCTAGATGGCCTCCAGTCCATGTCTGGCGGCGACATCAGCGGCCCACTCGGTGGCCAAGGCTTCAATGCCCTGGCACGAGCTGACCAGAACGGCCTTTCATTGCTCAAGAGAAGGAATTTGAAAAATAGACGAAGCGCTAACAAGACATTCACAGCTCGTCCATCTTTAAAATGCTGCACCAACTAGCCCAGCAAAAAGCTCTTCCAGAAGGAATTTATACTAGATCCTCCGGTAGAGGTACTTCTTTCAGTTACCGGCTTATCTACAGCATTAGTTGTAAAGAGAGTGATTGTAAAAACAGTGAAGGTTGAGTAGAAGCCTTAAAAGCATCTTCTTTCCCGATTGTTTCCTCCGATCTGCTTCTGGTATGAGTAATACTTCAACAAACTCAAAAGTGAAGCGGTATATTTCTTATGCGTAGCAATTTTGTGCCTGCATCTATGATGACTGCGTCTGTATACAAGACAGAATACTTCTGCTTAGTGTTTTTCATCTGCTAACGTCGTTTCCGTGACAGGTTAATAAGGAGATTACCCAAAAATGCATTAGGGAGTGCATAACAGTTTACACTAGACTAATAGGAAAGAATTGGGGTAATAAATGAAGGATGTCTTCCGGTACGTGCATTAAGCGGAAATTAACACTCTCACGTACACTGACCTCTGAAGGCTTGAGTCGGTCCTAACCGTTTCGCGATTTCCATTTTTTTTTTCACAATAATTGAAATAATGCTAGTTCACCACGAGAATAATAACTGACAAACACACCCTTATCAAATCTGCGGAGATAAAAAACAGGCGTTCGAACGCAAAACTTCAATGCCTCAGCTTAGGTTGCCCAACCATGGAAGCAACCATATAATACTGTCTTTCTTGAAGACAATAAAATTTGCAGGCCCCATTTCACTTCCTGCGCTTTGTTCCACAGCGACTTCAGACATCCGGGACGGAAACCTTCTTAAGTGGTTACAATCACGAAGTGATTTCCGCAGAAATGCGAGAGATCGATAGTTTAGCGTGGTTTCTATTCCCTTAGCTGCTCCTTCGCCTTGGCGGTGAGAAAATGTCGCAACTAGAATTCCGGCAATGAGCTCATTTCCTTTCAGGTTTTCTGTGCAAAACAAAATAAAACACCTCAATGCGACTGCTGCTGTCATCAGGAAACGTAGAACGAGCTTTCTTTTTAATGTTGCAAAATGTCCAACTGCAATGTAATGCTTTTCGTTCCAATCTCAAAACACCGCGAGGATTGTTGTTAATAAACGCAGTATGAAGAAAAGGCAGCTTATCAAAGTGCCCCTCTTCGTTTGGCCCATTTGGGTTGAATGTTTTATTATCAGCTATTAATATGTAACGTCGAAGCTGCTTACCAAGAAAGCCGAAAAGTTCAATGAGGACGTAAGTAAAGAAACGAAGAGTATGCGTTGTTTGTTTTCCAGTAACATGAAGGCAAAGGTTAGTTCCCTTTTTTGGCTGCTCCAAATTTTCTCTCATTATAGAAGAATTCACTAGAATGGACAAACGAAAGGCGAACAAAACGTAACAGAGGAAAATATGGCAGAAAATGTCGGCAAAAAGGAGAGAATATTACGTGCCACAGATATCTGTTGGGCTTGGTGAATAGTTTGATGACAATAAAATCAAACGAAAATTGTGAAAATAAATCATGGAATAGTATTTATCTTTATGGATCAACCGCTGGTGGTCGTATTCACGTTGTTGTTTACTGCATCGCGTTTTTTGCAATTCAGGTGGATACACTGTCACTGGCTTTTCATGTGCTGCTCTTGTAACGTAAATATTTACTCTCTTTTTTTGTAATATATATACCTTACCGGCCAATATAGCCATTATTTATATTATTATGCACTTGTATATAGTTAGTTATGCGTGTTCATTCGTGCAAACCTCAACGTCGTTCAGCTTTGCACGAATGTTGTTGTAACAACATATTAACCTGCAGAATGCTTTCTTTTTTTGTGCAGAAGAGGCTCTCTGTCTGTACTATGCTTGCACGCACACATTTATATAGCCCAGCGTAGCGTTGACGTTGCCTTTCAAAGCATTGGAATAGTTTCTTTACGCGTGTAGACGAAGCGTGCCATTTCGGCGCGCTTAATGGATTGGGTGCATTTGCGATTGAATAATTTGATAGTACCGTTGTAATCCTTGGTTACAACGGAATCGACTTAAGTAGGTCACAGGGGGAAAGGCTAAAGAAAACGGAGCCCCGAACTCCGGGGATGTCCTAAAAAAAAAAACCTCATCGGGATTTAGAAATTGCATGATGTCGTAGAGGCTGCATAATAAACCAACAATAGAAATTCCCATTATGAAGTATTTCGTTCCAGGGAAACATACAATTCAAAGTTGCGCAGCATAACTGTTAATGTTTTAACTAAGAAGGATTACCTTACTAGTAGTTAGCGATAATCTCAGAGAATAATTACCGGGAAATGTGTACATGCTATGCGTTACTAAATTGAGGGTATTAAAGTCATAGAGAGACGAAGTACTGGCTTATTCCAGGAGAAACGGGGCGTCATAAATTTGAAACATTAGTAAGAGATCAGCTTAGTGTCGCTTCACACGGTATTTATTAGGTTCATACCTAAACGAAATGGGACGACCGTATATATATGAAAGGCTCAGATGACCATTGTAAAGACTAGCTGATAATTATTTATATTTCCGCAAAAATTGGATGGTTGTGGACATAATATAATATTACGGACCAGTGCAAGTGCCCTTTGTCGACAGCAAAAAAATATTCGAGTCAGTGGTGTCCTAAGCAATCACGCAAAATTGCTTAACCAGCGTGTAGATGAGACGTATGAGCTAATATAGCTACAGTGGTTGCACAGCCAGCATAGTCCTCTATAAAGAATTCCGAAAATGAATAGAAGGGAATTACCAAGGAGACAGGCGCTGTCTACACGGTCGTGTTGAGGGCATGCATGAAAGAAAGAAGTCCTACATAGCGAACTATTAGGAAAACAATTTAAGGACGAATGTGTAGAAATATGCGATTCACTGCTGACATTCGGTTGGTAAGCGGTAAGGCATCGTAATTCAAAATCGTGATCAAACAAATCGAAACACAAGGCGGTACCATTCGGGTAAAATTATCATGCAGAAATATATTGTAATATTCAAAAGACTCACGAGAGAGAGCAGTTTACAATGAGTTATAAGGCCTTCTTGGTAAGAAATGAATACGTGTATTGGAATAGATTGTCACCGCAGGTCTAGATCACGAGAATGAAAAAGCTAGACGAATAAAGACGGAGTGAAGCACATTTAGATATTGCTATCCAGTCATTATTAGCATGTTATGTGAATTGCTATTGACAACGAAATATCAGAGATATATGTATAAATGTATCTCACCTATAGAGCAGAAACGCGTAGGTTAAAAAAAGCTTGAAAATAAATTGAGAATGCAGCACGCTATCAAAAAAAAAGAAAAAAAAAAAGATTGATGTGCCTATAAGAGATAGGAATGATTCGGCGTATAGAACAGAGCGCGACGCTATTTAATGAATAGCTGTTCAAAATGAAAAAAAAGGGGCGAACGAAGATAACTGATTTCCTGTACAGGTAACGAGGTGTATCACAGCAAGCGCAGTAGCAGGGAACAAATGTTAAGTGACCGATATGGGATAGTTAGTTAGGACTGAATTCTACTTCAATACGCATCGTGAGGCTGCTGCTAATGATAATGAGCTTGCTGAGCCGTTTGAAATTAACAAGCCTTGTCAGTAGAATACCTGCTGATGGTATAGCTAGAAAATAGGGCAGACCTCAGCACCCAACAAAAATTTATAATTGAAATCAAAGAAAACGTCCCCAATGCGAAATCTGAGAAGAGAATGGGGAAATCAAGCGCTTTTCATATCTTACCGTGGATAGTCTGGGAGATGTATGTTCTGCGTATTTGCTTTTGCGTACTCAGCGCGTACTCTCACCGTCCGAAACATCGAATTTATAGAACGTGAATCATGTAAAAATGCACGTTGCTGCCGAAGGAGCGGAACTTTCTTCTTTCCGCACAGTACAAAGCCTGCCTGCTTAAAAAATAATACCATTACGCTAAACATCTTATCAAAATCATAAAGCTGAAAACGCGTTTTCAATTTACTTCAATCAGCTAAAACAGGGCAACGAGTGCGCATTTTTGACCAAGGCTCTCTTCAGGGACATATGACTGACGCTTATAGGGCTCATAACATACATATGACTTAGATATGACTGACGCTTATAGGGCTCATAACAAGTTCGCCTTTTAGATGATAGGTAATTGAGATTAAAGGTATTATTTAAGGCATTTTGACTTCTTTTCGTATAACTTTACTTAACTTAATCGCAGAAACGGAACAAGAAGTTGATAAGAGTCGTCGGAGTTTAGCCCTAGCATGTGTCAAAAATTATTCCGCGGCCGCAGTCTATAAAATGGGTTCTTCCTGTCATTGACTACGGACGATCAAAGTTTTGTCACCTTTAAATCTAAAACTACGTGTCTCAACGCCATTTAAATAGCAGCGACAATCAGACCGTTTTGTGAAAACTCTGGCTATACTCAAAGCTTGTTATTTCAGCTTCGCTAGACGGAAGAAGAAATAGCAAGTGGATATGTATTGCTGCTCGTGTTCTCCCGTACAATACACATCGAGCTGTTACAACCTCGACGGTCGGTACTTTGTCTCTAGAGATTTTGCGTTCTCTTTTGGCTATGCGTCTTCCTGACGCAGTAAATTCAATCTCGGCTTCCCAGTTCTGAGTTCCTCAGAGGATTTGGAAGTCGCAAAGATACAGCAAATAAAACATGAAAATATTTCGAGAGCCCTATGCAATAAACAGAATTGTCGGACCATCAAAGATTCCCCTCGGAATATGCGTGTCATGTTTGAACGTCTTCCAGCAGGTGCACAGTTGCGAGGAGCCCATACAAACTCCACGACAAACATGAAGGGGACACACTCTTTGCGAACTTGTTACGATAGGTTCTATACGCTGGGTGTAAAAGAAGTATTTCCGAGCACATTTATTGTTTCTCTCCGCTCTTTACGGTGCATGAACTTTAGCCTTTTTGATTTTCTGATCTCAGAAGCCCCGCAAGATTTCGAATTTGGAGCACCAAAGTCCCAAGAGCCGAGTATTTTGTAACTATCAGTAGAGAGTTTATCTATCGCAGTCAGAAATGCGAGAGAGCAAGACTGTACACAGCCATCTCTTGCCCTAGCAGTATCCTAGAATATGCACCATGATATTCACGGTGCAGAGGCGAGCTTGAACTGTGACTAGCAGTAGCCCAGCGTATGCACCGTAATGTTCCCGGTGCAGTAAGCGAGCTTGAAATGTGACGTGTTGCATTTGCTGAATATAGGTTGTGCTGTGTCACCATTTTGTAGCCTGAGATGAGTTATTCTGTGCCGGATAATTTGAATCCCACAGAAACAGGGGCTCATCCTAGTTTTATCGTAAGAAAAAATCTGGAGCAGTGTATTTTCAATCTTCACATTTTATGACTGTCTTTAACGCCTATGCATTCGATGCTGCTCTCTCACCTCAAAGAGTAGGGAGCCTCAAATGTGTTCACGTCCCCGTCCTAGGAAACCAATTGCTCTGTCAGAGCATTCTATACGTCACGGGTGTTTTAACTTTCCTCTTTTCTTTGTTGAAACTCTCTCAAGAATGTCGCGGTAAGGGATAAATGGCACACTTTTACGGCATTAAATCACGGGAAATACTGTCACCTGGGCTATAAAGTGGCGCTTTTGTTGCCTGCCAGCCAACGATGTCGTAAAGGGGGCTATACTGCCTCAACGATGCCACAGAAATAATGGCTTTAGAACACTGTCATTTGACGTTTTTGCTCATGATAGGGTTGCATCTGTTTTTTTCTTCTATATCTGGCTCAAATGCCCGTGTAGTTATTCCTTTCAAGCAGGTATACTTTCCAATTCAAGGAGCTTTCAATTTTAAATTAAATAGTGATCTCAATGATTATGTTTTGGGGAAAGGGAACAGCTAATAGTTAAATTAGGAACATCATTTACATTCAAGACATAAAACCATATATTCGTATAAACAGTACATCAGTGAATACACAGAACGAGGTTCCAGAACACAAAGGCCGTATCGGATCCTGCCCTCGTTAGCTTAAAGAATTTAATGCGAACAAGAAAACAACAGCAGCTAACAGTGACAGGTGAAAAAAGTTCCTATATCTGAACAAAAATAAGATAAGCAGAATAACAAAAAAAAAGGTTATAGATATGCAGCAGCAAATTCAGGAACGGCCGTAAGATATGAATTTACTTCATTTCATTTCATTTATTAACACTGTCAGCCACCATAAGGGGCTGTAACAGGAGTGGAAAATACAAAACGAAAAATGAGCAATATAGAACACGATGAAAATCGATAGTCAATCAAATATTGTCTCTGAATGCAGACACAAACAAAACAGAAATGAATTACACAGAAATCGGAACAACAGCCATCCTACACGACAGCAATAGAACATCATCACCCTGTGGTAGTGCCATAGATGAAATTTTCTAAATGGCGTACAAATTCAGATAATGATGATGATCGAACAGCAGAATCTGGAAGAGAGTTCCAGTCCTTACAAGTTCGCGGGAAATAACTAAACTTGAAGCAATTATTTTTTATAGCCGGCAATGGAATGAACCTACTATGACGATGCCTTGATGTCTCATTAGTTTTGATCTCAAAGTAGTCTGATTTACTAATTTTTAGATAATTATTGATAATGAGGTAAAGAGTTTTTAGTCTTTCATACCTAAAAGCTTAAAGGTATGCAATGATGTTGAACGTTTAATGTTGTAGGAAGCTTGTTCCAAACTTGCAATGCAGGAAAAAGACTGATTTACGCAATTGGTACGCGCTGTTGGGAGTAAGTAGCTGCTATTGGTGGCAAATCTTGTTGAAGTTCCCTTAATAAGTTGGTAACTGGGAATAAAATGATTGGGAGGAGGTTATTGGCAGCTTTGAAAAGAGCAATTAAGCGTTCGAATTTCATGACGGAGCGAATTGGCAATATACGGTGGTCATGAAGAAGGGGACGTGCAGTACGGCGGTGTGGCTTAAATTTCATAATACTAATGGCTTGACTTTGCAAATGTTCTAAGGGAGTTGGATGACTTTCATATGTGTTTTCCTATGAATAAATTGAATATCTAATGTGGCTATAAATGAAAAAAAAAAAAATAAAGGCAACGCAATGTTTCCTGACAGGAATAGTGACTCGCTTTCAGAAGCATTCGGATGCCATATGCACATATTTGTTTCAACTGAGCGATACGTTTACTGAACTTGAAATGGGAATCAAACGTGGTAGAGAGGAGGAATATGAGGTCAAATGAATGAATTAGATTTCATTCGGTACTTCTTTGCTTAAGCTGAGATTTTTCAAGGTTTCACGAAATATGTCAAAATTCATTTTCAGGTCGCTGCGACCCCCCGGCTATTTCTATTCGGCAACGTATGAACAATTGCCCACAAATCTGACCTTCATCCCTTCTGAGTGCACAAGGCCATGACCACTTTCATCCGCAATAGTCCCCACTGAATTTCTAAATTGGTCCCCACCCTAGTAGTTTACATCCTTTAATTTTCGGTGACAGACGTCATTTTAGCTTGCATCACACGCTGAAGGTGGCGTGTTAAAAAGAGCTCTAAATCATTTTATCAGTCTGAGAGTAGCCTAACGCTGTAACATCTTCCCAGGTGGAGAGTTTGTACGGCGTAAGCCGACGCAGGGGGCTCCGACAGAAGTCGAAAAAGACGAGGAGGAGACGAGAGCGCGGGTCACTTGGGTGTGAGTCAAAGATTAAAACGAAACGCCGCCGCTGGTCGGGATCATTCCTTCTGTCTTGTATGGTGTCTCCTTATTACTCCCGTTCGTATGTCGCACATGCCCAGAGTTTTATAGGATACGCTCCGGAGCAGCTTTTTCGCTCGGCACCGCAGCTTGGCGATGAGCTCAGGGCATTTGTTCGGTAACTACACCCATTCGCCGCAAAAGGTATGGTGCCGTTAAACGTGGTAAAATTGTGTGATCCTGGCATGCAGATTTCGTAGGATGTAGTTTCGACGGGATCGGGTATGGAGTAAACGGTGGCGAGAAAAGGCTCTCGCCCGATGCGGCTCAGGTTAGAAAGCACTAAATGCTTTGGATTTCGGGCTCGCACGCCTCCATCTTCTTATGCTGTGCTGCCGTCAGGTCGAGTCGCTCGTTGATACGTTCTGTGAAGCGCTGGAGGACGACTTTCATAAACCGGTGAAGGACGAGCTCGTCAGAACGGCCGCGGCTGTCCGCGCCGTGCGCAACGAGGGCAGCTGACGACGGAGATCGACCGTCGGCCTCGTCCGACTCACGCCACTAGGCGGAGCTGTGTTGCATCTTACCGCTTCCACGAAATGTGACAGGGAAACTTGTGTGCCAAGAGAAAACGAAGAAAGGTCGCAGGAAACACATAGCAGACCCGAAGGGCGGTGGCAATTCCTTTGAAAAAAATCACCCACTCGCTTGAGCCCTCTCTTGCCCCGTGCGCTCGATGCGTTGTCTCCTGGCGCAGCGCCTTGCTTCAGCGTACAATTTAAAGGTATGTAAATATATATATATATACACACAGTGAAGATCTACACTGCAGTGGATCCCGGCCGAGGCGGCTGCTTTTCGATGGAGTCAGAAAGCAAGGCGTCCGTGTACTCTGTGATGCCAGTGCACGACTAAATGAACTTGAGGTGGTCAAAATTCTCAAGGACGCGAACTAGAGCGGCTCTCACATTCCAAGTTGCTTTGTGATATGAGGCCATATATAAACATCAGCCATCAGAGTTGCACAGTTGTAATTTTTTTCGTTTATTGAGCTGGAAATGATGCACATGATTAAGCGAAGTGTGTCTAACTTTCAATGAAATGTGTGCCGATAGCTAAGTTCTTTAGAGCGTAATGTGTAAAGTGTCGCATTGTGTTCTTGCTCATAACGATATTGAAGAGCAAGGCACGAATGTTTTATTGACGCGTCCCACGTAGTGAAAAGAACGCAATTAAGATCAGCGCCTGCGCACATTGGACCGTGCATTACTCCCGAAGAGGGCTCGGTCACATTATCACATTTTGTACAAGTGTTTCACTAACACGAGGAACCCGTGCTTATTCGTAGCTGTACCGGGGCAAACACCGCGCGGGTCGACCATATGCACGTTGTACACGAGCCATTGGAAGCGGTGCCAGGGAGGAAGACGCTTGATAAATTCCACCTGCAAATGTAAGCATGTGTTTCTTCGTTTGTATGGCATACAGAATATCCAAGTAAGTCAAGGTGAAGCAAGCTATATACAAATATAGAAGAAAAAGTTGCCCGCGGTCTGTCCGTTAAGGAGCCACATTACTCTGCCACGCCAACTAGCCCTCAAATATTGTACTGCTTTCTTGGTTATTTTGTTCTCTTCTTGCACAAAATACATATCTCTTTTGAATGCGCTTTTTAAACACCATATTATATTTGCTCCATGTAATGGCTGGTTCACCGAATCCAGGTTGTCTTAGTTCAATGAGAATCTCCAGCCATTGGGCGCCCTTAATCATTTCTGGTCACTATTTTAGTATGTGTGTAAATTTTGTTTAACGGCAGTAACGTTTCCTAGCTAACCGCATCTTTTCTGTATAAGCAGGTGTTTGTCCTAAGTAAGGCTCGAAATATTGTACAAGTTCGTGCCAATCAAGACTGATAAATATAGAGAAAAATGGAGATGTAATGCGTTCCTCCATCTGTATGAACAACCTTTTACTGGCTGCATGAACTAACTGACCAGAATCATGGTGAGCCAAAGTATGGCGACAGCTAATAGCACTGAGGTTTGCACCGTTTCTCAGTTTATTTTTACACTTCCACTACCACAGCTGCAGCAACCCCAGAGACTGCAGCGCTCGTAACCGCCTGGAAAAAAGACGGTGGCTTGCCCTGAACATTATCATATGAATCCTGTCTTTTTAGCGCGATCTCGCGAATTTGTTATCGCAGTTTCTAATGCGTTTGTTATAGAAAGATCTGTTCCTTCTTTCCAAAACTTGTTTCGTAAGCGCAATGCCATCTCCACATTGCTTATAAACGCAAGCTATTGACGCATTCAAAATAGAGTTTGCCTTAGAGATTAGAAATTACAAATTTTGGGTTGCTTTAAACCTAAGGTAGCCTCTCTTTACCAAGAGAAGTTCAAACAGCTCAAGTAGCACTGGGTGGCCACGCCAGTAATGATGCAATAATACTGGCAACACCTTGGTATAGCTCGCACATAAGAACGATGTTGAAGAGATGCATACAAATTTGGAGTATATACTATCATTAGTGGATGAAAGAGTTACAGCATAGATATATCAATCAGAATTATAGCTGCTGTGAACCGCTAAAGATAATAAATGTTTAATGGCTGTTAAGAAGACTGCGTTGTTTTTCTGAACACCATCAGTTTGTTTGAGGTCGGAATGTTTCTGCAACTATCTAAAACTATTCTTAAGAATACGAGTATGATACCAAAATTAAGAGGGCGGTTAAGACTCATCTCGAGGGTAGGCGCGATAGCACCTTTAACACCAGATTTTCATACCGAGAATTTCAGTTTTATAATTATTGACATTTTAAAAATTTATATTTTACAGTAACATTACAGTAACATTTTACAGTAGCACCAGCACACGTCGCAAAGACGTGTTAGCACCTCATCCGCAGCATAACGCGTACACTAGGTGTCCCTTTAACATGGTTGGTACCAACAGTCCGTTACTTAAGCGTCCTTCAGGCATACAGAAGGCGTGGCTTCAATTCCTAATGGGCACTTATTGATTTTTTAGGAATTTCTTCTTTTTCCTGAAATACCACAGTTAGAGGAACCCCCTCAAGATTTTTTACTTCAATGGTGCCCCCCTTCCTCCAATTTGTTGGCTTTATTTGAATGTAGCGCTCTTTCGCGAATGAGGTCATATGGTTAGGACGTCATCATCCTGTTGACCAATCAGAATTTTCCGTACCACTGTCTACAGTTACGGCTGTGTTTCTGCGAAACAACCTATATGCGCTAGCGCGTAAGATTATGTAAATATATATCCCTTTCTTAGAAAACAAATTTACAGGAGGAGGAGAAGAAAACATTTATTTACTATTAAATGATTTGGAAGAGAGGTGCGTATGGTTGTAGAGCTGATTGGCAGACCCTATTTCCGGGACGCCAGTGGCGGCAGCTCTCTGGGCCAGGACACGATGGGCCTCCAGGTCCGAGCTGGACAAGGCCGCCTCCCAGCCCTCCCTAATTGGCTGTTTTATAACTTTTACTTTTGTATTTTTCTGGCACGCCCACACCATGCGGTATAGGTCAGCATACTCCCCGCAGAATTTGCACCTACCCGTGAATGCCGGGTCCACGTGTTTTAGTATGGCGGGATTTAGAAAACACCCCGTTTGGAGCCGTCTAAGGTAGCACTCCTCAGATATGTCGAGACCATTGGTGGGTCCGAGGAGCGCCCTCCTGAAGAGGCGTAAATAATTGTAATGTCTGCATAAGTTATGAGCGGGATCGGTATGGCTGCCTCGGTAGAACCGGAGGATTGAGCGGAACCCCGGGGGAGCAACGCTCGGGAGCCGAGGGAGCGGTCTCGTTCCCCTCCTCCCCTGGTGACCGGGCACCCATATAACCTGTTTTTTACTAGTAGTCGAATCTGAATATTTCGTATGTGCCAATATTATTCTGCGGGCGAGTGGCACTATGCTAACACGCACTTAATTTCGACAGACCTGTTGCGAGTCCGACATTATGTAAGCTGCATCTTAGTGGGTGGCGGCCAATGCAATCGCCACTTCCTCCAACAATAGCGCGGCGTTAGTTTTTACTGAGAGCCCGTTCACCTGTCTTCCTTCATGCACAAAAGCAATGGTGCAGATGCCGTCCTCGGTGGGACCCGTTGCATGCATCCACGGAATATGTACCTGTCTTACTGCCATAGTTATTTTGTATAAATTTTGCCCTGGGTTCACGCCTCCCCTGATTATACTCCCAATTCATGTTTTTGGAGAGCGGCTCAACCCTCAAGGTATTTTTTTACACTTCCGGAATGTCCACTCTATATCCTGAGGACATTTCAAATCCGCTTTAATGGAGTGACAAGATAGCGTAAGCTGCCAGCCAAATATAAAGCTCTGCTTCTACAATGCAGTATGAAACCACCTGCGTTGTCTGGGGTAACGTGAATGAAATGGTTGCTGATTCTGATTCACCCTTCCATATGCTGATTCTGATTCACCCTTCCATATGAAAAGAGAGACCCGAGTTTCCAGCACCTTCTAAACGTGAGGTCAGGTAAAGATATTGCCAGTTTGTGCACGGCCGCGTCAAGCGGCCACTTCTTCCCTGGCAGGCGGTAGGTTCCGCCAGCTAGCGCCTACCATTGCCATGCTCATGAATTTTCAATCACAATGCCAATGCCGGCGCCGACGCCGCATTTTACGCTTTAAAATTAGTTTTCCGTAGTCATTGTAAATTCTCTAGGCGTTGAAAACAGCCAAGGCGGAGAACGTTTTGCAGCGTCATCAAGTAATAGGACCGTAAAAACTCCTTAATTTAAAAAAGGGCAAGTGAAAATTAGCTTCGGCGGTTTAATGAACGCATGTACCAGATCTTCAATGCATTCAATAAGTGATCTTTTAATGTCAGTCTACCACACGCGAATAAGCACAGTGTCTGCTTTTCACCTTTTCAAACTGCACTATTAATACCAGCGCTTCTATTCCTTACAGGTATGTGCAATAAAATATATATATGGGCCTAGTTTAGTTTCCGACGATAGCATTAAGGCCCGTTGACTTCAAATCTGGCGCTTCGGCTATTGCCGGCATTGTCAGAGGCATTTACGAGTGCATAGAGGTGATATTGCGAAATCATTACTACACCGTAGCGTAATGTTTCTTCGGATGTGTCCGCCTTTGAACAGCCAGTATTCGATAATTATAGCTGTAAACCGGCGTTTCCTCTCGGCATTTTGTTGCCGCATCTTGCTGCCACTTTTGTAGCAACACCTCTGGCCTTCACAGTCGAAGTTATTGACCCGCATGACATCGTGTACGAGGAAGCTAGCACGACGAACACGTTGTTTGGACGGTGAAACACAGACCTTTTTCCCTCAGTGCGCCTCGTTGCTGTCAGCGTGTTTGCGGGGACGCGTATCCGAAGAAATCGATGTGAACGATGAGCTTTCCGTTCGTGTAATGACGCGTGACCACAAGGCCGAATTCTCAGGTACCCGCGCGTAGAAATTGTACCTTGCGCGAACCTGAGACGCTAAGCTTACAAGCCCACCACTACTTTCATCGGACGCACGGTTCTATGAGCGGCATTTCTCCTTTTCCGTATGCACCCGATGCCTTAGTGCTGCTGCCGACGACAACTATGAATTCCGAAATCGTGTAAACGACTTCAACACCTACGGCTTTTTTTTTCTGTTTCGCCAGGGTGGGTAAAGCTTTGTATTTAAAACCACGAGCATGGCTTTGGCAGATTGTGTCAGGCTGGCCAGATGGCCGAGTACAGATTGTTGCGTCCCGAGATGACGTAACAAGGCAGAAGCTATTAATTCTGGTAGCTAATTTGAGATGGAAACCGAATGTAATCGGACCCTTACAGTCTGCTTCAAAAACTCCAATCCTAACTCTCAGAGGATCGTTTATAGGGCTTGCTTAAATCTGGCATTTATGTCCGTATCTGAAACATGTTGCCATTGCTTGCCAATGTACGCTATGTATATGTGCACATAAATGTGTAGTGTGTATATGTATATAGTCACACAATGGATACCAAGAGAAGGAAAGCTGTGCAGGGGGCGACAGAAATCAAATGGGTGGATCATGTTAAGAAGTTTGCAAGAACTTGAGAACTGGATGTAGCTATCAGAGAACCGAATTTTTTGGAGGAATTTGGCAGAGCACTTCGGCCTGCAGTGGACATAGGCTAGCTGATGATGTGTATATTTTAGATACGTGGCACAAATCGAGGTCTTAGCGAGGAAGCGAATACCCTATTTCACATGGTCGAAAGAGAACTTAAGATAAATCAGCTGTCGCTTTAGATCCTTAAATAGAAAGCTTAAGTGTTCCCCTGTGTTTTCCTTCCAAAGAAATAACGAATTGCTCCGCCGGGCCTTTTGAGGTAGTAAGCCATTGCTGAAAATGTTGGTGTGTTCTTACCTTGGCTGTAACGCTTACGGACGTCTCCATTATAGTATAATACCTGTCGGACCCCGTCTGGAGAGCGACCCCCATTTTCTCATTTTCTGGGAGCTCTGACGTCTTCCCTTGAGTCTTTTCCAACCCGCATGACTGTAAACAATAAAGGTGCGGCATGAACAAATATGTAGGAATAGATATATTCGCCGACATCAATCTGTCTGCTATTTTATGGAATACGTTGTACATTTAAATGCTTTTGCGCGTGTCAGCGAGTGTTATCGTCACAGTTCTAGATCCCAGTAAAGTTTGTGACGTATAACAGGTAGACTGTTACCTTTGACGTCAGCTGGTTTTTTCCTTCTGGAGAACACAATACTGGTGCACAATGCGCTAATAAGATCGTTTCCAGGTATCGAAAAAAGTTATTCTAGTTATCTTGGCTTCTGTCACTGGCACATGGCTTTGAAAATTCTAAATAGAGCATTGAAATCGTCCGTAAAAATTACCCGGAAGGTTAAAAGATTCTAAGAATGTGGAGGCGAATGCGTTATTGAATGTTTCGTACGGTAATATTTTGCATACTTCTCACACGCTACGACATGAAAATGTCCTAGCACATATTTAACGGTACAGCACGTATCATTCACATGCGCTTCCCGTCAGCGCTTGCGACGGACGACATTTCATGCTGCTCTCTCCTCTTCCACCTTAGCGTTTTTTTTGTCTTTTTTTTCTAGTTTTCCCGCCCGCTACTGGGGCTTGGTGCACCCTCAACTATAGCGAAGAGAAATGAAGGTCTGATCTTACGCGGCAACGGATACAAGGCGGGAGAGTGCGCTGCGAGATTGCTACCACCGTTCTACGGGCGCCGCCGTTGACACCTTCCTCGATCGGTGGCGCCCTCCCTCAACGCTTCTGATATTTCCCGTATCCTGCCCATGCTCCTGTTCAGCGCCATCGCTCTGTTTTGCTCAACGCCCTTTGGTGTCGGTGGTGACATTTCCCTGATCTCTCTAACTGCGATCTGTCGATCTTTCGGATCGGAGCACCCTCCTCGAGCGCTCCGTTTTTCTTTTTTTTTTTTTGTACCTCACAATCGGACTAGGGGTTGGAAGCTGCCATAGAAACCGTTGACCACTCAGTTCAGTATCCAGCGCCAATTCGTTTAATATTGGTCTGAAAAAAGCGTTCTGGAGCTTTTATATTGTTGTCATGGCAACAACATCAAGTAGTAGAAAAAAATCTCAAGTGCAATTCAAATGTTCGACGGCGGAAAATTAGCACTTTCGAATGCCGGCGCTTTGGACAAATCGGCAAGAGTGGCAAGTTACCTTATCGCATCAGCTCCCTTCCAGTCGCCAGGAAAGCTCAAGTAGCTGAAACCTAAAGTAGCGAATGTTTTCTACCACTGACGCAAATGATCCTAAAATACTCAAAATTTATCACATGCCTTCGAGGTCCGACAGTATAGCATGGTTAAATTACTCGGCCAAAAAAAGTATGTTCAGTTTCTGACGCCATTGTTTACATTTTAGAGAGCGTAGAAACAAAGCTTCGGACATATGGTGCTGAGGACTGCACATGCCCTAGAATGTCATATGCAGTGAGCATCCCATACATTATAAGTAGGTGTCTGTACAATTACTTCCTGTTGCCTTCCTTTGAAACACTATAGGCCACTAGGCTTAGTGGCACAGGTAAGTAGCTGCCCCGAATTCCTAACAAATGTAGTCTGTGGAACCAAAAGACAGCTTGTTTAAATTTCTCTTCCCTTCCGCCTCCTTATGTTGCTCTGTCCTCTTGTTATAGCGCAGCCCAGTCAATGATGAGGATATGAGTTAACTTCCATACTTCGATTACTCCTCCACTCCTTTTGATGTTAAGCAAGGTCAAGCAATACCGGATTGTATTGGGCTTCATAAGATCAATAAAGAGGCTTTCTTAAAGCATGTTGCTAGCTTGAAGTGTTGCTTGTGATTACGAACATGTAGCACACTTTAATGGCTTAACGAATTCTGTTAGGCTGCTTCAAATTGAAAATATATTTTTATTTTACCAATCGACTTACCATCCCGATTAATAATACTTTACTATTCATGGGAACTACCTTTGAACCTCCAGCGCCTACGTCCTCATGACTGCTACAGAAAATCACTTGGCTTATTGCTGAGAACAATGTGTGTAAATGAGAGGACGTTCTGTCAGGCTCCTGTCGCCAGCTTAATCGTCTGTTTTCTGGAGCAAAGCAGCGCCTAATCACTGCAAGCTTGAACCTCATACTGTAGCATTGTTTGCTATTAGTTTTATTTTTATGTCTACGGGTTCTTATCAACTCTCTTTCTATCCGGTTTTCCACAAAAGGCGTATCATTTTTTTAACTGAACTGATGAAATGCCATCTTTCTCTCAGGCGCCTCTCTATTCCGGTGTTAAAAGTAATTGCGCCTCCGATTCAAACGTTTCTTAATCATTCTAACATTGTCATCCAGATAAGTGAGAGTTGCTTACCGCATCGTGGGTAGCTACCGCGAACTCGTCGCAATCTCCGTACAACTTGACTTGTTTATCAATAGTGGTGACTTTCGAAGGATGCTTGTAAGACAAAGGGCTACGCTGCAGTGTCACGCCGACAATTATGCGCTGGTTGCTGTGCGGATAGAATTTTTTTACCAGCTCCTTAAGTCTCCCGCCCTGTAAAATCAAAACATTAAATGAGGGAGCGAAGCTTCATTACCTCTAACACTTGTTCATGTATTGATTTCTTTGTGTCTAGCGGGAATGCAATTTCGTAGTGAAATAAAATAACCCACATACGGACGAGAAATCACTGCAACATTTTGATACGCCACTTTCACTTTCGACACTGGAAATCAGTGCGCACATGTAGTGTTCCAGGCAGGTAAGAAAAATAAAGAACTAAGTTTATGATCTGAAACGTTTCTGACTATAGGCATGTAGACTCCTGGCAGGTGCGTCATTACAGCGAGCCGATACGAATTACTGCATTGAACACGGGGACACTCCTTTGTGAGTGCTGCAAGTGTCCGCAGGTGATAACATGGCACCTTCAGGAGCCTGGTTTTGAAACCTTCGCGCTCATTGCTCTAATTGTTGTTCTTGTGAAATACGGGCTGCAAAACACATTATATTCAAATGTAAAATATTTAAGAGAATGTTAACCACTACAGAACGCTTCCTATCAAAAATGTAGGCAGTATACACAGTTCCTGGCCGCGCCAACGTATTATTCTGTAATGTACTGAAGGGCTTGACGTAAATACATTTCACCAGAAAAATACAAGGCGAGAAATAAAACTTTTCTCACAAAAGTAAGCCAATAATGTGGAGTTCCGGCTCGAACACAGATGCACTACTCCCAAACAGATATTTTATTTATCTCGTGACGTGACGAATTATCCAATGCAACGACGAACGTAAATGAAAATACCCAGAAGCGGTTGTGCTAACAACTCGTTATACCCAAAGCTTTGCAGCAGCCTTGCTTAATTATGCCACAATGCATACTGTGGGTCTTATCTGTTCGAACGCTGAATAGAGTAAACTCCACAGAAGTCCCGTTTTTTTTTTCGATTTTGTTTTGCTCTACCGCTCCTAATTTACACAATATTTCTTATTTACCCATTTAACTATGCTGCTGATTTAGAAGTTCACTAGCACGTAAACATAATTTCCCAAAAACGTCCCGCTTCCACAATTCCACTAAATATAATGGTTACAATTTGCACTATGACCGCAAGGCAGTTTGCCCTAGTCCTCACATGTCCCCTGGCTAAACACAGACGTAATAAAGCTGGTAGAAATGCAGGTTTATGAAAATGAAATATAGGCACCTTCTTGAATTATATTGCAGCAACATAATTGAAGGGAAGGAATTTCTATCGACTGCGTCTGGAAGGCGTCAGGGCAAATTGCGCTTCAAACTCATCACGACAGAGGCGTGTTTGACGACACGTCATCAGATGGCCTCCAGGCCAACATACACCTCCTACATACTCTCAGATACTATAAACAATATATAAACAGCTTGTACTGAAGCGAAGCCTTCCCAGTTAAATCGCACCGATGGGTTCAGCTTTGCCATAAGAAGCGAACGCATTTGTTGTTTTCTTCCGCATCGTTGTCGGAATTTTATTCTTACTCTGCTCGACGAAATATCGCATTATTCTTATACTTTCTCTCCTCTTATGCACTTCTGAATTTCCAGAACGTTGCCAGTTTCGAAAGCTACTCTTGGCGACCGCAGGCTTGCTTGTACTCACAAACGAAGGGAAGTTTGGGTCCGAGGCGTTTACAATCGCTGGCGGGACCACCTTGCACTTCGGGCCGTATTCTTGCGTGTGGGTGGACGTGACCACAATCACAGAGCTCGCACCGTAGCTGCACAGCGCACACTGTCAACATTTTGTAGAGCACTCTGGTATAGCACAGCGGGATCCAAGCAATTAAGTCTTAGAAAAATTTCAGGGATGTGTCTCTGTATCTACCTAACAAGGCAAACCCTCGTAGCGAAAAAAAAAATCGGTTCTCCATAAAACGTTTTGTAGAATCGGGAGTTTATATTTCGCTACATTTGCTGGCTGACAAGAAACTAAGGAAATCAGCCACAAACAGCCAGTGTCTTGGCGGCCGTCTCTGCCGAAAACTGTCTCTTAACACTAGCATAGATTTAAAGTGGTGGCTTCAAGAAAATACGTGCTTCTACTCTGTGCCAGAATGTCATAAATGGGGAGCTTAGATCTCCTCTCTATGAATGTTTATGTGAGCTGTTCAGGAGATTGATGTTCTGCCCCGTATCCGTTTTTCTCTGTCACCTAGCTGCAGTTTGAGCCATGTGCAACCTCTGACCATTACTTCACGTGTGCACTTCCTAGCTCACCGGATTACGCTTAAGGAGCGCCTGGCTAGAGAGGAGCAACAGAATATGACAAAATCACTCTATTGTTACTTAACACATGGGAAATATTGAGCATTTGACCTTTTTCTCTCTTATCATTTTCTTCCTTCATCTTTTGCCCTTTCCTATATGCAAGGCTCTTTCACCTGGCTGAAGTTTACTCAAGGGAAGCCTAAGTCACCTTTGCCTGCTGCGTCTCTCCTTGTCACCTCTGTCTGGTTAGTCGCACTAGGACCCACGGTGCAATGATAATATATTCAGTTATCTATATTAATTAGACGTCTTGCGAAGGTTTTGCTACTTGCATACGAAGCCAATAGGCGGTATTAAGTTAGCTGAAAGGCGCCTACTAACATTTTTCGTTCCTTGAAAGGCAATGCGGCGTGCCGATTGGTAAGCGCTGGGCAAATAAGTAATGTATGTTCGCATTCATTTCGTTGAAGAAAAAAGACTCACTCTGCAGCGATGGCCATGTCAAAAATGCCTTTAAACTCAGTCCATGTGGTACCCTCGTTGTACCGGAACGTTCCGATCGCAATGATGGTCCTTCTGGAATGGTCGTTGCCTTGAAGGTCTTTCAATTCCTGGAAAGATGGAAAGAGGTGTGGTTGGCCGGTCAGTCCATGTTGATAACAAAGTTGGACATTCAGTGACACCACATACCTACCTGAATTTTGACTACGGCTGTTAATATCTACCCATTTTGTAATAGCATTGGCCATCACGTGAACAGAAGTTCTTTAGGCTGCAAGTGATTACGAGCATTTGCCTTTTTTCGTGAGTTCTGTTGAATAGCCGAGAGTATAAATCCTAAAAAAACTATGAACAGCTTCCTCAGCCCTCAGCCATAAATACACAACAAATTAAGGCTCGAGTCTATAGGTATTTTTAAATGTCAGTTGCTTCGCACCCTAACAGTTCTCGTTTCGACCTGTTCCCGGACTATTCTTGAAGCTTATGTTTCTACGTATGCAAGAGTAGACAGCTGAACCGTTAAGAATTGGAACCCAGAAAGACGTAAAATGGTTCGCCGGGTACAGAATTGCTACCGGAGCCTTATGGTACACATTGGGTCTCTCACTGTAGGTATCTGAAATCTACCCATCCGCATTTGGATTTGTTTTTGTTTCGAGAATGCCACTATGGTCTTTGAAATGGGTCATATGAAACTACTAATATGCAGCTGAAGTATCCCCTCTAGCTCTTGTTTCCGGGATTTGCCATGCCACATGAACGATCAAAGCAGGAGCTTTCCCTCGAGCAAGTTACACCCAATACATTTTTCTCTCTTCATATTGGCTGCAAACATCAAGCACTATTCACTTTTATGGGGTAAATATGTCAGAACGGGTAACGTGTAGTTGCACGTGAGCATTATGAACACCTGAAGACACGCGAGAGTATCTAACGGGACACTGTGTATAAAATCGTTTACCCCGCCACGACCAGCAGCGACGCACGAACAATTGTTTATTTCCCTATTTGAGAGGCACTCAACTCTGATGAAAACTATAAGACCCCCGTGTTCCTAGTTCTACTCTGAAAGTGAACTTTGTTAGCTTATTTGCAAGAAACGGAACTTCTTAAGGCTAGTTTGCCATATCGATTCGATCCATTTTACCCCAATTCACTGACCACATTTTAAAAAAATATATTGCTGCCACTGTGCGTGAGCCTCGTCATCGCCTGTTAATACTATTCTTAGCTTCTATTCAGTGGGCGGCACCCTGAGCGCAATCGCCGCACCTTTCGCCTAGAACCAGCATGAAATTTTGAATATCGTAGGAACAGATAACGTAGCAATGGAGGCCATGGATGCACGTATCCACATTTTGTGCTTCAAAAAGTTCCTGTTTAAGCTTAGGACGTTCTTTACGCTACCACAACTCAGGAAAAGTGGCCTCTTTTCAAGCGTCAAGCGACTAGTATCATATACAACCCAACCATATACATATATATCCATCCCATCCATATAGTATCATACACTGCCATCTACTAACGTCACACGTTTTGGCATTGGCTATGGAATAGAACCCTTACCTTGATTAAGTCCTTGGCTTTTTTCACCCAGTCTTTTAGTATGTTGATGGGCGCAATCATGTCAAGAAACCCGTAACTCGCCATGTTGTCAGACGCAAGTGCTTTGAGAGCCGCCGCACTAGCCTTGATGGCGCTCACATTGGCAAACCTGCAGCCGAGAAAAAAAATACTTGAAGTCAATCAGCAGCTGCAGTTTGCGGAACAAGATTCTAAGCGTTGAATGTACCCAGAAGAACGACAAGCAGTGATTACCGGTACACAATGAAATCAGCCGGGCTTATGGACTGCACACGTGAGAATGAGAGCCGCCGAGTCTTCACAGTGAGTATACAGAAGATGAAAGCTCTAATAAGAAACAACCCTCTTGCGACGATCGTATTTTGTCTGAGATTGCAATGCAGCCTCTTGACTGCACCCAAGCCAAATTGTGAAGAATGAACACAAACATTTCTACTTAGAAATATTAGCACATCATATTAATAGAGCTAAACCAGCGATTACCAGAACCCGGACACATTTATTTGGTGTCGGTGTCGTGAACGTTCCTCTTGTCTCGGTACATGATCAACCTCACGTCCATCAGTTGTAGGTCATTTGTTTAATACAAGAAGTATGTTTCTCTACTGCGCTGTATTGTACGTTTCGGTTACGAATAAACACCTCGATGTAAGAGCCTAAAATTATTTTAGAGATATAAAATGTGAACTTTTTTTTAGGAAGAATTATTGGTATATTAGCCTACCAAAGTACAGTATTCTAATAAGAACGCTTAAAAATGCCGAAATAACATAATGAGTAAGCCACATGTGAAAAACGCATTTGAGAACAGTGACGGTTTGCAGTGCCGTCGCCAGAAATATTTTGGAGTTGATGTTATACGCCACCGGTTGAAAAGTAATATGCGAAAACAAAAGGTTAAATAGCTGTCGAGAAAGCAACGATACAGCTCTCTGAAAATTTTGAGAGCATTCTGGCACCAAAATACTCTGCCTGAGTACACCCCTGAAGGTGTGTTGTCACGCCTCATACCGCAGGTGGACCTTATGTTTTCCGCCACCTGGACATAAAGGTCCGAAAGAAAACTTTATGAGCGCATTTTAAGATCGCTCTACTTGGCATCTGCGTGGGTAAGACTGGTCTGAAGCTTCAGTATGCTCTGCGTGCCACACAAATATAACTACGTTCAGTGACAGTAATCGTCGCGAGGTGTAAAATGAATCATTAGAAGCCCCCTGGTCAGTGTGCGTGCAGCTCCAGCCTTGAATAAAATGTCTGCAGTGTCGATGACAAGTGTATTTAATACTTCACTCACTTGATGTCGATAGATAGGCCTCCCTTGGTCTTAGTATACGTCTTGAGAATACTCTTGAAGACCTCGAACGATTTTTGTATGTCAGCTCCCATCACCTTTCCTTTGTAGATGAAGACGTCTATGTAGTACAAGTAGTGACAGAGGCCGTCGGGAGGGTACATGTACCTCATTACCGCCTGGGCACCTACCGCGCAGACGAGTTCCTTGAGACCTGGAGAAAAAGCGCGGTCATACAGTGAGCCTATACACAGAAAAAACGCGAGAGACAGTGCGAACAATTGTATTCGCACATACAGGTAGCCTAATACTGCTAATAAAAGTAAACGAAACCCTAGCATTCCGCTCCAGGATCCATCCACCTAACTGAAGCTTTTGTCAAAGCTCTACGCACATATCGAGACCTACGACGGTCTGGCCGTCAAGATTTGAATCACGCAGGTGAATAGCAATGTTGCTTGATGATAAGCACTGTTGCTTCCGATAACCAGTTTTCAATTATGGGTATGTGAAGTGCAGAAAGAATGGCATCACAGAGCGTAGCTATAGGAAGTACGCACATAAGTCACACTTGCCGCCATTTTATGTGTATGTAGCGCAGAAAAAGTCGGCAGTCATATTGTAGCATGCGCTGACGACGAAGAAGCGCAGAGGTGTGAGAGAACGAAGAAGTCTGCTAGCACCAAGACTGAGCTCGAACGCTGTTTCTGAACTCTGAGCCTGCCCCGGCGCAACTGTGAGGGTCCTCGATTACGCCACAATATCAAGTCGCCTCTTGCTCCAGAATACACTGCTGAAGTTATGCCCTGCACCATAAAATGGCACCCGTGATGTCCCCTGAATACTTCCTATAGGAAGCCCCCTCATTCCTCCCCAATTTTTTTTTTTTGCTTCAATCTCGTAAGCAAACATGGTTTCCCTTTTAATGACACCTAGTGCGCAAGCAAAAGACAACCAAAAAGGCATCCCCACTACTCAGGTAACGCCTTTTAATAATCAACAATAACGCGAAGGAAACACGTAAAGTGGAACGACGAAAACAATTCTTCAATGTTGCTTAGCTCTAGTGTTCGCTAGCTGTTAACTTGAAAACAATCTAACTGCCTGTTTTTGTACATCTGAGACTGTAAGCTAGATATTCAAAATAACCCTATATACATACCCTTGGGGGTAATGTCGGAAACCTAAACCTAAACTCTGGCAATGTCGCAGAGTGCTTGTTCAAGGGAGTTAAATGATTTGGAGGACACTCGTAGATGTTTTCACACAAATGGACAGTTTATCCCGTCGATCAAACGCTACCATATAAAAACAAAATCTGCAACAAGCTGCTTCCGTGACATGTTGTTCGACAGAACAAGACACCTTAATAGGACTGGTCGGCCATCGACTACATGGCCGCGGTCCCTTACGACTGGGGGTTCTTCAGACAATATAACACTGCCACTGAAGCTTGTGCTGGATTTTATTTACGACCTGCGGTGATTGTGAACAATTCTTTGATTCTGTTTGGTTTGTATTGTGGTGTTTGTCCCATAGGCGACACAGGGTATGGAAGACCTTGTAATTTACAGCTGCTGAAATTTCCCCGATGAAGTTATTTAACGAGTTATTTAAGGCAACATGCGCGCCTTGTTTATCACCTCTATTTAAAAGCTACCGACGCAGCCCAGATTCGATCCTTCATCGTAGGGTTCGGCAGTCTTGCTCCATATCCACTGAACAACTGCGGCGGTTATTTTCTCATTCCATAGCTCATAGCGTTGCTGAAGGGAAGTTGGCCATGGTGTCCTACGAAACATTTGGTCTCATTCCTTTTTAGAGTAATAATTAGACAGATTAAGATATTACCAGCAGAACAAAACATTTCGGATTGTCGCAACTCCGAGCGAGTTCTGACAGAGGCTACTCAAATCAGTGAATTATCGTGCGCTCTGAAAATTGCAGAAAAGGAAAAGACCTAGTGCTTGACCATTTGCGGGTCCCTAGCTGAGCGCATGTTAATATTGGATCCTGTATTCGGAGGCAATAATAGAGTTTTCGACAACGTGTCACATATTCTAGCAGTTTACTCAATGCAAGTGGCATCGACCATTATTTTAGAATATATCATGACCTAGGGTTGTGATCACGGCCACTTACTTGGCGGCTTGGTAGTTGTCGTGGTTGTTGTTGTGGTTGTTGTCGTCGTGGTTGTTGATGTGGTTGTGGTTGTTGTTGTCGTTGTGGTTGTGGTTGTTGTCGTTGTTGTTGTTGTTGTCGTCGTCGTTGTCGTAGTAGTCGTTGTCGTAGTAGTCGTGGTTGTTGTCGTTGTAGTCGTGGTTGTTGTCGTTGTAGTCGTGGTTGTTGTCGTTGTAGTCATGGTTGTTGTCCGTGTAGTCGTGGTTGTCGTAGTAGTCGTTGTTGTAGTAGTGGTTGTCGAAGTCGGCTTGCTCGCAGTGTGCTTGCTCTCACTCATTTCTTTTGCCATGGTAGTCCCGGTTGTTGTCCGCTCGCTCTCAGTAATTTCTTTTCCAGTGCTTGTTTCATCAGGGACGTCAGTCGTCGCCCCCTGCTTTGAGGTTGCCTCTGTAATCGTTGCCAGAGATGTCGCCATGGTCGTGGTGCTCTTCACAATTCTCGCAGGGGGCCGACCACCACCTTTGCTCACGAACTTAGGGTTGTATTTTACGTCAGTCACATCATCTTCAACCTCCTCCGCTGCGTATATAAATGGTTATGATAATATGGTGAGCTATGGACAGCGTTTGAAAACGTGATGAGAACTATTGGCAACAGACGACATTTGACAAACCCTGAGAGAATATTTTGGTTATAGTTAAATAAAATAAATTTGCACAGGAGGACTTTCGGAGTACTGAAATTGAATTAGGTTAGGACATTGTGGGGAGCTATGCGCAGCGCTTTGAAATCGTGAGCTTGAGCTATGCATGCACTATATATAATTTTTTTTTAATTGGGCCTGTTTAGTGAACAAAATAGAATGTTACCATAGACGCCACTGGTCGTTTTCACAATTTCTAACGCCAACAGTTTCGGAAATGGCATTGCATTTGTCAAGGTAAAACTGCCCTGACTAAGGAAATACCAATCCAGAAACTGCCAGCGCAATAAACTGTAAGAACGAACAGTCGAGTCTGTCGTAATGTTCTACTATATATATATAGGGAGGGGCTTGAGGCTCGAATGGGTCCGGTAGGGCATAGACTTAAAGTAGGTGACACACGGTAGCAAAAAGGAATAAAGTGTTGTTTTTTCTACCGTGTGTCACCTACTTTAAGTCTATATATATATATATATATATATATATATATATTGCTGCAATGTAGAAATACTTACAAACGCTATCTTATACAGCTCACTGGGCCCAAACGAGGTCGGTGTACTTGTAGTAGTTGTATTACTATTATTACTAGTAGTAGTTGTAGAAGTATTAGTTGTAGTAGCAGTAGTCGGCATCATGTGTCAGAAATAATCGAGGGCTTGGTAAAGATAGTATCGTATCACGGCAATTTATGGTTCTAGTGATTGATTATTGACTGGTTTGTAATAGGCGATGACGAGTTTATAAAATAATTGCAAAATACGATATGGGAAATGTGTGTCGCCATCTCCCGGAGCTCCGAGAACTACGCCTCCCATGTTGTCTAGGCCAAGAAAAGGGAACCGGTACCTTGCCGTCGATAAACACAGCTAGGCTTCTTGTGGAAACTGGTCAGGGTGCAATCCGACACTGAGCTATGGACTCCCTGAGAATGCTACGATCTGTGTGGGGACAAGGAACGCATCAACCGTGCGTTAACTATAAGGCGAAAGCCTTTATTGTTGATGTTATGAACTTTATTTTTCCACCGATGTAGGAGGCCCCCTACTCCCCGCCCCCGGCACGCAGGCCTATGGGACGGGGGCCGGGGCCTCCGCGACTAAAGACAGGCGAAGCGACAGTGTTTCTTCGCGGCTTCAGCCGCCAGGCGGACAGGTTGCTGCTGTTTGGCGGGGGACTCGCTCCGCAGTAGCAGTTCCCAGGCTTCTCTATTATTTATGTTTTCCTTGGCGCCAGGGAGATCAAGGCATTGCCAGATTATGTGATTCAGAGTACCCCTTTCTCCGCAGGTTTCGCATTTATCGTCCGCCTTTTCCTCCACTTGCGTGTGGAAAAGCCAGACGGGACTTGGGAAATTCCCAGCTTGCAGGCGCCGCCAAGCGACGGCCTCCTTGTTAGTTAGCGTTTGGTCTGGTGGTGGCAGGGACCTTCTGCTAAGTCTGTAGTTTTCTAAAATTTCCTTATAAGTTTGCAGCCTCTCCTCCATCCCATCGCAATCAGGCGGCTCTACGGCTGCCCGGAAGTAGAGAGCTCGGGCTAGCTCGTGCGCCGCCTCGTTGCCGGGGGCGGACTCGTGCGCGGGGGTCCAAACAATTCGAGTCTTTCTTTCAAGTTTTCCTTTCTCTAAAATTTTGGCTGCCTCCGTCGAGACCCTCCCTTTTCCAAAGTTCCAGACAGCTGTTTTGCTGTCACTAATAACTACGCTGGCTTCCGTTCCAACGGAAGCGAGCGCTATTGCAACTTCTTCAGCCGTTTCTACATTTCGGCTTCTAACGGACGCGGCGGCGGCGGGCACGCCGCGGCCGTTGACGACCACAGCCACCGCCGCCCCCGACTTCCCGCTAGCCGCGTCCACGTAGGCGAACTCCCCCGGCTTCATTTTCCCCGCTTTCTTTGCGAGAGTCTCGGCCCTCTTTTGTCTCCTCTCCTTGTTGTATTACCTCATCGTTGTCGTCAGCAAAAGTGTCATGCTTTTGCGGCGGCTCTAATTGGTGGAGGCGGGATGACGTCATGGAGATCTCGGCCAATCACAAAACACCACCACATTATGCGCGAATGCGTGCCTTCAAAGGCCATATTCCAATAAATGGCAATTTCAGTGGGCAACTATAATTAATGACTATTTAAATAATTACTAAAATATTTAATATTACTAACAACTGATTACTAATGACCTACTAAGTACTAATTGCGTATTGGTAATTATAATTGTTATTTATTTACTGCTAACTATGGCCACTGCGTAATAAATAATAATTAATTATTCATTACTAATTATGTGGCGCCCCCGGTGAAATCAACCCCACAACATTAAACGTACAATAACTGTGAAGATACAAGGAGCGCGATCTCGTCGCTGTCAAGCTGAATTAACTGAATGCACTCGCCTAATGTGAAAGACTAGTCGCTCGCTTACTAGTAGCAGCCTTCATCGCTACAAGCGCAACAGTCGCGTAGCAGAATGCAGCACTCAGGCTTTCACCTTTCATCACTTTAGTCGCCAAAGTGTCCTCGATATTTTTCTTTTCTTTTTTTTTACTGAACGCGAACATTCAGCAAACGCATTACCAGCTATATTGTCTAAACACGTCGTCGAATACCCAGCGTTTTCTTCCTGTGCTAATTTAGTTTGCACGCCGTTCGCGTTAGATGCCCTTACATACTATGTTATTTGTTATCTCTAAGAAAAGAGGAACTAAATTGCATGCTAACTCTCCTGCATAGCATATTTGTCTTATGGGGTGGACACCCACAGAAACGTCTTTTTTGCCATGCACGCCGGTGCTTTATAAACGTGCAGACGGGTCTCAAAGAAACGTTTCCATTCATTTACTGACAAATACTGATCCATACGCTGTCAGTTCATTTCAGCGGCAAAATCCAATCGATCTTGTCGTGAGCTATTAAGTACACGTACAACCACGTGCCAAAATAGTGCTTAGTTCGCTAAGTGTTCAGCGTAAAAACACTGACGTGAGTCGTTTTATTTTTGCAGTGTTCCCCGTCTCTTTTCCCAATTTTCAGGGTTTCCAGGTCAGCATTGTAAAGCCAGTGACTTGGTTATTAAGGTTTTCAGTACGCATTCCCGCTGTGAGAAGTTGTGGATGTTTTAGTGGCGAGCCGTTCAAGGCACGCTTACCATTTGAAACATTGCGATCATTTGTTTCCGGCTCGAATAATGTATGCAGTGCCTTCAATAAGTAGCTGGCAGAATCGCGATAAATTCAGAGCGTGTTGGTTGGTTGGCTGGCTGGCTGGGTTGGGGTTGGGTTGGGGTTGGGGTTGGGGTTGGGTTGGTTGGTTGGTTCATAGGAAGGGAAAGGTGCAGTATCTGTCACACTTGCTCTGTGGACACCTGAACCGCGCCGTAAGGGAAGGGATGAAGGTGGGAGTGAAAGTGGATAGAGAGAAAGGGAAGCCGTAGTGGAGGGCTGCGGAGTAATTTCGACCACCTGGGGATCTTTAACGTGCGCTGACATCGCACAGCACATGGACGCCATTTCGTTTCGCCTCCATCGAAGCGCAGCCGCCGTGGTCGGGTTCGAACCCGGGAACTCCGACACAGTAGTCGGGCGTCTTACCACTGCACCACCCTGGCGGGGCGAGCGTGTTCTAAACATTACGCAGATCTAAATATATTTTAAACACACACACAGCACGCCTGCAACACACACATAGACACAGATCAGCTGCGGCATCAAAAAAATTGTAAGGGGCACACGACGCTGATTCCGGATTCACTACGTCTGCTTATGCACGCTATGGAAGCGCCAAGTGAAGAACGCAGCACGGACGCTTGGATTGAACGCAAGGTGGATTCAGCTTCGTACATGCGTGAATCGCCTCGTGAAATCATCGGTCATGACTGGATATGTGACGTCGAGATGACGTCGCATTAGGTCAAACATAAGGTCAAGACCTCAAATTCGGTCATCGCCGATGACGTAACAAGGTAAAGACATCGCAATCTCGCGGTAGCCCGTTGAATCTCTCGAAGGAGTGTGACACTTCTCACGGACGCACGCATGAGCGGACGGACACTCACGAGCCGAAGGCCTTCCCTTAATAGTCACTACGGCTGGCGAACGCCTGACCTGCGTCACTTGTCAAGCAATTATTGATTAAAAATATTTCTCTCGGGGATGGTTCGTGATTTGGGAAAGTAAGAATGGCTGTCTATTCGAGATGTAAAACAGTTAGATGGATTAAAATTATCACAGCATGCCGTCGTGTACACCTTGTAGTATTTTCAGTTTTTGTGCCCAAATTAAGCACTTCTGTGCAACGGCGTATATATTAAGAAGTGAAAAATGGGGCCACGTGGAATGCGTCCCCGCAATGCTCCGACTACGTGAATGAATGCACGCTGCGAAATCTCAAAATTCTGCAGTCCTTGAGTGCTCCTGATCGCTTTTATCGGTATTCATGTTTCTTAAAAGAGCGTGTCTTCCTATCACTTGGTGCGATCAGAGCCGCCTTGGAAAGTGTCGTACTTGCCAGAGAACACCATCTGCAGGAGATATTTCGCATACTAGAAAAGCCACATTGTATGGGTTCCTTGTATCACACCCCTATGACGCTTGCGCACAAAGGGCTGGTATGCTGAGTAGCTATGCTGTGCACACCGTCGTACCACAGATCTCTCGCACGAATATTTCAATGCAGCTTCAGAAAACTTAGCCACGCACAACGCACGAGTAGCGTGACTGCTGGATCATGTCAAGGGCAACCATATTAAATTTCCAGTGGCATCTCCTATAGTGCATGAAAGTAGCACAGAAGTGAGAAAGACAGAGCAGAGCTTTTAGAGAGCTAGCGGGCAAACCCCACGAGTGGACAGAATAGGTTAGGAACTTTATTGGAACAATATTTTACGATATGAAAGGGATGACGTTTGGGAGGTCGTACTCGTGACGCGGCTTGTAAACGTCAGCAAGCTAGGTGTTGAGCAGGCAACAGGGATAGAACGCCCCAAACGTGTACTACAACAATGGAGTGCTAACGCAAAAAGCACGTAGAGCGGACTCCGCTAACGGGACTTTCAACGACTGGTGGCCGGATCGTGTCAACAAACACACAGATACCATGAAGTGTCCGAAACAAACGCAAAACCACAAATCGTTATTATTATCATAGCTGTAGTCGTTATTGGTGTTTGGATTATTTGCTAAGCAGCGAGCTAAGGTGCGTGCTATAAACATTTAATGTAGAGTCGTGGACAGAAGCATATGGACAACCACGCTTTTGTGTTCAGATTCTTCTCGCGCGTTAATTAGCAAAACATAATACATGCGTATTGCATATTGTTACTGACGAAGGAGGAAGAAGAGGGCAGTGACATGGGCAGGAGCGCGCGCGCTAGGCCCGCTCACAGATTCATTAAACGTCATCTCACGACCATCGAGCATCTCCTCTCTGTCTTCTGCTCTCCTGTTGTTATCGCATGCCGCCACGTAACATTTGGTTGGAGGTGCGGCGTACGTCATCCCCATCCTCGCCTCAGAGCATCGACGCAATCTGTAAGCCGGGACCATCGACCGAGGGCCCAGGGACATCGTCGAGCAGCTTCGCCCCAGCCCTTCAAGCCCAGACCTTACCAACTACCACCGCCCAGCCCCCAGCCCGGACATGAAGACAAGGAGAACGGACACACCAGCCAGAACCGAGACGAAGAACCCGAAAGACCCGAATGAGCGCGCGCGCTAGGCCCGCTCACAGATTCATTAAACGGCATCTCACGACCATCGAGCATCTCCTCTCTGCCTGCTGCTCTCCTGTTGTTATCGCATGCCGCCACGTAACATTTGGTTGGAGGTGCGGCGTACGTCATTCCCATCCTCGCCTTAGAGCATCGACGCAATCTGTAAGCCGGGACCATCGACCGAGGGCCCAGGGACATCGTCGAGCAGCTTCGCCCCAGCCCTTCAAGCCCAGACCTTACCAACTACCACCGCCCAGCCCCCAGCCCGGACATGAAGACAAGGAGAACGGACACACCAGCCAGAACCGAGCAGAAGAACCCGAAAGACCCGAATGAGCGCGCGCTAGAACGGCATCTCACGACCATCGAGCTTCTCCTTTGTCCTCTGTTCTCCTGCTGTCATCGCTTGCCGTCACGTAACAATATGCTTCTATTATTTACGGTTATCTTTGCACATGAGAAGTGCGAACATAATTATTTTAATTAGACGACGGGGTAGAAGCGTTTGAATCCGGAACAGTGGTCCATTTTATTCTGTCCGCGACAGTACCTCAATAAAATTTGCGGGACACTTAGGTTCCTCGTAACGTATGAAGGCATGGCATTAAAAGGTTCCTAGAGACCCATAGGGGTACCTTCGAGCAAATTTTCGCCGACATCGACGGGCGCGTACGTTGCTATTACCGACTCAATTTTAACTAAGTCGAAAAGAGCTTCTTTTGATGCCGTAGGGGTATAGCATGTTTGAATCGCCACAAGGAGGTCCGAGGTAGGATTTTATCACTTGGCTATTTATTTTTTCGCTATTAACTACCAATTCTGCATCTCGGATATGTTGTGCTGCGATGCCCGTCTCGCTAAGCGGTGACGCAGCGCGATGGCACCCACTCAGAGGGACCGTCTCGGTAGAAGGTCTCGACCGCCACAAATCGGGCCCAAGAACAGCTGCTAGTCAGTATCCCCAAACGTCGCGACGGATGGGCTAGCAGAGACACATAACATAACACAAAAGAGGAGGCATGCTGTGTCCCTATTGAAGCGACTAGGAAACGAATGAAATGCTGGTGGACCACACGTGACTGCAGTGCTTGAGCTTAAAGCTTTTAAAGAGATTTGGCTGTTCGTGCGTCTTTTGCCTCGTTACTTTACGTTTTCTTGACGGACGCCGGGGACCCCGATGATGGCCCGATATATAGGGTATGACCCCACGACATGGGTTATAGGACAATTTGGACCATTAACGTTTTCATGTTGTTGGTACCCCACATTATCCTGTCGTAGTAAACATTAGGAGGACACTCTAGTCTTGCTTTAAAGAGTAGACACGATAGGGCCGTCACGCTGCCTTATAATCACTACAACTTTTGCCAGCGGGAGACAGGTATAAGCGAAATATAATTGACTTTAGTTGCTTTGGTTCTAGGGGAAATTAATGACGTAGTATTTGTTTTACCGAAAGTGGGATACCTACTGGCTCAAACAACAGCCAACAATTCGAAGTGCATATCTGGTTGCTTTGAATCCCTATCCCAAACTAGCTTCCACTATCACAAGCAGAATGCTGCTAAATTGGAATTGAAGTGGTATCACAATGCCCTCAATGGTGAAGATTCCCAGGTGGTCGAAATCACTCCGCAGCCCTCCACTCCGGATCTACTTTGTCTATATTGCGCTTTCACTCACCCTTCTCCCTTCCCTTACGGCGCAGATAAAAGTGTGACAGAAGCTGCGCCTTTCATTTCCTGAAAAATCTATTTAAATTTTTTATATAATTGTTAAAGTAAACAGAATTTGAGAATTCCGACTTAACCAGATTCTTGCTGTTGCATTGTCCTTAATGAATTTGTCGTTATGTTCCTGGCAATGCCTCAGATCTATCAGCGTCTTTTACTGGCTGTTGATGCGTTTTCATTATGGACCTTGCGAAAATTCCAAGCTCAGTTTTCATGCGTCTATTTATGCAGTGTGGCGATTGGTTTCGGGAGCTTTAAACTTTGTGCAGTTACATGCGAAAATGCATAACTATGTATTGCACGCACGTTCGACTTTTTAACATATACGGAGTACACCAGCTGAGATAAACCAAGATTAAGATATCCCTAAAGGGTCCTCCTATTAAATATAATGCTGATCTTTCTGAGTCATGATGTGCTTAGTGTTGTTTGCTTCTTTCAGCTTACTTGAAAAGTGAAAATTCATAAATAAAACTTTGCAATATTGAGCTTAATGCTCAAGTGCGAACGAAAAAGAGCTCAAGCGCTCATACATGATCCGGCGCAGGTGCTACCGACGACTATATAGTGCAGTGCATTATGTTATTCGACAAGAATAAAAGTCCGAGGTATAATATCAAAAACTAGACAGCGCTCTTCGTGAGCCATGCTTTGCGAATACAGCACTCACTCCCGCGACTGATAAAACACTGTGTGGGTTGCGCCTTCAACGATGCCCGGAACAGAGCTCTTGGTTGCCGCTGGCTCGGGTACAATGGATTGGATTGGCACTGAGGCTTCCCTTATTTACCAGGTGGACCAGACAGGTCCTAGCCAAGTCAATTCCCTTCTGTGACGGAGTCTGTCCCGCCATGACGCAACGCCACCAACACTATATATCTAGTATGCCTTATCCAGTTCTCAAGGCGTCATTTGGTTATCTCCACAGCCCTCTCATCCCGCTGTGTCGCATCACTGTCCACAACGGAAAGCGCTGATGCTGATGCGCATGATGATGAAGTTGAAAACGTTTATTGAAAGCCACAACGACTTAGATTAAAAGAAGGCTGATTGGGTCCTTAGTCTGTGTCACCTTTGTCTAAAGGAGCTGGTCAATGCCGCTGCCCGTGATCTTACGACAACACGCCTGGTAAAGTACACTGTCAGCGACATTTGACACTTCTTTAGTTGTCTTAGAAGCGGTACAAGGGGGCAATTACAGTAGCATTATAAGAACGGCCAATGAAAGCTTTGTAATAGCGGCACGCTCAGGCGCACAGATTGAGCTGTCACGCTAGCTATACCTTTTAAACTTCGCGCGCATTCACTTTAGGCGAATAAAACGATCCGCGGTAGGGCTACCTAGGGGGAAACATTTGGGACAGTCTATTTTCAAAATCCTCGACTTTTGTAATCTTAACACCTTGGCATTCAAAGCCGGTAGTAGAACGTTAATTATGAATTATTTAGTAGTCTAAACTAAAGAATTATCAGGGGTATAGTTAATACGAATCCTACCACTGGGAGGCGACCCTGCTCGGCTGCTGCGACCTACAGGCCCAAACGGCCTTAACGCGGCGTGCGCGGGCGGCGGCAACCGCCAATGACTAGGGTCTCCACTCAGTATTATAAGGTCGAAGCCCTTAAGGCTCCGCGTCAAACCTCCCAATATGAAATAAACGTTTTCACCACCACCACTACCAACGTTCACCTAATCTAAATAGGGAACAATGCTTTAGTTTCTACGTCTAGGTCTGTCTTTGTTGGGATATCCCGCATACGTTAAACACCTGCGTACCAATTGCCTTTATGGAATAGATAAAAATAGATTTTTGTTTTTGTTGGTTAGTCCCCACGAAGAGAGTTGTACCCTGAAGTTCATACGTTTCCACAATTTTTTAAAATTAGTAATATCAAGTAAAATGTCATCACTGTTCCCTTTATTTATCGAAGGTAATTATGAGGTAGTTGAGGAATGGTCACACGGCTCTAGTTAAACCTAAAACCGGTCATTGATAATCTACTTACTCTTGAATGTGCTGGAGCTCAACAACCCGAGGATGGCTAGGGCGAGACAGCAGCAACAAAGAAGGGGCAACATACGCTTCCGGTCGTCTTCTTCTTCCTCGCTGCATATCAATAACGGTCCATCAGTAGTAGGTTATTAGTGCCTCAGGTGCCATGTACAGTATTTCACACAAGATCACGAGTTATTGTTTTCTTCAAAAGCGTGTAGTTCACTCCTATTGGCTTTATTATTATTGCAAATCTTCCGACGGTGAATGAAGCTTTCCATCTATTCTATTTAAGCCATGAGATTTTGATGACTGCCACGCACGCAAGCTTGATCCCAATAAGCCGGTATACTACGCACTTATGATTAGGGTTACGCATATTCCGCCAGTGGTCTACAGAAGCTGCGCCTTCCAAGCGTCCGGGGGATGTCCCTGGACTATTGGCTCACGAAGACCACATATGACGATTGACGCTAGTACACAGCCTGGACGGCTAATGCGTGCGAGGAGGGGTGATGGACACCGCCGAGGGCGGAGCTCGCTAGCATCTCATTTTTGTGAAATGACGCCTCTCTGTTTTTCAGGCAAATAAATCCGAAAATGGAAGCCAATGGGATACAGGAACACACAAACTCCGGGGTAGTCCTGTCTTAGCGGCAATTTGAAGCTATTCTATATCAAGTTAGCATAATTATTCAGTTTGTTTATCGACGGTCTTAGGTCATGATTCGCGCTGCAATAAATTTGTTGGGCGCAAGAATGCCTCTTCGAGGGCAAGTGCATACGGTCTGTTCCTCAATGCGACTTTTTTATTGCGCACTGCTACCCAGTAGGACGGTGAGAGCACTTTTGAGTAGAAATAAAACATTGATGGTGCTACTTGTAGAGTTATTTTTTTCCTGTCCTGTAAGCACCAACTAAGTTCAGCGGTAGGCACTACTTTCCCTGTTAGCGACCCCGGTCCCATAGAAGCCACAATTCTCTAGGTCCAATTTTGGCACCGTAATACGTATTTAAAATTTTAAGTGTGATATACATTTTTCAACCGCTACTGGACTGCGTCATACCTCAGATATTTAATATATGTCCCCATGCTGATGTCCTTACTTCAAACCTGTATAAGAAAATTGTAAATCTGGCTACGGCTTTGTAAAGGCTTCGTGTCTGTACTTTGCACCGAAAGGTTACCGAGTTTGTTTTCGTGCTAGTCCGTTTGAAATTTAAGTTATTACAGCGCATGATATAGCTCCGGAACACTACAAAAAGGGCAGGAGCACTCTTGTGAAAAATACTTTCGCATACCTTAGCACCATTTGAAATTTGATTATTGAACTGTCATTGTTTCCTTCGGGTAAACATCGCATTGATGTACTACCTTAAACTACGGCAATTATCTGCCTTTCGAAGACTTTAAAAGAGATTGAACGCTCACTGCTGAATAAATATTTATTGTCTATTTATTCCTTACCGTCTGTCTCCAATGGCGCCTGTAAATCACAACGGGGACGAATATAAGGGGTTTTTCCTAGCAGTGTGCAAACTTGTACTTTAACATCTACCAGATATACATCTATGCGGCGTGTGCAGCAATGCCTTGCAGCCAGGCGGACATCGCGTACGTGATAAAACTTGATATTAGCCTGTTACTACCTTTAATTAACTAATCAGTGTTTTGATCTTAAGAGCAATTATTAAAACACACAGCTATAGACCGACAATATAACAGGTAGGCCCCGTTTTTAATATTTTTATTCTTCAGTAGGGATCAAAATATAAATGTCCAGTACGCCCTTTTGGAAGCTTGCTGAGCTGCCTTCTCCACACTAAACAATTTTATAATCACCTAAATGTGTGTGGTAACTTGTGTAATTAACGTTAACTACTTCAAGATTACGAAATACGCAAAAGAAGTCATTATTCGAGGTGTAATACATACGACAGACAAATCTTTGTTAATGTGCAGCCGATTTGAGTCACGCGACCGCACCGGCCCTCGTACACGGGAACGCCATTCGTCTAGGTTTAGAAGGCTCTCCCTTGTCCTCGATTGGTTCTTGGTCTTGGAGGAAGGGGCGCGTATAGTATAGAGGCCTATTAGAGGCCTTGGTCAATGAATTCAGTATGTCTAAAAGTAAAACGCTCTCTGGTGACTTCCCAACTGTCAAAGGCAGCTAAGGTGAAAACATCGACAGAATAACTCTAAATACAAAGCAAATACATTACCTCTAGCTGAAGCAATATAGGAATGTAGGAATGTACTGTTTCCAATGGTGGAAATTAGGAAATGGGACCTCGGCCACGAGAAGGGTGCTTTGGGCCAACTAGTATTATAGTCACGTTATCCTTATAGTTTCGTTCTCTTTTGTGCTAGGTGTTCCTATTTTTCGGAATAACATATAGCCGTCCTTGACTGCTGGTATTTCGTACTTACAGGTTTGTTTGTGTTGTGTCCGGTTAAAGTTGACGGTGTGTCATTAACGCGCTCCTATCACGGCTATGTTCGCAAGGCTGAGGTTAAGCGCACCAGTTCGGCGGCTTCACGTGCAAAATATGTGCTAGCGATTAGTGATTATCGTACAAATACTTACTTGAGACTGTGGATGCTTCAACTGAAGACATCACTGAAGGAACGAGAATGTAGGAGTTAAAATCATAATATATGCATTGCGGTTTAAAAAGCTAGTTCTAAACGTGATTGGACAGAATGTTAGTATGCTGACTCTTTATTCTTTCTTATTGATCAGAAGAATGAACAGGGCGAAGAATGCACCTAAGTGAGTTAAGCAAGTGCATATACAACAACGCTCCAGAAAATCACGGCGCATTAAATCAGGGTGGAATTTACCGACCCCGTCAGCAATGTCTGGAACTGTAGAAAATATCAATTCCTTGAAGATGTGATCCCCTCGTGCATAGCACTGACTTCGGTTTCGGAGAAACCCCGCGATCTAGTTACACTTGCGACTCCAGAGATATATTTTTTGGCGATTATATTTCTAATAACACATAGCTGCCATTGAGCAAAGCGTGTAAGCTATCAGATTTGGTTCAGTGCACTACCACATATAATTGTCCTTTCCTTGAGGAAGCTGAGCTTCAAATGTGCATTCCTCAAAGGTGCGAACGGCGACTGCACGCACTTGCCGCTATTCAGGCGGGACGCTGTTAAGTGTTCGAAGTCTGCCTGTATAATATTGCACAGTTTTCCCTGGCTTCCTGAAGAATTCTTTCGCTTCCTTTTATTAGAGATTGTAGCATAAATTATATTTGGTTTTCTTGCATCTTAGGATAACTGCGATAGTCTGAAATTTTGTATTTGCTTTTACAGTTGACATGTGCGGCATTGTAAATTTGGACAAAACTCATTGCACTGATTTCGCTAATATTGGCCATTCAAATCAAATTAAAAGCCTTGCTACAAATTAAAAGTGGGTTTCATATGCCTAATTTTACAACGATTGTCCAAGTAATGCTGTCGCCTCTCCGTCGAGACCAAACACCTGAATGCAATGCTTCTGTTCCTCATTGCAGTTGGCTGAAGCATCTTGGGCTAATCTTCATGACCCTATTTCAATCTAAGACTCATTTCCGCAGTCAATAAATGAGATCAGATGAGATGGAACGTCACATTTCAATAGGGCATCAAGAATACCAGAATCATATTTCTGAAAAATACGCAGGAAACAGTGCCTACGTTCGAGCCAGCTTAAATGCATGAACCAAGCTCAGATGTAAGTTGCGCAACTTACTCGACATTTCCGACTGCTCAGCTGAAATAAAAGGAATACAATTGTCAACGCAGAGGTGAATAAATCGGACTTTATCGCCATGTTATAGATAACTTGAAGAAATTATTGTCATTGTAATTGATGTATTCTCAAAAACGCAGGAAGCTAAGTATCTGACGGGTGGCTTGCTTCTGTATATGCCTGATTGCGCATTTCGTGTGCTGTGACACTTAAAGTGGTAAGTGAGGAATCTACTCTAAGGAGTACGTGAGCATTTATAAAGGCGAAAATTCCGAAAACAGTAATTGAGCCAGTGGCAAGGTGCAGGTTGCCGTTGTAATCCTGCAGTTTCTACTGGCATACGGGTGCATTATGTTGCGGCCGCCAGACCCTCATGAGCGTTTTTTTTTTTTTTTTTTTGCATGCTGCTGCTCAACCAGATGACTGTGGACATTACAAAACAGTATAAACTGCCCTGCTTTTCATTTTGAGTACAGTCCAGAGACCGCTGTTGTCTCCTATCCTTCAAGCGCAAATTATGATGTATCCCTAATTTTACTACTCCTGGAAACTCCTTCTCAATCCCAACATATGACCGCGTATCCTAAGTTCCTTGTGTTCCATCGGTCATACAATCTGCCAAATCGTATTTTGGAATCGGACATCCGAGCGACCAAAGTGTGGGACCCTTAACATCCGCCTTTAAATGTACAGCGCTAAAGCGTTAATACCTCCCGTGTGCGTCTCCTCTTCAATTCAATTTTTTTTTTCAATTCCTTTCTTTATTTTCTTTCATGCAAAGAGGAAGCTGAGGCGAAAACTTGGCTTGCCCGACAAAGCTTCAGCACCAATGCTTGTCTTCACGTATGCGCTCTGCTACCCGTTTAAAATACATGATTTTGGCCCGTGGTATCTCTCACCTGATCGTAATCATAGAATTCTATGTTGCTATCAAATCATAAGAACATGCCGCCATCCCATAGGAGTAGCGTGTGCAACCCTGGATCCAAGGGCCCCGGCTTATAAATAAATATCAGCCTCGTAAAGGGCTTTAGTTAACTCAGCCATGTGATGTGGCCTCAAAATGTCCAAGTCCGACAACCCGCCAAGGCGTTCGTGTCCGGCAATGTCCACAGCTGAATGCGACCTGCCACAGAGAGGCTGTTGACGTTTCGCTGAAAATCTCGATGCCCTATGTTCAGCAAACGGGCTAATTTTATTATTGTGAAGTTAACTTTAAGCCGCCTACAGTGTCTGCAGCTTGCTCCGGATTACTCTAATACAGTGGATAAAGCCGCTGTCCAGCAGGATACTTTGGATTAGGCTGGACGCTAAGGTTGCAAGCATAGCCGGTTGGGTAAGGAATACTTCCTCAGAGGCGTGTAAGAAAGGTACACATTTTTGAATTTAATAATGAATTGAGGTATTCGTCGTTGGGAAAATTTCGCTTAAGAGTACCGTGGGAGGAACGTTTACTCACTCATGGTTAGGCCGGTTTGATATCTCGGGGTCCCTAGAGAATGATCAGCGCGCTAATGCGGTGGCGCATCCCTCAGATGAGAGGTAGATGAAGGCTCTGAAAGGAAAGAGAAAGGCAGAGCACACTAGCAACAGATAGAGCCAAAACACAGTGTGGGTAACATGTGGAGCTGATCAGCAGAAAGCAGTTCGCCCTAAGAGCGATGCTCCATGCACTTTAGAGTGAATTTCCGCGGAGGGTCTCTATGCACTACGGTGATGTAGTTCTATCTAGTGTGAGTATAGTTAAGCAGTCTTCAGTCACGTGCTGGCGTTCTGGTAACAAGGATGAAAAACAAAGGAAAATTTAGGTTTTTTTCTTCCTGGCAAGATAGTGTTATAGAGAAAGCAATTGGTGGCGTCAGTTTTTTTGCACAAGAGTCGTGGATCATACTACGGAATCTTATCGGGATCCGAAATATTTACAGAAGTAAATAGTGCATGCATTGCCATGCCATAGCATTTAATGTTGCCTCCTAGCGCCTACGCGGCTGGTTGTACATTTGCAGTATGTTATGAGTAAAACATTGCTTAACGCAAACTAAACAGATAACGCTCCCCGTTGAAAAAAAGGAGTGCAGAAACTAAATGTCTCAAGTGAATTAAAACAACTGTTTCGCCGTTCTAAAGCGCCGCGTTAATCTATTGCGCCCCAGAAGCGATGAAAAGTGAAGGCTTTAATTGCGCCATTCTTCGTTTTAAGAATATATCTGTCGTTTCTAGCCAGGTGAAACTACCCGCGCTGCGGGTCACGAGGTGCGGTCACGTGCCACATAGGTTAACTAAAAACACCTAGATGACGCCACAAACTGTGTAGTGCACATTAACAAAGTCACTGTTTGTGCACACCATAGTGCATGGAGCATTACTCTTGTCCTAAACAAACACTTAGATTTTTAAAGGAATTCACCGTATGGAGACAAACGCCGTCGGTGGACTTTCTCCTACCTGGTATATGGTGGCCTGCCCGTGGTTTCAGTGATCTGTGGCTAGGCTGCAGGTGTCACTCCGTGAAATTCGCGTTCAGCGGGAGCGCCTGTTGGCCGGTGCATAGCCGTCGCCAAAGACTTCTTCTTTCCTCAGTGCTCGAGCTCTCGTGAACTCCTTGTTTTCTCCTTCGTCTTTTGGTGTCATCAGTCAATCGAACAGTGTCTCGGAAAAACAGTATAAAAAAAATGCCTCTAATCCGCAAAATACTGCCACGCGATCCTGAAGAGAGGAAAAAGAACTCACACAAAAACGATTCGTGCCATCTTCCTGTTAAAGCGCCAGGTTCAAGTTTAGTTGCCCCTGTAAATAAGCCTTAGAAATATAAAACCATATCGATATCAGCATTGTATTAATTTGATTCCATTCATGTAAAGCTGGATAGTATACAAGATAATCTGCTTCCACTTGGTAACCCCAAAACTATTTTCAGCGCTGCTAGCATATAAAAACCCATAAGTCATCATTTGTCGGCAGCGAACACTTGGACAATATTGCCTCTCTCACCCGAGATGTCAGGAAGTCCTACTTGATGATAGTTATTTAAAAGGAATGCAATGATAAGCGTTCTTTTGCAGTTAGAGGTGTCATAGCGATAGAGTCGATTTCGCACAGTTAATTTAATATGTGGCTTTAGGGTAATTATTATGTTTTTCTTTAATGCAATCCTGTGCTTGCTTAAAACACGTTAGGCGGCGTGTGCTCATCACAGTCTTTCCCCCGTCGCCTCTGATGCGAGTTTAAAACATGATTTCTTCTCCAATTACTAACGACGAGTCGTGTAGCAGGTTACGGAAAAAACTAATAAGTAACGTGCCATCTCAAGCAACATTGTCATCCTAATGCGTGCCACACCTTGAATAACCCATGGCAGGTGTTCATGCGTGTCGTCCAAAGTTGTGGTAGAATTCAAAAGCATATCACAATAAATAAATACTGTAAAGAAACCTTAGCACATTTTATTGCGTTCCCTCTAGCCACCAATGTGGCAGCAGAGATGACGTAGGCTGTGCGTCATCAATAATTGCTTATAACCCACCATTCAGCGCAAGCACGTAGTTTTATTTTACGATCATAATGAGCCTCACTTTTCAGGTGGGGCAGATCTTGCGGATTCAAGCAATGAGGACGCTCTGATGTTCACACAGCTATACTCATACACACTTTATGAATGCGACGGACCAAGTAGGCCCGCAGAAGCAATTATACACGAAGGAAAACTCGCCTGCTCCAAAAAAAAAAAAACAACACGGGGGAATGGGTGCGAAAAAAGAAACAAACAATCATTAATAGACGAAGATGGTACCTGGAGAAGAAAGCGGTGTCCAATATTAAATATGCCAGTGGCTATTTGTGACGCCGTGCATATAACGATAAACGGCTCCTGGACTGCCAGGGCGACGCTGGTCTTCACCACCTACCACTGCTCCAAAGCACGGGAGAAGAACCTAGGTGAAGGTGGAAGACGACGAAGTGTCTCTGCTGAGGTGGCTGCTCATCGCTTGAGTGATAACCTTACCTTCCGCGTAAATACGATCCTTACATCAAGAGAATTGACTTCTCAGAGTCCGAGGAGGTTCCGACCGCTCATGTATCATCTGGTAGAGTGGCATTCATCACGTAATTCCTGCAGCTGAACTGCGCTCTGGGACTAGGCCTAGTGCCGTCCGTGGCACGCTGGCGGAGGTACCTTCGTCGGCGCCGCCTGTCTCGACGGCATTACCGACCGCACAATTGACATCCGAGCCTGGGTCCCAACTCCTGGTTCTTGCTCCTGGTCCATCGGCTGCAGCACATATCCTGCCGTCTCAAAATGCACATCAGCCCGTGAGTGATCTGTCCCGAGGGCGGAGGTCGGGAATGGCTAACCAGCTTCCATTTGGTGATGGAGTTTCCACCAATGTGAGTGAGCAGCCGAGCACGCCAATGGACGTGTCTTCAGCGCTACCTTCTGGACGGGCGGCACAGCGCGGTGCTCAGAAGCGTCCTTCAGAAGACATTGCACCGGGATCATCTACCGCAAACAACAGTTCACAAGGCAAGCGTTCCTGTACAACAACTGATCACCCGGTATTTTCAACACCCGGATCACCATGCTATAAAGTGACCATTAAGGCTCTGACAATCAAGTGCCTTACTGAGATACCGAACAGAGTTATTCAGCCGAATCTGGACGCATGTCTTGGAACCAAGGGTTTCCGTGGTTTCACGGCCAGGAAGAAGTCGAATACAATTGCTGTGTGGCTCCCGAGTTTGGCTGCTGTTGAGTGTCTTCAAACACTTAAGTGTATTTCAGTAACAAGCGAAGTCTCGGTTCCAGTCCAGGTTTACCTTGTTGATGGTTCCGATCTACAACGCTGCATTGTCTACAACGTAGACGTTGACGAGGACCAGGCTACACTTCAGCGTGAGCTCTACTGCCCTACTCATCGTGTGATTCAAGCTCGTCGCATGGGAAAGGGGCGCTCTTGCATCGTCACCTTGCAAGGCCCCGTGACTCCCCCAACTCGCCTATACTATTATGGCTGCATTCTACGCCCTCGACCTTATAAACCAAGTGTCGTCTACTGTTATACCTGTTTCCGACCTGGACATATGCATAGGTCCTGTCCTTTTACAACACCAGATGACGCTATGCCAGAAGAAACAGTATCTTACCGATGCGGACTTTGCAAAGCTAATGACCATGACATCACCTCTCCAACTTGCCCAACAAAGCAGAAAGCAACTCAAAAAGTCCGTCGTGGAATACAAAGGCAATGGTCTCAACAGGGTACTTTACCACCGATTCAGACATTCAACAGATTCGAGGCTCTCCAATTGGATGACGATGAATGGCCACAGCTATCTGAGACAGAGCCACCGGCAATCTGTGCACCACATGCTTACAGCGCTAATGTGAGTGCACAACGTGGTCACAAACAGAGTACAAACGGGAAGGACATGCCAGAACCTCCGCAGGACGATGTGACAGCAGTTGACGACCAAATTGAAAGGCTTTTAGCGGAGGTCTATAAGCTCCGCAAACATCGTGAACTGCTTGCTCGTCGTAGGCGAGCAACGGAATCTCAGACCGCGAATATCAAGGCTGCCTCGCCAACGATTATGTCCCACACTCCCATGCCGTTCACTGATTCCCAAAAGTCTTCTGCTGCCCTGCCTGATAACTCTTCGAAATCGTTACTGAGGTTTATGGTCACTCAATTATCTAACCTGACATCTGTGCTTTTGCGACATCTGGACTCATAATCAAGATGGCGACTACAAGATATCGCGGTGTGCTTCAGTGGAACTGTAGAGGGCTCTCCACAAAGGTTGGAGAGCTCAAATCCCGTCTTCGCATGAACAAACTTCATGTATGGGCCATGCTACTGCAGGAGACGAACGCGTTGCCACCCATTCCTGGTTTCAGTGGATACGTGTCTCCTTCCACGGACGACCGACGTGTGCACACGGATACTCCTCCGGGAAAGGTGGCTGTGTATGTTGACGCAAGGTTTCCTCAGGTATGCCTTGCTCTGGAAAATTGGTGTACTTCATATCAGGAGGTTGTTGCAGTGGCAGTCAAACTTGGTAAGGCAACTGTTGTAGTTGTGTCAGTCTATGTAAGACCTGGTGGTGGCTCTCCCTCCCGCATAAACCTGGGATGGTTACTGAATGTTAGGCAACAATACCCGGGATGTCCAGTTTTAGTTGGGGGTGACTTCAATGCGCCTCACCCGGACTGGGGATACCCCACCTTAAGTCCTCGCGGCAGGCGAGTGCGAGACGCCTTTACGGATGCGCTGTTTATTCTCCTGAACCATCCAGATACACCAACAAGGACTGTGCTTCCTACTAGGAGTGGAACATACGCTCCAGATCTTACGTGGTGGTCAGGAACCGGCACCCCCTCGTGACACTTAGAGCCGGACTGCTGGGGCAGTGACCATCATCCTATTGTCATCGGTCTCTATCCATCACAGGCCCGACGATTAAGCCGCAAGTGTACAGTTGTTCATTGGGACAATTTCCGTGCCATTCTTCAAAACCACTCTGTGGAGTCGGCACCATCGCTTCTAGACCGCATAAAAAGAGCACTAAATGAGGCTACAACCATTACCTGGGTGGAGGTTGGTCGACCAACACCGGATGTGCCTCTGCTCAACTTGTGGGCTGCTCGTCGACAAGCGGAATTGACTGCAACCAGAGACCCAACTTCTGCGCATGCACGTACAAGACTAAATTACATTACTGCTAAGGCTCGAAGGTATGAGCGTGATCTCTCACGACGACAATGGTACCTGTGGTGCGAGCAGTTCTCCACACAGTCATCGAATGCCCATCTTTGGCGAACTTTCCATGCCATGGAGCACGGTTGTCGTCGTCCTGATGCAGCGACCACAGCATGCTTTGCAGCAAATTTGTCTCCGAATGATTTCGCAAGACAAGCAGCACGCAAGTTTTTCCCCAAGTACGACGTGTTGCCTGCACCAGTTACAAGACCTCACTTGTGGGGCATGCCAGCCCATGTCGATAAGCTGCCATCTGCTGCCGACAGCGAGGAAATCGCGAGCCCATTCTCCATGCCCGAATTGCTTGCAGCTATAGATGAAGCCAACCGAAAGACAGCGCCCGGTCCGGACTCCATTACGTACGAGGTTTACAAGAACCTCAGTGGTGATGCACTTCCTCAACTCCTTGACACCATTAACAAGGTATGGCTAGACGACGATGTACCAGACAGCTGGAAATCGGCTATTGTGATCCCTATTCCAAAGCCGGGGAAAGCCCCAACAGACCTAAGCAACTTTCGACCTATTTCCTTAACGGTAACAATTTGCAAGATTGCTGAGAAAATGCTCGCCACACGAATCTCGTGGTGGCTTGAACATCACGGTTTCTACCACCCAGCCGAGATTAGCTTTCGACCATCTATAGGCACAGAAGACGGATTGGCTGTCTTGGCGTCATCCGTATTATCATCAACACGCAGCCACAATGTACGCACCGTCCTCGCCATTGATGTAGAAAAGGCTTACGATAATATCAGTCATGCTGCCATTCTGGATTCAATTGGCATGCTTCATTTACCACTTAGAGTACGCAATTTTGTAAAATCTTTCCTTGAAAGTAGACAATTTACAATACGCCTCAATAACGAGGCCATAGGATCATTTGTCCCTCTTCGCGGCGTGCCCCAGGGATCGGTGTTGTCACCAACATTATTTAATATTGCGTTTATCTCACTTGCATGGCGGTTACATGAAATTTCTGATGTTAAATTCTTGATATACGCTGATGACATCACGGTGTGGAGCACACACAACGACCTACTGACTCAATCATCGGCCCTGCAATCAGCTTTAGATATTACGTGCACATATGCATCTTCCATTGGCCTTGAACTTTCCGCCAGTAAAACTACGTTCATATCAGTCGCCAACCGCTGGGGCCGCCGTAAACTATCGGCAACTCCTATTCGTCTACATCTATCCGGAACCCCACTTCAGGAAAGTCCAACAGTAAAAATATTGGGCTTAACAATTCATGAGTCAGGAATTGGAACTACATGGCTGTCTGGCGCTAAAAAACAGGCGTTACAGACACTGGGTTTAATTAGACGCATTGCTCCAAAAATGGGCGGCGCTCGCTCAGATGTTGCGAGACAGTTGGTGAGGGCAGTTGTGCAACCGCGCCTTGTTTATCAAGCCCAATTTCAGCATTTGACAAGGGCACAATGGGATCGACTTGACGCTATCAATCGAGAGGCAATGATGGTCATCACCTGCCTCCCTCGCATTACACCGGTCGTGGCGCTCCAAGAAAACGCACAACTAAACACAATAGATGAACTGGTGCAACAACGAAGTGATGCGCGCAAGCTTAAGGCCACACTCTCTCACGCAACGTGCGCTCTGAAGGCTTATGCTTCGAAACATTCAATACTACCACCGCCACTGCCAGTTCTTCCTCCTTGGCGTTTTGTACAGCTGAGCGGTAACAAGCCAACTGATTTACGCCGACCAAGAACACAGGAAACGGCGTCGTCACTTCGCGACCGAATTATGGAACAAGACGCCCGCTTGCCACATGGTTCCATTATAATTTACGTCGACGCAAGCATCAAAGCCTGTGAAGTGATAACAGCAGTTTACTGTCCTAGCAAATCTTCATTGAACAAGACGTCAACATTTCAATTACCGGAACCTCCATCTTCTTTTTGTGCGGAACTGCTTGCAGTACAAGAGGCGCTTCGCTCTGTGACCGCCATTCCCATGCTTCCTACGGCCCATATTATCATACGTACAGATGCTCTCCAGGTGACAAAGCTACTTAGACGAGTTAGTAGTAGCCCGGAAATCTACCAGAACATACACAGTCTAGCGGCTCGCATAGCAAATTCAATTCGTATTGAATGGACCCCGCGTGACCTTTTAAGTGCTCAAAGCCAAGTAGATTCTGCTACCCGCCTTTCAAACTCAACATCGACATCGCCAAACCTCATAAAATTGGACAATGCCACCCTGCTTTTAACAAGAAAGGAGCACCTCCGGCGCCGTACACGTGCTTTTATACCTCCGTGTACGGTAAGCCTCCCCCGCGGTCTAACCCGTGCAGAGGAGGTGGCGCTTCGGAGGATTCGAGTTGGGGTGGCCCTAACACCAGCAGTGATCCGAAAGTGGCCACAATTTCGGTATTTATATCCACACCCTGGGTGCCCCATCTGCAAGTCAAGAAATATAGAAGCTGACATCCATCACCTACTGTGGGATTGTCCAGCGTTGAAGCCAACGCGGATCCGGCACCTGGTGGCAGCTGGCCTCTCCCCCCATAATCCGCAGTCATATGGTGTTTGGACACTGGGACCGCATCATCGTTCACTCCTCGATTTCATTGCATCAGCCAACCTTTTTTCATTTATTTGACCACACCCTTCATCCATCATAACATTCCTTTTATGCCGTGAGGCAATAAACTTCGCAAAAAAAAAAGAACCTAGGTACATGTCTGTGCTATGACAGGTGATATAATCGCGAGCTATAAGCCTGCGAATCGGTGATGATGTGGATTCTGCGGATTTGTTGTTTATTCTGTGCTTTAATTGTAAGTGCTGTAGAAATTGTCTTCGCCGCAGCTTGGACAGGGGCCTCATATGGTAGGTAGGGTAGGAGGAGTGATTAATAATCGCAGAAGCGAGCTTGGAGGAGAGAAAATAGGCGGCTGCGTCCACACATACTACCGCATCATTTTTACAGCACTGCCTGAGCTAGTAACGACATTGATATCTGTTAATATTGCCACGTGCCTAGCGCCGCGCGACAGCCTTGTTTGGTGCCGACGACGACGAAGCGGTTGTTGTTGGCACGAGCGGCGCGCTGGTGCTGGTCTCTGTGACTCTGTGATCGGAACGACAAGCCGACCTTATTCTCTGGTCCTCAGCAACGTGTACCTTCACGGCTCCCTGTGACTTCAGTCGTGACAATATTTTATAGTAGATGTGGCGTGAGATTTCAATGTGCAGTTATACGCGGGGGGGGCCAAGGTGGGGGCCAAGGTGTGCCACACTGCGGATTAGCCAATATGACGTAGATTAGACCTGCCCTTGGTAGTATAGTCAAAAGTCCGGTATGTTAAGAAGTAGACACAGCTTTCCGGTCCTCTTCGCATAGCGAGGCGACAATGACAAGGAGGTGTTTTGTAGAGGTGCAGATATGGCGGAACAGAGCAGTCTCTTAGAGTGTACGCAGAAAACTTTCAGCTCGTTTTGGTCTGCATAAGTGACGTTTTGGTAAGGCAAACCGTATGGGATGTGACTTATATCAACGTTCTAACTGGGAAGTGTCCACCTCACTCATCCCATATGCAGTACCCTTTCCGGTTTTGTGCCCTTTCTTGCTGCAAAATTGGCCAAGTGGCTGGGAAATGCAGTTGTTAAAATGCTTTTTATTTCATGAAGCAAAGCCGCAGTAACTGATACTCGAACCAAGGGAGTGAAAGGAGCACTGATGTTATGATTGAAGGAGAAAAGTCAATAAAACTGTCTTGTGAGGCCTTTGAACCGATTGCGGAAGCCTGGGGTTTATAAGGTGCGCTAGTGTAGCGCGGGACACAGACTTCATCATTGTGCCTGTTTAGAAACATAGCCGCTATCAGTTGAATCTGACAATAGTCCTTATCCCACCAGGTGAGCACCATACCTTTTGTGCAACATAAAACCAAACTGTTGGCGACAGCAGCGGTGCAGTCTAGCTTTCACCTCAATGAAGCGCTTAAGCCCTTTTCAACTGAATTTTCAGGTTGCGCGGGCTGCCAGGCAAGGTGTTCATGGAGCACTACACCAGCGAGGTGGACACGCCTTCGCCTCAGTGGTAATCGGCACGGCGATGCAGGTGGTGTGGCTGCTACACCAGTCTACCTCCTACTAACGTGGCGTGACGGAGATCCTGCTGCTGGTTGCTTAAGTGCTCTATTAAGGCGAAAGCCTTCAATGGTTCATTCAACGTCCGGCGTACTGTCCCAATATAGCTGTCCCCCCTCCCGACAGCCACGCCGGACAGTTCTTGTCTAGCGTCATGCTAACGCGGTTGCCATGGAGAGTAATTAGATGAACAGCAATTAGTTCAGTGGGTAATTAGTCAATTAGTAGTTAGTTAATCAGGAATCGGCGTTATTTATTAGTAATTATTTAGTGATATGGCCAGTGATGATATTGACAGAGATGACTATGACGTCATCTCCTGGTAACGTCAAGACGCCACATGCGGTGATGACGTCACCAGGCGATTCACGCATATACGAAGCTGACCCCGCCGGACGTCCTATCCAAGCGCCCGTTCGGCGCCTTCCATTTGGCACTTCCTCGAACGCCGCACCACACAGCATACAGAAGCCGATACAGTACAGCAGGGGTCAGCGGCGTTTCAAATTGGTTTGCAGGAATGAAAGTGCGCAGTATCTGTCACAATTCTCCGCGAATGCCTTAACCGAGCCATAAGAAAAAGGAGGAAGGTTGGAGTGAAAGAAAAGAGAAAGAGGTGCCGTAGTGGAAGGCTTCGGACCGCCGCGCAATAGAGGCTTTCACCTCATCGCACTTTAGTCGTCCAAAGTGCTCCCTAAAATTAGGAGATCAAGGGTGCCTTGTTCGACATCAACACCGTCAGCAAACTAACCAAGGCAAAGCTGTGCCTTCAGTGTTACTGCGACCGTGAGTCTACATGGGTTTCAATAAAAAAAAAAGAGAAAAGCGTTGGATAGTTTAATTATTGGCGTTAATATACATATGTTATATAAATATTAGGTGCAGTGCACTGGCTTTCCAATACAACTTTAAAACGAGACTGTGGGTGTCCGATTTGTGTGTCTCAGCTCAGTTCAGGCGTTCAGTCGTGTCCGACTCTTCGTGACCCTATGGACCATGTCACGCCACGCTTTCCGGTCTCTAACTATCTTCTTAACGTCACATAGCTTCATCTGCAATGCCTCGAGAATGCCATATAACCATCGCGTCCGCTGTCTAACCCTTCTCCGGCGACCCTCAACCTTTCCCAACATCAAATCTTTCTCTAGCGACTCCTCTCTTCTCATCAGATGACCAAAGTAGCTGAGCTTTAACTTTAGAATTTGACCCTCCAATGAGCAGTCAGGGTTTATGGTCGACAATATCGACTGATTTGATCTTCTGGCAGTCCATGGAACTCTTAAGAGTCTTCGCCAGCACCACAGTTCAAACGCGTCAATTCTTCGGCTGTCAGCCTTTTTCACAGTCCAACTCTCGCATCCATACATCACAACTGGAAAGACCATAGCACGGGTTATACGGATCTTGGTTGGTAGACTAATGTCTCTGCTCTTTACTAGATGGTCAAGGCTAACCATTGCTCTCTTTCCCAGAAGCAGGCGTCTCCTAATTTCATGGCTGCAGTCTCCTTCCGAGGTAATCTTGGCGCCCAAGAACAGAAAATCTGTCACAGCTTCCACTTCTTGTCCATTGATGCTCCAGGACTTGATAGGGCAAGACGCCATGATCTTCGTCTTTTTAATGTTCAGTTTAAGCCAAACTTCTCACTCTCTTCTTGTACGCGCATCAGAAGTCTCTTGAGTTCCACTTCACTTTCTGCCATTAAAGTGGTATCATCCGCATATCTAAGGTTGTTGATACGTTTTCCAGCAATCTTCACTCCAGCTGAAGACTCGTCCAGACCGGACTTCCTCATGATGCACTCTGACATGAGGCGACAGTATGCAGCCTTGCCTCACCCCTTTCTCAATCGGAAACCAATCAGTAAGGCCATGCCCAGTTCTGACTGTGGCCTCTTGCCCTTCATAAAGGTTCCTGAGGAGACAGATGAGGTGAATTGGAACTCCCATCTCTTGGAGAGCTTGCCACAATCTGCTGTGATATACGCAGTCAAACGCTTTAGCATAATCAATAAAGCAGAAGTAAATGGGTTTCTGGAACTCTCTTGCTTTTCCCATGATCCAGCGAAGGTTGGCAATTTGGTCTCTAGTTCCTCTGCCCTTGCGAAACCCAGCTTGCACGTCCGGAAGCTCCCGATCCATATACTGCTGCAGCCTACCTTGCAGGATTTTTAACATCACCTTGCTAGCATGCGAAATAAGCGCGATCGTGCGGTAGTTGGAACAATCTTTGGCACTGCCTTTCTTTGGAATGGGGATGTAAACTGACCTCCTCCAATCCTGTGGCCACTGCAGGGTTGTCCAAATCTTTTGACATAATGTATGCAGTGTGTTAACAGCGTCGTGGTTGAGGTTTTGAAGCAACTCAGCAGGAATACCATCAATTCCGCTAGCCTTGTTCTTAGCAAGGCTGGCTAAGGCCCATTCAACTTCATTCTTCAGGATGCCCGGCTCGAGATCAGTAATCACAACCGTCCTATGTTGGGTTTGCACATCCGGGTCCTTCTTGTACAGTTCTTCTGTGTATTCCTGCCACCTTTTCTTTATCTCTGAGGCTTCAGCGAGGTCCTTGCCTTGTCTGTCCTTTATCACGCCCAGCTTAGCACAGAAGCTTCCTTTGATATCTTTGATTGTCTTATACAGAGCTCTTGTGTTCCTTAATTGGCTGTTGTCCTCAACTGCTTGACACTGTATGTTCAGGAAGGCATTTTTATCTCTCCTTGCTATTTTCTGAAAATCCGCATTGAGAACCTTGTATCTTTCTCTTTCCCCCATACCTTTTGCCATCCTCCTTTCCTCAGCTATTTGCAAAGCCTCTTCAGATAACCAGTTTGCTTTTTCGCATTTATTTTGCTTTGGAACTACCTTAGTACCAACTTTTTGTATTATATCACGAACATCAGTCCACATCTCTTCGGGCTCTTTGTCTTCTAGATCTAATTCTTGAAATCGATTCCTCACTTCCACAGCATATTCTAATGGAATCTGATCCAGATCATACCTGAAAGGCCTTCTAGTTTTCTGCGTTTTCCTCAATCGAAGCTTAATTTTGGCAACAAGAAGCTGATGATCGGTGCCACAATCGGCCCCAGGCTTTGTTTTTACTGCTTGTATAGCGCTTCTCCATCTCTGCCCGCAAATAATATAATCGATCTGATTCCTGTACAGACCGTCCGGTGAAATCCATGTGTACAGGCGCCTCTTGTGCTGTTGAAAATGAGTATTCGCTATGGTCAGGTTGTTTTCTTGACAGAACTCTACTAGCCTCTTCCCAGCTTCATTTGGCTCACCAAGACCGAACTTGCCTGTAATTCCGGATATTTCTTCACTCCCGACCTTAGCATTCCAGTCTCCTATGAGAAAAACGACGTCTGATGATGGGGTGCGGTCTAAAAGGCATTGTAGGTCCGCATGAAATCTCTCAACGTCAGCTTCTTCAGCAGCAGTGGTCGGTGCATAGACTTGGATAACTGTTATGTTGAAAGGGTGACCCTGGATCCGAAGTGAAATCATTCGGTCGTTTTTGGGGTTGTACCCTAGCACTGCTTTGCCCATTGTGTGTCTAATCATAGCCAAACAGTTTGGGCGGCCGATGAAGCATAACAAAAGTTTGTAGTGCGGGCCGCTTAGCGGTGTAAAACACAGGCGGGTCAGGTTGCGCATCCTGTGAAATGTTCGCCGTACTTGGTCTTGTTAACCGCGTGTATTAGGTAGCGGCACTTCAGAATGTAGACAGGAAAATTCACCGATCCGCCGCTCCTTCAATCCTGTTCAGCATGCGCTGTCTCGGGTGTTTCACGCAGGTTACCATGTGAAAGCAACGGGGAATTACTTGGCAACAACATAATGAAATTTGATGGTGAGAACTCGGTAAGAAATAAAGTAATATTACTGAGGGATGCTCATCATGTCAAAAAGTCATCACAAAAAACATGTTTTTTTAAATGAAAAAGTAAATTGTTTTCACCTCTCGGCCAGATTGTGACGCAACACTGCTCGGAAATTATTAGTGGTGGTTCTTCGTAGTTGATACCTATCGCAGTATCCTGTGTGTACACAAAATAGAGCAATTTATGTAATGCAATTCTCTGTGTGGAGCCGCATCAGCGGCAGCTGAGAACCTGAATGTTTCATTTGTAGAGTTTGTTCGTTATTTTGTCATATAGGTTCATCCTTTGTTAACAGAAATTTCGAAACGATATTATTTGCGTTCCGTCGGGAAAATTATCGCAGACACTTAAGCTACGCATTTCATTCTGTCACTAGGTAGCGATAATGGCTCCTGTCTTCGACGTCTCATGCGGCACTCGTTCGTGTAAATACAGATTCGCTCGACTATTTAGCAGTCACCTAATATATGTCTCAAATATTTCACACATTCTAACTGACAAACTAATGAACTAGCACGCTTGCAGCTATTGGTAGTGAGCGACCACCCGACTTAGAAGCAGGCATTAACATTTAAAGACCATACGAACGTGTCTGCGTAGCCCCAGAATTTGTGTGTCTGACTTAAAATCCAAGAGCCAAGAAAGATTGCCCCCTATACACCCTATACGCCCGCTTATACTACACTATACACCCGCCCATACTCCCCTATACTTCCGCCTCAAATGAGCGACCCAAATAGGCAGCTCCTGGCGAATTTCTTGCATGTGGTCTTGCATAAGCCGTCAGCGATTCATATCAGCTGCTCATAATGGACGTGATTTACGCTATTCTGTAGCTTAGTTTTACGATCATACACTACAGGACAAAATCAGGTTATAACACAGTGCTTACTCGCAATGGGTTTGTTGGATTCATTGTAACGTTTCTTATATTTTTCTTCTCCAGGGAAAAGAACAACAAACATATATATTAAATCAAGGAATCTACTCATCAGTACAACGATGACAATAAAAACTACAAGCCGCCTCGTCGTGGTGCAAACCATTTGGAGAACCAAACATCTTAGCGTGACAAAATATTCTCTACGTTATTCAGTGTAATAGATTGGGTCAGTCATGCAAACCTTCAAGTTATCGTGAGTATGGGAGGCTTTTAAAATATCACTTGATAGCTGGTTCCTACGTTTCCCGAGGAAGACGGCGTTATAGAAAAAAAAGGAGTGCATGTACAGTCATGAAACAAAGTGTCATACAACACGCCGACCGCTTGAGTTGGTAGACCAGCTCTCACTCTAGTGTCACGTGGGGTGTGACGTCACAGAGTAACGTGGGTGCGGCCGCGCTACGCCGACCGCTTGAGTTGGTATCCCAGCTTTCACCCTAGTGTCACGTAGGGTGTGACGTCACAGTGTCACGCGGGTGCGGCTGCGCCACGCTGAAGGCTCGAAACCTAGAGTAGTATTGCTTTCGCAGTAAAAGATGCTCGAAGTTTTTCTTCTGTTTTACGGTCGTGGGATCGAATGCCGGCAGCGGCCGGCCAGCGAAAAGCAAGGCGCCCGCCAGCTGTGCGATGTCAGTACATGTTTAAGAACACCAAATGGTCGAAATTTTCGAAGCCCTCCAGAATGGTGTGTTACATAGCCAGATGTACTTCGAAAAGTGAAACCCAGTAAAAAAAGCCAAATCATTTTACTCTGTCCTGTTCTAACATTTCTCAATAACTCCTACGCACCTACATTAATTTAAAGCTCCTGACTTATTATCTTACGAGTTCCTTTTTTGCACCATATTTTGTTTTCCTTTTGGCCCAGAAATAAATAATAAATGTCGAGAACTTCTGTCTTTGTTATGAAATATTAACACATTTATTTCCGATTCCGCCCGTTTGAAAAACAAAGGCTGCTTGAGAGATTAACACAATACGCTTAATATAATATAGAGACATTAAATGAGAGCATAAAAAAACAACATTAGCAGAAGAATATCAATAGACTGAGTTATCTTTCATATTCTATATAGCTTGGGTCATGATATTTTATCTTCGCCTGTTAAGGTAGAGCACTGAGCTTGAACGAGCACTGCAAGGTATGGGTAGTTGAATGACTCGGTGGGCTTTTATACAGGGTGCCACGATGTCATTCGACCCCACATAACTAGCAGTGAGAAACCCAGGTGGTCGAAATTTTCGGTGCCCTCCACTAAAGCCTCTCACATACCCGCAGTCTCTTTGAGACGTTGCACCAATTAAAACCAAACCCACACTAATCCCGGATGGTGAACCACCGCCTAGTAGTGTTTCTTAATCCAGAGGGATGTGTAGTACCGTAAATTTACCGACACAGAAACATGAATGCCGTTTCTGCGGTAACTACTCTTTGTTCCCGTTACCTGGGATTGTGAAATTGAAGTGGTGTTTTTTACACATGTAAATAAATATTAATTCTGCCGTACCAAATGAACCCAACAAACCTATCCCTTTCTATTACGTAAGTTTACACAGTAGTTAGAATAAGACAGCGCGTACCATATTTTTCTGTCGCCGACTGTGTCAATCCTTTCACATTGCCCATGTACTCGCGTTTCGCTTTTATAAAAAAGCTCGGAGCTTGAGGTGTTAAAACAGAATCCAAGCGACGCCACACTGCACCATTCATGAAAGTTCAGTTTTTAAACGTCAGGAGATATGTGAGGCACTTCAAGGATAGTTATGCTGCGTGGATGAGAATATTTCGTCCACAGCTGTACGTGTCTTTCGCTTTGCCCGTGAACCCGCGTTCTGCTATTCTGAAAAAGTAATAAGCTTAAGGCTTTGAAACCGAATCACGTGAGACATTCTTTGCATTATCATGAAAGCTGTAAGTTTCAACTTGAAACGGTATGCGCTGGCATTTTTAAAAGAATTATGCTGGAATTAGATAAATACATCGTCTTGCTGGCTAAACGTATTGCTCCAACGCTTTCAAAAATAAATAGTATAGATCTTTTATCATTCTAATGATTCGTCACTGTGCGCGCACTTCCAGACCCCTTTTAGACGTGGGGGAAGGGGGACTATTAGCGGTTTGAGAGTAAATACTCTGAAATTATGTCAAAAGACGGTCGAAAGCCAGGCTATGCACTATTGGTCTCTAACAGAGGCGGTTTCTAAAACGTTCGCAAGCGAAATGCTCTTGTAGTGCACTGAGCCAAGTCAGCACCGAATGCCTTACATGGGCTATGCATATATTACATTATATTACTGAATTATGCAGAAAGCAGTGTTACCGCACCCTATATATTTAGTTGATCAGGAGCTTCCTATTTAAAATCACATACTGTATAGCAAAGGCCTCACCTCACTTTTTTGGTGTAAAATTAGAGCATTCTCGGCGCTTGATAGAACATCTCACACGTGCGTAATCTACAAAGTTTCAGGTCCTAAAGCCAAGGTATTATCTGCATTTTACAGCAGTTGCTATGCTAAAATGTTATCAGAAAATAATGCTCGCATCGAGCCACCTCTCTGGAAACTTCCCATCATAACCGAGGACGCATCGAAAGAAACATCGCATTCCTAGCCCTTAGTAGTGCAGGCGTCGGAGTACGTCTTGCTGTTGTCTGCGTCCTTCTGCTCTTGGTGTGGGTCAACTCATCTATAGTTTCTTTTTCTTCCTACTTTCACTTTTCCTGCTACCTCTACTGCCTCATCTTTATTTCACGCTCCCGTAGAATTTTTGTAGAAACTTTGAGATAAGAGACATGTGTTGTTTCTCGCCAAGATGCACTGAGGCGTTTGATAAACTTCCTTTGGAGAGTTGTGGCAATTTCTGAACAAATAAAAGAAGTCGAGCGAAAATGCGGGCTCTTTTGGGCCTCCGAGCGGAAGCCCAGGCGAAGATGGATGAGGCTCAAGCTCACGAAGACCTCAGCTAGGCACCAGCTGGCAGCACATGGAGCCCGCACAGCTAAAGCTGAAAGGCGTAGTGTTTACATGGAAACCTTGGGAGCTGTTTTCGGGCGCGCTTTCTTTTAAAACAGCAAAATGCGATGATGTGCGCCGCATTGGCCTCATGCCCAAGTATGTTTTGCTTGAGCTCGCTGTATTTCAATCTTTATGGTCGGCTGGAGAGATTTGAACGAAATAGAAAACGCATAATACATTTTATTTTCAGTGGTGGGGAGCAAGTGAAAAAAAGTAGATTCTCGCTCACACAAAGCTCTAGACACCCGAGTTAAATGGTTAAAGGCACATCGTCTTTCGGCGCTAAGATGGCGATATAAAACTCAACATAATTCCTATTAACTGGTAATAGAATGTGCATCTATACTTTGGCCAGGGCTATAAAAGAGAATCGTACCATGAGAATGAATAAAAACAATAACATCAAAATAGGGCTCAGAAGCTAATTTTAATTCATTCTCACACTATGAATGGTGATCACCGTTTTACCTCAAGAGAAAAAGAATATGTAACATTTGTATCATAGTGGTATTCACCTATGGGCCAGGAAGGCAGAGTCAAAAGCAAAGGTTTGTGAAATTAAAGGTACGCTGTCAACTATGCCCTATTAAGAGGTGCACGGTTAAAAACGAGCAGAAAGTTGGATATGCCTGAGAGCAATCGCGAGTAATTGTATTTCAGAAGAAATCAAGCATAAGCATTGACAGGACATGCACTACCGAAGCAAGGTAACAAGTGGTCTTTAAAGCCAACGTTCTAAGTTCAAAGGAGAAGCGGGCTCAGCAGGGGATTATAAAAAGGTGGACGGAGTAGGTGTCACGACAGGACCGGGGTTACTCAAGATGTGTACGAGGATCGCCCCAGGATGCCTCTAGTCAGGTTGACGACGTTAATGATGATGGCGTTGCCTTTGCGACTTGTCCTATCGTTCTCCTGCACACCCGGGAATGTACCTTGCGTTTACAACTTTCGTCGGTATTTATTTTATTGCGTTAATAGGTGTCAATGGGAGAGATGTAGCTTTCCTATTCGGAAATCATGAAAAGCCATAAGGAAACCTTTCAGTGTAATACAATCAGCTTGAATTAGTTAATGTGCCGCGCCTTATATTTTATGTCCTTGCGTTCACAAGAAATGACTTTTACTACCATGTTCTCCCAAGGTGTCAACTTACTGCAGCTAACAATGCTTGCTGGGCAGTTACGAGGCCTTTACTAATGATGCTCAAAGCCTAGGGTTCCGAGGAGACAGTTTTAGAATCAGTATTTGTTCTACACTCCCTCAAACGTATTTCCCAGTTAGGTAATACAGAGAAGAATTTTTATTCTGTTTCAGCTCATACACGTTTAATAAAAACCAAAAATACCAGCTAAACACATAAAACATCAATCATCATGTTCGCCCAGCATCCTGCAGTTTCGAAATATCTAACCGGTTAATTAAATAAATAATCGTTTTATTCTGCGTTAATTGTCGCGTCTATTTTAGACCTGCTCGTGATAATAGAACTTGTTTTTAAAATAGCCGTAGCGGCAGTTATAGATTAAAATACGCATGTAAATAACATTCTAATTACGGCCTTTTCCGGGCAGTCATCTGTGCCCGAAAAGAAAATTTCGTTTCTTTTCGCCAGAGGAATCACAATTTGAAACGTTTGTTGTTGTTCTACATCATTAAAACCAACAAATATAATATATGTGCGTGTGCGCTTGTGCGTGCTTTGGCACGTGTGTGTGTGTGCGTGTGCATGTGTGTTTGTGTGTGTGTGTGCGTGCGTGCGTGCGCCAAGGTGAGGGCACGCGATTAACACGAACAAGGCCTCCCTGTTCTGACAATCTGAAAATAATGGGACTGATGAAAGCACGATCATTTCGAGAAAGCCTCCTTGTCTCTCTTTGTAGCTGCTTACAACACTAACGCGTAAACAAAGCACAGCGGGTAGACCATTGCAAAAGTATGGACTCACATTAAGGAATAACTAATTTCTTCCATTTCTTTCCTGAGATAGGTAAAAGCTTAGAGCACAAATTGTAAGTGAAAAAAATTAACGCCGTAAGTGGAAAGTAAAGATCGTTTATGAATGAGACAGTCACATTCAGCAAATCATTCCAGTTACTAATAATCTTTAAAAAAGGACAATATAAAGAAATTGAGTTTTCAATAACAATTATAAATCGTGTACTTCATGGCCAAAGCAGCCTAGGGTACAAAACTCGCTGATCGAATTTGATGCTCCTAGAACCAATAGCGGTATGATAAATGAGCACACAAATGTGTAAAAGTCAATTAATTCGCATCATCCCTTCTTTAACGAAATATTTTTGTTATATCTACTTTTATCACATAAGTTAATTGTGTGGGTAGATACAAAACCTGAGTAGAGAATAATGTTTCTCTGAACGCGGTGAAAAATATTTTAAAGGGTCGTCAACCTCCCCAGTGAACACGTAGCGTGCACACGTTCCGTTTCTTTTTTTTTTTTTGGGCGAAAAACTAGATTCGAGATCTCTTGACATAAGTTGCCTTTATTTGCTTTACATTTAGAGTACCAGGAAGAGTATACTCAGTTCTTTCATACACGGGATCGAATCCCGGCCTCGGCGGCAGCTTTTCGATGGAGGCGAAAAGCAAGGCACCCGTGTGCTGTGCGATGTCAGTGCACGTTAAGGAACCCCAGGTGGTCGAAATTCCCGGAGTCCTCTACTACGGCGCCTCTCATAGCCTGAGTTGCTTTGGAACGTTAAATCCCACAAACCAAACCAAACCAAATCAGTTCTTTTAATCGCCGCGAAATTTATGAGTGTAAAATGGCAGGTACGCGAATTTTCCTCATTTGTAATGCACGGCCATTCTTTCGCTGCTCTAAAGAACCATCAAAATACCAGCTTGCATTTTAGACTAAGCTCATTTCACATCGTTTCTGTGACAATCACAGCCGTAGAAAAGTCGTTTAAGGCAGAAACGTCGCCGAGGTGAAAACAGCAAAGAAATGCCGGTTTCTCGTGCAAATTTTAAACTCTTGAAACAGGCATGGCCACCATCTTTGTCGTACTGTAGGGATTTGCTGCTCCTAGAAGCGAATGTTATTTCCAGAGTTTTCTGAGCATGATGAGAAAGTGCAAGGCGAATAAGGTTAACAGGCTTGGTCGTAGTTTTATTGCGTGATCACCGACGAGAAGCCGTTGTTTTTGAGCAAAGTATGACGCATGCTATACCCGCTGAAATAAATTAAAATAGCAGAGAAATAAAGTTAAAAAAACTTCGTCAAGCCTCCGTTGCTGCGAACGCATCAGTTTCGCTGGCCACTGCACGGGAGGTTTGGCATTGCGCCGCAATATCTTTTTCATTAAAAGCATGGTAATAAAGTAATAAAATTCCGAGAGCAGAGCAGTATTTACACTGGAGAAAGGGATAAACCTGAGCGTTGTTACTGCACACTGTATATCGTGCACCCATTGTAGAGACTCTACACTGCGGAAATTTTATCATGTGCGTCGTTGACGACATTCTGTAGCAAACTGCGCAGTAATCTGTTCTCCCCGTGATGTTTCGTTAGTATTCACGCCGCTACGAAGACTTTTTCTCCGCGCCTCCTCTCCCAACGCACCTAGACATACTGTGCCACCGGCTCCCCGAGCCGCCGGGGCGCGCCATGACGGCGCGTGGTTTCTATGAATGCAACGGTGGCGCCAGCGGCAGTCACTGTGGCAACGACGCCGAAATGTCGTCACCATAGACCTACCATTATTAATGCTTTTGCTTGCTCCTCCTCGCCCTCTTTTGCCGTAATTATGTTTTGATTTAATTAACAAGGCACTCAATAGTCACTTTTTGATCAATTTGAAAATTTAGTAGAACCTTTTCCCTCTGACGTCGGCACACACGTCGTTTCTCGGTCGCGTGACGTCACGTCAGGTTGGACGTCGATATTAGCTTGCTTGGCTATTTCGATCTTTGACTGGCTTTTTGGCTTTATTATATTAGCTAACGTTTTCACTTCAACCACATGATTTCCTTGGCGAGATTCTTCGGTCCTCTTTCGATTACGATTGTTGTTGTTTTTTCGTATAACTCTTTTCAGCTAACCACAACCATGATAAAATATTCTTTCGACAATCTCCTGCCAACATAGCCATTTAATGCTTACGCAATAATAAAATCTCGCATGAAATCCCAGACAGAATTGCATGCAAGACACGCATCCAGGCTTTCATATCACCAAGCAAGAACAAAATCTCTGTGGTAGATCGATGCAGCGCAGCATGTTTATTCGATTTCTAGCTTTCAAGGCACGTCCAGCGTCTGGCACCCGAGCCTCCACAAGATGGGAGGATGGCTACTGGTGTTTACTTAGCGAGGGGTTCTTTCCGACACGTTTGGTGTCGCGCTTGTTCCCGACAGCTTCTCCAGCTTCATCAAGGCGCTGTCGATGATGTCACGTTTTCGCAGCCCGATGAATCTAAAACGCGTCGCTCACGCTGTAGTAAGCCCGGATTTGGAAGGCAATGAGACGCGGAATGCTCCTTATGTCGCAACATCAACGGAAAGTATTTGGAAATAGATGGCTTAACACTAGCAAAACCGTTAAAAGCCAAGAAAAATGTAAAACAAAAAGTTTTGCAGCTGATTCAGTTGAGTTCGGCAAATGAGAACATTTTTTGTTGCCCATCGCTTTTAATTTCGCTTTCAATTCGATGCTGTAGTTTCAAAATTAGGCTTCAGACAAAGGTTTCCAAAATCACCGAATATAGACATTTTAGGGGAGCGCACTACAACTTTTAGTAATAAAACTTTTTCTAAACGCTTAATGCACTAAAAGGGCAATGCGATAAAGGTAAGTTTGAATTATATATCGGGAACTAATGGAATTTACTGAACGTGGAGAAACACAATGCGCAGCTAAGGACAGGACCAGTCGGACACGTTGGATGTCCGAATACCGTGACAGCCTCGGGCTGTCAGGCAGCGGCCAATAGTCGTTTCCATTCGCCCCACCGTCTAAACCTGGCCTCGCGCCGCCGCGGCGATTTTCATTTTATAACTTTCAAAATCAAATCCCTTTTTGTACGAGCTGGCTGTTCGCCTCTCCCTAGCCAGCGCAGCTGACGATGAGCGCACAGAGTCCGGCTAAGGGCCTCGGTGTGGCCTCTAATGCTGGCACGAAAATTTTAGATCTAGTACAGGCTAACGTGATGAAAGCAGTAGCGGCACGAGGGACAGGGTACAAAAGCCATCGTCGACTACCAGTGTTAACGATATGTGCTCTTCTCAAGACTTCCAATAACTCTTTCAAACTCCTAACCTCGTTCATGCTTAGCGATTGCATATTCCCCTTATATGCGCATAAAGAGGTTGCTACCATGGGAAGTTGTTATTTTATTTTTTCTAATTCTTGCTGGTGACTTTTTATATGGCCCGCAATTCTAGTTCCTCAGCCCGAATTCGGTTACAAATGATGATTGCACACTATTGGAGGAATGAAGATTTGTTGCGTCACAATGGCGTGGTGCATGGGAAGCAAAACTAAACATTCCATGCTCACCAAGCCTCACCAAACCAATAATACAGAGCTCTGTATTATTAAAAGCTGTCGACAAACAGCAATCTCTGATGCATTCAATATGACGTGGTGGGGGATGTTTCCCCAAAGAACCGCCAAGAGAGGGATGTAGGCAGGCTTGGCGCCCGTAGAAAGCCATCGAAACGAAGAAATCTTGAAAGCCGTTTTGGTCTCATAATGCGCATGTAATAATGCAACTTGGTGCCGAACAGATATGGGCATTATAAAACATTTCGGGAAATTACAATACGTCATGTGAAAGGCGCAGTTTTTGCAACAGGAAATGTAGAGAGTAAGCATCAACTGTATGAAATCTAGACACGTGCCACCAAAGTTTTTGGAAATTTCTTTTTCCTTGACGTAACATTGATCAATGTTTCCGTTGGTTAAATTATGAGATTGTTTTGAAGGAGGGAAGTTAGACAACCAACATTTTGTAATAGCGGCGATACCTGTTCCTTAGAGCCTCGACAAATGTGGGTGGTAAGGCCGGGAAGACGCCCAAAACATGTGTGCTTGTTAGGATCCGCAATACAGTCATACATGCTGCCGAGCGTTAAACATCCTTTCAAACACTGTTCACTCAACCACACAAGGCAAAAATTGAAGTCATTGGGCACAATAATCGATAAAAGAACCGCTCTGTCTCAAACCATCGACACCATGTTTACACTCAGGCAACACTCACTCACGCCAGAGTAGCACTTACGCCAGAGTAGGAGGCGGTAGTTGCAATGTTTTTCCCTTTCGTAGACCAAAGTGCGCGGTTCTCTTTCGTTTCCTTGCCATAGTGTTCGAGAGTGACATTTTGGACTGAAGGCCATGTAGGCTACACAGACTCCGTGACAATCGTGCAAAAAGAAAGTTCTTCGTATGTGGGAGCACGCCACACTACACAAGAAGCACAAGAACGCAGCGTATAGTGAGTCCATCACCGGGGATTCAAGCTTCACAACCTCATTTGTTGGTGCGTTTAAAACAGAGATTGCATTCTAAATGGCAGGGCATAAAGTTCTACTCAATTTTTCTAAGCACTCGCTAACTCACAGTGACTAGAATTCTTCATTGCTGGTCTGCAAAAGGGGTCGTAGTGATGGGTACTGCAAGCTTCGACCACCTGGCGCTGTTTAACGCGCTCTTACATCATGCATTAGAAGGGGTTCTTGATTGTACCCTCCGATGAATAACAACCCAGGGCCGGGATTGAACTTCGGACAAAACGCGACCATGATTTTCACCAAGCCGATTTTCTACCTTATGAAGGGTCTCGCAGTTTGCGTCACCAGCTACCTGTCGCCGTTTGGCGACCCTCTCTAGTAATGGCTTCCCGCACGTCGCTAAAAGCTCAGTTGCACCACAATAGGAACAGAAGCATGACAGCAGCCATCTGCTGCTTCCATCTACATTGCCGACAACTGTGACGTCATGAACGTGATCGCATATAAAAAAAAAAACGATGCACCGGTGGGCACGGCGGACTTGGCGCGAGCCTCATCTTCACCAAGTTACTTTTCTATCTTGTGCACGTTAGTTGTTCTTCCTGCTGTTAAAGCGAATCTTTTGCTAGGGTGGATGTGCCGTGCCCATGTCCATGCGGCAAAATTGCATACGAGTGTTGCGGAAAATTCTTGATGCACAACTGAAATGGCATACAGAGCGTTCAGAGCTGAAGGCAAGAACTGAGATTATGACTGACGACATTAAAGCACGCTTTCAGAAAAATTTGAGCACCATATCTGACCTAAAAGCAAACGCTAGGAAGCTTGACAACATCTTTAGAATGTAAGAAAGTACCTGCACACTCCATATTTACGCACGATGGTAAAAAATAACCGTATTAAACGAAACAAATCATAAAAAGCAAAGTCATTGGCTAAGTATTTCGTGACAACTAGGTGTGAAATGTGAAACCTTAGGTATATTCCACAGATTTGAGAAGGAAAATTGCAAAATCTTTAGTAGCTTTCTTGGTTGGGTTTATGGGGTTTGTTTCCCCAAAGCAACTCAGGGTATTAGAAACGCCATAGTGGAGGGCTCTAGAAATTTCGTCCAGCTAGTCTTCTTTTACGTGCAGTGACTTCCCATAGCGAATGAATCCCTCGCAGTTTCGCGTCTATTGAAACGACGTCACGGCGGTAGTAATAATAGTTTTCCTACAGGACAACAATAAAAAGCAAGCAGTCTTCAGAAACGTCAGCAAAGTAAAAGAAACAGACTTTTGCGTCCAGAACGATTGGATTAGCTAGACGTTTAAAATGTGATAACTGCTGCGGGGGAGCTCGAAAGAAGATAGGGACAATAGAAAACAGACACTCTCATAGATGACTAGCTGCCCATTGCCGGTGATCCTTTCGAGTGGGATGGTGTAAAGAATGACCGAAAGCTAATAAAAAAGAAACTAACCGTAGCACGGTCTATGACGTTCTCATGAAGCATGCAAGAGACTATACTCAACTGTAACGGCCGCAGCCTCGTAAACAAAAACAGTCCAGGTAGAATCTGTCCTTTCTTAGAACCCACACATACCTCTCATTTCTGAGACATGGTGCAGTATTTTAAACAATTAACTTGTGATTCCAGCCTTTATAAAATACAGCGTTTGGATAGGAAAAGATGCGTATCGATTATTTTGAAAAACGGCACTGAAGTCAATATTTTGCTGAATATTATAAGTATTGAAACTCTGTGTATAAAAAGCACCCTATTCGGTCATTTTCTGTACTGTTTGCAGTGTACAGTCCGCCAGATTCAACACCTGATTTCTCATTTCAACCTAAAACGCATATGAAAAATCTCAATAACTAGAAACTATCTTAATTTTCCCGACATTCCTTGGAGTCGCTTACAGTCAGGCATTGTTTCTGACAGCTCTTCTGGCATTATATTTGATAACATGTTGTACCACAATCTACTCCAAGCTGCACAAACACCAACGCCTGTTACTGCTTCTTCATGTTCAGTTCTTGATACTGTGTTTATAAATGACTGCGCTGTCTTATTTGATCCTCTGTTTCCAGATCAACTAATAGTTTCTGCCTCTTTTCCCTTCCATGATATTCTACCCAATCACGCCTTTCTGCTAAAAACAGTGAAGCATTAAACTCGAGTCGACGAAATAGGCATATTACATTGATTTTCAGCTCGAAACTTTAATTGGTAATGTCAATTAACTCGTTATAGAACAAGTTTTAAAAAATTTTACTTCTTTTGTCTTGACCATGTCGTCTCCGGCAAAGTAAACAGATTGCTAAATATAATCGATGGATGACCAGGGATATAATACACTTAAAAAGTAAAGTGAAGCGTACAAGAAACAAAGCGTACAGCTTCACATGCCTTCAACCAAATTACTCGCGCCCTTTCAAATGCCATTCAATTAACCATGCACGTTTATTTTAATACTACCTTGCCTAACCTTATCAAATGAGATCCTCAAAGCTCTGGATGCTATGTCCTTAGGAAGCTAATTGATCAATTTCAGACTAAGGCACCTCAATAGCAGGCCTTGAAGCTGTTTTCTCGCATTTTAATTGCAATTTCAGCAATTTGTTTGTGGGACACTACTCTTCACTACAAAAAAGAAATCAACGTTCACTACGACAACATTAGAGAAACTCTCCGTACACTTCCTCTTCCTGATAAATCTCTCACTACCACGCAAATCCGAATTCTTAGACGCATACAACTAAATACACTGCTTACTCCTGCCCGATCTTTTCTATACAGAATCATACATTCCCCTGCATGCCCAAATTGCCCAGAACACTATGCAAACTTGGAGCATTGCATCTTTTCATGCCCTGTCGCCCTCCAATCTCCTCACTTTCCACACCCTCCTCCTCCAACGTGGCGGGCTTGGTTAGCCTCTGACCAGCTGCAAGATCAGTTGGCCTTGGTGACCCTGGCCCAGGACATTCTTAACGCTTAATGTAATGCGTTAAATAAAGTTGTTTCCTCCTCCTCCTCCTCCTCCTTCTCCTCCTCCTCTCTCTAGACCATTCGTAAACACACTTCGTGGTACTCTTGAAACTAACATTATTGCATATGAGGGCATTGTGTATATGATATTAAGGCTTAAAGTTAACTCCTCCTCAGCTCGGCCGATGGTATTCCAAATACATGTCCTGGGAGCTACTCAAAGCAACTAGCAAGGTAAATAATATTAATCTTCCAACTTTCAATCAGATTTTGATCTCATCCTGGTGATTGGAAAATCGCGCGCATAGTGCCTGTCTTTAAAAAGAAGGAAACCCGCTCTCAGTTTTTGATTAGCGTTCTATTTCCTTGGTATCATCAACCTGTAACACGCTTGAACACATCAGGAGTACTCACATCACCAACTTCTTTAATCAGCACAATATTCTATCTCCATTACAGTATGGCTTCCGAAAAAAGGTTATCGACGAAAACGCCGTTAACAACAGTAGTTTATTTTTTCGCTTCTGTCCTAGATAGGGGTTGACAAATAAATCGCATATTCTTGGACTTCAATAAGGATTTGGATCGTATTGAACAGCACAAGCTTATTTTCAAATAAACCCACTTGAACTTTCCAGTCTCCTGACTGCCTAGGTTTCCACCTACGTAACCGATCGTTCTCAGTCCTAACATGTTAATGGCTTTCCAGTCGAAATAAACTACAGAACTGTGTCAAAACTAGACAAACTATCCTGTAGTTCTGTCGTAACCATCAGATGTTTCTGTAGTTCTGTAGTACTTTTCGGTAGTTCTGTAGTTTTTCTGTAGTATATTTCAGTTGTCTGTAGTTCTGTAGCACTTTTCTGCTGTAACTACAGAAATTTCTGATGTTACTACAGAATGTTCTGTTGTCACAGCAGGTTTCCCGTCAAAAACCGCACAGAAATTCTGTCGTAACATCAGAAACTTTTCTGTAGTTTTTTTCCGACTGGGTTTAACTTTTACTTTCTTCCAGTCATTTCTGCAGTGCAGCAAGGTAGCATTCTCGGTCTCACATTTTCATGATATATTTAACGACGTTGTTAATTTAACTAATTAAAATACTAGATTGGTGTCAGGACTAGGGCATGATTTAACGCAGAAAATTCTATTTTACTTCGCATAGGAGGCGCTGCGATCGCCGCAGGTTGCAACCGTGTGGCACCTCGGCTCTTCAATGTTTTTTTAACTGTGTGCGGAAATATTGTTCTTTTGTGTACGAAACAAAGGACAATGACCCAGTGAGTACCTCCGGTGAGTGCGGAGTGATTTTCGTAGATCTGAAGTCATCGTTTTTCCGCCTGCAACAACGTTTTCTGCGACAGACTGCTAACCCTAACAACACCCAGACGCAGCTCAGCTGCTGCCCTGGCCGGGCTGTCAGGACGCACCATGCCGAAGCCGGCGTCGGTTCGCTCACACCCGAGCGGCGCAAGTGCGGGAGCTGTGGGTTCATCAAAAAGTGTAGGCACCAAAAAAACTGAAAGCAGCCTCCAAGAAAAGGCGTTCCGACGCCCAACGCGCGATGAAGAGGACGGAACGCATCAGCTGCCGAACGCGGACGCTGAGAGTGGTCTTTCTGTGGGACTCACTAAGACTAAGGAGCAGCACGCAAGCGACCAAATGGACACTGAAGACGAAAGTGAGAACGTCGGCGACTACGGCGACTGGACTTTAATCAAGAAACGGAAATCTCAAAGGAAAGTGAAGCCTGAACAGCTTCGTCTTGAACGGGTAAGTCGACCTCTCTTTCCACTCTCGATCAGGCCACTCAACCGAGTACATGTGCATGATATACCTAAACAAGCCATTACAGAGGCGTTAGAAATGACCGCAAAAAGTTGGGAATTAGCAGATTTGGCTGCTTTCCGCTACGATGTGGTAGCAAATCGCGTCAAGGTCACTGTTAGAGATGAGGAACACGCAAATAGGCTCACCGCATTAACGCGACTGGCCGGGAAAGTGAACGGACGCGTCTGCACGTACGAGGTCACGATTGAACGAACGCCAACACGAGGCGAGGAAAAAAGTCGGGGCGTTATCAAGGTGCGTCCTGGTCAAACTATTGAGTACATCAAGGACCACCTAAGATGCGAAACTGCAACTATTCTTGACGCGCGTCTCCTAGGAAAAACAAACATGCTGCTGTTAAACTTCGATACAGAGCAGCTACCCAAAAGGCTCGTTTTTGATTACGAAATCACAAGGGTCTACGAGTACAGACCGAAAATTATTGCCTGCTATAACTGCCACGGACTGGGACATATTGCTAGGTATTGTCCAGCAGAAGAGGTTTGTAAGGAGTGCGGACGGCTGCACTCTAAAGACACAGAATGCGATCAAGAGTTATTCTGCGTCGCCTGCCAGAAACCGGGCCACATTTCAATCAATTCGGCTTGTCCTAGTCGTGTACCAAAAGAGCCTAAAGAAAATAAGCAGAACCCTGATGCAGTTAAAGGAGAAGTTACATGGGCATACAAGGCGCGACAGAACTCGTCGACAGAAACTGCGCTGCCCCCTGTTTACCAACAACAACTGGAAGAGTTGCGAAAAGAAAATCAGCAACTTAGAGAAATGCTGGAGAAAGTCCTTGCAAGGCTACCACCGGAACAAGACGTTCATGCATCTCAGACGCAGCGGCAACATGCTTCAGCCTCGCCCACTGGGCAGATGCAACGCGTGCGTTCGAAAAGCCGGCCCGGACGGTCGTCCAGTCGTAAAACAACTGCAAACTCCATAAAGCACCAACATACCGAAACATCACTGACTCAAACGCCAAAGTCTCATCAGACGACAAAGGCACTTACCGCACAAGACTCGGCGTAAGCGCAAATGCTGAGCATCATGAGGCAAGAGCGACACAACGAGACACAGCGTCTAGAAAAAAGCCTGCGGGATGAGTTTCAAACGATAACAAACGCGATACAGACTCAGATTGAAGCAATTTTTATAGAGTTGCACAAAAGCATCCAACACCAGAACGATGAGCCAAAAAGACGTAAGCCCGCAGAGTCGCAATAAGAATCAGATCAATATGTCTACAATGGAACTGCAGAAGTTTCACGCAGACTGGACCTACCCTAAGAGAACAAGTCAGAAAATTGAAGCCTCTGGTCATCCTTTTGCAAGAAACAAGAGGACCTTGCACTCTTCGGGGTTACCGTACATTTCAGCAGCCTACCATACTTCACCAGAACAAAGGAAACCAACATGCACAGGGTCAAGCTGCTCTCCTTGTCAGAAACGAATGCACAGCAACCGAATTACAAATTCCTGATCTAAGTAATGAGTTCAGAGAAGTAATCGCTGTTAAAATGTGTCCTCCTGGGCAGCGGCCCATGGTGGCAGTCTCCGTGTATTATAGGCCTCTGACTGGCAGTCATAATACCGACTCATACGGGTGGCTCGCCAAAGTCCTGGCCCTGTCAGGAAGCCTCCCCATCCTGGTGGGAGGAGACTTCAATGCTAAGCACCCGACTTGGGGCTACGCCACAGCTGACCCAAGGGGACGCATGCTGCACGACACTGTAGAAATGTCTGGTCTATACATATACAACACCCCGGACACACCAACGCGCATAGGACTACACGCCCGACAACGAGATACGACACCAGACCTGACGTTGGCCACACCAGGATTCATCAGGCAATGGGAAGTCGAACAGACATGGGGAAGCGACCACTTACCAATTTTGATCACCCTTAACCGAAAAAAGATTCGTGAAAAAAGGCAAACGGTTACCATCGACTGGGAAAAGTTTCGGACAGCCACTGGCGGCAACTTCATGGACTTCGCGCAATTCAGTGCCATGGTTGCGGAAGCACGGCCATGGTGCCGAGACACAATAATATGTGACGACACTACCACACACATGGATAGGCACCTTGCCAACTTGTGGCGAAAGGTTAATATCCTTACGCAACAATACAGATATAAAGGAAAGCGCCACAGGGATCTCATGAGCCTTAAGCGCCAATATCGACTCATCAAGGAGTACCAACAACAGCTCGAAACAGATTCATGGCACAGCACTTGTGCCATGCACTTGTGCGCAAGCGGGTGGGCTTGCTGAAACGTACAATGCCCCACACCCCAACTCCATGCCTAAACCGATAGACTTAAATCCTTACCAAACAATGCTCCCTAAAGGCTCCTCTGGCAGATCGATGATGCACTATGTACGCACCAAAATAAAACACGACAGTAAGCTTAGATTACATGAAGCGACACCAACGCCGGTGTTTGAGGACACGAAAGGGCTCACTCGACCACAAGAAATATTTCTCAACAAAGTAATAACAAACGCTGCTTACACACCGCACATACTTGACAAGTGGTTTCTCCGAAGACACGAAACACTCAAACACAACATATGCACGCACTGTCAGGAACAGTGTACAGCAGACCTAGAACATCTTATATGGCAATGTCCATCGTTTTCACAAGGAAGAAACAAAATTACGCATATTCCACACGACGACATGCCCACATTAGCAGGTCAGGTTATATCAAGCATCGAAATACAACACTCCATTGCTACATACGGCAGTGAGAGCGGCCTGCTTCGAGTAGTGTGAAAGAGGTCGACTTAGAGCGCGAAGATCGGCCGCATGGCAAGCAACAAGCAACAGCTTGAAGAACCGTTAAGACGAAGAAGTTACACTCCCATCCCCCCTAACTCCCCAAGAACCCAAACAGCGGCCGAGACCCATCCCTTCCTTTCAATAAAGGCTTCATTCATTCATTCACTTCGCATAAGCAGTAAAAAAAAAACCCACTTCGGTACTCTTACTCGATCTTTCCAGGACCGCCGCTCAATCGAAATTTAGCAATGTAGATATCACGGTGCTACATTCAATGATCACCTCAGCTGGAATACACATTTTCATAGCATCTCCTCATCAGCCTTTTTGCAAATTATACCTGATCCGGAAGAAGCTTAAGGATGCCCCCCTCATGTAAAATTTCTCACATACACAACATTTATATGCTCTAAGCTGGAATGTGCTTGCATTGTGGGAAAGCCCCGTACCATATGCGATATGAATTCTCTTGACAGGTAACACATGGGCAGTGTGGTTTATCTATTCCAAATTCAGTCGCACCGATTCATTATAGCCCCGCCGGGGTGGTGCAGTGGTAAGACCCCCGACTACTGTCCGGAGTTCCCGGGTTCGAACCTGACCACGGCGGCTGCGTTTCGATGGAGGCGAAACGAAGAGGCGTCCATGTGTGCTGTGCGATGTCAGCGCACGTTAAAGATCCCCAGGCGGTCGAAATTACTCCGTAGCCCTCCCCTACGGCTCCTGTTTCTCTCTTTCCACCTTCACTCCCACCTTCATCCCTTCCCTTACGACACGGTTCAAGTGTCCACATAGCAAGTGTGACAGATACTGCGCCTTTCCCTTCCTGTGAACCAATTATTATTATTATTATTATTCAGTATATGAAGTAATCGGGGGAAATGGTATCGACATTCTCCCGAAAATAAATTTCTCTTACTTGATCACAAACGAGCAATTGATCCTAGCTCTCACGTTCGCACTCAGTAGTAGGCAGACACGCCAAGCTCGTGCACTCTCGTTGGCACTCCTTTTGCAATGACTAACTTATCAACATCTTTAAGAGATGGGGCTGCAACAGGTAGGTCACCGCCGCTTGCGGCGAGGGCTGTTCTGCCACCGAATTTTTATCTGTTGTAGGCCGTCATTGCACCCGCCACCGCTTCGGTGGTGGACGACGGCTGCTGTTGCGGCGCGCGTCTTTCTTTCCCTGTTTCATTTGTTTCTTCTCTATTTTCTCTTCTGTCTGCACGAGGCAGCGGAGGTGGCTCAGCTACAGAGCCAGTAGCAGGCCCGTGCATTTTCTTTTCCTTCTTCCCACAGCCACAAGAACATCTCCTTTGAGAGAGTCCCTCACCCATATATATGGGGAATTCTCATTCTCCCCAAGAAGGGGTGTATATATCGATAGGTACCGAAAAAACCTAGGAGGTTGTTGCGCAGCTTGGACACCGAAACCCAGCATGAGCTACTCCGACTGGCTGAAGAGCCGTGAACTATATTCTGGGCATACTCGATTGCATCGGGTGCACACGGTTTCCGGACAGAAGTCCAAGTCACGTCTTCAGCAACTGTTCAGACTTTACAAGAGGTTAGTCTAACATGACTGTTCGCACGAGGGGGGAAGAAGGGTTGAGTCAGGGCATTAGTAACAATACGCACTTCAGAAAGGTCACTGGCAGGTTCAAAGGACCAGAGCGAAAAATATCGATCGAAAAAATCAAATGTTGCCGAATTCGCACCCTAAATAATGAACAAGGATTTAGCGCTGTGGCTAAAAAGCCTTCAAACACAGCCTAAATATCTCCCGGAAACGACACACAAAATATATAAAAACAAACTCTAAATATTGTGAGCCCTGAAAAAGTACCAACGATGCTGTCGGAAACTTCTCTGGCAAATGCCCCTGTCAAAACACGAGGGCAGTCTTCAGGCAGCAGTCGACGCATTCCGACGCGGAGTCTTAATTAAGCTATGCCCTATCGACCCTTGTTTCTTCATTCCATGTTTTCTTTAAATGAACTCCTCATCGGAGCAGACGATTGTTTGCGAAGCTCCAATCTGCATATAGGGAGGTGCATTCTCCTTAGGAATGGACCGTGCGTTCTCAATCCACAGCACCAATCGATTGCAAAGCTGGCAATTGCGCGTGCATGCTTGCGAAAAACCAAGAAAATTGTCAAGTGTGCGATTTTTGGGAGTTACTCCGAAGCCAAGCGCGGTCTGCAGTATTTAACCATACATTCAAAGAAGAAATGTCCTAACCGGGTTAGGAATGTAAGCCCTTTTGAGGACCAGTTCATGTGCTTCAACCATTATTATTTTAGGGCACGTCAAGTGCAAGGGAATAAACACTTAGCCTCCGACGAACGAACTGTAGGAGGAGTAACGGTTGCTCCTTGCAGGTACTCCAAAAGAGACTAACGGTTCATCCTTGAAAATGACAAGGACCAAAGTGGACGTTACGCGCCCTTTCAGCCGGGTTTCTCTTAGCGTGTACGATATCACGCAAAACTATAATCAGTATATAATCGTTCATGAACCACTCAGACTATAGAAATATGCTTATAGAAGTATTAAATCTATGTAGTATGATACTAAAAGATGATATTATATACTGTTGAAAATTTGCTGTACATATGTCAGAAGTGTTGCCGAAAAGAGACCGTTATTTTAACAAGATGCAACATTTTGCATCAAAGAGCTCAGGCTCGCATTACAATAACATTATGTGAAGATTCTGCATACAGTTGTCACATTGTTTTAGGGGCCGTAGCTTCTAGCTTCCTGGGGGCTTTGTAAGAGAAACTTAGGGCACTTAGAACAAACATTTCTTCATGTCAGGCATCAAACTATAAAGATGTCATTTCTTAATTAGCCACTTTTAGGTATTAAGTCTAGCTCATAAAGTTACCAAAAGTGTACACTGAATTTTACTGCCTTGTCCTAACTTGTGTAAATCACAGCATGTGGAAAGTTTTCTCTGAATACAACTTAGGTGACTTTTTGGGCTAAAGCTAATATTGCGCATTTAACAACTATATCGCCCTCAATTCGGCCGCACAGCGTTTCTTCTTTTTTTCCCCTTTTTAAAATACAAGGGCCTCTCAGCTTTGCTCTATATCGCGCTACGCATGACTTTATTAGTTGAACTGAATGCTCTACTGTAGTCAAATGGCGTTTATATTTCAGCAGAGCCGATTTTTGTTGCGCGAAAATTCAACTTTATTCATTAGTTGAGCAATGAAAAGGGAGATTGCAGCGCTTTTTCTTCAAAGGCATCAGTTCTAAAAACTTCTTGATCAGTTAAAGGCAAGCATATAATACCACCTGTCAACGTAAAAACATGTCCATTACTGATTTGGAGGCTTTCACAACCAGTCAAATATTTGTTCGCTCATATACTAAGCTCTTTCTTTCCGCTCCTTCACCACGGCATACGCAACGTAACAAGAAAAAGAACACCATCTTCAGTTGTCTATGCACGAAGTCTTTTTTAAGCAAGATTTAAGCTTCACTACGAGGGACGGAGCCGAGCTTCGCCTATGCCGTATGTCGTATGCCGTGACGTCCCAACCAAGGCCAGCTGCGCCGCCCCCTCGGCAAGCTCTGCTGGCATTGCCTAGCAACGCTCAAGAGGTGTGCGACTCCTCTTCATTAAAAAAAAAAAAAAATTAGTCTCTGTCCTGGAATCAAACTGCGTTTTACCGCTGTGCCTCGCACCGGGTCGTGAAACACTCTTCATAATTCCGCTTGTCTACCGTGAGGATGACAGCGCGATTCCCCGAGTAACGGATACTGTGATTGGCGCGCTATTGGAAAGTACCAAAGACTAGGTGTGGTTTGGTTCTGGGGTTTAACGTCCCAAAGCGACTCAGGGTATGAGAGACGCCGTAGTGGAGGACTCCGGAAATTTCGACCACCTAGCGTTCTTTAAGGCGCACTGACAAAGTACCAAAGACTAAAATAGTTAAGTCACTCAATTAGGGTGACGTCAAGAATGTGACGTCACCCATCTGCCTTCCGCTGCTGACAGATGCTGCGCCTTTCCTTCCCTGTAGACCAATTATAGAATTCTGGTGAACTAAGACGCGTTCGACATAGAAGCCAAATAGAGTTTAGCTGCTGGCGAATGACGCAGAAGACTGGAGAAATTAACTTCCTCTGATACCGAGGTATCACTGCTTTTCGCTACGTATATCAAGGCATAGCAGAGCTAAGCCATCTTTAATTTTTTTATATATACGCAGGTTACAATCGATTTTAATTTCATTTGCTTTTTTTCTGATTATAAAGAAATATTATTTTTCTTAAAGCTTGTCGATTTATGGATGCTTCTGTGTATTAAGACTCTCGGGAATACTCCGTCACCAATTAACAGCCGCGGAACAGTGTGTGAATACACCAACAATGAATTTAAGTAAGTGATTCTTCAGTGTGCCCCAAAAGCGTGTTGGCCGGAGTCAGTGATTGCAAATCAAACAGCGTCGAAAGAGTGCATTGAAGCTATCGCAGACGCTATTCACCCATAAGGGAAGAACTATAGCTCTAAGCCAAACTTCCGTCTGCCTGTCGATAACGTCTAACTTTTCACTAGCCTTACCTCGGAAGAAATCCGTGGAATCTCTTACGCCTGCAGGCGGAACCCATATCGCTGTTCACTCGCGGCACTCTCTGGCGGGAGTGCCGCGTTATCACATTACGCGCCTCTTGGGTTCGTTAATTGGATCAGCACTGGTGCACGCCACAGGGGAGCACTGGGTACGCGCCTTAGCTTCGAATTGAGGTTCTTTGAATGACGCAAAAGCATGTTTGAATAGGGTCCCTCTGTTTGAACTGAAGAACTCAATCGCACTTTGTAAATTAAAGCTCTAAAATTATCCGTAGTCCGACTGCTTACTTTCATCCTATGTGTGGCTAAAGAAATCCTTTTGTGTACAGCTTACTCGGAATATTGCGAGAGCAACACGATGATATTTCATTCACCCGTGTGCTGTGCTCTTGCAGAGCACATTACGCACCCCGTGTGATTGAAATTTACTAACCCTTTCACTACGACCTCTCTCATAACCTTATTCCCTTCGGGATGTTAACCCCCCTAGATCAAATATCAGATACAATTCCAGGTATATCCGGTGTGGCGGAGGCACAAGAGCAGGAATTAATACCTTTGTGAGAAAAGGCCCTGCATGCCGTTCATTTGCACTCGATGTCCTTCGCCGACATTTTCTTTCCATCGCTTCACGGCTCATTGGCTGCTAGCCCGAAAAACTTGCCTAATGTTCAGTTTGGCTCCGTCTGGGCTCACGTTTCTTGACTTCATTTTCTGAGAAAGTTATGCAAAGCTAGGAAGCACAAAAAGACACCCAATGCTACGAAGACACACTTCCTGATGTAAGCGAGCACAACAATTTCATTTACTAAGAAAGGAAGAGAGCAGGATTCTGTTAAGTTTCTCACCTTTCAGTGCGATTGATCTGTTCCTGGAAGGAAACTGCTACCACCAGCGGTGCCCATGGTTGGTGCTCTTTTCAGTCTAGAGATGCCGTTTGTTCGCACTAATTTCGGAGACAACTAACCTTCTACCGTGAAAAACTCCTACTCTGAGACAATTCTTTGCACTCTTTTAGCAGCCTAATTTTTGGGGACTTTAGAATGTGCCTAAGAAAAAAGCCTAACTTAATCTCAGAAAAAATGTATGCTTTCAGTAAATTTGTGGAGTACTCGACGGAGTAACTATGATGGCGCAACAAGGACGCGAACGGCGTTCCTGCACCACAAAGGTCTTTCTGGCGTCATTTCCGTGATGTCTACTCCGTCAGCCTACGTAACCTGCAATGGCGACTAATGGTAAAGAAGCACTTTGTTGTATACCAAGTACATTATTAGAGATTACTGGCTCATAGTTTTACTGAAATGGCTGCCACCATGCGAAGCCATTACTATCATCATAGAGATTGTCAAGGGTTGCTTAAGCAACTCGTATCAAATCTTCCGAAACTGAGTGCTGCTGAGAGCGACTACCTTTTCGACCTCTGTGATTTCCGAAGCACTTCTTCCAATATCACCGAAGTTGAGTTTTCGGCCTCTTTGTATGCAAATGACTTCCAATAAAACGTTTCTTTCCAAAGCATTTTTCTTTTTTCGTTCTTCCCGAACTTCTGTGAGCTCCTTGTTAACAATGGTTGCCATGAAGCTAAAGGTAACTGTACTGAATCTTTTTTTCTCAGCAGAGTACGTCAGCGCTAACATATTACGGGCACATGAGATAGAGGTTCAACCACTCCCGCTTTGTGAGGGAGCTATATTTCGGAACTGGCAGTGGTGCATACATTGCTGACTCAGAGTTTTGCGACTTATGCAAGACAGTATGAGTTCGCCCAAATGGAGTAGTATAAGGTTCACGACCTGTCGGTAGATTTTTTTCCCTTTGTGGAGGGGGGTCTATTTGGGGCGCAAGGAGATTTGCAAAGTTTATGCAAATGTGCTACAGTAGGCCTCTTCTAAAAGGTAAAAAGTGACTGGTCTGCACCTTGAGGCAATACACTCGCGCTCTGTGCTACATGTACCGCTGTCTTCGATTTGAAATGTCACATCACCTTACCGTTACAGTCTGCGAGCACATAACATGTCGGCAGCATAATAGTGGCTTCAAAGGTTTGCTAAATATGTCCACTCTGGTTCAGACTAGAGAGCGACATTCCGTTTCCTGTCGACGGTTGCTAGCTACCGGAATCTTCATGCACTTTCTGTGATTTTTTGTTTTGCAGCAGTCCTATTTTTGCCGACGGGCAGTTGTAACTTATATTTAATACATATTCAATTTCCATAGTGCAACCTGCACCTGCCACAGAAGCCGTTTATTCAGCACTGAAACATTAGGTGAGGTCTTGAAATAAAGAAAAATTAATTGCTATTACGCAGGAAACAAAGTAAAACTAAAGAGGCGAATCAGGGGCTGGAGGCAGTTGACAGCTTTTAACAGCCATCAGCTGGCAGATAACAATATTTATTTATTTATTTATTTATTTATTTATTTATTTATTTATTTATTTATTTATTTATTTATTTATTTATTTATTTATTTATTTATTTATTTATTTATTTATTTATTTATTTATTTATTTCATAAATACTGCCGCCTGCCCTTTCGTGGTCAAGGCAGGAGAGCACAAAGTTAAAGAAAAAATTACAAAGCAATAACAACAAAATGACAGTAACAAATGGCAATTACAGTACGAGGACATAAATTGAACAAGTTCAACAGGAAGCAAAATATATAGAGGCAAATCATCCAACGTCAACCAGATTGAGTCAACAGAATAAAAACAACGAAACCAAAATACGCCTGTACTAGACGCGCTACTGCGATACATGAGACGAAACAGCAGACAAGAAAGATTCTGAACATACTGGGTTGGTAATATCGCTTGGCAGTTTCTTCCATTCGGAAATGGTGCGTGGGAAGAAGGAACAAGAATATGTTTTTGTTCGGCATCGTGGCATCAAGATAGTCCTTTCGTGCTTGTTACGGGTGGCGCGTGTTGTGTTGTATTGCATGTAACTCTGAAAATCCGGTTTTGTTTTATTATGTACGATGTTGAACAGCCTTTTTAGTCGGTGTAGCTTGCGACGGGATTCAAGTGTGGGAAGCCCAGATCCGTTGAGCAGATTAGATACCAAGACCTGCCGACCATAAGTGTGATAAATAAACCAGAGTGCTTTCCTCTGGATGACTTCAAGAATTTTTATATCCGTTTTTATGTGCGGGTTCTATACAGCGTCGGCATATTCGAGCACTGGATGCACAAGTGATGTGTATGCTGTCAGTTTAGTTTTGCTAGTGCAATGCTTTAGGCGGTGCTTTAATAACCGAAGTTTTTGTACGCAGCTGAGACAACAGACTGGATGTGTATGCTCCAGTTAAGGTTCTACGTCATGGTTACCCTTAGATATTTCACCTGAGTCACTGAGTTGATCGGAAGGCCATTGATTTTGTATGTGTATTGGAGCGGTTGTTTCCTTCCGGTTACTGTCATTTTTGTGCATTTGGAACTCTTTATACCCATCTGCCAAGTACAACAAAAGCTAGAAACCGCTGTTAGGTAGTCGCTTAGGAGTGTCTGGTCTTCGACGGATGTGATACTATGGTATATAAAACAGTCGTCGGCGAAGAACCGACAGCGTATGCTCGAGTTGAAGGACAACAACAACAGCAACAACAGAATTAAGCAGGTCACCTTACCAGCAGAGTCAAGTTTTTTTTTTTTTTAATGTATAATCATCTGCTCATGTGTGAGCTATTTCCTCGACTACGTCGCTGCTTCTAAAACGTGTTGAACGGCTGGGGAACCGTCTCGGCTTTAGACGCCCTATAGCCTGTACTTTTTTCTTTATTAGGGCAGCCCCAAGTAGCTACTAGTTGATCCTAAGCAGCCTCCTTCAAAAAGAGCTCTATGCTTTAGCTTGCACCACAAAAATACCAGGAATTCCCACATCATATATTCAGTGTTCAAGCTAAATGTTACCAAGGTTATAGAAAAGAAGACCTGTCCTAGCCTAGTGAAATGGGCAAATCTTAGGGCTATTGATAGGCATGCGGCATGTTCAGCAGAGCCCTTTTTGTTCTCCAAAAAAACATAGATTTCAATGAAAAAATACCAGCCTTTAAAGTTTAAGTTGGAAAACAATGTATCCGCACAAAGATTGAATCGGCTTAAAAACCACTCACTGCATTATGTGCGCCCTACTGTCGCTTGCACACTGTACATTTTTGACAGCCGTATACAATTTCATGACAAAAAAGGTATCACACCTCTGCCACCTTAGCGACACGTCTCTGAGAACAAAATGAGCTTTCTGCCGAAAGCTTTCCTTCAGTGAAGCTTTTGGCATGCACTGGCCGAGAGATTAGACGTGAGCGATCAGCTGTGGTGGCCCGCAGCTCTCGTCACCAAATTTGTGGTCTAGAGTTGTCTGCTGCCTTGGTGGTAGCGATAAAATAGAGTCAACGTAGATGATATTAACGAAGGCCGTCTGCCACCAGGGTTCCAACGCTAGGGATTCTAGGAATTCGCGACTGTTTTTCAACGTGAAGCTCAATGATGTTTCCTTGCATGCGTTACTGTATTGCGGCGCCGCACTGGAGCTTGCAAAAGGGTGTAGCAGGAGGAGCTTGACATTCGGCTCAGCTGGAATCCGGGTGGCTTGCCAGTGAGCAACAGCTGGTAGTCTAATAGCTTTGTTTGAGGGACACTCAACCGGCCTGCTTAAACCATAATTTAATGTCAACAGCGCAGTTCGAGATTTGTTTAACGGCTGTACAGCCCTTGCACTGGCACTTTATTACTGAACGAAAATTTGGAGTCTGTATAAATATATTTATTAATTATTCAACATTGGCGAACATAAGGGTACTGCGGTGTTGGCGGGGAAGCTCACAAAGTATCTCAGTAAGTTTCACTGGACTAGGAGACATGCTTTTTAAAAGCCAGTTTATATTTATTCGGGCCACTTGTCTGCGTATGCTTCGTTTTTAGGAGAAAATGCCTTGACAAATGAATTAACAGCAGGAACTCTATTTAGTATACATGTACGTGGAGGATTTAAAAGCCGGCAGCATTTATTTACTTAAGTAGATTACAGGGCAATGAGGTCTTGAAGGCTCCTGAAATCTTAGGCTGTATAAGGAAAACAAGAATCTGTGTGGGAGCACTCTGCGAAAACACCGTCAGGATAGTGGCTGAAGGGAAAACGGCCTGTTTCAGAATGAAGCTCTTCACACAATGTTTTGTTAGAAGAGAGAGCATCTCAAATTCAAAATAGCAAGGTTCCGACCAGTTGGAGGGACATCATGAAAACAATACCGATGAATCGCATAGGGCAGTACGACAACCAGTTGCCAGTACCACCCTGTGTTATCTCCTTGCCTCCGTTCTGTCGTTGCCGCGGTTTTAATTATACAACCTCAAACTTAGCGTGAATTCCTAAACTAGGTGCTGAAATGAATCTAATACGCAAATACCTAGTAATGAAGCCAGAAATGTTTCCGCTGCACCTATTGATGCCCAGCTCTTTTGACCCTTCCAATAAAGCAGCAAGCTATATCCGGAAGGAAACAACAAAGGATGCATTTCAATTTTGAAAGGCGATGTCAATAGGTTAACAAACCTTAGGAGATGGGCTTCAAGAACCGTCATTAAGGGAACATCGTTTTGGTGCTGCTCAATACCGGAAATATGAAACCTCTCCGCGGCGAAACATATTCAGCCATTTAAGTATATCGAAGCATCATCTGCGTCCTGGAATTGAAACATCCATGAGAGAGAAAATGACGATAACTTTGTAATATTATGGTACTTCATAAGCAACGCGTTTCAGTTGAGTCCGCAATTTAACGCTGGATCAAGCTCGTAGAGCAGAATGAATTGTAGGCTAGTAAGTTCAACATATTATAAGATGTTCGGTTTGTTACATGCCTTTGTAAGCACTCATGTAGGCCAGATTTCGGATAAACCGCAAATTAAAAAGTTTCCATCCAGGAATAAAGCGTTTAGGAGTCCAAAACGAGGCTATGGTTTCTAATCTAGAATGCTTACAAGAGACTGAATATTCAGTTACTATAGTCTATGAAGTGTAAAATATTGCGCTTCTTCGTTTCGGAATATCACCCTAGCGACTTTCCCTTCAGTTCAATTTGAAGGAATGTCATCCCACCTACGCGAAACCAAAGCAAATTAGGGCACGAAAATTTTTACTTCCACTCAAAAATCAACAACTAAATACAAGCTCTAAATCTGAACAAGAGTGCCTTACTACTCAAACAACAATCGTCATTGCACGCGCTCACAAACAAAAGTTAGCAAAAACAGAAGTTCTAAATGCAACTTTTATTCATGCTTATTTGTAGATAAAGTCATGCTTCCTCTTGACGCGAATGCGAGCACTGACTGTATTGGCATACTCAATACATTTAGCCATAGCTTTTTTTGTCCTGATATTGTAAGCTTTTACTTGTTTTTCACGATGCCATGGAGAAAAAAATAAATTTTTAGCAATACTGTAAAACCATGACGTCCATGCCACGATCCATCGTAATGGCTTAAAATGTATCGTATTTATAAACGTGGCGGTAATATGATGTTTATTCACTTGTAAACAAGATGAAACAATTAATTTTACAGACATGTTATATATCCAGCAACAGGAATACCTTTTAGTAGTAGGTATACAAATAAGTTTCTTTATGTGTCGCTCATCGTTGCGATGCGCCAGCCTGTCCTTTGTTTTATATGTCCGTGCTCCTAGGTATTCCCTCGACGCCATGCTTCCCTATTCTATCCATGCAAACCGTTCATTGCCGAAAGTCTTGGTCAGGCCGAAGAAGCTCGCCGTTTCGCCCGTATGCGAATTCTCACTTCGCAAGAGCACTCCAGAGCTCGATCGACAGCCGGCATCACCATATGTCTCACGCTCCTGGAGACTTAGTGTGGCTTTGGCGACCTCTTCAGAAGCGGGATTTAGCCCGGAAAATGATGGCGATATAACCTGGCCCTTACGTTGTCCTCGACTGCATGAGCAGCTCAAACTACCGAATACCGCGAATGACAGCAAGTGGTAATAGCTCACTAATAACAGAAGTCGCCAATGTCACCCGTAAGAATCCGTGTCACTCTTGTGGGCACGAATAACTCGCGCGGGGCCTTCGGCTGTCCGGTGGGAAAATTTAGCATTCCTGAAGATCGTGAAGAAGATGGCAGAATACAAGGAGAAAGATGTTAGGAAAGAAACTCTGAGCTACCTGCCGTCTCGACCTGTTCAGTGCTCCAACATCAAACCCACGTCGTAACGATATTAACATGCAGAGTACACTGTAATATCTGCAGCTCTGTAAGTGCCTGCCATAAACATTATCAAATCCTTTGTATTGTGGAACGAGGTTATATTGAAATACATTAGTGACCTCGGCTCATTTAAGAAAATGTAGAGCTTGAGCAATGAATGCGGCATGTCTGTAGACGATGCGTCTCGAGGGAGTTTTCAAACCCAAACCCGAATACCGCCATAGCGGTTGAGAAACGTAGACAAACAAAAAATGTCCGCGACTTTAATTAACATATGTTTTAACGCGATATTGCTAAAGGCCTGTTTTCAACAGTCCAGCCTAGTCGGCGTCAGAGTTGTGAGCATAAGGGCTAGCCGCTGGTGGTTGATAACCGGCAAGTGACGTGGCCGATTATTTATTCTTGCGTCAGTTTTAAGATGTACCTTCCACACTTCCTCTCGCACACTAAGTAAGAGTGACCGCCTGCAACGTCACGCAGCTCATTTGTGCGGCTTGAATAGAGCGCGGCTTTTTCTTTCTGCGTTGAGGGGCCGGTTACGTCCGGTAAATGATTAAAGTGGTAGCTTGCGGAATTATGCTAATGGGATGTGCGAGATATGAAAAGCTCTAATTAAGAGATTACTGATTAGGCGACTACAGCCCGGACGCACACATTACCGGAAAACCGCGAAAAAGGGCCATCAAAGCGGTCGCGTCGTGCTCTTAGACGGCGAGCTTATGAGCCCCCATAATTATTTGCCTGACGTGCTCAAAAATTAAAATTTGGTGGAATAATATAAATGAGAGCGTGAGACCTACTAAGCGCCGAGCTTAAGCGTTAGCCATCATCTATTTGCCTGAGGTGCTCAAAAATAAATAGTTTAAGGAATAATGTAGAGATGGGGAGAGGGAGGCCTACGAAGAATGATTAGACCATTTCTCTTCGAGATGAAGAAGAAACGGGGAGGTTGATGCAGCGAGGAGATACTGCCGAGAGGATTCTTTCTCACAAATGCAGCGCGTGGACATGTGTACTTTTCCCTTAAAACATCCTCTGAAGTCATATAATTCCTGTGGAGAATGAGAATGCCGCATCAAAACTGCTAACGAACACTTCACAGGGCCTGCGAGGCGTCTTCAAATACGTAGGCTGAAACTGATCTCTGATTGTTTAGTTTTATTAGCGCTTTAACGTTTGGGAAACGCTTTAGCCACAGATTATTTATCAGTGAGATGCACCGACAGCTTCTTTATAGTCACATCAATGTATTTTAGCAGATTACCGAGTGTATCAAAATGATAAACAACAAAGACAAACCCTGGAATAAATTTTTCAACGCTAGTAATACACAAGATTGGAAAGCATTCAAGAAATCTTAAAATAAAGCTAACGCTGTACTGCGCAAACAAAAACATAAAATCTGAAATAAAATAGAACGCAAAAAGGAGCTTCTGAATATAAAACCTTTCAGTCAGAGTGCATTTGAATTTATTATAGACGACAACTTTAATAGTGCACGACAATTTGCGGAACAAGTTAACCATTTTTTAGGCCAGGTTAAACCAGGCGCACTCTCAGGAGACAGTGACAGCTATCACCAGAAATCCCGACAGTGTTTTTTTTTTATTCTGCTTCAGAAAGCGAAGTACTTATAGCATTTATTTTATTACGTAATAGTGCCGCATGTGACGTAGATAACTTTCATGTAAAACCTATCAAATGCCCATTAGACTTGCAGGCACCAGATCTTACCGATTACTTCAATCTTTGCTCTATCCACACGTGTTTCCCAGCCAAAATGCAAATCTCGACAGTAATAACAATTTTCAAAGGCGGCGATCGCAACAATTTGTCTAGCGTATGATCTCTTTGCTACCGGTCTCTTCAAAGGCATGAGAAAAAAAATGAATTATACTCGCATCAATAATTTTTTTCAAAAAACACAATATATTAACTCCAACATATTTTGGCTTTCGAATTTGGAAGTCGACAGAATTAGCACCACTGAAACAGAAAGAAGTTGCAAACAAACCATTTGAAGATAAAGCAATAGATATTGACATATATATGGATTAATCGAAAGCCTTTGATTGTCTAAATTATCAAAGATTTTAAAAAAAAAAAGCTTTAAATATATTGCCTGAAAAGGACAGCTTTATTACTCATGAAATCACACCTTGAATACCGAATACAAAGCGTTTCAATAGGCGAGAGCTGTTGATTATGCAAGCCAGTGAATACTGGGGTACGTAAAGGAAGCAGTCCTGGTCATCTCCCTTTTAATCCCTAAATAAATGACACCACTACACTTAGCCGTATTCGACAATATATATCATATGCCGGTGACACTAATAAGAAACCGCAACTTTAAGTTATTGGAGGCTAAAATAATAATGTCCTTCAAAACCTACCGAAATGGAATGCTACGAACTACCTGGAGATTATCGTTCAGAAAACAAAGGCTGTTACATTTACCCAAGTGCAATCACCAATACCACATTGTTTAAATGTCATAATAGGATCAGAAGCAATAGAAACTGGTGACACAGTTATATCTTTACAAGTATATCTACACATGAACATATCATAGGACAATGATGTTATTATATTATAGCAAAAATATCTGTTTTGATTTTGTTGAAATCCCGCACATTATTACCTCAAGCATTGAAACTGCGCATATAAAATGCGTTATTTTTTGTATAGTTTATTGCTTTTGTATATGGGTGACAACTACCATGACTAAGCTAAATCGCATACATATACTAAAGAAACGCCGATTTATCATATATGATGATTTGACACACATGCTCACACTGATTAACATTTTACTCAGCTTAAAATAGTAAGTCAACATAGTGTAAAGAAGTAGATGACCTCGCGCCAGCGCGCCGTCATGAGACGCGAGCACCAGCTGTTCGAGCCAACACCTACCTTGCAAGCGCCTACCTGCAAGCCTCGACCTAGCCCTAGCAAACGAGCTCGCCTTACAATAAAGCTCGTTATAATCTTGGTGAAGTCTCCAAGCACTGATCCTGGAGCTACGCAGTCGCACCCTTGTACCGCGACGCCAGGCGACGTCATCCAACTAACTGCTTCGACACCAACAACCTGTCGCGGTGCGCTTCGTCGACGGGATCCTGCCATTTCCAGTGGCACGGACGACCATGATGAGGAGGTCTGGCTGTTCACAACCGGTGGGACGACGGCATGAAGCCGACAAATGTCGCTTTTTACTTGACGGATGTGGCGAACATTTGGTTCGAAAATCACGAATCGGACTTCGCCACCTGGCGCGCTTTCAAGGCAGCCTTCATTCACATCTTCAGGTGTCCGGCCGTGCGCAACTTCGCACTGAGCAGCGTCTTTCCTCTCGCAGCCAACAACTCTGTGAAAGCTTCACCAGTTATATCGAAGACGTCCTCGATCTATGCAAGCACGTCATGGCATGAATGACAGAGATTGAGCGCATAAAGTATGTGCGTAAGGGCATTGATCAAGACGCCTTTCACATGCTTGCAGCCAAAGGCCCCACCTCTGTCAGCGAGATCATCAGCCTCTGCCTGAGTTATGACGAAAAGCGCCGAAGGAGAGTCTTCACTCGGCTGCCCTCAACACAGTCCGCGACGCTTAATAACATCGACGTAACAAGAAAGGTCAACAGTTCTCTCCTCCAGATTCAACAGTTTAGCCGTGAGGAGGTCACCCGGCAGCAGTCGCTGCTTCCTTCTTTTCCGAACCCGCCATCAAATCTGGCACCGACACTTCAACATCTGATCCGGGAGCAAGTGCCCGAGGCCATGCCGTCAGTTTGTCATCCGCCTCCCGTTGCAGCACCTGCTGTTGCGCATCCTGTTACAGCGCCGCTTACTTACGCTGAAATAGCCCGACAGCCGCCGCCGGTGTTTCCTCCTTTTCGGTCTCCCCCTCGAGTCATTCCCGCTCCTGCTGTTCGGCTGCACCCGCAACGTTTCCTCTCTCGTTATAATGGTTTATATTTATACACACTGGCCAAAATATATAAACAACAGCTGTGCAACAGTAAGCAATAACTCAATTGAATAGCACAAATAAATACCTCAACAAGCCTTTCTGATTCGCCTTTTTAGCAATCATGGAAAATTTCCTTTTCACGCACCACTTTACGCCAACAGATGCTACGTCAATCTCCGCAACCGTTACTAAACAATCTTCACAACACCCGAGTTGATATTAACCACGCTAACATCTCCAAGCTTACGTTTTCTAGAGGAGCAATTATTTGGCCAGTGATATTATGAACACTCTTCGAACTTTACAGTTTAGAATTGCCACACATGATCGAACGTAATACCACTTCTTTCAAGTTGCATTCTATATACTTTATCTAGCATTGGATATAATTGTAAAAATGATGTGTGAATTACTTCTTTTTGATTTGCTTTGTACAATTTGCAGTTTTATTTTGTTCTGTAAATGTAAATCAGCCGACTAAAATACAAAAGTGTCGTTGAACTTGAAACCCAATGAAACAGCTCTTTTTATGACCGCGATATAATTAGCTGCAATCGTTTAGCGATGTCAGATCCAACCACTGTTACTACTTTATTTATTTACACCAGGGGAAAATAGATTTGTTTAGGCCTTGCCTAAATTGTCACGAGGTCAAATAAAGCAGGCATGCTTAAATAACAAAACAAGCGGCACCACTGATTCCAGCCATTATAGTAGCACCGTGAGCATCACAGTGCGGCCATCCTTCAGCAGTCCGTGCACTGGAATTTCGATTAGGACAGGCACTCCAGCGGCAAAATTTCTGCGAATGAATTGTTCGCATAATAGTTCGCATGGTCACGCTTCTATCAGCATAAGATTTTGTATTTTTATAGGTCCTTGAGAGCACCCTTCGTACTCGACCATTTCTGCTCACCGCATGTAATCCTTGCTGAACGGCAGAGTATAGTTTTAAACTGATGTATATTAAGCTGAATATAGACAGTGTCGTTCACTTGGGCCTCGTCCATTTTATAACAGTTAAATTTTGGCCTGCTTGGAAAACAGCCTTGAATATTTGTTTTAATGCGAATAGAATTTTTTATTGAATAATGCTTTTTAAATTTCATGCCGAATACTTAATGCCCGTTTATTGTACAGGTTGAAACGGCATGAAAACGGGAGGAGCTGTGATTTCGGAATTTCTTGCGTGGGTCGGTGGCTTTGTTTTGTGACGAAAAAAAGCAACCAAAGGCTGGAAAGATATGTGGAGCTAAAAAATAACACAAATATGCTTGAAAAAGAAAGATAAACTAAAACAAAAAATTGAGTCACAATTCTAAATGTGAAGCCATCAGCTTTAGCATCACACCTGGGAACTGTAAACCACTACCTTTTGTTTTTCTTTATGACTCTAACCACTACTTCACAAACACTCATAATTAAGGTGGTCATTATCTTCGTTTATCCCGCGCACCTTTGCTCTTTCGCACTTTGTATACCTTCATCCTGGGTGTAGAAATTTTGGTAGTTGATCACCGATCGCCTGTTAAGCACACTTAATCAGTTTCCTCACTACCACGTGGGGTGACCAATTCCACGCATCTTTATAATGCAGTGGTTATTTGTAGAATATCTCAGAATACCTTAATGCACTACTGCTCGATGTTTGGCCATAATCTTAAAACGCATGTAATTTTTTCTACATACACACACCTGCCGCAATAATGTGAGTCATATTGCATTTTGTATCTTCAAATACAACCGGTGGAGTGGCGGCCTCAGTGAATGCACTTCTGATTAAGCATTTTGCATACGTAAATACTCAAGGAAGCGTCATCTAACATGCCGCTAAACATGGAACGAGTCACATGTTTTTCCGGTTTTTCGTGAGGTAAACATTTGTTCTGCTGAGTCTAATGACAAACGCTACTAGCCACACAGATAGTGTCTTATCGTATGTCCACTTTCGGGGTTGCCATTCGCGGAACCTACATTGTAGATGCATTGTGAAAAGGAGGGCACGCCCTCTATCTTTTTTTTTTTTCTTCGAGACTCTATTTGAAGGTATTTTAATGGTTTACCTGGTGGTAAGTTATCTTTTAAGAACGAAGATTTCTACACGCTTTTCTCGTTACGCGGAATGCGATTTAAGATGCGCAATTAGGGCAAGTATGCAATTCGTACCCCACAGAACAATCATTTTTATATATCTATCTCTCGAATGGTCTCTCTCTAACGAGCTTCGCAAATGCAAATGTCCATCCTCGTGCTAACAGTGTATTTGGGAAAAATCCAAACTGAAACAGACAGTCCCGGCTCTGACTAAGTCACTTCAACCGTTCGAGAAGTCCTGAAACTCCAAAAATTACTTCGACAAAGGAAAATTGTCCGTTCCAACACACCTGTACAATGTTGTAATCAGAAAGGTCAATTTTCCACAAAAATATTTTCATTTCACAATGCGGCGAAATGACCGTGTGCAGGCAAATATGTATACACTAGCATCGACATTTGCCTGTGACTTGTCAGCAGTTTCTATAGTTTTATTATTTTCGCTATACGATATAAGCTATGACAGAAGTTGGGGTTTCTCCGGTGATTATCAGACACTAGCAGAGAAACTTGCGATATTATGAAATGAGAATTTCCTTCGACTCAACGCAGAATCAGAAATAAACCTTTATTGCCTCAATCTGAGTTTGGTTTGCAATAAAGCGTTGATAACTTTTTACTTCGCGAGAAGGTACCATGGGCGTCAAAATGTGAAATCACTGATTTAATTCAGTGGTTTCAAAGAACTGAAATGATACCCCGCATAATGGGCATTTCCAAGCAATGTTTCCCCAAATTCATGCAAGACTCAAATCCAGAAAAAAAAAAAAAGACGCTAGCAACTCTTGCATATGTTTTCGCAGTTCGAACCAATGTATTCTTTTTGAGCCCCATGTTACGTAGTATGTTACATAATTAGGTATGCTTAAAACCATTTTTATGAAAGGTTTAATTATCCATAGCTGCGCAGACTGCAGCAGTAACAGCTCGCCAAGTATATGGCTTCTTAATCTCAGACCACTTGCTAAATGTTGCTTTGCTGTAAACCAATGTTCCACCTTTCACGCACAGAAAAATGCATTGAAAATTTGTTTTATTTGGACGCTTTATGAATACGTTACATTATTATATTGTTTAGACTGTTCCAAGTTTTCTTTTTCATGCCGAATTAAATCTGCGACACAATTGACAGTTCCTTGCATAGTTTGCCTTCAGACGATTTTGTGAGTGCACTGCCTTTTCTTATTACAGCCTAAGACCATGCCTGCCTGCACAGTTTGTAAACACTCCTGCAATGTTTGTCAGAAGAGAAAGCTTTATCTGCAAACAGAATCAGCGTCATTAGGAAGTACTCTCATGAGGGTGGTTGCGATGAGAGTATAGTTTCGTAACGGTTAGTGTGTCTCTATATGATGAAAAATAACTACTCAATAAAGGATTATCTTGCGAAAAAAACAATTCTGTAACAAGAAAAGTGTATTTTGCAGTTTTCTTTTATTTGTAAATCTTTGTTCATGAGCTTGAAGCCCATACGTAACCAGTCGTCAGATACAGTCTGTTTACACAGAAGCTAACAACCCAGCGGAAGGGGATCAGCTCTGATTTCCGTGTCACGTGTCCACTATGTAGGCCTCGGATAGGACGACAAATACCCCGGCTAGAGGGTTTACGACCAGGCTTAACAACTCACGTGGGGCTCTTGTTAGGAAGTATAATGAGACCGTAAAAAAATATGCTTTACCAAACATGTAGAAGAAGAGCATGCTACTTCTGTAGTAAAAGAAATCGCTCTTTAGCCGAGTAAGCTTCCTAAAGCCCTCGAGGTATTTAATTTAAATCCTCCATATCCTTAGCAAACCCCATAGCCATAATATGGACTAGCTGTACATTTCGAACTAGCGGACACATTTTGAGTGCTGGTCAATAGTAAGAGAGTTTTATGCACGTATTGGCTGTTCGCAAAGTTTTAACCGTGTTCTGCGGCAAAATGTAAGTACCTGCATCAATTTTTAAATTTGGGTTTATGATATCGTCTTCCATTTTGTAATGGGCTCAAAAATGAAAAATGGCCTTTCAAACTGCACTGGTTGATTCTTATTCCTTATTGACTCTGTGATACGGAATGAAACCGGGCGATGTTTATATCAGTACATCAGTTACGCGCGAATTTTTTAGATATACTTGTGTATGCAGACGATTTTGGTCTTATAATTTAAAAGCAGAACTTTTGTTCTAAGTTGTAATATTTTTTTTTTCAATATTTTAGAACATTGCATAGCCAACAAGTAATGAAATTTCTGTTGTATCCCTCCGTATTTCAAGCAAAAGTATTTCTAGTAAGTCGCCATTCATGGTTTGTTTTAATAGTTTTAAGTTCCATGTATAGTGTGAACCAAAAGCACAACCAAGATAAAGAAAAAAACACACATAACTATTCATGGTGTGCAAGAGAATTTATTGAAACAAAAATAATAAGGTTTATCACTCCTGGTCCACGTCAATTTGAGAAGTCCTGAACACTTTACAGGAAACGAGTAACCGATTATTACTAGAATTACTATATTTGAGATGTAAAGGATTACTGAAGTCAATTAAAGCCCCATAAAATTAAGCGATAATTACATAACAGTAACCAATTACGTCTGCGTTATTGTTATATTTATTGCACAAAACAAACTCGCCCCAGCCGCAACAAACTAGTCGGCTTTCTAAACTTTTCCACATGCACCTAAGTTTCAAAAGGATTTGTTTTAAAAGATGAGGCCATTGATTTCGCAGCGTTTCCAAGTGCAGGTATTAGCCACTACACTGTACACTCTACATGTAATAGCTAGAAGGTAGGGCGATGTTTCAAGACCTTGCGCACCCGGTCGTATAGTTACTAACTGCTTAGTTACCAGTTTCTACATCCTCTATGAGCAGTCGCGATGGCTAATTAGTTAGGTCATTCGACTAGTAAGCCCAAAGAAGCCGGATCGAATCTCGGCTCTGGCAGCCGCTTTCAGGTGAAGGTGAAAAGTAAGAAGCCGTCGATTAAGCCAACGTTTTTTTTTTTTTTTTGAACGTTAAACCTTACAAACAAAACGAATTCTAATATCCTCTATGAAGCGCCGCTCTTTGTTGTTGACAGTGAATAGACACTTCAGGCAAGGTCGCCAAAAAGATGCAAAAAATCGATTCAATGTTTTCTTGGGAACATGAGAGGCGGCTTCTCACGTATAAACATTTGCAAGGCTGGTTAATTTCTGCGCCAAAAACCTGGTAGAACTCTTGACACCGCTTTTCACTAGACACACGTTTTGCCTTACATCGAGAAAATGATGCCAGCAGATGCTAGATCAAAGTGTATATTGCAGAGAGCGCAAGTTACCTGGCAGCCATCCGTCGTGCGGATGACCAGCCTGACGTAATTGCATTATCACAGGCCTCTGTAGTCTTTTCTGGACAGAAATAATTGATAACTGTAATTAAATACCGAAGACCGGTAATTGAATTGCACTTAACACTACTCTTTGAATCGAGTAAATACTTTATTAAATATTACCAGAACACGTATTTCTATTACTAGTAATCAAATATGCAAATTCCTGAATTTATGGGATTATTGATTGAGTTTTCAAGTGAAGCGCTATAGAAGCAGGACTGCTAAATTCAGCTTTCAATACCAGTTATAGCTACTTCATAGCTCCCATGAATGAAACGAACAAGAAGGTAGATCAATGCGATATTTTACAAAAATGCCACAACACTGCCAACGTACCAAAATTAGTGTCCCAGTCAACCTTTTATTCCTTCACCTCTTCAGCATTGCGAAACTTAAACAAGTGAAAGTACTGACCATCGCATGCGCGAAACATGTTGCGTAGGTGAATCGCTGCGTGAAGTGAATTGTGACAGCGGAAATATGGTCACCTAAGCTTGTTCGCCAGAGTTTAGACGGGACGTGTAGAGTCTTGAACAAGTACAGCACCACTGTTTATGCTGAACTAGGAGAGAAGCTTAGCGATTTAATTATTTCAGCGCAAAACTGTTTGCTTACGGTCTCGATTGTAAATACTGTAAATAATTTCGCGATGATTGAGTTCGCAACACCACTAGTGTTTTTCAGCATCCACAGAGCACTTGACCAGAAATGTTTCTGAGCGAGTACAGTCAAAATTCGGAGGGAGACAGTGGGCTTTCGACATTGTTATCTGTATTCTAAGGGACAGCTGGCTTATAAACAGGGACGGGGTCTTCGCAGAATTAACAGTTACCGATTAAGCCAGGTTAATGAAACTTCTGCATATAAATATTGCTGAAGGCGTGTGCTGAATGTAATAAGAGCTTATATTTCCTCTTCTCGCAGCAACTTCAAATCACTGCTCTTTATCGTCCTCCTTCACTCGAGGAAACCAGGATTCGCTGCTTAAATTCAGTGTTTTAGGTTTTTGGACATTTATGTTTCCGCCCCGCTGGGGTGGTACAGTGGTTACGGCACTTGACAACTGCTCCCAAAGAAGCGGGATCGAATCCCGGCCTCGGCAGCTGCATTTCGATGGAGGCGAAATGGAGTGGCGTTCGTGTGCTGTGCGATGTCAGTGCACGTTAAAGAATTTTCAGACTCCTCCACTACGGCGTCTCTCATAGCCTGAGTTGCTTTGGGACGTTAAACCGCACTAACCAACCAGTTATTTTACCCCAATATCCGTGGCTAGTTTAATTTAGAAATGCTCCCAATGTTGCGAACCTAGCAGATAAGAGCTCCGCTTAGTTTGTGTTCAAGAAACAGTGGAATGCAAAGGAGCGTAGGTGCAGAAAAAAATCGAACATGCTATCCGTCTTTTAGTCGATGACGCCGAAAATGTTGGAGGCGATCGAAAAGCGGATATGTAAGAGTTGACGCTCTTCTTCTTGAAGGTTCCTATTGGGTATGAATAGTTATGACTATATTATTGCTGTTCTTAAACATTAAGACCGTTATACTTTGTGGCACGGGCAGAGGCTTTTTACTCTTTTTTCCTTTTGCATGCCTCAGCATAATATATGTTCCTAAACATCGTTGAGTTGCAGAGAGATATTTTAGAAGGAAGATGTTGTGGAACAAACAAGTATATCTGTTTTAGCACGACATCTTTATTGCATTAGGGCGCCTGAACTCTTGGTGGTGGGAAACATCTACTTGCGTTCATCGAGCGGTCGGGCTTGAAGCCTCGCTTGCTCTTTGCCAGGTAGTGCGTGCGTGACCTGAACCACGGCCGCTCAATGGAGGCGCACTTGGGTGCGGCCCGTCGCGTCGCCCAGAAGAGCCGTATTGCGTCTAGTTCTTATCGCCACCGCTGCGGCGCCACCGCTCCGGGACGAGTCCGGGCGGAGAGCTGAGCGCAGCGGCCGTGGCTGTGCTTTCGTTTCGGCGTCCGTGTGGTCGGCGCTTGCTCAATTTAGGATTATGAGCGGCGTTTCACTCAGTATGTGATGATATGTGCAAGTTTGCTATTGATAAGGTGACAGCGGCAAGTTATCATCACTAGGCTTTTCCAAGTCATTCGTGGTCTTCCGTTTACAACGAGAACGGGGCAGTCGTGTGCATTTAGTTGCGTTTCAACCACTGTAATAACGTATTAGATATTGCAATCTTAAATCGGGACATGGTTTGGGGCCATTTATTCCGCGTGCACTTTTCTGGAAACTTACAATTCAGGCCTGTTCCTGAATTGTTCACTGTTCACTGGAAATAATATTCAAGTGGGTACCACCACCAAAACATACTAGCTAACACAAACTGTTGCAAAAGAAACAACACAAGACAGCCAGTTCAACGACACGCCCGCAGGCTCTGGCAATTTTTTTTTCTCGTTTGATTATGAAGCCGCGTGATGCACAGAAGACACGTAAGCTTATTTTACAAGCGAAGAACTTTTCTCGTAAAAGGTTTCTGTGCAAGCGTGATTTTTTTCCACTGTCTGATTGATGTTGCCTGTCCAGTTGGTCAGCAGTGGTCGCATTAGTTTATTTAGGTCGTTAGTGTGACTGCGGTCTTCTCTCTCGCAAATCAACTCCGTAAATTGCACAACATAGGGAAGAAGGGATGAAATTAACATGTTGCATAGCTTGCTGCTTTTTATGACCTGCAGGAACTTCATCACCTTGCTAACAAAGGTGCATGGCGATTTTCAGATACCTTAGGCGTCCATCATCAAGAAATTTGATAAGTCCAGGGTTTTGCAGGAATCACAAGGCACAAAGTTAATAAATGGATGGGGACTAATAAAATAAAATTATTGACACTGTAAAGTAAGCACTAGAAGTTATTTAAACTTTGGTAATATATAAATAATGAAAGCACGGGCAGGCACTGAAAACAGAATAAATAAAAATGTTTCATGAGGTTCTGTAAAACTATTCATACTTTCTCTTCAAATGGACGTGCAAGGTAACCAGCCAAGAATTCAATCGGTGCTAACTCTGTCAGCTGCTGGTTCACACCACACGTGAATGAATCCAAGCTGACTCGAAAACTCTCTCGCAGCAGACGTGATATGGCAGTTGGCAAGGTACGACTTTCATAATCACGAATGCCAAGTTTTATAGCTGTCTTGTTGATAGGTGCATTTGCAGACTGATGCTTGAAAGATGCCAACCTGCACAAAGCATGGCAAAATGTGTATAATCTCAGTCGATATATATTTTTTTTCGCTAGTTGTACCTTCAGTATTTTCTCCGAGGTGAAAACTGCAGCCCTTGCGTCAACTCTGTCGTTCCCGTCTTTGAATTGCCTTAGGCTGCTAAAAAGCGATACTACAGGCCCGCTGTTGAGGGCCTGCTTTAGGGCGTATCGGAAGCTGAAAATAAGATTCGGTTAAACGCAATGCACTTGTAAGGCACATAGAAGACGTTGTAAGATACTTGATGTGATCAAGAAGGTACTTAATTTGCGCCACTGTGGATCTGGTTGTCATGATTGTTGCTTCGTACGTTTGCTTGGTTAGCCTTTGCTTCGACGTGCCTCCTTGGACCTGAATGTCTTCGATATGGCAAAGTCCAACTCTAACCATGAGATTCACTCGTCATCTGACAAATAGAGCGGCTCCTCTTGGTGTCTCTATGGCTTCACTTATGCGATGTTGGGCAAGGCATACCATTTTGATATCATCGTCATAAAAGTGATCGTGGCACAGCTATCTTGAAACACACATGCTTCAGGATGACACGGGGGGTTGTCCAGGAGGAAATGAAGTGTAGCTATAACAAGTGGGGAAAATAAAACTATTCACCTGCGCACATTAATTTTTTTAAGGTTGTTTGGCTCAACATGAGCCCGCGTAAGTAACTTGTAATGTGGGCAGTTCGGGAACACGGAGGGGACAGCTGAAGGAAGCAGGATCTTCAGTTTTATGTTCTTCATGTAATCGTGATCTGTGAAGTGCAGTGAGTATACCAGTGACTTGTCACTCGGCTCCCACTGGCTTCCTTTTCCGTCTTAACCTTCCCAAGATATGTTTTTCAGCCATGCTGCTCGACGTTGTGAATCGCACGGGAACCCATGGTAACCGATCTTTTCTTGCTTTCGTGGTGCACAACGGCACACAGCAGTTGCCTGGCATGTGCTGCATACGCTTAGGATGCTGTTGACACAGGCACCGATGACAAGCATGCAGAACTATCAGAACCACGTGGTTATGCTGAGTAGTCAAAACGATAACACGCGCCAACCCAGCCAGCGCGCTCCTTCCGCGTCGTCTGCTCGTCCGTGCCGGCCATAGAGTTTCTTACTCTTACCTAGAGGGAAAGCTGTGCTGCCGTCTATGGGCGTTTACATGGAGTTTCCAGACGGCCAGTTCAGCCACCATGGGCGCTCAAAGCATCATGGGCCGGTGAGCTACCGAGTGCAGAACTACAACTTTTGGCCAAAACTAATGAAAAGATAAACGTTGTTCTACCGTAAATAATGTCCTAAGATTGAATATTGTGACTATAAATTACAAAAAGAGAGAGAAACAGAATGCCAGTGTGAGATTTATCCAATATAAGCGATGGCCCTTTCTCCTATTGGCTTAGTTTTGAGCAGCACAAATACCAATATTTCGCACTTAATAGGCAAACTTTGAAATAAAAAAATGGTATGAAAATATTTTTCGTTGTACCATCACTTAAGAAAGTTTTTAGTGGCATTTCGGGAAACAGAAACCTTTATTGGCGACGTGTGCTTTTGCGCCTTCGCTACTATGGCTTTCGCAGTCTATGTACGCGCCTTCAAATGATGATGATGACGAAAAAGAAACATCGCAGTAACGCCACTCCATGTACCCGAGAAAAACCGACTGTCCCGCAACAAGTAGCACACCGGCCCATGATTCTTAGCGCGCCCATGGTGGCTGAAGTGCAGCGCCCTCAGCTTTCCCTCTAGTTAGTATAAGGAACTCTATGGTGCCGGGCGGCGCGTTGTCCTGGAGTGGTGGCGCCCCCGCGGAGAATGACGGCGGAAACTGTAACTTCTCCCAATACACGCTTCCCCAGCCATTGAGGCGCGACGCGACGGGCCGCACCAAGTGCGCCTCCATTGAGCGGCCGTGCCTGAACGCTCCGTGTGTGCTACTTTGGGCGTATACTGCCGGGCGCCCTACCCCGGCAGCTGGTGCATTGTGTCGCGCGCGCGATCTGTCTGCGACAGGAGGCTAGTGGCCGCTCGCGCGCAGGTATTTGTGGACAGTGCTCGGACACTTGCGCGCGAGCGATGCGAACTCGTTGACCGTCTGTACCTTGTAAATTATGTACAAAGCTCCCTCTGTCCTTTCTTCCTATCGCTCCCCTCTCTACTTCCCCTCGCTATCCTCTCCCTATCCCCTTTTCCTTCCCGCCGGCCGCAGCTCAAGTGCTTCAGTTTTTTAGATAGCAGTTGCCGCGGCCGGCAATACTCTTTTCCTTCTTTTTGATTATTAAAAAATAATAATAATAAATCAACCACTACCACCAAACATCTACTCATAATTTTCGTCAATGACACGATATTGCAAGAATTCGTAATCGTTTAATGACGTTTATAGAGAAAATTATTTCACGGAAAACTGAATGTCATACAGTAAAATTAGTACGCTCCTCGTTTTTGCAGTAATCACATTTGTCATGTTCCCGCAGAAAGTAATAATTATGAACAATGTTCAATAATTCGGGGCTAGTATCATATATAGTCATAATACTGATTCGAGATAAACAGGTAGTGGTTGAATAAACAGAATTAATCTGTTCGAAACGCTATACGTTTTTGCGGGAAAGTTGCTACGAATGTTTGTGATCTATTACACGCTGGTAATCGCGGGGAAAGGGCCGTTTTGAACGGATTAGATTTATTGACAAATATCAACACCTTTCAGTTTAGAAGTTTAGCCTTAAATGTTTTGCGTCAAGTGTACTCCGCAATTCGAGCCTATTATCTTGTTATATGCTGCTGACTGTTCATAAATCAAAAGACAAGGCTACGAGGAAACTAGTTAGTTCCTAATAATAGAGCAATACATTAACCTTAGCTGGCCGGAAACTGTGTCAAGAGGCTAGTTTAAAAGATGTTTTTTCGTTATAAAGCAAGAAATGTGGAAACGCATGAATTTATTATTAACGAAACGATTCGATCGGATCGCATCGGATATCTGGGTAATGCTTGCCGCGCAGAAGTCGTTAAGAAACGGAGTCCACATTTTGAAAAAAACTAATTTTTTTTTAGTAGCTGGCAAGTAAACCTGTGAAGTAAACAGTAGTTATTGCCCAAGCTTTTTTTCATCCATATAGGGCTCAGGTACACGCACGGATCCTATCGAAGCATAGCGCACGAAACTTAAGCCTTCTAGGCAATGCAAACCAGAGCACCCTTGCATATTCCTTATGCAGCGTCGCTAATGAGGCATGACGGGTTGTTGAAGAGATTGACAAACTTCCCCAATCACTTCAAGCTTTCGGCGCTTGGAGAAAATAAGGAAGAATGAAAATGCGATAGAAAGATACTTGGTCACTAACGAGCGCCAAGTGCACTTCGCAAGCGGTCGCTGCTACACAAAGCGTGCCACATGAAACTTGAGGCGCTGTGTTTATCTCCCCCGCTGCAGTCGACAGCCGCTAATGCAAGGCCTTCCTCCAGCCAAGCATGAATCTCTGGCGTATTCTATTTTATTCGTATATACAGTCTTGGGCCGACCCTGAAGTTGATGAACGCACGGGCTTCGTCGCTGCGCTCTAATTGGTGCTATAGAGAGGCACGCGTCTCCCTTAAAATGGAGCTTCGCGCCTCAATGGCACCATTAATTGATGCCCAGATCTAAATGTGCGCGGCCCGCTCACGCACATACGAAAACTGTGGAAGGCCGGAAGGTTTGATTAATGTGAGCGAGGCTTATTCTCCCTGCTCCAACTACGCGGAAGATATCTGACGGGGAATCCAAAGTTTTAGTTGCCGCAATTCTGATAAGGCATTAGTCATGCAGAATGCCACGCATCTGTAGAACCAAGGCGAGGCAGTGCGACGCTGAATTCAAACCCTCTTTCACTCTGTGTCGTCCTCATCACGCAATATAATTAAAAAAAGTTATGAACACTTTCTGGTATGTATTTTTTAGCAGTTACTTAATGACACTAGCAATACACTAGATTGTAGCCAGCTAATCACCCGTTGCTAAGAAAAGAGTTATACAGTGATAAATGTATGTTTTCTAAAAAAGAAGCACTTAGACTTCACTCAGGTTGATCTACCAATTCCCATAAGGAGTATATAGAAAAAAGAGCTGTCTCTTTCCACCTTCTCTTGATTTCCACTTGCGCACTATTCGACTCCTCAGCAAACTTTGAGAGACCTCTTTTGAAAATAGCACTCTTATAAAAAGCGCTCCTTTCACGACAGGCTATAAAGCAACTAAGTTGACCATATAGATTTTCTGGGGTCAATGTACCTAGCACCTCTCTAGAATAATGAAACGCATTATATTGGACACCCCCGAGCTTCCATAGCACATCAGCGAAAAGTCTACAGATGAAAAAAGTAGTCGGCAATTATATTTATTTCCTATTAGACCCTTAAAGCAACAGTGATGGCGACAAAATTGGAGGCTAATTTTGAGCCATTTGTTTATTAATGTCTGCAAAAACACATTGCAGAGCAGCTTATGTATAACCGCAACTGCAATTCATAAAACAATTCAAGAAAAGTTACTTTATTAAAGCTGAAATGTTATTGAGAGAATTATGTGCGAATAATTGTCTACAATATGTGAGTACCAGTGAAGAACATAAGATTTAAGATTTTTTTTTTGTTCAGCCTGAAGGTCATTTCGGCATCATGAATTGTCCTAATATTGCATGCTTTAGCGTTAGGGATATTTTGATCCCATTTTATACCGATGATGCTGCAAGTGCGCCCTCAATCCGAAGCAATTCATAAAATAGCATTCCACTTTTGTTGCTCTCTTTGAATAATAGGCTCATTTAGTTACGTGCATTTAGCCTCCTAATTCGACTCAGGCTGTGAGGAAAGCTGCAGTGGATGGCTCAGGGTACTCCTTACTACCCCGATTCGTCAACCTGCACTGACGTCGCATGTATACGATAAGTACCTTCCGTCTTCCCTGCATTGAAACGCGGCCTCCACCGCAGGGACTGAACACCTTCCCTAGAGTTCAGGTCCTTGATTACGAGTCACTGCAGCTGGGATTCGGATTTATAATTTGTCTTCTCCATTAATAGGCCTTGAAACTAAATTTCATAAGTACCTTAGTCAAAAGCGTGAACCTCTGGGAAAGCAGATATCGCTTTGTCCTCAGAACGTTTCATCCAATGAATTTATGTTTATCTCTTAAGCTCCGGGCAGTACAGTACCCGTTTTTCATTTACTTGCTTTTGTTTCCAAGGGATGCCGACACACTTCAGAGATCGGGAAACAGACGCATGCCGCTATTCTCTGTGTTACACCATCATAAATCAGATCTCCAATAAAGAGAGTTTTATCCATCCAAACACGTACATCATCCATTTATCAGAGTAAATATTGGTCTAAAGAGAACATTACCTCATTGCCATTGTTGTGACGCCCTTTTGCCTTCACCCTGATCTGTTTATACGATATGTAACCAAGCCTTCTTTGGGCTAAGCTAAATTTGGACGTCGGCTTGTGGCGGTTCTGTGGCGGCAAAAAAAATAACCGAGCTTTACGTAAACGGACGTGCTAACCGATTGCCATTAACGTTTCGTATTGTAACTATAGTAGTGATTATTTCCGAGCTCTGTAAAACATATAAAAGTCCAGCGTACATTATTTCACGGATTGAATCAATAGCTGCTGCATAATCAATAGCTGCTGCATAGCTGCTGCATACTATACTGCACAATGTAATGCAATATAGTATGGCTGAAAAGAAAGCACTGGCGCCTGCAAAGGACGATTAATCGCATACGCGCCATGTGTCACTTCTTGCCGTCGCTGACAACGGCGTTAAGCAATAAGCGCTAACACAGCGGGGTGTGAAAAATACACTAACGCATTCGTCAGGGAAATCAATGTGCAGAGGGACGTTCGAGAGAAATCGCAAGAGTTACAGGAGAGCATCGTTCTTTTGGGGCATAGAACACAAAAGGGTTAGAGCAGATGTAAAAAGCAGGAATGTGCATACAGTTTTGCTTCGAAATCACTCACTATATATATTTCGTAATATAGGTTGTCATTACGCGTTGACAGCCGCTAAATCTCTAGATTGGAGCTGCATTTTTTATGTACCGAGTGATTTTAGTTTTATTCACAGCGGCTAATTGTGAATGCGAGTTGTGGGGTTCAGATGGATAGATGTATTTATTGGAAGGAAAAGGCAGAGAGGTTGGCTGGAATAATTCAAATCTGGCCTGCTACTCTGCACTGGGGAAGGGGAAGGAGAGAAGAAAGAAGGTCATGATGGGTGACGATGTGGGAGAAGGCATATGAAATACATATACAGATACAGTAGCTTGTTTTACAAGCGCGAAGCAAGTCCGAATCAAGTGGGGTTCAGCATCACTGATCGACATATGGACTCGTGATTCAGACTTTCTGAGTACCTTTACAGCAGCTATATGTGTACCGCATGACACACTTCGCTTTCTGTTTTGCTTGTTTTTTGTTTTTGTTTTTTACCTTCAAACGTGCCCACGGTGACCTGGAATGAACTGGGTTGCTCTATACAGAACCACCACGACAGCTGCAGCTTGTAATTGTAATGCAAGCTAAAAGCGAGAATATCAGTGGTGAAATTGTCAATGTTAACGCCTACAGCTGCCCACGAACAGAGCAGATACAACAAACGCGCAGTGTGAGGATTTCATCTCACTCGACGTAACGCAATTGTAAGCATCCGAAGCTTTGCAATTCTTGTCGCGTTCCGTGGTTAATTTGCTGGGCGAATAGATAACAACGTTGTTCATTACCCCTGCCAGACAGCAACCTTTAACTTGTGCACCTTGAGCCCACTCTCCCTCTGGAACGAAGTGCGGGATCGGACGCTGCACACCGTGTATGGGGAGTTGTTCAATGTATCTTTTTTGTCTGTGTGCATGAACTGAACAGAACGCTGGTGGAGTCGATTATTCGAGAGAAAGAGCGAGTTTTCACGTGTTGGGTGCTTTGCTATATTCCTCTGCGTTTGCCCTTCCCTCTAGAAAGGGAATTTTGGAGCACCCGCATGCGAAAATATAATTGCTCACGCTTGAGTTTCTGTATTAGTTCTCGATGTTTTTCCTCCTTTAAACCGACCACCGTGTGCAATGTATGCCTTCTAAAGGCTTAACGTACGTTACTTCGCCACGAGGGACGTTAGCCCTGACACTTGACGTTTTCCAACTCATTTCGCGCTTAATCTGGGGAACTGTTTTTGAGAGAGATAAGAAAAGCACAAAAATGAATACTCCTTTGAACGACTGAAGAATTCAAGCCATGAACACCTGTTACTGGTATATTTGTTTTGTGGCAACATGCGGCTAATCATGATAATTTTTGTTATTACGCTTCTTCTCTCGCACTGAGAAAACACCGCGTAGCCACCATTCAAGGCTGACATAGGCAACACACCAGAGTTGGCTCAAAGTGTAAAAAGTGTCGAGACAACCCCATAATCAATCGAGAGGAGCACTGGCAAATTACATATTTTCTTTAGTTGTGCACGTTCTCCTTTTGTGCATTGCGCCCACGCTAGTTTTTCTTTTCTGTGCCAGGCGAGGTTTTTGAGATGTGGCAATGTAGGCTGACTGAACATAATGAGACTTTAGCTCGCTAGAGTATAACGGACCTTTTTCTTGAGGATGCGAGCTGAAGTTAGCGTGGCAAATTAAAAAAGAAATTAAAATAACGTTGTCCAGTCCCCACCACCACAACAACTTTAAACCTATATGAAATAAAAAATGGACAAAAAGAAAATACTGCATTGCATAAAAGAAAGAAAAACAAAAAAGAAAAAAAAACCGAAAAGAAAGAAAAGGGGTGGGGGAGTGTACATAAAAGCTGTGCAGGTGTATGAAGACAGTAATAAAATTTCTTTTCATTTTCCTTGTGCATCTTTATCCTCTCTCTTTTCTCATATTTAGGTCGCAATCTGTCGACATTACAGGTCTCCAACGTCAAACAACACTAAAGGTAAACATTCATTTCCAGCAGAACTAGGCTATAATTACCGTACACCACTCTTCAAGGCGTACCTGAAAATTGCAGCGTTGTCATGTTTGGCGGGAAGATATTTTACAAAAGTGCTCTTAGCAATCTCGACAAAGATGCATTGTAAATAACGAAGAAAACATACCTAAAGCAAACCTTTATTGCGCGATATTTTTTTTTTTTACAATCAGCTTTTTGCACGATTTCTATAGCTGGTTTTCACACACGATGCCGTGCGCAGTGTGCATCTTTACATTTTCCCCTGTCTGCACATCAGGCAAACAAAAATGGCTTTAAAACGTACTCGTATAGCATGAGTGAATTTTTCTCACTAATTATTGTTGACAGTTTTTGGAATGAGTTTGGTTTGTGTTCGAAAACCTTTTTGTTTTACAGTGTTATTACGTTTTAAAATATTGGATGGTTGCATGGCCCTGCTAGCCGGATGTCTCTTTTTCACGCCTTGGGAAAACGAAATAATTAAGCTGCACCCGCTACAAGAATCGAGTCATGAAAATAATACACCCTGGTTATCTGCTATGAATGGTACTCTAGGAGCATTAGTCAGCGCGAGAATGCTTCGCACTAAGAATTGGTACGCAAAAATACGGTTTGTTTATTTTCTTCTATGCCTAACTGATTACAGCAGCTGTTTATTGATTTGTTGATTGCGGTAGTCGGACAAAAATGTTCCAGTAACAAGTGGCTACGAATAGTATGCCCGGGTGATATGTTTTCCTATTCGCCATGATTTGTGGAAAGGAGGTATAAATACAAAATTACAGATCGCTTTCAAAGCATGCTAGCGACATTTAACTACATCCAACACCGCGGCGTGGAAGTAAATGTTCTAAGAAAAAGAGACATAGCAGGACAGTCAAAATAATTTGGACACCCCATCCTGCTGTTAAGACTGAAAACATTTACTGCGCACAATAATAATATTCACATCTAATTCTTAGAGGCCGCATTATTTCGGGACTCATTTCAATGTAACATGAAGATCACATTACCGAATTCAGGGAAATTCTCATCATTCTTTATAATTCAATCAGTGAAATATTCTATTTACCAAGAAAAGGAGGAAGCTATCCCGGGACTAGAAGCTGCGCCAAGAGCTCAATAAGGCTTCATTGGAACGTACATGAGAGCAGCAGACGTTGGAGAAATAGGTTGTAACCGCAACGGCAATGCAAAGCATTACAATCGCTTCTAAAAAGAAAGAAAAATACAGAATTACGCTCCCAATTTATTTCTTATTGCCTTACTAATTTTTCCTACCTTGATATCGCTCACTGAGATGCTTCGTCGTGATGGCTCGATGGCTAAAACAATCGACTGCTGATTCCGGTGACACGGTCGCGAGCCGAGGTGGTAGCGTTTCTTAGGAGGGTTAAGGGAAGGCTCCCGCGTATTGGTATGCGTCTTTGCCCGTTAAAAATACTGATGTTCGCATAATGTTTTCGCGGAAGCTCTTTAATGCCTAACCTGTATGTGATGCGCATGTAAAGCAAGCCACTGTGCCTGTAGATATGTATTTAATATGCCTTCTCCCACAGCGTCACCCATCATGATCTTTTTTCTTCTCTCCTTCCCCTTCCCCAGTGCAGAGTAGCAGGCCAGATTTGAATTATTCCGGCAACCTGTCTGCCTTTTCCTTCTAATAAACCCATCTATCTATCTATCTATCTATCTTTCCGAGAAATTGACCTCAGTTGCGGCACGGGGAGCAGATTCTTGTTTTAATTCCTTTCAGTTCACACATGTACTGCTTCTTGTTCACCATCAAACACCTGCTAAACTTAATTCGTACCGGTACATGCCTCCACAAATATGCAACAATGTCTGACACAATGGCATGCAGGCCTTCCACTCTCTTGCAAACCCTGTCTCTCCTCCATCACCGCGGCCCATACGGCTTGCCTTCTGGGACCTCCCCCTTCGAAATGCTCTCAACGCCTTCGATTCTTATAGACACGGCTGTGGTGTCCCTGAGGTCGGCAGACAGCCGTAGATATATGGCGTGCTGGAACCACTGCTTAGGCTGCGTTTCTTTGATGTTCGGTGGTAGTCATGGAGGCGTTAAACCAACGGTTTACGCCATAGTTAATGTTGCTCCAGGACGTTAAATCCCAAATACATGCCTTGACTATGTCGAAGATTAGACCGCCTGCAGTTTGTTCGAGAACTGGCAGATGACCAAAAATTGAGGCGCTAAGAAAAGAGCGTTAGAGTAAGATGTCAATATTCTTTCGAGCATGGTCTGTTCGACGCAAAAAACATAACAGTTCAGAGGCGTCACTATTGAAGAACATGAGCGGCGAAAAGAGGCCTTGCTCCTCAAAGGAGTTTCCTTCGCTGAAATCCTCAATAAGGGAAAAAGATCCTAAAATCAATTACGCCTTCGTTTATGTTTTTTCCGGTCGCGGGCTTTCCTGCGCTGGCTTACTACGGGTTGGCAGTTTTCGTAGTGCTTGTTTTTTTTTTTTTTTTTTAAGTATAGTTAGCTCTGCTGAGTAGAGTATAAGCGTTCAAAAAAGGCAAGAACGGAAGTTTGAACGAACCCAGGAAACACTTTACGCTCATTGGCGTCGTGTCCCGAGGCAATTTCAGGAGCTTCAGATGAAGCAACGCGAACGCAGGAACCAAGATTGGAAAACGGTTCTTTGCAAACTTACTTTTCTGATGTTTTCTCGCTGGGTTTATGGTTACGTTATACTACCTGTTGCCTGTAGTGATATTTCCTGAAAGCTTCTTGGTGTATAAAGCAGTGTAAATATTTGTTTGCCTGAAGAAAATGTTTAGTTGTACTTTTAGAACTACTAGCATGAAGCAATATCTTCGTAATAATTTAGGCTCTTTTCTTCGAGATTCAAAATTTCGTTCAATATGTTAACTGTACGTAGGATTTAAATTTTAATTTATGCGTAAGTAAAAAGCTTGTGACGTAAAACTGGAAATTCCTATACACTAGCCGTTACCTGTAATTCTCTAAGTACAAATATGATGTGGAAGCGAAATTTACGTTCAGTATTCGCACTAAGCATGCCTTTATTTGGAACAAACCCGGCCCTGAACTCCACGTGTCATTGCAAGCCATTGATGCCCGAGGAAACAGGTCGCTACAAAATGGCACTCAAGAGGACAAATGCGAAGCCACCACGGCTTTTCTGCGCCTTCCGGTGCCTTGCCGCCCCTTCCCTGGAGCCGCCGCTATTTTCGGCATAACGAGCTGTATAGGCTTCGCGTAATATCCGGCCAACCTCGAACCTCTGATGTGCATGCACTTAGCACTCTGTTCTCAGGTTGGCAAGTGGATGCTCGGTAACAGCCTCCATATGCCAGTGGCGTGTATTGCTAACATGCTGCGTATGCAAATATGCGACATTTCGTGCATAATTTTAGTGCACATGTGCCGAAAAATCAGTTGACTTATTTTAATTCAGTACATTTCAAAGGCGTTTGTTGTGCGCACATGTGAAGAGGTGTAGTACGGGAAAGACAGGAGTAATAAAAAAAAAACATATTTATTCTCTAGCCGTATTTTCTTCCGCATATTATGACACTCCTATATGTTACGCAGGTCATTTTGGTCTGCTTCTGAATGCTCCGTGAAACTGGTTATATAAATCCTTTTCACGTCATTCCTGCAGATGTTTATTGATTCTTTTTTACTCGGCATCTATTTATACAATTGGGTTGTTCACCGCTTTGAGAAGTTCGAAAAAGTTCTGAGCTTTGAATTTCGAGCACAAACAAAAGTTTCTTCGGTCGCAAATCCTGACCCACGGTGGACGCATTTTATGTATTTTAAAAATTCTTCTAATTATGAATGCAATTCACTAAACTTCCTGATTATTATTATTAACAGAAATATTTGGTTAACATAGTTGGTAGTTTGAATCCGTGGACTGCACGATGCCATAGTAGCTTTTTAAACAGAGATCGAGAGATTGTCCTAATTCATCAACATGAGAAAATGAGGCCTTTCAAAATCGAAGCAAAGCTAAAAAGCATGCGTTCTTTAGATCCGTCACTCTCACTAGTCCTTACAATCAAGCTGAGAATGACTGGCATTTTTCTTTGTGAAAGTCGCGAAGCAATACAATGCATATGACGTTTGGCACAATAGCGCACGTCATTCGAATTGTGTGCCGCAGGCTCGGGAACTTTGAATAATCGGACTGGGCGTTATCATTAAACTTCCAGCACGTCTAATTCGGTCTTCGATGCGTCACTTTGGGGCTCTGGCTCGGAGCGGGCCAATATGATGAGCTTCAAATCCGAGTGAAAGAGAGCACCACTGTACCGAATATAGGCGAGTTTCTCTGATAGCGGTCACGCGACGGGGAGAAAATAAGGAAGGTATTCGCAGAGACTAACCGGTAGCAATACTGGAGGTGTTGCTATATTTCCCATAGTGCTTTTTCGGCAAAGCGCATCATATATTCCATCCACGAATCGCTCACGAAAAGCAAGTTCGCGGATTGACCTCTAGTAAAAAATGAATTTCGTACTAGAACACTGTCGTCATCTTAATTGGTTCATCAGCGAGCTGAATATTTATTGCACTGTATCACTAGTGAATACTCCTCAAGTGTTTTCACCAACAATAGCTACCGACCAGATATGATTAGCAGCAAACGTGCAGGTGTAAAGGCACTGAAATTTCCTCGGTATAGGTCTTTTTCGCGCCAGCAACCTTAGCTGATGCAGCCACCGTTATTATCGCGCTGTTTGTACTGTTACGCATTGCAAGTATTGTCATTTGCCGGCCTCGCTTGGCGATCTTCACTGGAAGCGCCTCTACGCTCACTGCATACTTCTGCCAAGCGGTTGGTACCAGCGCCGTGCTAGATTTCGTAAGAGCTAGCACCTGCCGTACGGCAATGCTCCAGCCGCTGGAGGACAAATTTCTTGGTCACCTGGAGAAGCTCATGCAGAAATATTCGCTGTCTGAATCTGCACCCCCCCCCCCCCCCCCCAAATTTAGCCACAGCTTTCGATTTCAAAAGCCGAAGGTGCGGGCTCCACTCAAAGCGTTCGAGAGAAATAGAAGGCAGCCAGTAGAAAATGAATTAAGACGATCCATTTCGCCTTCCTGTCGTAAATGCGTTTGATATATCGATTTGTAATCTCAATTTTCTGGTGTTTTTGTGTGTATTTCGCTAGAACACCCGCTGAACAAGCTTTAAACACAACGTTTTTGCTTGGTCAGCTCTGCAATTGAGCCTCAAATATTTCAGTCTGAAGAATATGGAAGCACAGTTTTTCGTTCGAAAATGCCAAGTGAGGGGGATTATCGAATACCTGCTCGCCGCCTCGTCTACTTTGGCCCTCTTTCAGTCGATGGGAATATTGCATCGCCTGCACCTGCAGCACTTCTGGTGCCTTTTAAAACACTGCGCCTGTTATCGGGAGAGCACTGAGAGTCACTGATATCACCAACAACCATGTTTCTTATATATGTAATAACTATATTCACTTTCAGGTACTCGAAAAGACGGCACAGAATAAAAATCCCTAGATGGCACCGTCACCTTTCGCAAACATCCTCATTCTGACTCTTAAGCCTCACATCATAGCTTACTTCCTGTGGCACCTGAGTAGAATCAGCTCACGTAGATGCGACCATAGAATTGCGTCCTTATACCTACGCCCTATATACGCAGTGTGCCTACTTCAAAGGGATGCATGTAGGTAACCAGGTCTCCTTGCTATTCCGAGCTTTCCAAACAAGACGGACTCCATTCATGGAAGCTGGCTATATGCCTCATTAGGACGTGCCGTAAAACTCACGGCCAAGTAGCTTATTCTTGGCTCCCATCATACGTGATAAAAAGACGCTGTTGAATGAACCTAATGGATAGTGATCGAAAACGCTCTTTATAGAGTGTCACAGCAGAAACAGGAGGGTGCCTTTTTCAAGAGATGTGTCGGAAGCCTTTCTGTTCCTTCAGAAAGCCTTTTGAGCGGAGCCTCAATATCGACGTGCTTTTTTACAAGGTTGAGCTTTCTCATCAGTTGTATTGATTCCTGGCGGTGTTGTCTTTTGACGTCTCCTTTGAGGACCATCAAGAGACACGGATACCACGTTTCCATATACATCACGTACTTAGATTGTGTTGTCCCAAATAAATGGAACGCATTTTACTGGGAGAACTGAAAACGCAGACGTGGTAACAGGCGAGTGGCTCTGCAGTACGGAGAGAAATTGCAAGCGGTGTTTCTTCTTCATCCAAGATTTCCATATGGAAGCGAATAGCTCGTGAAGGATAACAGACGTCCAAACCCACGGAGATGTAAACGCCATTTATGAAAATTGCCTTATGTATGGAATCAATACAGACCTTGCTACATATTTTAAAAATAGTGTCACGCTTATAAATTTTGTGCTACAGAATAATGTCAAGGACATTGGTGTCTCCTTTTTAATTTCCTCTTAAGAAGCACAGCCCCCATCATACTCTATTTCTGTGTGCGTGCGCGTGCGTTTGTGCGTGTGTGCGTGCGCGTGCGCGTGCGTTTGTGCGCGTGTGCGTGTGTGTGCGTGTTTGTGCGTGTGCGTGTGTGTGCGTGCGTGCGTGTGTGTGTGTGTGTGCGCGCGCGTGTGTGTGCGCGCGCGCGTGTGTGTGCGCGTGCGTGTGTGTGTGTGTGTGTGTGTGTGTGTGTGTGTGTGTGTGTGTGTGTGTGTGTGTGTGTGTGTGTGTGTGTGTGTGTGTGTGTGTGTGTGTGTGTGTGTGTGTGTGTGTGTGTGTGTGTGTGTGTGTGTTGTGTGTGTGTGTGTGTGTGTGTGTGTGTGTGTGTGTGTGTGTGTGTGTGTGTGTGTGTGTGTGTGTGTGTGTGTGTGTGTGTGTGTGTGTGCGTGTGTGCGTGTGTGTGTGTGCGTGCGTGCGTGCGTGCGCGCGTGCGCGCGTGCGCGGGCGTATTTATAGTGCTCTGAAAAACCGAGGGCAGCAGAGTTCATCATTTTCAAGGAATCACTTTCTTTAAAATTAAGCAAACGATCGCCAATAGCGGAGTATTCGGATTTGCGTTTCTGATTGTTCAGTTTAGACAAGAAAACATTGAATCAATTAACTATCTAATGCAGCATCTCGAAGCAAACAAACCATGAAGAGCACTTCTAGAGGTTAAAAACGATAGCCTTGAAATGGCCATTACCAAGAAATAAGGTACCGTACAGATTGTGTTTCAAAATTAAGACTTTTTTAGGCGATGTCTATTTCATAATAGTTCATAAAGGTGCTGCGTCTTTGCAGTTGAAGAAACGTTAATCGATAGGTTTTGGAGAATCAGGGGTCGTTTGCACCAAGGGTGTATCAGGGAGCCCTTTGTGGCATGTACACTCTCAAACGTGTGTTTGGGATGTATCCTGATGTTACAAAAAGATTATATTTAAAACTTTAAATGACTTCAACAAACAATTTGCTGAAACTCGCCGAATGAAAAGGCGCCGTTACACGCGCTACCGCGTTTGATGGTAAGGCAAACCTTAAGCGCCTACCCAATTTTTAATCAGCCCTGTTATGTATACCTGCCACACTTACCGCATTAGCACTGTTCCTGACGTTTCTGTCGCCACAAACGCACAATAGTGCTATCGAGACATTTAGCATATCTCTAAGGCTCGAAGGAAAGAAGCTACGTTCTACAACGGTGCATGGGGACAATAAACCAGCATTCATCACCGTCTGTCCAGTCCTCTGGCCAGCAAGCACGAATCCACAGCTAGTCCAGCAGGGCTCGGCGCGTAAAGCTCGTATCTTCAACGGTCGGCTACGGCGCCTGGAGACAATGAGACCGAGCTTCTAACCGTCCATCTTAGGCGGCCCTCGTCAGCACGTGAAGATGTGTCCGTGCTGCGGAGCTGGCTTGTCGACGCCGCTAACAGTCTAGCGTAACTAATAACGTCCTTTTCAGAACTGCGTAATCCGAGAAACGAAGCCAGACGGCAGAAGAGAACCGGCGATAAAGCTTACACTTCCTCTAGAATATACGGGAAGCAGGGCGCTCTTCAATCATATTTAATTAGTTACGACTACATAGCTGAAATTTTAATTCGCTAATCAGCTGATAACATTTTTAATGTACCGCTATTCTGGCAGGTGATTTACTAACCTGGAAAAAGCTGTTTGGGAAGCAGCGTATTTCGTTCTAATTTCCCGTCTGGTTGACATATATATTCCGATCGTGTCAAGGTGTCTAAAAAGGTGAGTTTAGTGTTCTGGGGACACCGCGGACGCATTTATGCTGCAGATGTTCTCATTTAAGGCGGCCAAAAGACACAACTGGGAAGGAATGCATGCGACCGCTTAATAATTTTTTTTTTTAAACAAGCTACAACTTCCCACTTAACACTTTCTTCCTTGAGCTGTTAATTAAAAATTTCGTTTACGAATCTTCATCAGGAGGAAATCGCTGCCAATTTAGCTAAATTAGAGAAATGCGAAGTATTTGCGCTAGCATGTTGTATCTGATCTTGTTTCGATTTGGGGGGAAGGGTTTCATAGTTTTAGGCCTTTGGCGAATATCGCAGGAGCCGCTGGATTGGTACAGTAACTTTAGTACACTAGTTATTAACGGGATAACTTAACGCACCTTAAGAGGGCAGTACGTTAGGGGTGTATTTCTAACAGTTCCGCATCTGTAGAAGATCATGAAGGCAAAAATATGCAATGCATAGCGAGACAGTGGCAACTAAAAAGGTAGCGACGATAGCGTAGCTCTCGCGTGCAGTGTCGAGCGCAGCTCACCTCTTCGCGCTGGCCCGGATTCAAAAACCAGAGTAGGCACACTTCGGTAAGATTACTTCATGCTGTGCTTCTAGCTGGCTTCCGAGTAACACGGTTTGTGTGTTCGTCTACAAAGACCCCTAGAGTACTAGTGGTAGACAACTAATAAACCTTCAAGTAATAAGCAGGCGGAAGTCGAGGTGAGTCTCAACAGCTTTCTGTCAGTTTCACTGCGCTAGAACACTTCGAAAGCACAACTGCTCGAGGTTTAACAGGCTCACCATTCCCTGCGTCATATAGGCAGTATAAACTCGGACTTCGCTTTTAAGACTGGAAGAGAGATAAGAAGCCGGCATTCATGAGACCTCTGGATCCAGAGACACACCGCCTCAATATTGAACACTGCGCCTTCCTCGAGCATGCCTCTCGCAGATCATGGCGCGAAGACAGCGACATCGTTATTATCAAATACCATCCACCAAGAGTAACTACGCCAAACTAGCACTTTCACATGTTATACTAGGTTTAGCCTTGCGAAATCTCTGCATTTTTTCACATGGATTTACATACATCGGGAACGCCTGATGCAGCCGGACAGAGGCGCTTTCTATAGTTATGCATATTTGATTTAACGGTATGCCGTTTGTTCCAGAAACAGTTACATATTACGCAAGCCTCCGTCAAAAAAGAGTACATGAATAGTTGCCATAATTTTTGACTCATTACAATCGGCAGAAATGATGTATTGTTGTTGTAAAGGTCGTAAATATTGCACTTGTTAATGTAGTCCACGACAAGGTCGTGTTCAGGAGAGAACCGCAAATGCTCGCCAGTCTTGACCTACAAACTACGCATACCAAGTAATGTTGGCATTTCTTTTTCGCGGGTGAGGGGAGGGAGATTGTTTTAAGTTTTTTTAGTGCAGTGTTTTACGCAATCTATATCGTTTTAATAACAATACAATATTCGTACAACTTTTTGCTGCGAAAGCAACATTACGACAGCCAAAGCGACATCTCGGGCGGCCGTCGCTACGTCGTGGCGAGGCTTAACATACGAGAAGAGGAAGAAGAGGACGAAGAAGCTAAAGAAGAATAAGAAGGCGACGAAGAAGACGAAGAAAGAGTAGAAGAAGACGAAGGGGAAAAAGAACGCTCGGTCGCCCGCAGCTAATGCTTTCGCTCCCCATTCAGTTCATTAGCGCTGAACCCTTCTCATTTTTTCTATTTATTTTCAAAAATGAGCCGCATCCATCTTTTAAGGCAGTCTGACCTAATTCTTGAGAAACTCGAACAATTTTTTTTTTTCAATATGTTCGAAAAGTGTCTTACAGTATTACATATTTGCACCAATTGGCTTTTTTCGCTTCCTATGAGAGTTTTCATAAGTCGTTGTGAGAGCCAGGACATACTTCAGAAGAAAACGTTTGGTAAGCATCAGCAGCTAACGCAACATCACTATTTCCAACAATAATCTTAACGGTATTTTACAGCAACTTTCAACATGTTTTCAAAAGGCCGGTGATCGCTTTTCTGAGGAAAGTTTGAGTGCTAATAGCGAGTACAGAAAAAAGCAACTTTAGAAGCAAATATCGGCATGCATAGGAACCTTAGACAACTCTATTGGACATTTATAACAGTATCCTATAATATGTCGCAGGTTGCCTTTAAATGAAAGTGTGTTCTATAGAACCCTATAATTGTAGAGACCTACGATTAGTTCTGGTGTGCCTTGGAAGGTTCTTCTTCAAGGCCCACGCGATTCATGGTTGAAAAAGCCACTTCGTTACAAAGACATCGATCATTTGAAAATATGACAAATTTCAAACACTTGTTTTTTTTTTTTGTTTTTTTGTTTTTTTTGCAGCTCTGGAACGACTTGTTTCTTTCCAGCTATCTACACCAGATGCAGCCCACAGTCGGAGACGTAAACCTAAATCTTGTCCACTGTAAAAGTAACAAACACTGCGCAAAAACTTAAACGGTCGGTGTTTCTTGCTTGTCGGAGCGTTGAGCCCTGAGACTATCAACCGAGCAACAAATTCATTATTTTCAAAACATACGTCATTCATTCGTTAAACAATTTCATGGATATATTAGGAAACACATTACTGCACTTGTAGCGACCTGTAAGTACTGCTCTGAATATATTTAAGTATTCGGGACGTATCAAGAATAACTGCTTAGGCATGGAGGAAATCTTATCGCAGTACAAGCAGTTCTTCCAGTAAGCTTGAGCTTAAGATGCCACTTGCGATTTTCACCGCCTTAATTTGTTCACTCGAATTCTCGGTGCCAACTTCAGCGATTGCCGCTTTTTTTATAAGCATAAAAACTGACGTTGATTAATGGTTTGTCCATCTGGAACCCGCTGCGATATTTTATCCGAATGGCTCAAACATGTAATAACTGAGCTTCTACATCCGGTTCCGCTCGGAGTGCGGAAAGCATCTGCGCTCGGCAATTCTGCCAGCTGAGTCCACTTGCGCATGGCCGCTTCCAGCTTTCAAATCGATTGGTGAAACGACCTAGAAAAGGCGGTCTATTTTCTGTCGGACTCGGGACTTGTAAGTGCCAATTACAACTCCCCGAATGACCCACCGCGTCAATCTAGTGCTGCTTAAAAAAAAGAAAATACCGCAAGTGAAAGGGCGTAAGTTAATGCGCGGCTCCAGTAAAGCTGCCCGTCCTGATGTACAGACGGCGACAGAGAGAATTGGTGTCTAAATTCTCACGTTTTTAATATGACAAACTTGATGTTGAAGCGTTTTGACAGCCTAATGAAAGGTCTTAAGCGGCCATGTATGCTATCTCTTTTGTATCTTTAACAATCTTTTTCTTTTTTGGCTTCGTAAAACTATTTGCTGCAAACATAAAAGTTCTAAAACCACTGCATTAACTCACTGTGTCTCATTGTGGCACAACTTGGGCAGTGGTACCAATACTTCTAGCTCCTTTTTATAGTGAACATAAATATCTCCTGCGTCTATCCCCGGCTTCATTCCCTCCAGCTGCTGCTTTTGCAAACACCTTCAAATTCAACACCTTTATTCTACCGTTGACTGAAAGCCGAGTGAAGCAGTAGTTGTGTCTTTGTTTCCACTAAAATAAAGATTGTTTGCATCTATATTTTTGCACCTAAACATCAACACGGAAGGAAGGTTTGCGGTCGACATGAACGCAAAACGTTTTAATTGGACTGATTAGGGTCGGTTCATCTTGCTTTTCTAATATGGCAAGATAATCCAAAGAGTAGTTCTGAGCACGTTTGTAGATGTTATAAAACTAATTAGTTAGTACGAGAATGAAACTGAATCATGAATCTAAGTCTTAAGGAATCGTAATTGAATCTCCATAGAACAGAACACAGCAATATGTAACTGCTCTTGACCTATAATGGTCGGTTACTCCCATCCTGACATTCGTAAAATAAGTTAATTAAGAGTCATGAACATTGTTTCTTGGTTAGCTAGACTATCTAGACTAGACGTGCTAGACTATCCGACAAAAAAGGTCGTGCAATTTCAATCACCCCTTTAACTGCGAGATCAACTCTGAAACTGTTTCTTCTGTAATCTAACCATTATTGGTGTAACATCCTTTCATCACCTTCATTGCCGTTAATCCTTGAACGGGCAGCAGGTCATTATTTTTTCTTACTTGTTTCTTCTTTCGTTATGAGCAATTTAAACAAGTTTTTCGACATATTCCCAGTTTAATTTCGTAAATTCAACATTTAAGGGCTGCTTGTTCATGGGCTTGCTCAAATCTACAAATTTGCTTGGCAATTTGAGAAAGAGGAGTGTTTCTACATACATATGGAGTCGTGTATATTATTGCATAATTTTCTACAGCAGGTTATATGCTCCAAAACTTACAGAAATTTACCACCGAAGCGCTTCCTTCACCACTGCCTTTTAGCAGTAAAATTTACTTTGCTTAGAAAACAGAAACAAGCAAGAAGAAACAAAACTATCTGCCAGTCCAGGGCATACCAGCCAATAAAAATAATGAAATGTTTCCAATCGCTCAAACATCAGGGACAGACACTGAAATTTAGGTCTTAATTTTTTTTCAGCGCAGTACAAAAGATTGATGTCTTAAATGTTCGATTCCATAGCAATTTTGGTAGAAACCCTGTAGAAATATTTTACCGAAAATTTTTCGCACAATGCATGGGCCCGTTTTTATGTAGTCCGATGCGGGAAACCATGAGCAGCGACCGCGATGAAGACTGGTGTTCGACAGAAAAGACGTACCGAAAACAAATATAAATTTCATTCGCCAGAGAGTAATAAGACATTTTTTGATGAGAGTAACATCTTTTTCAGTTTTACATTCAAGGCAGTTACGGCACAATAACGCACGCCTCGTCGACGAAAGTTTACTCCAAACAATGATGCGCCATCTAGTGACAAAACCTGAAAGCATGCCTTTTGCGTTGGGAAAGGAGGTGTGTTTTTTATTTAAGAACGCACTGAAGAGAGTGCAAAGTATAATAAATTATGACAAGAACTCCTAGAAGAAAAAGGAACAGTGTGCACTTACGAAAATCAGCAATATTTTGCTGACATGTAGTCACGTTGGGTACTACACTGAAAGTAATAGGGTGTCTCCGCTAGATAGCGCCTCAGTTGTTTTTAAGCGATTTTCAATGGCAAATTAAAATTGTAAAGCCTCTTTTTTTTATATTGCAGTGCTCGATCTGTACTATATGAGGCAAGGTGTTTTCATCTCCATCATAATCTCATGACCTATTTGGCCAGTGTTCTGTCCCTTTAAGAATGACCACATCCAAGAACCTACAGTTTCAGTTAATCTTGCCGTAATAGGGGCGCCTGAAAGTACACAACCTTGTTAGTCTAATAGACTAGCACGTTAACGCTATCCAGTGAACAATATTTACGAGTCTATCACTTTACGTAACCTGCGAATTTGGAGCAGCTGGAGCAGTAAATGTCAAGAGCAGTTACGTATTGCAGTGTTTCGCTCTATGGGGATACGATTACAATTATTCAAGACCTATATATTCATGCTTCAGTTTCATATTCGTTCTTACCAATTAGTTTTGTAACATGCAGAAAACTGCTCAGAACATTATAGTCTTCCGATAATTTTGCCATATGAAAATGCAAGGTGAAGCGACCTTAATCAGACCATTTAAAACGTTTTCCCCGTTTAAAAACAATTATTCGAAATTTACTGCTGAATGCTATATTCTGAACTTTCAGAAAAGCAAAAAATTTGCTAAACTCTAGAGTAGGCGGTCCTTCTTATTGTATTTTTCCCATCAACTAAACGAAGTATATTTGGTTGCTCACATTATATGCATTATATTACTGGGTACTTTGAAGAAATGCAGAAAAGAACATTGAACCATACTATAATGTGCTCATATTCGTCGGGTTTATGTAATTTATCTTTCAAGACTTGCATACTGTCCCTAGTGATAAGGTATGACAGGGGCGCATAAATTCGGCATTAGCAATTCAAATGATTCGCTGTTCCCAAGATTGTCTTTTTTCCATCAGGAAGGGGCATTAAACTATTAGTTTTCCCGTAGTCGGTTTGCGCACCCCTCGTCTACAAAAAAGGAGAAATAAATAATTTGTCAGGAAGATCGACAAGGTTGACGACGGTGCGAGTTGGTAAGCATTCATTATAAACCTGCCAAAAGACACTACAAAGAATAGAAACGAACAAAACGAAGTCAACCTCGTCTTGTTTGCTTCTATTCTTTGTGTCGTGTCATTTGACTTGTGTAAAATGAATGTCAGCAATATATTTGATAGACGCGTTGTGAAGAACTATTTTAATACAGCTGAAACGCAATTTTGAAGTTTAATATAATTAATTTTACGTGGTCAATCATTCCATGTGAAAACATTTCAGCACAAACGAAGTAGCCCGAAGGCGAAAAGAAGAAGGGACAGGAAAGAGCGCTATGTGCGGTCCCTTCTTTTCGCCTTGGGGCTACTTCATTTGCGCTGAAGTTTTTCACATTGTAAGGAACCAGCTAGCCTAACAAACAGGTTTTGCTTCAATTATTCGAAATCAACCCTGTTCTGTAAGGCACATATCCAAATCTAAATGTATTTAGAAGCACATTTTGCGTTCACCATTTTTAAACGAAACATTCATTTCAACCGACATATTTTTGTTTGTTTTTGTTTTTCTCCTTCAATAGACTAGTATCCCCAGCAGAATGAGGGTGGTGTAATGCGGTCCGCATTACATTCTTCCGCTAAACGACTTTTCATACCTGAAATTATTTTGAATTTAGTGACATCGGCAATATTGAGCAAATTTTCATGTTCGGCCATTAAGGGGATATGCCAACGCGAAGTGAAAAACAGCGCAGCGACGACAGATCATGAGCGCTTCAAGCAAATTAAAGTTTAGTCCAAACATCATAGGTCAGGTTGTTTATGACACGCTAATGATTAGTTCCATGTTTTTTTCTGTATGTTTCCTCAAGTGTATATATATTTATACAGACTATGACGGGCAGAGAAAAAAAGATTTACGTTTTCCATTTTATTGTCACTTGAATTGAAATTTTACTTGGAGCGATGTTTCTTTAGCGCTTTGCAGCCGAATCGTTGTTTGCTTGATTTCTTTTTTGTAATTATTGAGTCCTAAATTTCACACATTTTCCAAATCCCTCATGTAATGCCCCAATCTCTCATGTAATGCCCCATAACAGCGGCCTTTGAGGTACAATAAATAAATAAACAAATAAATAATTTTACGTTCGTTCAGAGTATAATGGCGGCACATAGTCTGAAACCTCGTAAACACGACGAAAATCGTTAAAAAGTTTCTCTATAATCTGCTTGGTACTGCTTGGTGCTTTCTAGAACATCGGGCATTTTTTTTCTTTCCGAATTTTTGTGCAGGTGTCGTTCGCCACCTGGAAAGTAAATTACGAATACTGGGCTACGTGGTGTCAGAAATGTACTAAGAATCGTATAATGTATAATTTGGACCTCATTTTGTAAACGACAGTGTTTTAAAGACATGATTTAGCCTTCAGGTGAAATGAATGCAGTGTGAGCCATACGCTCGAAAACGTATTTCTGTGCGAGCGTTCGGTGAACTGTCAAGCGCTGGACCTACTTTAGTTCTTGTCACGGCAGAACCGCCTTTAGATTTTCTTTTTTTCCACTTTGTCAAATGTATACTACTTAAATAATAATAAAGAAGACGATATTGAAGAGATATAGATTGTTGTTACCTGTCTGAAAGATCAAGTGTTGTTACCTGTCTGAAAGATCAAGACGGCTGATCCAAATCTCTTACATACACCGCTAGGATGCGCAGGTACCTACCTGGGGTCCATAACGCTACGAGCGTTTGAAGCACGATTAATTCAGTCGACGAGGGAACGATAGTATGCATCAGCTGGACGGTGCGAAAAAGGGACAGATGAACTTCTGAAGAGGCATAGGGCACCGCGTTGATACGCAAAATAACTGACGATGTGTCAGTATTGGAGTGAGTGAGGCCGTCAAAGACCCTACACGAAGATTCAGGAACAGCGAAATCATAAACGGCATTGAGGTGCTGGTGTTTCTAACCGGATTTGTCGTTGATATGGACGTCGAGCTTTGCAGGCAATAGCAAAGCGATCATGATGTCAAGCCGCATTTTACAGGCAGACATCATGCACAAACAGCTGAAATTTCTAGACTCAGAGTAAGTTGCTGTGGAAACGGGAACAGCGTTTCTTAGTGGTTGTAAATGACGTAACACATTAATGTGCAGTAAAGACAACAATAGTGAATCTCGCGTATTGTAGATATTCCGCCTCCGCAAGGCAAGCGCCGGGAGAGCGCCGTAGCAGATGACGCGAGCCTGACTGCCTTTCGCATTAACTGTGCAAGTGCATCGTATTTCTAATTTTCGCTGCTTATCGAAGGGGCGCTCCGTTTAGTGCGGCGGCCGTGATGCGAGATGTTTCCTTTAACAGTGGGCCGTACTGTACACTCCCCTCTTGTCTTGAAAATATTAGTTTTTAAGATCGTAAGCTCTTTCTTTTCACTTTTGGCGATTTCTATCAGTTTGTCCGGGGCTCTAAAGCTGTGTTCATGATGATGGCGTGCAACCTTAACAATCTAAGATGGCGTCCACCATAAGGGGCGAGGTTTGGACCGGTGCTAAATGGTTTGTTGGTTCGTGCACACAATATTGCTAGTTGATGCGAGCTTTAAAAAGTTTGATGTAGTCGTACCGACGACATCTATTCATTGCAGCTGCAACGGGGGTATAATTTCCGGTGGCCAGAGGGTGGTGGTGGTAAAAACGTTCATTAAAAGAGTTACTTGGAGGTTGCCTTGCGGTCAGGCTTAGTGCCCTTTGCCTCACAACACAGGGTAGAGTCCCTAGTACGGACCTCCAGTGGCTTCCGCTGCCGCCATTGCTTGTTTGACCAATGCCTTTTGGTCTTTCAGATTGGAGCAGGCAAGTAGGGTCGCCTCCCAGTCCTCGCGTGTGGGGTTTGACCTAAGTACCAGGGCAGAGCATTCCTCTTTTATTGGCATTCACCTTTTATTGGCAGCGCCCAAAATCGGGAACCTCACCTCCCACATTGCTTCTGCATCGTGTTTTGTTCGTACTGACCTGTTCGCAGGCATCCGCACGATTGCATACATCCTTTCCTCTTCCTGCAAGTGGTAATTACAGGAGAGTAGAAGACACGCGAGTAGAAGCCACCGAATCGCTACGCACATACCCTAAACCTACCTCGATGTCTGACGTTGCCGCCTTCTCTTTGACATCCCGTAAATCGAAGAATAAGACTCTGATGCCCTTCAGGCTGAAAGATGAAACACACTTCTTATCGACAGTTGTTTGAGATTTTCGAGATCCCCTTGCCCTTCACAAGATCACCACGTACAATGCCCAAAGAAATGAACTAACTGAACGATTTCATTCCAGCTCGGCTGATACGATGTCTGAGTATTTTGAATCTAATAACCAAAATTAGTGCGCAGGTTTAGCTTTGTGGCTTCCGCCTTCCTTAGAGGGTTGCGGTGAACAACAGCGGACTAACCGCATTCCCCAGTTACTGTCGTCCTCCCCTGAACCTTCCTACTACATTTTTCTTTTCTGCACTTGGGCGCATTCTTTCGAATCGCGTCATCTAGCTTCAGGGCTGCCAAAGCTGCCACCTCGCTGATGTTAACCTAGAAGCCCACCAAGAAGATTGTATGGTTTCTGCGACATGGGGCACCGCTCTGTCGTGTTCCGCTGTAACTGCAATGTGTTCCTTTGGTTGCCTTCACACTCTCCTGATATAAGCGACAATTACTGCCTTATTCAAGTAGCCCCTTCTTCTTTTTTTACTAAGTATAATATATATTTGTTATTGCATCATGGTTCTTGACCCCCCTTGCCATTGCAGCAGAAGGTAGAGCACCACTCAATCCTTTTATTCGAATAATCATTTTGGTGTAACAGAAAAAGCTCACCGTATTGACCAGCGAGCGAGTGTAATAGGAGCTATGTATGCAATTAAAATGGCATTGCTGTTTATATATAATTTTGTAGTCCTGGGCTCTTAACTTTAAGGCTGAGCTCCTGTTTTCGGTGAAATAAAATAGATGGATCGAATTTCTGCACCTTCTATTGCGTAACTATTGCTCGAAGTGCATACGTGGGTAAGCGCACCCGATGTGTCGCCCACATAGAGCACGTGTGTGACGAGACACCAATCCTTTTAGGAAAAAGCTGGTGTTTATTCTATCTTTCTCCTCCCGTTTGATTCTAGCACTATATGTAGCAGCAAGCGTTCCTTTTGTTTTCAGTATTTTGCATTAAGTAATGCCATTCTCGTTTACCCTGAGTTCGTTTCCAAATGCGATAAATCCATCTCACTGATGGATGAAACGACATTCGCATTTGTTTCATAAGTGCAAGTTTAATGCAGCGCTAGAAATCCGTTTTCAATTTGCATGGCTCGAAATATGACGCCAACATGCGCCAAGAAAATGGGGAAGCGGAGAAGCCATGGCATGAATCTTGTTACCAGGCACGCTTGCGAAGCATGCAATAGCCAACCTCCCATCAGCCGAAAACTGGAACTGAAATCGCATAAGCCTGTTTCGCAACAGTTACGTCGCACTGTTTTATATAATATGTTTGGATAATAGGGCAATGCTGTTTCTAAAATGCGGGATGTAAAAAATGAATATTTATTTCTGTGCGATGTGTGCTAGCTTCCATGCCTCCTTAACATTCGCACGATGGCAGACAGACAGAGAGGCGGCGATTCAATCAACATTCCATTAGTTTGATGGAGACAAACTCACAAGGCAGGTGGACTGAATTTTTTTAAATCGCTCCATGCAAGCCCACAAAATTGTTTAACAAATATCTTGTTTTGCGTCTATAGCAAGACGCGTGCCAATTCGAAGGTGCGAAGAGTTCGCAAAACGTGAGCGTCGAAGAAAATGAGTTGTTGCAAGCTTCCGTGCCGTAAGCAATATGCGCCTTTGAGATAGGACTGCTTTTTGGACTGCTACGTCGATGGTGTTCTACTACCAAAAAGATGAAGGTGTTTCGTTAATTTCGCTATTTACCCAAGGAAATTGGCTTTATTGTGAAAACCTCTGATACGTATGTAGCACAATGAAAGAAATCCCTAGTGATTCCGACTATTCAGTCTCTTCTATGTGAACAGTTTCAGCCCCTTTTAAAGCTCTCTGACATAAAAATATGAAATAAGTAAATGTGAGAGAAAGCCCCCACCGAACCAGAGGCTATCGCAAGCAAAATAAATAGAAATTAAAAGACTGGAGGCAGACACCCAAGACACCGTTTAAGAAAATCTCATTAGAGAAAAAGAAAGGAAAGGGTACAAATAACAAGTGGAAAAAGTTGCCAGGGAGGCCCCAAAACGGCAATCGTTATGAAGGACAAAGGTAAAAGACACAAGCCTGGGTCCAACGTTCCGAGAAGTTTGAAATATGCTTGCAAATAGCCAGGAGGAGGGAAGGTGCAGGGAACAACGGGAAGGAAAAGGAGCGAAGACAAGGAGACAAGGAAAAAAGCAGAAACGATAAAGAAGATAAATTTGCTGAAGGAAATAGAGCGTTATTTCTCAGAAAAAAGAAATATTAGGGACAAAGAAAAGTACCGCAGGAAATATAACAGGTAGGGACCGGGAAAATGATGCCTAACCAGTGAAACAAAAAAAGCCAGAAATGGAAATTTGCCATCACAAAGCAAAAAATACTGAAGTGAGTAGGAGGAAGGAAAACTTTCTTAATTTCTTTCAATGAAATGAAAGACAAGAAAAAGGGGAAAAAAACAAGGAATGCAAATCTCAGCCCGAGCGCGTAGCTTAATCAAAGAAGTCTGGGTTGTTTGGCTTGTAGGCTTTAACATCCCCAAGCAATATTCAGCCTATGAGGGACGCTGCAGTTGCGTCCACCTAAAATTTCAACCATTTGTGGTTCTTTGACGCGCACTAACATCGCAGAGTACCTGGGCCCTTTCTTCCTGAAGTACATTTAGTAATATATTATTCACCCTGTCTGGTTCAAAGTAATCTGTCGGTTAGTACCGCTGGTACTACAATATCCTTGTTTCGGGAAGCTGACTACGAGACATTGTTTTCTTTTCTTTTTGCATCGGCAGGAAGGGAAGCGAGCAACGTTAGCCTGTACCAGATGCTCAAAACCTCGAGCTAAAGGCCAAAAGGAGGGGCATGATAGCGCGTATGTTGGCATCGCATCGTACGCGATTACTTGTGTCTTCAGCAAATTCGAATTGGCCACCAGCACATTGCGGCACGCTGTCGCAACTCACACCAAGTAATGCCAACTGTTTTGGCACGCGCCTCCCGCATTGCTCGCATTCTAAATTAATCGTGTAATTGCTTAAGTAAAAACTTCAGAATATTATACGTTATGCTTTCGTCTTCGAAATAAGGGAAAATATGGCGCGACAGTGTGCCCCGTGTGCTGTGTTCGCCTTCGAGTGTGGATGGAAAGAGGAGGGGGATAAACATTTATTGTTTGAGGAAGTCAGGCAGAAGCTTCCGCGCTAGATGGCCAGGAGCACTTTAGCTCTGGCGACCTGTGTTGTACGCTCTATGGCCCGCAGTTGAATTACCGGGTCCGAGCTGAGCATAGCGGCCTCCCACTGCCCGCAGGTGGAGAACTGCAGAGCCCGCGGAGGGGGATCACGCGGGCATGCCCATATTATGTGGTGTACGTTGGCCCTCTGGTGGCATAAGTTACAGTAAAGTGTGTATAATGCAGGGTATACATGGGAGTAGGTGACTAGATTTGGGAAGGAATGCGTCTGTAATTTTCGCCTGGTGATCTTCTGTGCCTTTGTAAGAGATTTGTGTTCCTGAAGGTATAGGGTACGTATTTGACGGAAGTGTAGTGTAATTTTTTGATAAGAAACCATACGGTCCCTCACCGACCTCATCAGAGGTTGTCCCGTCACACGGCTGACGAGTCCTCGAGCGAAATTATGGGCAGCCTCATTACCAGGAAGAGATGATTGTACTGCTGTCCAGATTAGCTGTATTGAACGGTGGGTTGTCTGAGAGGCAGGAAGCAATTTGATTGGTATATAGGGTGATATCCTGCCGTTGCTGTAATTTCCTATTGCGGTTTTTGAGTCCCTAATTATATGAAGGGCTGAGGTCGAGCTTATCGCGAGGGCGATCGCAGCCTCCTCCTCTTCCTCCGGGTCGTTGGTAAGGACCGAACTAGCCGTGAACTGTTGACCCTGTTAATTCACAGTCACAATCGTGAATTAATTACGGTCCGCGTATTCGGCTGCATCGACATAGACCACGTCTTGATTATGTGTAGAGCTTTGGCGCTTTCTACTCGCCAGCCTGAATGAAATTCAGGGTGCATATTCTTCGGGAGAGGTAGGATTTTCAAGTGAGTTCGCAGGCTCATTGGAATGGAGACTTTGTCCTGTCTTGTTCCGGGGTAACCGATTGAGAGAGCGTCAAGAATAAAGCGTCTGGTCGGTGTGTGTGTTAGCCTCTCGTATTGAGAGGTGAGGTGAGACTCTACCAGCTCGCTAAGAGTGTTGTGGACAACGAGGGCACTGAAGCGCTCCGTGGAGCATTTTATAGAGAGACCAAGCGCGGACTTGAACGCCCTTTTGTACAGGCAATCAACACGTTGTGTTTCTGCTACGCTAAGTTTGAGGTAGGGTAGCGTGTAGGTAATTTTGCTAATGACAAATGCCTTGGCTCGTACAGAACCACGGGTCGATTATAGTAGGAGATTTTAACGCCCCCGACACAGCCTAGGGCTATCGCAAGGACAGCGGCAAGGGCAGAGATTTATGGCTACATTTACAACAGCTGGGCTTCATGCTCGTTACTGACCCACATACCCCGACTCGGTTGGGTAACAGTGTCTCAGTAGATATAACACCCGACCTTACTTTCTGCCCAAATATACATGTAGAACAGTGGATGGAAAGATGACGCGTCGAGCCCGAAAGCGGCTTTCATCTAGTGTTCAAAAGGGTAGAGGGTAAGTTTTGTGATGCTTTTTTCACAATTGCTCTGATACCAATATGTGGTGCGGCGTGTTGCGTTGTGCAGTGTGCACTGTTTGAAACATGGAAGTGGCACACGCACGCGCCCTCCTGTGTCTTTGTCTAGACTTTTTATTGCCTCTTGCTTTCAGGTTTTCCGTGATGTCTGCAGTTCGCGCAAATTAGAAAAAAACTTGGGCGACAGAAAAGCTCGGTACAGTCTGCAGGTATAACTCATGTTGACTCATGTTATCGGTAATTTTAGCAATCCTCCCACGAGATGTATAGGGAACATATTTTTCTTTAGACTGGTTTATTACGCAAAAGGCAATTTGTAAGACTCTTTTCTGAACAGCCCAGTATACTGACAAAGAACAATAAAGTATACGTGTCGCGTCCTGGACTGTTAAAAATGTCGTGCACTCACCTGCAGAGATAACAAAATTCATCAGACTATGCTTTAAAAGAACCGGGAGTTTCGCGAATTGGCTTATGTGATCCAGTATTTGGACAGCGTGAAAAAAACGAAGGAGGAATAAGTGCGACAACGCCAGCAGTCATGTCATTTGCTTGTTTTGTCTTCGTCTTTTTCGCGGTGCTCAAATGCGGATAACCACCAATGTCAAGTATGAGCGGAATAAAACAACAGGCCGTAAAATACGGCTCTTAGGTAGGCTAGCTTTATTTGCATTGCTACTGAGTTCCGTGGCTTGAAAGAAAAGACTAAATGATTAAATTTATGGTTGTATGAGCAGTGAAGTTCATCAAAAAACGCTTTCTTAGCAGTTTGAAGAACCGTATGATCTGCAAACGTATGAAATTTTACGATGTCATTAGTTTTGTGTTCATATTTTCTAATGCTTTTTATTTCTTTCGCGAGTAATGCAACAGTTTTGGAGAGTTTTTTTTTTTCCGAAAACCAAGGTGGCATCGAATTATTAAGTTTTATTTCAGCCGAAAGTTTGTTACGGTAGAATTAATTTTTCAAGATCACTAAATATAATGTAGTTAACTACTCACATCGACCAGTAGTTATTTAGATTGTAACTGCCTCCGCTTTTTGAGTGTTAGCCTCTACTGCTCCCGTTCGTTAAGGTCGCGTTATTCTGCAATGTGTAGATAGTAGCGTTAACCATGGCCGCAGCTCGAACCAATCGCGTAACAACAACGCGTACAACGTAAACTCAGTTTTCAACAAAATTGTAAAAAAGAAATGTGAAAACCGTTACTGCGGTTGTGTTTCGAAGGAAAGGAGAAGCGGGACCGACAAAGTAAATTCGAAATGTGCTATGGGAATTTCAAAATCCGGCCTTTTGCTGAAGCGAAAACCCTCGGCTAGCGAGAAAGACATGCTCAGCCATTTCAATCTCATCGCAAGCTACAAAACTGCTGGTAGGATTGAACCCGCATCTACATAAGTAAATATTTAGGCGGGGGATTCTGCATCGCATAAGAGTCGGCGCTGCCTTACACTGCCTTGATTTAAATTCACAAACTTATCATGACTACATAAGATGTCGATTGTCAGCTGTAGGCATGAAAGGATCATTGCACGAAGCGGCTGTGTATTGTTAGCGCTGAAAACGAGGCATTCGAAAAATGTTGACATTTGGGACATTACAAAAAACAAGTGCGCCAAGAGCTGATTAAGCCGATTTTAGCCGCTTCTTTCTGGCAAATTGCGCAGTTACCTGGGATACAGATTAGCATAACCTCTTTCACCCACGCAGGTGTGACATACCTTAATGGGTGATTCAGAAGAGCATCCCGTGACAAACTCGAACTCCGAACCTCGTATAGGGCCCGGTACCATTCGGAGAGGCGCTCACCTGATATTGCAATTGCACAAACATACCCGGGAGAAAAACAAACCCACCATTGCACTGTTCACTTTCCAGAGAGCAACACATGGTGTGGAGAAACCTTCAAACTGGTACATTTTCTATCGAATAAATTTTCAGCGGTGAAATAGTATCATGAAACCACATAATTTGAGATTGTTGGGCCCGTCTACCTTCCAGGAAAATCTTGCCTTATCCCTCCACTGGGACGTGGAAATAAGTAAAAGCCAATGACGAACAGCGCATTCAATCGCGACACATGGCATTGGTCAGTGTCGCCTGGGATCTCCATGGTATCTGAGGCACGTGCTTACCACCATCCCAACCAATACCGTTTCTTGCAATGATAAAGTTGTACTCGCTTCCTTCCCATGCTGACTCCAACGACCACAAAACAGAGAGACAGTCTGAGAGAAAAATGATTTGTGACTTATTGTAGAAAATTTTTAAATGTTCAAATCTCATAGTCAGAGACTATGCTAAAAATATCGGCTTGATCTTCGGGATACGCACCAAAAAACTCCGGGCAATATGCTCTGAAAAACATTTCAATCACTGCATTTCGCACAAGTTGTGCCGTTCAAGCCGTCGCACTCCACGTTCTCCTCGACTTCTTCTTTCTCCGAACGTAGCTATTTTCTCATAGTTTCTTGAAGTTTGGTTGTCACAAGCACTGGTTCTTCACAGAGATGTATCCATATGTGCATAATAAAGAATACAGCACAAGAAAGGAGAGACAGCACATAGGCTTCCGCTTATGTGCCTGGAGCGACAGTCGTAGCGTCAACCCTTTCTAGCGTCAACTACTTAAATCCTTTGAATTGGAATCCGCTCCATTACACTCAGCGGCAATTCAGTCTCATGTTTTAGCATACCATGCTTTTCGTTTCTCATATTTTTAGCAGGATTCCATTTAGTAGCGTTAGTCTCTGACTTTTCGTCTTTTTTTCTATCTGCTAATGCTGCAACAGTCATATTTTTTAGAATTCAGTTCCAGCTTTATATTCTTCATTGAAATTTATTTATGTTCTTTTCAATTTCTGGACAGCAGGAGTTATAAGCATTTCATGCCTAAGTATAGGCATAGCAAAATTTGTTTATTTAATATTATCTTATTCTACGGGTGCTCCTGTGCCAGATGCTCTGCTACCATACCTGCGTCTTAGAAATCCTTTTGAGTGCACAAATTTGAGTCTGCTAGACGTGACCTTCATCCCACGAATGGAGTATTTTTAAAGACACTCTCAGGGAACAAGCTCATCTCGCAGATGTCTTTTTTTTTCTTCATAAGTACAGAATTATTTTTCGTTACCGTCATTCTTCACCACGTGGTACGCTTTGGGCACCTCTCTCGAACAAAGGGGGATCCCAGAGCAAGCTGCACTTTATTTTAGCTTAGCACTATGCTTGGCTCCCAAACTGTAGCGTCAGCGCCCCCTATAAGGGCTTGTGTACTCTTCCTGAACGGCTCCCGTCTCTCCTAACCGTAAACAGGAGCTTCGTGGTGTTGCTCGTGGAAACGTCGTTCGCGCTCTTCACGGCGGCCGTGCGTCAGCGCCTGTTTACATTTTCCCTCATCATAAGGCCCTTACACCCGTGAGTGTGCGTCAGAGATAGCGTTTCAGCCGCACTGTGCCATCGTTATGCCCGTGAAGCGCTTCTGATCTTCCTTTATTGCACGCGTCTGCCACTGAAGCCCGCAGTTAAGCAGTAACCTTGTGGAGACTGGGTAAACTTGCAACTTTACGTGCAAAGGACAGCACTATCACCAGCCACCACGCTTTAGCTGTCACAGCTCTGGTAGGAGCGAGCTAAACACCACACAGAGACTTCCCGCTGTGGTGTTTTGTTCTTCGGTAGTTCTTTTTCTTTTAACTTGCTCTTGATGAGACAGACTGATATAGTGATCTGTTAAGCTGACGACGTGCTAAAAACTGTTTAGCTTTTAAAAAATATATCCATCACCTGAACTCACCGGAGACTTCAATTTAACCGTTCTCTTTCTATACTCGAAATTTTGAATTCATAGCTTTTCCTAATTTCATAAATGCATATATAAAACGGATATAAAACATCTCCTTTCTTACTTAAGCAAAACAAGTTGCTCTGAAGAAATTGCAATAATATAGTGTCATGAACATGTATTGCTAAGAAAGCAAATAATGTTTCCTGGGAGCTAGAGAGCCGTACCGAGATCAATTGAACTAAGAAATGTCAGAGCACCACTGCGTCTTTAAATATATATATATATATATATATATATATATATATATATATATATATATATATATATATATATATATATATATATATAGTTTCTCCTCTCATCACGAAGGCAGCAGTAAAGCAAGGAATATTACATGCAGATTCTTAACATTGGTATGCGTCTTGGTAAGATATGCCAGTGACGGAATAAGCAAAAACTTACTATTGGTATCTGAAGACTCATAAATGTTTTCTTCTTTCGAACCGTATGCACTTGGGTGCTAAGGAATTTTTACGCCCCTTGTCATCCGTTTTTCTGCCCTTTATCCACACTCTACACACGAAGTCACAGTGGACTATGACTTCGCGCATTTAGGTGCTAAAGCCATTAAAATGTACATATTTCAAAAGGTGCTCGGGGCCATGAAAGCAAATTTCTTTGGCATAGTCCGCATCATGATTATACTACTGTCGAATAGAGGTTTTAGCTTGCTGGTTTTTCTCTTTTTATTTATCCATTTCTACTTACAGAATTCATTGGCGCGAGAATTCCCAGTGCGTCAAAAGAGTAGGAGTAGCGCCAGGATCTTCAGTAATCAAGTAAAACAAATAGCGCTTCAACACCGTCGTCCCTTATTTTTACTTTATATACGCAAAAATGAATACATGAGGTGCTCTTTGTTACAACAAAGCGAACTTTTCAAATGCGTCAGCTGAAAACGTAAGGGAGTTGAGCCAGGAACAGAGCCTGCTAGAATCAGATATGGCGGGGACCTATATAGTGCTTATATTATCCGACTTACTTACCTTTGGCGCAACAACGTCTGTTGCCACCCAAAATTTCAAAAGTGTTCTTTGAAAACATAAACTATTATTTTTTACCTTATCCTGTTCTGGCTGGATGTTACGTTGGCCAATTTCGGTTGGCGTACGTTTCCATGCTGGTCGAGGGTTCAAACACACGCAGTCGCTATTACTCAGTTTGAAGAGTATTTCACACACAGCAAACTTTAACGGCCGCTACTGGCATTTTAATTAGTCCATCATGCAAATTATCGCTGTAGTTCTGCGTAGCTGTTCATGTTCGCAACAAGTTCGTCAAGTACAATGCAGGTGCACAAACTTCTCTTTATTTCTTTGCGCCCTGACTTGTAACAAATGTTTAGGATAGAGGTATACATTTGCGTCACAATCGGTAAACATTTTGGATGACTATTTGCTTCAGATGAAACAGTTGCAGCTGTGCGCAATGTTTTGTTGCAAATACTACTATCTTTCAACGCATCAGGTAGGCGGGATTTAGTGTGTTCCCTTTGGGCATCAGCGGATACACATTGCGACAATTAAACGTCTGAAATCGCTCTTACAATTAGGGAACAAATTTTGCTCGTCACTAAAATAGAAGGCGTAATACGTGACGCAAGTAAGTTAGCCCTCTACAGGAATGCACCTGCGTACTTCGAACTTTTGAACCTACATTACTGAAAAATCTGTAAGGGGCAATACCCTCACATTTTCTCACACAATCTCACTCAATTCACATAAGAAATCACGTACAAGTCGCATATAATTGCATAAGTTCTCATAGTTTCTTGTACATTATCATAAATTATGTACGATATTTTATGATAATGATGTGCACCTTGACTCTATGCGATTAAATAAGATTTTATGAGATTATTGCCCCGTAGAACTTTTGCTTTTTCAGTAGGGATATACATACGTCAGCATCAGTACAAAGTAGACGGTCACTCACAGAGCGTCCTTTTGTCGGCTCTCTTCTTTGTGCAGCCTGTTAGCAACCTTTTTGTAGAAGCAATGCCCTACTGAAAAAATTGTATGAGGCAATAACCTCACATTTTCTCACACAATCTCACTCAATTCGCATAAGACATCATATACAAGTCACATATAATTGCATATGATCTCATAGTTCTTGTACATTATCATAAATTATATGAAATATTTTATGATAATGGTCCACAGCATGAGAGTGTATGCGATTTGATGAGATTTTGCGAGGTTATTGCCCCGTAGAATTAAAGTTTTTTCAGTAGGGTGATTAGACAGGGGGACCAAAGTGATGAACACTTATGAATTACAGGGCCCTCATGTTCACACCATGCATTGACCTGGACCCGCTTTATCTCTCTTGCAATAACAAGCCTCAATAGCATCTTGATAACACTCCAATCCTGCAATCTGAAGGTCATGACTTATTTCCCGATTAAACATAATAAACGCTATTCTTTTCTCTTAAATCATATTACCTAATTACCAGCAACCACACAGACTACTCTGGCGACCATCGGAACATTGTTACCCGTTCCTGAAATTCTTTACCTATTTTGAGACAGTGATTTTGTCACTCTGTGTGTATATGAACGAAGAGGACAAAGAGTAAAAAAAATGTGGGCGTTAAAAGAAACCCTGCAATAACCTGTCAAGACGGAGCAACTTCATGTAACATTCATGGCAGCTGCAATTACACGCAATGACAAAGCAAATGTGAAGTGCATGATAGCCTTCAATCAGCCGGTGAACAGCAGCAGCACCGCAGGGGAAATAAGAAATATTTCGCTGTTCTCCTTATTTTGAAGCTTCTTTATATGGCTGATGTAATTTACTGGGAAGAAAAATATACAAGTCGGCATATGCGTTAAGCCTAAAACCTGGGTGTCTTTCCCAGGTTGGTTATGTCAACTATTAGTTTAGAGGTTAGCTGAAATCACCGATATGTAAGAAACCAGAGTTGTACCTGGTGCGAATACATTAAAACATAGGTGCAGGCCACAAACCAAAAAGAAAGTTATTTACTAGCCATCTGGAGGGAGAAGCCCCACTAATTGCCTTGCTACCGGTCGACGCCTGAAGCCCTCTTTTTGAGGACACGCACACATGTTTCCATATATTGGCCCCATTCTGTGGCATGTATGGGTTCACCGGAAGCTCGAGGCACGTAGAACTTCGCGGTCACCCGCTCGAACACGTGTTCGTGACGTTCGAATAGCAAAGGCTTCAATACACCTTTCCTACGTTACGTGTCAATGCATGGCGACAACCCGCGAATGCGCTTGACGGCTTACGGCGGGAGCATGCTCACAAAGCTGTTTGCAAACACCCTGGCACCTAACATAACGTGACACATAATATTTGACAAGAAACGCTAATTTTCAGTAGGTATACATTGCCTATGCCTAAAGAATCGAGAGCGGAAGCGTATTATGTAGGGAGTGATTACTTTCAGGCTTAAACGCGCTTGCATGTCACAAAAAATAACAAGTCTTGCCTAGGTGTCCTGTAAGTTGTGACTTATGCAGTGAAACTGGATGTCACGTAACAAATTTAAGCATTATTGTACATTGCTTATTTTAAAACTGGAACTCATATATTGGGCCAAATTAGCTAAGAAAGCGGTTAACACATATTTTATTTTTGCGACCACAATTCGCAGCCTAGGTGTCCCGATTCCATCTCATGAGGAAGACATCAAGTGTTGTGATCTTTATGTCATTCGAACATTTTTCTTGGAGAAATCTGGACTGTGAACTCCGAAAAGTCGGCTTGCAAAACTGCAATAAAAAGGAAGCGTCAGTGCAGAGGCATGTGTTTCTCTGCAATTCTTTTTCATACGTTTTCTTCGCATGTATTTTTTGTTGCCATTGAAAGGTTCAAAGTGTACCCGTCATTTTATGAGCGGCTCTGGAATTTCTGCTCGCTCTTCTTGGCGAGTTGTAAACTGCATGGCCTTATTTCATCCACGCGTACGGCTCAGTTGCCGTGTTCCAACACTGTATGAGTTGGAAAACACTAGTTAAAAAGTTATCGGTTGAAATAAAGGTTGGGGCAGGCGGCCGCTTGATGTTGCATTGGAGTTCGAGGTGTTGCATTCAGATTGTTTCATTAGGAATGGCCGGTGGTAAAACTTAAAGCACTGGAATTTAAGACATCCCACATACTGAATACATAATTTCGCTTAGTCGCAGGGAAGGGAGACGCAAAGCACATCTATTTAGCGCAGTTGTTCTTGATGCTTTCGTTGTAATGTAGTGGCAATAATTTCATTTTTTTTTTCGAGCATTTTTATAATTCGCGATGGCTTGCATTGCCAGAAGCCGCTTAAAACAGCTAAACACCTCAAGCTGATGCTTTTCTAATTTGGAAATTTTATTTTATTTACTTTCTTTTTAAGCCTTCTAAAATTATAAAAGCTGCAAAACCAAAGTTTGTTGCAGTTCTCTTCACTGTAACTTCCGAAAAAAATGCAAAACAAGTGTGGAGGTAGTATATTCACTCCTGCTGCAAAATAGTTGCATTGTGGAAGACCACACGAAAGACGCTTAAAGCTCTATATTCCATTTCAGTTTGGTGCTGAAATTCGTTTGCTTAGAATGGTGAAATTTATCATTAATATCTTGCAAAAAAATCAACCCAACTCTTTATAAGTATGTTCTGCCTTTTTAAAAGAATCAACATTTTTTCCTGCACTATTATTAATAGGCAATCAGCGGTCACTCATTATCTCCAAGCAGAGAACAGCGATAGGGTCAGCGCCACTAAGAAAGAAAGATATATGCTGGTTCTAAAGAAACTGATCTGGCTAGGAACTTACGTAGATCCCTATTTTGTAAATTATTTCAAACTTTGCTGCACCTTGGATTATTCATGTAAACACACTGAAGAGTATAGTCTGCCCATATAACGGGAATCGACATATCCGTGAAATCTCATGAGCGACCCGTTGAAAGAAAAAGATTTCAATCTACGTACCAGTTTTCAGCAGCCAGCTGCAGTTACTTTCCGACCTAACTGCCGCGGTTATTCGCACTTAGAATGTAGCGATTTATTAAATGTAATATGTGATTTACAAGTAAGCGAAGCAGACTGCTGGAAGTCTTACTTATATGAGATCAAGAAAATATGTTATTTTAATTCGGGCTAGTCTCTGTTTTGTATGTCCTGTTATCGATTTCAATACCACACTCAACTTCCTCACAGTTGTGCATCCTCTCCATTGATCAATATCAAACGCCGCAAAACATGTTGAATGAGCAAATAGTGTTGGGAAGATTCAGTGGGCTTACGAACGTTTTGACGAGGTAACATGGCTTTTGCACAAAGCCTTGGTCAATTTGCATCCTTCTAAGGGTTTTCCCTCCGAGATAGATGCCTAGGCAATGGTGATAACGAGATGTAGCAACCAAAGGAAACTGCAATTTTAGTAGGCTACAGATAGCAGCACTGGTGCGTCTGCGCATCTGCTTAAGCCTTTTTTATTCATCCTCTTTCGGCCGTGAATAACTCCCGGCAACCAAGGGACATTTACAAAAATATCAAATTGTGCTTAATTTCTCCTGGGCACACTTCAATAATTTCCTGGCTCTAACCCTGTTAAGGGCACCTTGAAAGCCGGGCTATGCTTAGAGAGCTAATGTTCTGCATACCTATCCAACATAACTCCCTATGCATATAAAAATAAAAATATTTTTAAAGGCTTTGAAGATTTCGATATTCAAAATATTTCTCCCACTATACAGGATCCTGAAATTTGTCATTTCTGTATAAAACATCGTAAATGCAAATGACATTGCCTTATCACGAGCTCGAACTTAAAGAGACATGGATATAAATAGTATGAAAGAGTACTGAACAAGGGTAGAGGGGGGAAGCCTCAGTTCATAGTAGGTCGAGCCAACGTTTCGGCAAGTGGATTTGTCGCCCAGACAAAGACAAGTCCACTTGTCGAAATGTTGGCTCGACCCGCGTACTGAGGCTGCCCCCAATCTACCCTTGCTATGTACTCTTTCATATCGTGCAAGCCATCTTCTACCTCTCTTTCTACCTACACGCATATGGATAGGAAACAAGAAAAGTCAAACAGTGTTGCGTAATCTTTCTATCCCTTAACACGCTACAATAAATAGTAAAAAAAAAGATTGGTAAATGTTAGCAGCACTTTATCTAGACTGTGGGAACATAAATATGAACAAAAAGTAAACTCTTTAATACAACTACCCCTGTGCAGCAAGGGCCGTGAAATGAAACCAGATCAGCCCGTCGGCTAGAATAAAAGTGCGTGCTAACGAGCGGCCGCAGCTGGGAAACTAAAGTCACTGTGCACACCTGCACTTGGGCTCACATCATTAGCGAAGCTTCCTACTCACAGCCAGGCTGCCAACGTGAAACTACCTCGGTTACCTAAACAGTGACGAGGCGTGACATTCCAGACTGAAAGTGTTTAGGGGTCTGAAAGAAGACACTAGTTTGCACACGAAGTACAGCTCACTACGTCACCTACAAAAGAGGTTCAACACAATACATACCTAAGCATAGTGCCCCGTTCTAGCGAGTAATTGTGAAGCCACGAACAGAGCACTAGGATGACTGTTGTACCCCTTTTCTTCTTGTTATGTATTGCGTCGATAAATTGCTTCAGTTTTACGTGTGCAAAGAAAACAGGCTCGTCTCTGTTTCATGCTTCTGTCACCTCCTGGATATTGGCTCGTCTCTGTTTCATGCTTCTGTCACCTCCTGGATATTATGCTCTTTGTCGAAACGACTTTTTGCAATGTTCCATTTTGTACACGGGTGTAACATGAAACGCTAGCTCTGAATTGCTTTAAGCTTGCGCTTACAGTCATGCGATATTCAATTTACTCCAGGCTACCACTAATCGTTAGGCCCTGAAAATATTTGGCATTGCGGCGCAGTTGGCTATGTCCTGGAGTTATCCGGTGACAGAAACTGTACGAAAACAAAAGCTCTTTTATGTCCATCTAACTTTTATCTCCCGCCTTAAAATGTTTCCCGGAAGCGCGTTGTGGTAAGAAAGAAATAACCGCCATGATATATAACTCTCATCTATATCATTCACTGCATATTGCCTAACTTTTTCTGGCGATTGAAAGCGCTGCAGGAGATCGGCTGGATTGAATGCGTAGAAATAAATTTTGCGTGCGGACCATCGCATTGTTTAATGTTCGTGCAGGCTCAATAGCTGCCTATTTTCGCACCGATGTAATTCTCTCATAAGATTTAGTACTGAAAAAACGTCGGGACGCAACGCAAACCCATTTTCCGATTGGTGCTATTTTTGCTCTTACTCCTATAGCAGTGTCCTCCTAATATCTCATCTAAGGTGTCATAGCAATTAACATGTTTTACCGTATTTTGCCCGTGAATTTGCATTACGGATGAAGTGCTGCTCTCTTCAGAACAATCAAATTCCAAGCAATTGTACATAGCGTGCTCTAGATCCTTTGTTATGATCTAAATATTTTCTGGGCTTTCATGCCCAGGAAATTATACCAGTTTCCTGTTGAGTACGAGAGCTAGATACCGGGCGTTCATGTACAACAGGGTCTTATTCTTGCAGCAAAACAACTTACTGGGGTGTCACCTTCCTGAATGAATCTGTCACCAACAGGAATCATGTCATCTCGCCGAATACGAAGCTTCAATGCTCTTTCAAGGGCAGCTCGCTTGTCATCTTCTTTTTTTCTTTATGTAACTTGCGTGGACGGAGACGCACCTCTTAGCAATGTCAAGAACAATGCCGAATCCAAATCTGTCTTTGACAGGTAATCAAAAGACGTTTTCTTTTTTCTAGCTGTGTTTGCTGCATGAAGGCGGCTAGCACATAATCCGAAATCATTGAATTAAACAGGTCACCATGTAGCACCAATTTGTTGTCGCCGTTCGGAGAGGCGTGGTTATTTTATTTATTGATACTGCGACCTTTTACAAGACATTCGCAGGGTTAATGCACCTAAATGTAAACAAAACCACTCCAGTCTCCTTCCATCGTCGTGCATCATATCACACAGAAAACTATACCTTATTTAGTGACCAAATATTGCATGAACTACACATAAATACCTGCGCCTTTCATTTACTCAAGATCTTACCTTGACATATATTAATAACATCACTAACGAAGCTAATTGTGTTTTAGCTTATTTTGGAAAAAAACTACGACTTACCCCCCCTCACGTAAAACTGTCCGCTTATTTAACCTTAGTCTGCACCAAACTACAATATGCTTGCTCGATCTGGGACGAATACCAAACTACCCTTACAAAAACGCTCAAATACTTTCCAAACCAGAGCGGTTAGATTTACTTTTTAAGACTATTCATATCACACAAGTGTTTCATCATTAAAATACAAAGCTAAGCTTGCAAATCTAGAATCCCGCCGTAAAACCACTAGACTCAGCCTTTTCCACAAACTCTATCACTCACCCCTGCGCATCGGCACTCAGCCCGTATCAACCTTCAACAAGCCGTCCAACCCCCTCGTGCATCTACGTCAGCTCATCATTATCATCAGCCTGACTATACCCACTGTAGGGCGAAGGCTTCTCCCATATTCCTCCAACTAACTCGGTTCTGTGTTAGCTGCATCTACTTGACCCCTGCGAACTTCTTCACCTCATCCGCCCACCTAACTTTCTGCCGCCCCCTGCAACGCTTTCCTTCACGTCAGCTCAGCTGAGGTTATTTTTTGTTCTAACAGCAAAATATTGGAACTGTATGCCTGTTGAAGTTGTGACTCATCTCGGCAACGCGCGCTTCAAATTATTCATTGAAGATATAACTTGATGTTAGCCCACTCCTCATGTAATGCCTCTCGTGGGCCTTTGAGGTATTATTAAATAAAAATAATAATAATTGGTTATTTTATGCCTATTTATGACACCATTCATTTGTAGCCTTATCAAACAAGAAACTTCAATAGCAAACAATATAGTGCTCATTCAGCTTAACATTTCTTACGCTTGAGAAATATATGGTGTGTTTCACACAAAGTCTTTTAAAAATTTCTAAATACAGGTGGTCCAAAATTGAACGAAATATTTCCAGGAATAAACTCACTACCGCGGACGACGCAATAACCTACGAAACTCCTGAAAGTGTTTAGTATATAAATAGAAGTCACTCAGCTTTTATCTTTAAATATCTCTGTTTTAGTCCTAATCGGGAGCCAGAAACTGGGAATAAGACGGGGCCCTATCAGCGCTTGAAATGGAAAAAAAACTAAAACTCAATTTATAAATCCCTGCAACTCGAAGACATTCAATGCATTTTCTGTGCAAAACCGAAACTGAGCAGAAGAGACGCGCGGGAAACTATACATAAAAGCTACGTTCGATAATGATTCGTACAGCTGCAACGGCTGCAAAGTCACACTGCCTACTGTGCTGTGATGCGTCGTAAGCCTTATTTTTCTCAGACGCCTTTAAATATAACGAAAGAGCACTTGGCCATGACTGGCTTTATCCATGCAGCAAGCTACGAGGGAGAAGTATGTAATGTACGTGGCGTAATACCGCTTGCAGTTCGAACTGAGCGCAGTAGCCACTTATGACGTCATCACCGAACGTCGCTTGTGAATTCAGATATCTTTTCGTTCCCAGCGTTTAGTTTTGTTTTTGCACAAGAAAATAAAAGACATCGGATTTTCATGCGCTACAGTGAGTTAGAAAATAAACTTTCCTACGTTTCAAAAACTGACGTGGAATTTTCTTGTTCACTGCTCCCGATTTTCTATTCGAACTAACCACTGGACTGCAAGAGTACAAAAAAAAAACGTATTCATTTTGTTTTAATTAACCAACTGGATAATTAAAGGACACAGCTTTTTCTGTCTGCGGAGGCCGATAGATAGTTTGTGGCTACAAATATTTTCTTTTCTGTTTTAAACCCACTGTTTAATAGAATTTTTGAAAGCATTCGCTAAAACCCCTGTCTACATCAGCATCGTTGCTGCTGTTCGGGCTTGGATAGAAATTTTTATTACCGCAAAAACATTTAATAACTCAAATTCGCGGCCGTGGGAATCTCCGTTCGGCCGCGAGAAGTATTACACTTTTTTTGCGAGATTCCGCGGGATACTGTGCGAATGTGACGTACACACATGGTAATTTCATCAACCAGTATACCGTGGGGACGATAGTCAAAAATAAATAAATCCTATTTTCACCGCAAATCGAGCCTCCCTCCCATGAATCACTATCCGAGTGCTTCAATCAACTGCGCCACGACGCGGATTTTTTTATTGTTGTGTTTATTGCATAAAAGTACTTTAAGCCCGGTTTAACCAGGTCGCATTGCGCAACCTGTCACACACAGTCGCCGTAGCGTCGAGATCTAACTTTGCCCACAATCAAAGTTTCGGGACACATATAGATGCATCAAGTAAAGGTAACCAGGCAAAAAGTTGATCCTGTGCAGCATATACCCCCCGCAGCATAGCACACTCGGCATCGTGAAACTGACATCATAATTCTTCTTGTCTACCGTGAGGTCAATAGTAGTGATGATAACGACGCAGCAATTAGTGATAATGACTATGATGACATTTAGTTTATAATGATAATGAGAGCAAACGTGATGAAACATGTGCACCAGCAACGCTTAGGCTTTCGCATTTTTTGCAGTGTAAATACCACAGTGCTCTTAGATTTTTGGTGGAATGTGATATTCTTTCTCACTTACCCTTATTTGCTAGGCACAATACTAAACGTAACACAGTGCACTGTGAAAATCAGGGAGATTTAGGTAACACGGAGAAACTGAAAGGTAAGCTTTCAATAATGAGGGAGATGAGAAAAGGACTTTAGGTGATGTGTTTAGTCGTTTCACTGCTCTGAGGTCGACTCGCAGAAAATTGTCTTGGAGACCTATTAGTATTAAGCAAGTACTATAAAAAGAAATCGGCTTTACAATTGAATATTTTGGCCGCAGACATCACTTTGATGATTTCTGAATTCAACTTCACCTTCCAGGATAAACCAAATCTGCATTTTATTCTTATACAGGTCCTCATTGACAGCGTACTTTTTGACAGCCGCGCTTTTTAGGCAATGTAGGAATACTTCAAGTATTTAATATATTCTCCTAACATTCTGTAATTTGTCACGTGCTTTCGAAGAGTATATGAACGTTCATGTATTAACGTTGCTAGCGGCCTTAAGCCGAAAACAAAAATGCTTTTTTCACGTATAAATTTGTAATGAAAAACGTGGGACCGGAAAGAGTACAGCAAAATACACTAATTGCCTCAATCCCCGAAACAAGGATAATAAAAAAGTCAGAAGAAAGAATCGTAGTGGGCACTACGATGGGATATAAACTCAAGCCCCTAGCACTGACGTGTCTGAAAAGATAACCGCGTATCATGCTCGATGACTAGTCCAAAACGATGATGATCGAAACCCTTTGAAAAGGATTATTGCGGAACCTAGCCGAAGAAAATCGTCAAGTGGAATTTCGTGCAATTTTTTGGCAGTATTTTGCTTCTTGCTAGACCTGTTAGTAATAGTGGTAGCTACGAGCTGCCAGTGGATTTAAAATATTGAGGCCGAGCGTCAGCAATGGATGGTGGTATTGACTGTTAACTCCATTCATTAGGCACGGGTTCTTTCGCTGGAGAGCGCTTGTTGCGCACATGTTGCGAGCAAGAAAAAAAGAACTTGAATTTCTTCTTTAGAACATTGCAATGCATAATGCCGTACGTTCTGTTTTCCGTCGGACGACTTCTGCCTAAGGTGCTTTCTTTCTTCAAACAGTCTGGTTCATCTTGTTTCTGGAGGTTTCGTCACTACTGGCCAATACGATGCAATATTTAGGAATACTTTCTCACTTCATTTTTTATCCTGCACAACTTAGGAGTACAAGACAGGAGAAGAAGCAGTTGTTTTATTCTATTTTTAAGTATAATACTGCACGACTCTACGTGGAAAGTACATTTTAGAGGGAGCCTGCCTTCACTGATGTCTTTAGGTGCGTTCTATATTCTCTTTACTAAGAAGTCGCAAAGGCGACAGTAATAAAATAAGGCTGTTGCCTTCAATTCTCAGGCCTTGCTAAGACGTGTTTACTGTTGTACATAATTCGGCAATAGCAAGTAATGTCATCAATTGGCAGAAATTTTTTAATTGCCGTAATTTTAGACCTTACCAACAAGCCTGAAATACGACTGTATATTTCAAATTTTCTTGTATAGACCTATTTTTTTGTTTCTTGAAAAATTGAAACTTGACCATTCACGGTGAAAACAGCAGTCACGATGTAGCCATCCCTGTGTCGACAGGTTAGTTAGCCCGCCTGGACGGAAAGTTCTTATTCACCTATTTGGTTTGTTTTATAAATGAAGTTTTGCATATAAAAGCAACTCAGGCTATGGCCATCTTAGTGGAAAGCTTCAGATATATTTGCCCTCCTCGGGTTCTTGAACCGGCAACGACTTCATACACTATGAGGGCGCATTGCGATTCGACTTGATCAAAATGAAGCCGTTGAAGCCTCGTTTAAAACTCCATCTCGCGGCTCAGTAGCCAACCTCGAGCACCACTGAAATTGTTTGACATATTTGTTAAGCTGAACAGAGAGAAGACCATATTTGGTACTCTCCACATATTAGGCTTGCTAAAGATATAAGGCAGTATCACTCATCTTGGAAGTCGCCTATTGAGGTAGACGAAATGTCCAGTCCTCCATTGCCGCGCCTCTCGTGACCTAAGTCTCATTGGGATGCCAATCTCTAGATCCAAAATTCAAACAAATGATTTTGGCGCCAAAATAATTCAAATTTACACCATAAAATTTAGGGGAATTCGGATTCACTTGCTATGTCTAAATTATTTTTCGCTTTTTTGATAGAACCTCAGCGCCAATTACGATACATTAAGCTAGAGTATTGGACGGCAGACCTCAGTTGGAATTAATAGGCTTGAACGTAATTAAAGAAATTTTTCGTGCCTAGCTGTTTTTTTGTGTGTGTGTGTGAATAAAAAGTCACTCTTTGTCAGAAACAACTGCCGAAACTAGGAGGGAAAGATAATTCGCAACATACCTTCTCCTTCAAAACGACATAAAATTATTGTCTGTCTCGGTGTGCTGCAGAATTGACAGGTAAAATACGTAAACAAATGCTGAAAAAGGGCAGACAAGCGCTCAAAACTCTGCCAAGTCCTCTCAGGGCCAGAGCCAGCTGGTTTCCTTGTTTTATAATTATTGTTTTAATATTTGGCTTGTTATTGTAAAAAACAAACGACCGTTTCGGTTCAAGCACTTTACCCCTGTCACTTTTAGCAATGCTTGCCTTCAAAGAGTGGGATATAACGTTTTCACACGCCACAGTAATTCTGGTCTGGCCTTTACGCTCCTCTTTGGGTACAACTGCAGGAGCATGTGTGAGAAAAAACAATAATGCAGGGGATGGGCGTCTTCCGGGAATTTTCCTTCCTGATTTAAAAGGTCACATTCCATAAACATTTGTAGAATGTTTCATGCTTTAATATAGTGTAGTTTGATAAAAAAAAACAACCACAAATAAATAGGTTATGTATCCTACCACTTGGTTATTATTTCCGATACATCACTCATTTTCACCATCTCGAAGGAACGGGCCTGCGTGCTCCCCTCCATTTAATATAACGCCCCTAGGCTAGGTTGAGCTCCCAATTGCGTTAAAGCTAAGGAGTATACCTTAAGAAAGTTAACTGCACAGCTAGTTGGTTGTGCTAGCTGAGGTGCTTAGTGAAGCGCAGATACGTGGTGTTTTATTCCTTGTGTGTGTCTGTGTTGCGCTAATTATCCTGTACTTATGTAAAGTTAAGGATCATCGGCGTCGCGCTGTACATTTGCGGAGGTTAATCGCGACAGGGTTAGGATTCACTTTTCTAGGACAACCTGGCGTCGCAGTGGGCACTGTAAACGTGAAGAAGATTAGAAATCGAACACTAAAACTTAGGAAGAGAGTAAATAATGTTCTGATTAACGACAAACTTTTCATCGATGTTCCACTTTAAAAAGAAACAAATGACTTTTAAAAAGTGAGGTATTTGATGGAGGACCTCGGTCGAACTCAAGACCTTCAGGTCACGAGCCGGGCACGCTGTCATAAGCTATGGAACAACTGAAGCTAAGTTAAAGAGGACGTTTTGAATGCGCGATGCGAATTGAACCTGATAGAGCAATCGCGTTCTACTCTTAAATTGAAAGGTTATGCATCGCGAGGTCCTTTTCGCTTTTTAATTTCACTCCTTAATCTTTCCTCTTATGTTTGGGTCGGTTTGGTTTATGTGTTTAACGTCCCAAAGTGACTCAGGCTATGGGAGACACCGTAATTCAGGGGTCCGGAAATTAGACCCCCTTGGGTTCTTTAACGTGCACTGACATCGCACAGATCTCGGGAGCCTATAGCTTTTCGCCTCCACCGAAAAGAGGCCACCGAGGCCCGAATTCGATCCCGCATCGTTACGCACAGTAGTCGAGCACCCTTTACTGCGCCACCACGGCGGGGCTTTCCTCTTATGGTCTCATCTGTACGCGCACCTTACTAAATTAAATTTATTTGACTTTTTTTTTTCTTCACGTCATACTCCCGTCCATTCCGTACAGTCATGAAGAAAAGGTGAAATACACGCGAGTTGACAGAACTCAATGACAGCGCTGTCTGGCGGTATAGCGTCTGTTTTCGGTATAAGGATGCCGTGTTCCAATGCTATGCTTGACTTCTTTCTCAAACAATTCTGTCATGCGTTGTTTTCTATGAAAGACGGCTGTTCTCCTAAGTGTTCACTTAAAACCTTTATGATTCCGCACGACTGTACACAATGGTGCAATGGCCGCGTGTGAATGCAAAGATAAATTTGTCGCGCTCTTCCACCAGATATCTAGGAGGTGTAGGAATTCGTAGTATAGGCTTTTTCTCCTCTGTAGTAAAATAATAGCGCCAAAGAGGCTCACAAATACATCGAAAGATTAAACACGTTGAAGACGAAAAAAAGTAACAACAACCGATATCTTAAGTTTTGTGCCCATCGCGAACGTTTTTTTGAGTCCAAGCGCTGTACAGAGAAAGTGAACAGTGCCACAATTGATCGCAGCGCGCCAGCTTCAATGTATTCGAATCTTTCGACATTGCCTGTCTATTATATTATCCAATAACGCGAGCAATTTAGTGCTCTGATCATACTAGCCTCAGGGACCTGACAAATCTACAAAATATGATGGTACCGCCATGTTAGGAGCGCCCACGAAAAGTAAAACGTATGTTTTACTTTCCTGAAAGCCTTTCGCTGAAAACTTTAGAGAGAATGTGTTAGCGACTACCTGGTTTCATCTTTCCTCTGGAGCACAGAGTCCTTTCTGTGAAAGCGCTTTTTTTACTCCTGCCTTCGCCTAAGCAAACAGAATTAATTACGCAAACATGGCGCACAGGGTACGTGTTTGCCTCATTTCGAGTGCGCCGGTAAAATACGCTTAGCACACCATCTCCTGGAAGCAACTTTGATAGCAATCCCGTTATAGTTCCCAAATGTAGTCTTGGAAAATTTTGGTCTGGAACAAATGCAGCGGGCCGAGTTCAGTGGCATGGCGGATTGTCAATGGTATTATGGTATGGCGGATTGTCAACAAAATAAAAAAACCTATGAGTGGGGTGATATTTTATTGAATACTTTTCTTATAAAAAGTTACGTTGATAAATGACAATAAGGAACGTAACCTTCGATGGGAGGCTTCGCTCAGACTTAGTAGCATTCGCATTCTACAACTGTGTTAACTATCCCACACCTCTTCAAACTCTTCTTAGTTTTCTAACTTATCAGAATCTTTGAAACATACAAGACTGAGTCATCGCTTTAAATACTCTTCAGCGGATTCGAGGGCCCCCTTTTTTTTTCTTTGCAAGAAGACAGTATCTGGTTTGTTAAACATTTCTTTTCTCTCAGCATCAGTACTGTGTTTCGGAAATATAAACTTCCGCGGTCTTTTTATGCTGCCTAATTGGCGCCATTTTTCGCCTGCTGAACTTTTGACAGTGACTACAAACAGGCCTAAGCAGACAGATTTCAATGAGGTCCAAAAATCACATATCCCCTGTGAAATTCACCGATAACTGTTGCCAGCCGTCTGTTTTTGTCGGCGGTTGTTATTTTTTCGTTTCGCAAAATCGAATAAGGGCTACAAACTAATTAACTGACTGTTTACTGGGTGGCGGGAAGAACCAAGCGTGAATGAGAAAGTCTCGAATAACGCCTAACTGCGTCGTTGCAAATAACTTATCGTTTACACAAAACACTTTTTCTCCCTGTCGTAAAAGAAAACGCGCGCTGAAAAAATGCTCACGCGTGACAGCTGGCCCTTCAAAGTTTCAAGACGCGTCTCAGGAAGCAAGACTGTCGTTTCGCTCTCAAGTGAAGACATGGGCGCTCCCTGGACGAGTGATTAAAGGTAGCCTCCGGTCACGCCGCAGAATTCGTGGAGGCCAATAAATAAAGCAAAGCGAATTGTAGCTTCATGGCAGTAAAGTAGCTAGCCTTTTTTTCGAGACCCATTTACATATTTTTCCTTGGGCCAATACCTAAAATTTTAGCTAGTTAGATTACTCCTATGTGTGAGCTTTCATCATCATCATCATCATCATCATCATCATCATCATCATCATCATCAGCCTGATTATACCCACTGCAGGGCGAAGGCCTCTCCCATATTTCTCCACTTAACCCGGTTCTTTGCTAACTGCATCCACTTGACCCCTGCGAACTTCTTAACCTCATCCGCCCACCTAACTTTCTGCCGTCCCCTGCTACGCTTTCCTTTCCTTGGAATTCAGTTTGTTACCCTAAGCGACCATCGGTTATCCTCCCTTCGCACTACAAGTACTGCCCATGTCCATTTCTTCTTCTTAATTTCCACTAGAATGTCGGTAACGAGTTATTTCTCTGACCCAGTCTGCACGCTTCCTATCTCTTAATGTTACCCCTAGCATTTTTCGTTTCATAGCCCTCTGGGTTGTCCTCAACTTAAGTACAACTCTCTTGGTTAGCCTCCCCGTTTCAGCCCCATAGGTGAGTACAGGCAAGATGCAACTGTTGTATACTTTCCTTTTGAGCGACACCGGCAAGCTGCTAGTCATAATCTGCGAGTGCTGAACTTTGGCGATAGAAAAAAAAAAGCTGGCGGCTAAGGCATGCCACTCTCTACAGCTCTCAGGGTCTTACTCGGGCTAGGGCACACAGCATTTGCTAAATCCTTGGTCGCATTTAGCAGGAATACCCAGTGTGCTGGATACTTAAATATTGAACGTAACTGCATTGAAGAAATAACTGTTCGCCTTCATTTTTACAATATCTTTCAAATTTATTCTAAAAATATATTAGAACCGGTTCCACAACCGATAATCATTGTGCGATTTTCCGTAGGCCGTGTCCTTCTTTTGAAATAAGATTTCAATTTGTTTTGCGTTCACATCAGTTTTTGTCACGAAGATTAAAATATTTTCCCGAAGATCTCACGTGCTATTTATATATGTTTTATCTGTTACCATTGTCACCCTGTTCAAGCTTTTCAAAATCCGAACGGCAAGAAAAAGCGAACAGAGGCGAAGGGTACTAAAGGGTTTGCACCAGCTGTGAAAATACTTTTGCCTACTTAGAGCACATAGGGAACAATGAACTCCTGCAGTAAAAAAAAAAATAAAAAAAATAAAACAGCTGTCGAGCTTGCTGACTCAGTGCCCTTATTTATATCAACAGAGAAACGGCAGCTTTATTCAAATGTGGCAGCATTTGCCGAAATCAAATGCAGATTGAACGCGAAAATTCAACTTCCCAAGTACGTGTTATCGTACGCTCAGAAAAAAAGCCGCAATCAGCAGAAATTGACGCTAAAGCAACTGAAAATAGAATTTCTGCTGACACAGACTAGCATTGTTAAGATATGCAAGTATGCAAAATGCGGGGAGCCGTACGCGATTTACGGATCGCCTTTGAGAGAATTCTCAGCAGAAAGACTGCTTTTTATGTTCAAAGCAATATGTGGGGCCACTTGTTCGAGGTGATGATGGCATGGCTTTCGCGACTATTGTGTTCTGCTTTTGTTAAGCATCATTTTGCTAAGCCTACTAAAGCAACTGTGCCTGAGAATTACCCGAAAGCATTGCTTTCTAAATGCGGCAATACTCAGAACAGCACGCAGCTGAAATTAAGGACAGAAAACATCAAATCTATCCGGGTTCGATCCCGTCCGCCGGCGGCTGCGTTTTGATGGAAGCGAAACGAAGTGGTGTTCGTGTGCTGTGCGATGCCAGTGCACGTTAAAGATCCCCAGGTGGTCGAAATTGTTCCGGAGCCCTCTACTACGGCACCCCTTTCTCTCTTTCCACTTTCACTTCCACCTTCCTCACTTCTCTTACGACGCGGTTCAGGTGTCCACAGAAACAAGTGTGAGATATACATGCGCCTTTGCTTTCTTGTGAAACAATTATTATTATTATTAAAACATCAAAGGGAAGGAACGCGGCATCCATAAACGTTTTTGAGCAGCAATTCAAGGCGCGTCAATTTGGCTATCAACCTTATGTTCATGGTTACTTTTTGTACTTTTTACATCTGAAAAAGACATACACCAAATAGAGCCATGCATTTCGATGGAGGAGAAACCAAGACGAGTCTGTGTGCTGAGTGGTGTCAGCGCACGTTAAAGATCCCCAGGTGGTCGAAATTACTCCGTAGCCCTCCACTACGGCTCCCCTTTCTCTCTTTCCACTTTCCCTGCAACCCACCTCTCTTCCCTTACGACTCGGTTCAGGTGTCCACAGCGCAAGTGTGAAAGGTATTGCGCCTTTCCCTATTGTGAACAAATTATTATAATAACGAGTGTGACAGATACAGCGCCTTTCCTTTCCTGTGGACCAATTATTATTTTTGTTATTAAGTAATAGAGCCAGGTTACAGATACATACGTGTTATTTTAGTGCGCTTAGTAGTATGGAATAAAATTTGGGATAAATTCATCAATACAGACTTAACCCCATCTATGTCTTTGTGGTGAGCCTCGGTCTCCGCAATTTCATTTTTTCTGACGCCCAACTACTGTTCCAGAGTACCCGGGTTCGATCCCGACCTCGGCGGCTGCGTTTCGATGGAGGCGAAACGAAGAGGCGTCCGTGTGCTGTGCGATGTCAGCGCACGTTAAAGATCCCCAGGTGGTCGAAATTACTCCGTAGCCCTCCACTACGGTTCCTCTTTCTCTCTATCCACTTTCGCTCCTACCTTCCTCCCTTCCCTTACGGCGCGGTTCAGGTGTCCACAGCTACAAGTGCGACAGATCTGCGTCTTTCCCTTCCTGTGAACCCCCCTTATTACTGAACCTGAAACGTATCTAGGACAGGTTGAAATTAAAGAAGTCACACTTTCCTCGCACAATTATATTTCTGTGAACTTCCTGTAGTTCGATGCAGCGGAAGTTCACTGTATTACGGGTGTCAGAATGTAATTTTGTTCAGTAATTTTGAGCAAATAATACTTTACTCCTTTCGTACGCCCCAGTATAGGTGGTGGTAAAAATATTTTAATGAAAATGATTAGGAGGTTGTAGCGGCGGTTGGAGTCCTCAGTCCGGAACCCCATTGGCGTAGGCTGCTGTCCGCGCTCTTCCGATGAGTTCTTTTTGAACCCTTGCGTCCGAGCTGGTCAGAGCTGCCTCCCACCCCTCCTGCGTTGGCTGGTTATTAATAGTGACAGTCTGATTTCGCTGGCATGCCCACACCATATGGTATAGGTCCGCCTTCTCCCCGCAGAATTTGCATTGTGAGTCAAATGACTCTGGATCTATTGCGTGTAGTCTGCGTGGATTGTTAAAAGTGTTGGTCTGTAGCTTGCGGAGGTGTATCTCCTCCCCTTTGTCTAGTGTCTTTGCCGGTGGAGGGTAGACCCGGCGAGATAATCTTAAGTGCTGAAGTATTTCGGTGTAAGTTAGCAATGGGATAGGAGGTTCCACGAGATCCGTATTGGGTGCCCGGGGGAGAAATGCTCGGGCTGAGGCGTGTGCGCTCTCGTTCCCTGGGATGCCCTGGTGACCTGGTACCCATACTAAGTGTTTATCCATGGGTTGGTAGCCACGGGTGTAACTATCTTGCAGGATTTTAGCTGCTAGCGGTGCAATCCTGCCCCTGAGGTAATTGCGATATGCTGTCTGTGAATCTGTAAGAATGTATTCTGAGGTAGTGTGTGTCGCAGCTAGGGCAATTGCCACTTCCTCCGCAGCCAGTGTGTCATGGCTGTGTAATATTAGTCCATCCACTGTTTTATCTTGGTGTACTACCGCAACGGCCGCCATTCCCTGTTCAGGACCCGCAGCATCGACATAGAACACGCCCTCGCGCCCGCCGTAGTGCCTTTTTATAGCTTCCGCTCGTGCTTGTCTTCTTGGCTGGTGAAAGTCGGGGTGCATATTCCTCGGTAATGGAGTTCCCTTGAATTGTCCTCTCCATGAGGCTGGGATGTCGCTTTTAGGGTCTAGCTGTTCGGGGCAATTGATGTTCAAATCGTTCAAGACTTGTCGGCCAGTCAGAGTCGTGGAGAGTCGTACCACCTGCGCCGTGAGGTGTGCCTCAATCAGCTCGTCTACCGTGTTGTGGACGCCCAGTCGTAAAAGCCGGTCCGTCGATGTCGTAAGAGGGAGGCCCAGGGCCTTCTTGTAGGCTGTTCTGATTATGACGTCGAGGTTCTTGATGTCAAACTTCTTGAGACGAAGGTAGGGTGCCGCATAGACGATGCGGCTCACGACGAAGGCCTGCACCAGTCGGAGAGTATCTTCTTCGCGCATCCCTGATTTCCGCGTCGTTATTCTGGCGATCATCCTGCCGACTTGCTCGCTCACGAGGCGGAGTTTCTGGATGGCGAGGTGGTTGTTGCCCTTGTTATTGATGCATAGACCCAGTATCTTAACGGTCTGAACTTCCTTTATGGGTGAGTTGTCAACGTGGATGTCGATCGTGGCCTGATTTTTGTGCTGGCGGAAGACTAGGAGTTCACATTTTTCGGGAGAGCAGGTTAGTCCACACGCTCGTGCATAATTCTGAACTGTTGTTGCCGCTGTTTGTAGTTGTTCTTCCATCATTCCCACACTACCCCTAGTTGTCCAGATGGTTATATCGTCAGCGTACAGGGCGTGTCGTATGCCCTGTATCTGATTTAGAAGAGGTGGAAGATTGCGGAGTGCAATATTGAACAGAAGTGGGGATAATACTGCCCCTTGCGGAGTGCCTCTCGTGCCCATCTTCACTTGCGTTGTTTGTTTAGTGCCGATGCTGATGTTGACTGTTCTGTCTTTAAGGAAATCATAGATGTATGAGTAGACTCGCTGGCCACAGTTGGTGGTCTGGAGATTTTGGAGGATTGTGGAATGTTTGACATTGTCAAACGCTCCTTTGAGGTCGAGGGATAGAAGTGCTCGGTCACTGTTTCTGCGTGCTGGATCAATGACTTCGCGTTTGAGTTGCAGAAGCACATCATGGGTGGACAGATGTGCTCTGAATCCAAACATCGTGTGTGGCAGTAGCTCGTTGTTCTCTAGATAGTTGGAGAGACGTGCGTGGACTGCCTTTTCCATGAGTTTGCCTGCGCACGACGTGAGGGATATGGGGCGTAGGTTTTCAATGCTGATTTTCTTGCCGGGTTTGGGGATAAAGTGTACATTGGCTGTTTTCCATGCCTGTGGAATGGTGCCGATGCGCCAGCATTCGTTAACGTAATCCGTAAGTTGCTGCAGTGCCTCCGTGCCGAGGTTGGTTAGAAGTCCGACCGTAATTTTGTCTTGTCCCGGGGCTGTACCTCGGCGCATATCTGCTAGTGCTGCTATGATTTCTTCTAAAGTGAAGTCTTTATCTAGGTCTTCGTTCGGTTCCCCCCGGTATTCTGGATTTGAGGGTTCTGCGTCTCTCGAAGTGCAGATATAGCGACGCGTGAGTTCATCCATGAGTTCATCATCCGTGCCTTGAAAGTTGTGTAAGGCTCGATGCAAATTTCTACGTTGTTCACTCTTCGATTTCGGTGGATCAATTAGGCATCGGAGAAGGTTCCACGTAGTCTTGCTGTCTAGGCGACCTTTGAGGGATTCGCACCTTTTTAGCCAATTGGTGCGAGCGAGGTCCCATGCGTATTGGTCTGCTTGAGTAGTTAGCTTCGCTATTCGAATTCTGAGTTTTCGATTGTGCCTTTGTTTCTTCCACCGTTTTATGAGACTACGCCTAGCTTCCCAAAGGTGTAGAAGATGGTTGTCAACAGCTGGGTGGTCCTCCGTGGTGGCAAGGGTTTTTGTGAGGTTTTCTTTAAGGTCGAGAATAGATGCCGCCCACTCTTCGTAACTAGTTATTTGTTCCGATGTAACTAGTTTAGTATCCTTCCTGAATTTCTCCCAGTCTGTCATTCTGGCTTGCCCACGAGGTTTGCTGTGCTTGTTGCTTTCAAAGATGGTCTGCAGCATGTAGTGATCGCTGCCTAAGGTCTCTCCCGTATTGAGCCACTCATAGTTGCGGGCGTTGCGGACGAGCGTCAGGTCGGGGGAGGTATCCCGAGTTATGCTGGTACCGACTCGAGTCGGATGCTGCGGGTCAGTAAGTAAGGTGAGTGCCATGTCAGCGATGGCGGAAGCTAGTTTCCTGCCTTTAGTGTCTTCCTTTGGATATCCCCATAATGGGCTAGAAGCGTTAAAGTCGCCGACTATAGCTAGGGGAGCTGTGTGAGCTTCTCTTAGTGCTTTGATAAAGATAGCGTCAAAGGCTGCGCGGCGCTGTTTGGGGCGACTATATATATTGAGTATATAGGTGCCCTTGCTGTTACGGTGTTGTGGTAGCAACTTTATGAAGGTATATTCAATGTCGCTGTGTAGGTCAAGGTCTACAGTGGTTGCTGTGCATGATTTGTGGACCAAAATACATGTCGAGGGGTTTGTTTGATGTGTTGAGTATCCTCTGATCTTAGCCTCCATATTTACTTCTTGCAGGGCTATTATTTGCGGCGCATGAGAATAAGAGTCTATGTATTGTTGTAATGTTTCCCTCTTGCGCTTTAGTCCCCTGCAGTTCCATTGTAGGATGGTGAGTTTAGGTCTTGGTTGTGGCGCCATGTTGAGGATTAGAAATGTGTGTCGGATCCTGTGGTGGATCTTCAGGTTCTTTATCAAGTTCAGGGATGACTAGGCGACGATTTCCCATTTTGCCCTGTAGTTTTGTGCCCTTGTTGTGAGAAACATCCGAATATTCCTGAATTTTTCGGTCAATTCTAATCTCCTGCGCTTGCATCCTGATTAGAACTGGTTCAAGTTTTTCCATCATGGGCTTGATGACTGATTCTAACATGCTTTTGATTGTCGTCTCGATCATAATTTGTAATTTATTGGCCATGAGATCTTGGACTGTGTTTTCCAAGCGGGTAATGCGGTCCTGTGTTTCGGTGTTCTCAATAAATTGCGGCATGGGTGCCTGCGGTGCTGCTGCCTGCGGTTGTGGTACCTGCGGCATTGGCGCCTGCTGTGGCGTCTCTAGTGCAGTTTGCCTGTCGATAGTGCTAGTATTTAGCTCCTGTGGGTACGGAGGGTGTACCTCTTCCTTGTCCTCCTCCATCGGACATGCCTGTTGTGTCAATGGAGGTAATGTGTTCTTCGGGTTGGCTGCGACGCCTAATTGCTCTTTTAATTTCCTATTTTCTGACTTTAGTTTCTCGATCTCTGCTTTAAGTTGTTTGTAAGCCAACGCTTCGGGGGAGGAGGCAGCTACATCTGCCCAGCTCACCTTGCCGTCGTTGCGCTGGTCCTTGTAATGGGGTCCTGTTGTTTTCTCAGCTGGACGACTGCCGGTGGGGTGCGACGCCTTGTCGCTAGTGTCACGTCCTTTGCTTGATGACCGGGAGCCGCGTGGTCCTGAGTTGCTGCTGTTGGACTGGGCCCGTTGGGTCAGTCGGTCCCCGCTGTTAGATGTGCCTCTGCGGCTGGACCGGTCCCGAAACTTGGCCCTGGACTGGTGACTGTCTTGACCTGTCTTGGATTTGGCTGGTTGTGATGTTCGGTACTTGAACTTGCATTGATTCGACCCCATGGGATGTGGGCCTTCGCACACTGTGCACTTGGGTTGGCAGTCATGGGCTTCTTGAATGTCGTCCTGGCCACACTGCGGACATCGTGACTGCGCAGGGCAAGGGCAGACATCCGCCCGGTGTCCAAGTTTCCCGCACAGCAAACAGGCTGGTGTTGTTTTCTTGTACAGGCGCACAGGAAGCGCCTCTCCGTAGTAAAAGACGTGAAAAGGGACCTTTCTTCCTTCGAAAGTGACGGCCGCTTTGTTGGAGGAACCTAGTTTTCTCACGCTCACCACTGGTGCGTCCGGGGAGCGAAGCGCTTCCGTGATGTCTTCGTTGGAAACCCTAGGGTCCACCTGTATTACTCCTTTACATGTGTCGTCAGAAGGCCGGAGGTAGGAGTACACTGCGTGTGCTGTGTCCCCTAGTTTAAGTTCTTGAATTGCGAGGATCTTTCTGATTATTTCGGCATCTCGTACGCCGACGACGATGATGTTTTGTTCCCAAATGGGCCAAACGCTGAGCGCTGCTGATGTGTTATTAATGCCTGCTGCCATGTGCAAGGAGCTTCCGAGAGTGTTGCTTCCCCTGAATTTGCTGAGATCCAGCGTTCCTCTAGGTTTGATTATGATGACTGCATCTTGCTTGTCGAGACGCGGCTGCGGAGGAGGCTTCCAACGCTTGACTTGCGTGCGTGGCGTCTCCTGCAGCGGCGTATCAGCTGCGGCGGTGAAGTGGCCATCTGGCGTTCGTCCTTTCTGCCGTGCCGAGCGGTTGTTACGGGCTGATGCGCGTTCCCACTCTTCTATCTTGCGTTGGATGTTGGCTTCTGTTACTTTGTCGAAAACTGGCGTTTTCGCCTGCGGAATGGTGACGATACGCATTCCATCCGGGTCGTACCCCGTCAAGGTTGTCATGATTTGCGGCAGAGTTTGCCCGCGGAGCCGCGGCGGGCAGCTGACTCGAGGCCTATCTGTTAGGCTTAGCTACTCGCTCGATCCGCTTGAACTTGAAATCCTCGTTGAAAATGGTCCCACCTGAGAAACGGTGGTCTCCTCGTTGTTCTGAAGTGCCCGGGAACAAGTCCTGCTGCTTTTGAAGCGCTTTGGAAATCCTTGTCCGGGAAAGGAGCATAAATTCGGCGGAGCCGATGTAACACACGGCCGTCCTTCCCGACTGCTCGTAGCGCCCTCCGGAGCAGTTAGGGATAAGGGTAGATCACGCCCCAGTATACTCAGAGCGATATGTATATACCTTTGGTGTACGCTTCAAATGGTACTACCGGATATGAGTGCGCCAGTCCGCTTCATTAGCTCCTAGAGAGTATAGTTCTTATTGCCTGAGCAGGTGTGAGGCTTAATCGATTAGGACACAAGTATCCCCGGGAACGAAAGAAACGAACGTACATAAGGAAAATCTTAAGATTTTGATTTGTTTGCTGCAAACGAACTGGATAATTGTCCTCCGCTCTGGTCACCTCATGTCAACAATATGTGGAGCTCAGGACGAATGAAAATGCCTGTTGACTCAGTAACGCATCAGTAGAGCTTCGAACAGTTCAAAGAGGAGATTTCTTGTGCGAGTTCGGTTAGTGAGTTTAACAACCCAAAGCGACTGACGCAATGAGCGACGTCGTAGTGGGTGGCTCTGGAAACTTTCGAGCCACTGGTTTATCGAGTGCGCATCTACACTGCAACAACACAGGAACTGCTGGCTCAATGGCAAGGATTTATCAATGCGCCCGAGGTTTAGCAGTCGAGTGCTTTTACATACTGGGCCACTGTGGCGGGCGCAGCCACTCTTGAACTCGGCCTTCTGAAAGGGAGCATTTCGACGTATACGATTTTTAATAGAAAACGCGCAAGCTCTATAAAAACTAAAGAATCCATGGGTGCTCTCCGCCCAGCCACGGTGTCGGAATGATTGAGATGCCCGACTTACTTGGCCGGAGTACTTAGGTTCAATCCCGACCGCCTGCGGCTACGTTTCGATGGAGGCAAAACAGAGAGGTTTCCGTGTGTTATGTGATGTCAGCGCACGTTAAAGATGAGCAGGTGGTCGAATTTGCTCCAAAGCCCTTCAATACCGCTCCTTTTTCTCTCTTTCCGCTTTCACTCCCCCTTCAGTTCTTCTCTTAAACAGCACTTCAGGTATCCACAGAAATAGTGTGACAGATACGGCGCCTTTCCTCTCCTCTCAACTAAGTAAAGAAATATCATATTAACGATGATAACGGCTTACAGCCTATTTCGGTTGCTCGTGGAATTTTGCGGGTTCCTCCTCAATTTAAACACATTTTCCGTCACGACACAGCATGAATTAGGAATTTTATCGGGGTGAGTGAGCGGAATTCTAATTACAAAAATAAAAACAAACTATTTGAACACTTTAGAAACTCTAAAGTGTGCTTTGAGAAAGCTTTGTGGTCACATCACTGCATATGTCCATGAGGTTTCTTATGCATGGCCACCCCAGTGTAATGGCCACAATGAGCGCCGAAGACCCTTGTGCTCGGCTTCTCTGGCTTGGGTGACCGGGGATGTGGCCAGGAGCTTGGAAACAAAAAGACATGGTTCTTCCTCCGACACTTGCTCAACCCCACACAGACAAAATGCACACAACGAGACCGGCTCACAAAATTAATTCACTAATACCAGGGTACGGACGCTGAGCTGCTCGCCGAACTGCGAACACACTAACACATCCGACGCAGACCCCCTACCCGCGTATGAGGGCATCCCCAACGACACCCTGGATGCCGACATTGCAGATGACGAAGTCGGGTTTGCTCTCACTCAGCTCCGTACCACCACCACGGCGGGACCTGACGGAGTGTTAAACAGAACGCTCAGAAACCTAGACCACACGCCTGTCGCGGCTCTGGCGGAACTAATGAACACCTACTAGAGGGAAGGCGAGATCCCTAAGGAATGGAGGAAAGCTAATCGGAAAACTAATGGAACATGTCATCCTTAACCGACTGCAAAATTGCGCGGAAGACCGCGACTTACTTCCTCCAACAAAGATTGGCTCTAGGGCAAACTTGTCCACGCAAGATGTGCTGCTTCAGCTTAAGAAGAACGTGCTGGACCCTCCATATGGAACTGGGACAAGGCTGTACTCGGGCTAGACCTGAGCAAAGCCTTCGACAACGTCTCGTACCAGGCAATTCTTACGAATCACTTATATGGGACCCTGGTGAACGGATATTTATTTATGTCCGATCATTCCTATCCTAGCGAACAGCAGAGCTCGCTCTAGGTAGCTTTAAATCGGATCCCATTCCTCTGGGAAGCCGAGGCACACCACAAGGCTCGGTGCTCTCGCCTTTCCTGTTTAATTTTGCACTTATCACACTTCCCCCCAAGCTCGCTGTCCTGCAGGAGCTGCAGCACACTTTCTACGCGGACGACATCACCCTGTGGGTAACCACGGGGAATGACGGCCAAATAGAGGATACGCTGCAGCAGGCAGTCGACATAATCCAGACTTACGCTTTGGGAGCGGGCCTTGAATACTCGCACGCCAAGTAGGAACTGCTGCTTTTTAGGGCCAAACCGCGCGGAAGAATTTCACACCAGCCCTACCCCCCCCCCCCCCCCCGATCGCCCTGAATGTATGTGCGAGAGGCCAAACGGTCAGGGAGGTTAAACGATGCCCATACTGGGCATGTACATACAGAACAATCGCAAGAACACCCAAACAATCAACAGACTCACTGCCACGGTCAATCAGACTCTATGACTCATCAGACGAATCGCCAAAAACAAAAAAAAAGGAATGAAAGAAAATATCTCTGTCAACTAGTCTAGGCTTTCGTTCTGAGCAGGATTGCCTACCCCCTCCCGTACCTGCACTGAAATTCGCGGAGAGAATAAAGGTCGAGGGCCTACTCCAACAGGCCTACAAGACTGCCCTTGGGCTCCCGCACAGCACGTATATGGCACTTGGGGTTCACAACACGCTATCGAAGCTGTGTGAGGCACACCTTGTCTCCCAGCTCGGACGACTCACTTGCACGAACGCGAGAAGGGCCATCCTGTACAGACTACACATCTGCTAACACCTTCCAGAGAAGGATGCGAAAGCACAGTTACCTACACACATTAGGACCGCTCTATTCATTACACCCTTGCCCAAGAATATGCACTCCGTGCACCACGAAGGCCGATGCATGGCGAGGGCTCGCGCCCTACATGCCAAGTACTGCCGACACGTCAATGTAGCGTACGTGGACGTACCAGAATATTGGCATACCCAGAGACAAGCGTTCGCACTAGCCGCTGTGAATGGGAACGGTTCCCCGTTGGCGGCCGCATCAATCGCAACCACCTCATCCGAGACGGCGGAGGAAGCGGCCATTGCAAACACATCCGCTGATATTGTATTCAGGGATTCTAAAACAGCCATTCGCAATTTCGCGAGAGGCCGCATCACGTCCACCTCCCTCCGCATCCTCCAAAGCACAGCTGCTTCGATTAGGGAAATTAAACTAATCTGGGTTCCGTCCCACTCGTCTAATCCGGGAAACGAGGCGGCTCACGCACAAGCCCGAGTTTTCGTCGACCGGGCAGTGAGCGCGCCCTCAGACCCGAATTTCATGAGGGACGAGTTAATTTCTTTTCATGACATTACCCATTACATCAGGCTGGAAAGGCTAAAATATCCGCCTCCCCGCAAATCCTTAACAAAGGCGCAGGAAGTTACCTGGCGCCGACTGCAAACACACTCCCTCCAAAATGCGGCGGTGCTTGCCTTGATGTACCCAATCCAGTACAACTGAAACAGCATTAAATGCGGCGAAAGAGCGACATACGATGACATTCTCTGGAACTGCTAAAATGATCCACCTGCGGTGGAATTAACACAGCTCCCTTCTCCCGAGCTGTGGGAAGCCGTGCTGGTCAGTCCGAACCCGAACGGTTGACGGTGGCAACCGAACCCGCGACTTTCCAATATTCACCGAATGTTCATTGCTCACGCACTCGATTGAGTGCTTGACGTATCTTATCAGTCGGTATACTCCACATCGGTCAACTTTACCTCCGAACATGCCGCAGGCTCAAGTACCGTAAATGAATAACACGAAATAAAGCTGGTTTTCCCGAACGGGTTAAAATTCCTACGGCACGGTTAAAGAAGTGAGCTCCTACGTTCTCATTCATCATTTTATCCCTCTGCAGTGCAGGCTTTTGCACTACACCGCACTGCTCCACAGAGCGTCATGACAAGTTACTACCGATTCAGGCATAGAATTTAAAGCGCATTCCAGGCAAAATGCGGTCAAACTGCACTACGCGAGCCATAGCAGGACCACATCAGAACAATATCTGAAGAATGTTGTAAAGGAAACATTATACTAACGAACTACCGACACAAAAATTCGACAGAAGCACTTAAACTTATTTACTTGAGAATATGCGAAATCATCGTACTTTGTGCGGCCGGATTTTTTGCTAAAAGTGTTTCTGTATTCACTAAAATTATTTCTTATGTTATGCTTGCTTTTTTGGTGCACAACTCATGGAAGGCTTCAATGTGTCGAGACCTGTCATCATGAACCACTGAGTAGGTACAGCCACCGCGCTTTCTGTATGTATTCGACGATTCTTCTCACTGTGCATCCCAAACGCATTTTGGTAAGCTGTACAACAGGCTCTCTGGGTGCATCTCCAAACGTTTGAAACCAACACCGTTCTTGTCCTAAGCACTGCGTGCCTGCATGACGCCTATTGGGCTTGGGTTCGAGCTCCAATACCCAGTGATTTATTATATTGAATGCTTTCTTTTTTTATTGTCCATCCCATTCACTGTAATGTTTATGGCTACCATCGCGCGTTGAGAAAGCAGGCAATAAAAACAACGATAATAATAATGGCAGAAAGATTTCCACGTTAACGGGGCTTGCAATGCTTTAACAATATTACCACTGCACACTCAGTGCTTCGACGATGTTTGCCAAACTTGCATATATTCATTATACGCGTGGAACTGTTTGATGATGTGTGGAGAGGGAGCGGCTGTCACACAGTCAGAAATCTATTGCTTTATATCTGCCTCCTAGGCATTTGCTGCGGAATAAAATACTTTCAATTTGACTCTGGATGCACGCCAAAACAACATTCGGTGTCGGCCAATCCATTACAAGTCCTGGCCACCATGTTTCAGCATGTATCCCTTTACGCCACCGAGACGTAAATAAAATAACTGCTGTGTTTCACATTTTGACCGAATCAAAGGTTGCTCCACATAACTAATCTCACTAAGGCGCCATTTTCAAACAAGGCCCTACAATAATAAGTGAAGGAGCCCCCATCGACATCATGCTCAACGTACGCGATGATTTGCCTTGTCTCCGCATTGCGCCCTGTCATCCTTATTTTTCTTTTGTTTTGCCAGTGTGTTCTTGCTTAAAATGTGTTTAATTTCTTGCTGTTATTACCCATATTTCATACAGAGCATGTCGGTGCACCTTCAGGCTTTGTTTCGATATAGGGAAGTTCTGCCTCATGGGCCACATTCAGACTCCGGAGTTGAAGTGCCAAACATTCCATCAGTTAAAAATTTGCTTATAGACGTGTCTCATTCCGTGACCAGTACAAACAAATACACGGTGATATTTGATATTCTTACAGACCAATGTATTCCCACATTTTTCATTTCATTTTATTTCATTTATTAATAGGGCTGTAACAGGAGTGGAAAATACAAAATGAAAAAATGAGAAATACAGAACACTATGAAAATCAATAGTGAATCAAGAAATTGTCTCTGAATACACTCACACACAAACAAAACAAAAATACATCACACAGAAATTGAAACCATAGCCATCTTACACAACAGCAATATGACCTCATCAGATGAAATTTTCTAAATGGCGTACAAATTCACATAATGATGAAGATCGAACAGCAGAATCTGGAAACGAGTTCCAGTCTTTACAAGTTCGCGGAAGATAACTAAACTTGAAGCAATTATTTTTTATAGCCGGCAATGGGATGAGCCTGCTATGATGATGCCTTGATGTCTCATCAGTTTTGATATCAAAGTATTCTGATTTATTAATTTTTAGATAATTATTGATAATGAGGTTAAGAGTTTTTAGTCTTTCATACCTGGTTCTGCTTTGTAGCATTGGTAGTTGGGCTTGTTGGCAGAGGTCTGTTGAAGAATGAATGGTTACGGCGGTATTTGTTATAGATAAGCCTTGCAGCTAGTCGCTGAATATCTAGCTCGTGACAATTAGTTGCTGTGTGAGGATCCCATACTACTTTAGCATATTCGATAATTGGTCTGACTAGGGTTTTGTAAGCCAGGCAATGTACCTCCGGGGTAGCACAGTGCATAGTGCGTCGCAGGTACCATAGTGTTTTAAAAGCTTCGGAAATGACATTTTCAATGTGAATATTCCATCGTAGGTCTGATGTAAAAGTTATGCGTAGGTATTTATACTGATAAACTCTACCATGTAACCATTTATTTGATAATTGAAACTAAGAGCATTCTTTTTCCTTGTATACTGACATGAACACAGGCTTTTTTAAGTTTAACTCCATCTGTCAGTTCCCCGTACTGTTCTTTCCACTCCTAACTATTCCAATCCACTTTCACGTACTATCGCAGTCTGGTGATCCATCCTTACTCTCAGGGTAACCATCGTCAATAGCAAAGTCATAATATTCATCCCTGATTCCTAAGGCTTGCACAGTCTGGTGGACTGGTCCTCGCTTGCAGCCATTTGCGGCTAGAAGCGTTAAATCAATATTCCTCATGGGTAGAAGAAGCGCTTGCTTCATATAATAATGGTTTTAAATCATTAACATAATCTGGAATTTATAGTTTTTCTATCAATGCGGTAAAAAACAAAGCCGCAGATATAATGAGCATATTGCATTTTAATGAGTCAGTTTCCCCTCCCCCCCTACTTGTTCCTTTACTTCTATTTGTCCTCCGCTTACGCCACATCGAGTTATTCACTTATTATACTAACTAGAAGAATAACATTGATATGGAGCGCATTTTCCAAGTGCTCGCAGGTCGTGAATACCAGTTTATCGGTATCGCTTAGGAGGAAAATATATACAGTTGCACCTCAATGGTACTCACTTATGGGCCTTAAATGTGGAGGCTAACGAAAAAAGTTCTAGTTATGTTGAGAACAACGCACATTGCTGCTTATGTTGAGAACAACGCACATTGCTGCAGATTGGAAAATAGTAAATGTAATGTTGAGAAATTGCAAGCGTGCAGAGTAGGACAGCTAAATAACTCGAGCTAATGACATCCTAGTAAAACAAACGACGAAGAAATAGCCATGGGTAGGACATGTATTGCGAAGAGCAGATAGCGGATTGTCTCAAAAGGTAACAAATTGGATTCCAAGGGAAGGAAAGCGTAGGAGAGGAAGGCAGAAAATTTTAGGAGGATGTTAGGAAGTTTTCAAGGGCAAATGGGTGAATCTAGATCACGACCGGGTTGATTGCAGGAATATCGGAGATGCCTCCGTCCGGCAGTGAGAATATACGGAAGATCATGGTGATGTAGATGATATGCCACTTAGCTAGGAACACCTTTATGAACACCAATCATGCGACGCATACTGCCATCAGGAGAAGATATCAACGTTAACCTTCACTCCAGAGACATCGAAGTGCTCCAAGATTTTCAGGTGATGTCCATCGTGCGAGCCCACTTTTGCTGGGTTGTCAGGACAGGCGACTATATTTACTTCATCACGACGTTGTCCCTCTGCGGCGTCCTAATGGTGAGTACGTGCGAGTGCTAATTATATTCACGCAAAATTTCTACGGGCCGCGGCGGCCTTTTTTCCATGGGGGGAAGAGGAAGCTTGACTTCCACAATGTGATTTAAGTGAAAGTTAATGACCCTATATAAGCGGAATTTTCGAAGCTTTTTAATACGAAGTCCCGTATAATCGGAGTTGCCTTTAGACAATGCTATCCTTAATCAAATAAGTAGACAAAAAATAACTAAAAATGTTACCAATATAATGAAACAGTCGAACAATCTTTATGTGCAGTATACGCCACTAATGAAGTTCTATGCAGTAAAAAAGTGATGTTCCAAACATATATTCGGTACAAATGGAGAAAAGCTGTCATTTTCAAAGTGTTGCTTAAATTACTGCTGAATGTTAATAGCTGGCATTGCCTCTACCAGAATAAAATGTACATTTTCTACTGTTTTGTATCTTTGAGTAAGATTTCTGAGATTTCTCCAGAGTGGCGAGCATTTTTTTTTTGTCAAATCAAAAGCCCCCCTGGTCGATGATTTGAATAGTCTTCAACATCACCTACCGTCGCCATCATAGCTTGAACATTTACAGAAACACGCAGAGACAACTCTAGACACGAACCAAATCAGTTTGCGTTCGAGGTCGTATAGGTTTTGCAGTAACTAGAACGAAGTGAGGAATCAAATATTTTAGACAGCCTTCGTCCAAACTTAAACCTTGACAGAGAGGAGCATTGGCGAAAACTGCGCGACATCGCCTTTGTGTCCCAAATTCTGTGGAATAGGTTTCAAAGGGATTTCCACTTTCCAGTCGTAAAATGTTAATCCAGCCGGCTTGCTTGCAGCCTTTTTTCACTAGGAAACTTTTATTTCATGGCGTTTAGGAGTTCTCATTCGCACTATCTGTCGGATCTCTGTTGAACGACAGTAAACATTCAGGAATATTTTGGCACCATCTATACCGGAACTGGCAACTGGAACCAAGAACTACAGCTCTTTATCGATTTCCTCGAAGGCAGTATTGCTTCCCCTCTCTGCGCAATAAACCAGTGCAGTCTATCTGGAAACTTGCCCATTACTAAGGAGCACTTTACGGCAAGGAAAGGACTTTGCCTTTTAGTGCCTCTCAATCTACGGAACAAAAGTAGGCATGCCCCACACGGTTTGCCGAAAATGAGAAAGCAAAAAAATTCTCCCGCCAGGCCAGCTAAAACTATGTATTTAAAGCATATTGCAAGACATTTTTTTCAGAAGATTTCCTACGTTAGCATTTGGAAAGAGGTGGATCGCCGGTGCGACCGAAAATCCTACCGAGTACGGAATGGGAACAAATTCGAGAAGACAGTACAGCAGTTTAACCCACCCATTGAACCCCTAGCCATGGGATCGGGTTTAGGGAGGTTCCCTTTATCTCCATTCAGACACAACAGCAGTAGATTCATTTTGGGAACTGGGTTCCAGCTGTAAGAAATCAGTAATGAGCAAGTAGGAAGCATAGGATTTCCATTTTTGTTCTTTGGCACCGGTCAGTCGCTAGAGGTCAAGACTGGGTTTTCCTTTTCGCAACCTTGGCTGTTGACAGGCGGCTTAGCAATTCATCAATGGCATCTGCAAATGACAGATGGAAGCTGCAACCTGCCAGATGTGAGGTGGCAATGTTACTATCATGCGAAGGCATAAAATTCTGCACCTGACGCCGGTGTTATAGAGAGAAAAACACGATTACTGGCCTTCCTGTTTGAATCGCATGTTAAACCACCCACTTGAAGGAAATGTTCAATGCACATATGTTGTTTACGTCTGACACGCCACATTATCCGTATGCGCTTAATGTCGAGTCATAAATTTCTGTTCCGCAAAGCCACAGATGTTATCGCTTCCGGAACCTGCTAACCCCGCAGTCGTGGACTGACAGCTGTAGTGCCACTTCAAATTCCCGTCCCTGTTCCCGCTTGGGAAATTCGACAGACGGCACATTGCTAATATAATTTAGTTCCTTGCTTGCATGATGACGTAACTTTGCGCTTTCGCGGAGAGTTTTCCTTCATCCGAAAAACAGGAACGCATTGTTCAATGCATTAGCATTGTCATGCTTTAGCTACCAGGTAAATAATCCAGTTTTTTGTAAGATGTGACACTTCGATTCTTTATCGCATATTAACAGCACATGATGTACCTGCCGACATCCCGTAGCTAGTTTTCATACTTTTGATGGTTAGTGCTACGTAGAAAGGGTGCCTGAAATGTGTTAAAGTATGCTGTAGTTTTAGCTTCCAGCTTTGGCTAATTAATGAGGGCACTGCCGCAATAAAAAAAAAACGATCTCGAGTGCCTGAGCTGCTGTTAACGCTTCTAATCAAGCGGAAAAAAAAAGAATACTGTCCAGCTGCGTTCCAGCCTGTGGAGCAGCAAGCCCATAACCATTGAAAACGCGTTCCTTAAAGCAATCAGTATCGCTTTAAAAATTTTGAGTGCGCTGTAATCGATATTCCTTTCGCATTAGAGCGACTAAACAAATCGACAAGTAACACGCAGCGCTATTTACAAGACTATGCCTAATAATGTTCTTACAATTTAGATTTTGCTTTTATTGGAAATATGTAGGCACATAGATCCAAAGGTGGCGCCCTTTTTATTAGCATTTACGTTTTGTTCGCAAAACGACTGGTGCCACCGCATTGACCACTGCTGATATGGAAACGAAAAACCAGGGCGAATTTCTCTTTAACTACGAAGTTTCTGAGAAAACCTGAATGACTTTCCTTTGTGGCCGTATGCCTGCGCTTGGGTGGATGGCAATGGGTAATTTCTCCCTTATTACAAATCAACTCCACCTTGGGGGATTCCCTTAATATTTGACCAAAAACAATGCCAGTGGTTTATCCCTAGCTGAGGGTACAAAAAATATATATAAGAAAATGGCGTATTTGAAGCCGTTGTGTGTTCTGACATGTTGAAACTTTGTTTTCAACATCTGCCTAATTAGACATAATTAATTAATAAACATTAAATCTAATCAATTTTCTCCATGAACTTGGTTATTGTATAGTCAAAGTATTGGTATTCTTGGTCACTGAATTCATAGTGTGACCATGTGTATCACTATATTTGTTTTTTGCCGTTGAAACACTCGGTTAGGCAGAAAGAATTCGGAAATGGGCAAAATATATCAAGCCAGAGTAGAAGCGCTTTCCCATCAAAAACAAATATCCTACCTAATTGCAGTATGAAGCAATAGTCGATTTCATGTATGCTCTGTGGCCCCTGTGAGAGAACCATGCTGAGGAGACTAGAGATAGCGCCTAGACCTCTGCGTCCCTACCACAAAATTTGCCCCTATTGCGCTACGGCTTCCGAGCGATACAGATTATTTTTAACGTTCTCAACGGCGAGAAAATGACTTCATATTTTTCGTAACACATTTATTCAAAGTTAAATGCGCATCCACAATCGTATTTCATTACTGAAGCCGGCCGTAAAGCTCTACAGCTCACAAGTTCCCACCAAAGACAGCGGAAGTCATGAGTCAGAAGGGCTGATCCCATCTTCAGAATACGATTAAAGCTTATGTCTGGTGCCTGAATTTAGTGCAAGAAAGCGGAATGGGCAATAATAAAAAGCCCTGTTATTTAGTGCAGCATCATTTCAGGACAGATTCCGATGTGTTCGTAATGCATACTACCGAATTCGCTCTTGAATGACAGCCATACAAAAATATCAAGTGACATTTGGAAGCTTTTTCTGAGCTTTAGGTTTTCTCTTTTCATGATCACTATGTTCGCGTTGTCTTTTTCAACTTCAGTCTTTGTCAAGCATTGCCATTTTCGTCTACCTACATGAGAGACAGGAAAGTCAATTGGTACAAAAACAACCTTCCGTGCGTCACAGAATATGTGTTCTTTTTTCTCTCTTCGCATGTGCATTTTTGCGCCCCTTCTTGAGGCCCCGAAATATGAAGGCACAACTCTGAGTATCTTACGGGTCTAAAATTCACAAAGACACGGGGCGCAGAAAGAACAAATAGCTAAATGTCCTTTAGAAAGAATGCTGTCTCCGGGACATAATGCTCCCCCATAAAATACTCGCGCCTAGAATGAATGGCCATGCAAGAAGCCTAAGGGCATAAAAAGGCAGTAAAAGCGTGACGACATACGTCAAGAAAACTTCGCCGTCCAGAATATCTTGTGACATGTTCCTACTACACGTCCAAGACGGTTATTTGTCTGCCGGGAAATGGAAGATATTAATATAGCACAAAGTATGGATACGAGGCAGGGGAGACCTGTTTCTTTCGGATTTGACCCCTCATCAACTGGGGAGCTAGTCAGCTGCCCCCAATATTATAACCTCGTACGCAATTGGTACGCTAGATCGTAGCTAATTGCTCTCTGCAGTCTTTGATGCGGCTAATTATTCTTGCGGAGAAATTACACGCCCCCCCCCCCCCCGCCCCACACACACACACACTCACCGTCCCCCGAAGGTATTGAAAAATTGGCAAGCAGAGAGCCGTGACCTCTTGCGTCAAATTTATGGCTGGCGCAATGCATTGTTAAACAAGAATATTGACATTTTGATTTTATACTGCGACGTTGTCTTTTCACTCGACGGTTATTTCAACCTAGAAAAAATAAACTCTCATTTTCCTCGTTAAGGACTAATACGTAGACAGGAATATTTTAGGAGTATGTACTTTTTCATCCTTATTTCACATGATTTCATAGAAACTTTACCATAAGTATCTGAAACCGGGTATATGATGTCCCTTCAAGCCGTTACGCTAAGTGTGCACTTTCTGCTATAAATGAGAGAAAATCAGTTTTATATGGCTTTTAATGCTCCGAGCCAACACAGATGTATTACATAAGCGGAAGCTGTAAGATTCGGAAATTTTTAGGCCCCTTGTGATTATTTGAAGTCTGCTGGCATCACACAGAATGCGAGGTTTTGTTCTTCAATGTGACCTGCGTTTAAGCTTCCTCATTTTCAGTGTCTACCAGCCGAAAGATTGTGTACTCAAAAGCTGTGTAAGTTGGTGCCAGTATGAGAAAGTGCATGCGCTTATTCGGCCAGAAATCGTCACCTTTCATTCTTTTTAATCGCTGCAACCATGACGAAGGATATGATTTCCCCTGACTGCCGAAAGTTTGAGGGATGCAGCAATTCAGCACTAAATTCTTCTGTAAATGTTGCGCGAAGAGCATACTTGTAAACGTTCGAGCTTTACATTTTAATGAAATGTTACAAGTTCGCATGCATAAAACAGTTCTAGTTGGAAGTTTCTACTATGATCCTCAGTGCAGAGAGCAATCACGTTGATCAGAAATAGTTTATGTTCAAATTTGTTGCGTTTACCTGTAAAATAATTCATTAAGACTCTATGCGTGATTGCTGGTTAAGCAATAACGTTTGTTCGATAAAGCGGCATGGCTTATCCTTAGAATCCTGATTAGTAACAAAGCCCGTGGCTGGTCATATATCTTATATAGATATGCAGTCGACAAAAAAAGTTGCAGATTGGTAAACGTTTGATGTAGCTCAGTTCCAACGCCTCCTGTTAGGAGGCGCTGTACCTGTGCGCATGATTTCTCGAGATGTGTTCCCTTGTCTAGCGTTCCTGCCATCTACAATCCATACTTTTTTATTGCGCAAATATGCCCTTTGGCATAAGTGTATAAATACTGCTGCGAACAGTTTAAATTTTATCTTTTTTTTATTTTTCTACAGCCGGTGGTATGCGGTTTTATGACTGTGAATCTAGTGCGCGGATCAATCATGTAGTCTTTGTTCATGCCCGTTGTCGCGAGACGCGGCTTTTTCATTTCCTGTGTTCTGGCAGATTTATCGAGATGCATCTCAAAGGATTCCAGCCACGCGCTTGTATCTCCACAATGTTCCAAGTTATGCTAGTGGCCAGCGTCACGACGCATTAAAGACGGTTTGCTGATATTTCAATAAAGTTATGCATGGATACATACATACATACATACATACATACATACATACATACATACATACATACATACATACATACATATATACATACATACATACATACATACATACATACACACACACACACACACACACACACACACACACACACACACACACACATACATACATACATACATACATACATACATACATACATACATACATACATACATACATACATACATACATACATACATACATACATACATACATACATACATACATACATACATACATACATACATACATACATACATACATACATACATACATACATACATACATACATACATACATACATACATACATACATACATACATACATACATACATACATACATACATACATACATCCATACATACATACATACGTACATACATACGTACGTACATACATACATACATACATACATATGCTAGTCACTGTTCGCAGCGGGATAACTGCTTCTTCGCCACTTTAAACTGAGCTCTGACGAGGGAAACGAGCGCTCTTAGTTCGACGACCGAAAAGCACGTTTGTTCTTATCGCCGCCGTCAATCCTCTCAGCTATTTTGCGGGCGCAAGGCAGCATGATTGCGCAAGGCAGTGAATGTATGACTGTCAAATGTAAACAAAACTGACACTGCTTTTCTGCGTAGAAAGTGAGGAAGGGGTAGTATTTGATTTGTTTATCCTCCTGGGCCTCCACTCTATATGGCGCTCAAGAATGGCCGGTTACCATTTTTGATAAAGACGCACGGCCTGCCCGCATTTATTTTCGGGAAAGCGTGGATCTGTGCGCGAGACTCCGCGAGATGTGTTCCCCTTGTTATCTGCTTTCTACAATCCCACACTTTGTTTTTATTGCGCAATTATGCCCTTCGGCATAAGAATATAAATACTGCCGCGAACAAATTCAAAAAGCTGCTACCGAACCTCCCGGGTGGCTCTCAAGACTGCTTTGGTTTGATTTGTTTGTATCTGAACTTTTGGGGTTTCACGTCCTAAAGTGACTCAGAGTGCCGGAGTACCCGGGTTCGAACCCGACCTCGGCGGCTGCGTTTTGATGGAGGTGAAACGAAGAGGCGTCCGTGTGCTGTGCGATGTCAGCGCACGTTAAAGATCCCAGGTGATCGAAATTACTCCGCAGCCCTCCACTACGGCTCCTCTTCCTCTCTTTCCACTTTTACTCCCACCTTCCTCCGTTCCCTTACGACGCGGTTGAGGTGTCCACAGAAAACAATTCAGACAGTGGCCGCGCCTTTCCCTTCCTATATATAAATCCATCATTTAAAGCGACTCAGGCTATGAGAGACGCCGTCGGGGAGGACTAAAGAATTTTAAAACACCTAGGATTCTTTAACGTGCACTAGTATCACACAGGACACGGGCGCCAGGCTTTTCGTGTCCATCAAACATTGGCCTCGGCGGCTGCTTTTCGCTTGCGGCGAAAAGCAGCCATTCTCGAGGGCCGTATATAGTGTAGGCCCGCGACCACAAATAAATCAAATGGTGCACCATCCTCACTTTCTACGCATAAGCACCGGATACCATACGGTTCTATAGGAAAATATTTCATTAGAGCTCCTTGCAATACATACAAAAAAAAAACGCCTTCCCAACAGTGTAGAACAAACATGGTTTACTAGTTTATTATTGCTAGCTTCCAGCATGATAACCAGTGTGATCCCGACGGTATAAATAATCCCTTTCCCGCCAAAAATGTTTTCACCGACAAGTTTTCGGTGTGAAAATTAATAATAATAATAATAATAATTGGTTCACAGGAAGGGAAAGGCGCAGTATCTTTCCCACTTGTTTCTGTGAAACCTGTACCGCGCCGTAAGGGAGGGAAGGAAGTTGGGAGTGAAAGTGAAAAGAGAGAAATAGGAGGCATATATAGTGGAGGGCTGCGAGTAATTTCGACCCCCTAGGGATCTTTAACGTGCGCTGACATTGTATAGCACACGGATGCCAGCTCACGGTAAAGATACCTAGGTGGTCGAAATTAGTCCGCAGCCCTCCACTACGGCTCCTATTTAAAAAAGAAAGTTTCTGCTTGTGGTAGGACCTGCATTCTTTTTACACTTTTTAAGACATCTGCGCCTGGGTGTCTACTGTACACGGCCCTGTACATGGATACTGGGAGCACAATGTCGCCCAACGCGCAGTACAATTTCTTTCGTTTTACTGTTGACAAATAATCACCTGAAAACCACGCCGAAAGAAACCGGATACTTGCTACGACTCCTCTTTAAAAGTCTTTAATCCCTGCGTAAAAATTTTCGCTTGAAACAACGTACTCCGGAAGCAGCCGCTACCACCTGACGTGCATATGGTTAGCAAGAAAGGGTCAGTCATGTCTGTAAAGAGCAAATGACAGACCACCTGTCGCAAAAACCGGTGGCCCAATCCTAGCCCACGTCTTTTACCCATCGGAAGCAGTTGGTCCGGTTCCAGCTCTCGTATGTAGACGCATACACAAATATGGCGAAAGTCCTGTGCAGCTTCTGAATATCTAACCGTGAAAAGTGCCCAACATGCTTAACGTACCAGAACTTGCTGATACAGAACAAGTTACAAACTGTGGCCCTGGCAAAATTGATACGTTGGTCTCTTTCCGCTCTTTGGGTTTTCCTTTATCTCTTTAACCTGCCCTCTCCAATACTGTTCACTGTCACGGTATGCTATAAGCGGAACTCCCAAGTACCTATCTGGTATCATCGTAAAGGGCCCACTGGTAAACTATTCAGGCGTGGATGACCACCTTTCATGCCAAAACCTGAGACATTTTGACCGGTTAACATGCCCCACCAGTGGCGTGACTGAATTCGAACACACACTTCACAGCTTGATTTAGCATCCCTTGTCACCAGTAAAAACGGCGATATCGTCTGCATACGCAAAGGGTTTTACTGTGGCTGCTTGTACCTTGAGTCCCTGAATGCTATAATTTTTCAGTATTTTCAAACAAAGAATCTCTATATAGATCCAAAATAACATAGGGCTGATGGGCAGCCCTGGCGTAGGGAACGCAGTACGCTGATAGGGGCCCCTATATATTAATTAATGATCAGTCTCCTCGTGCAGCTCCGGTACACCAAGGCCACGCCCTCACGGATCACAGAATCGACAATCGCATGGTCTAAAATGGCCGCAGTCAAATGTCTCTGCTAGGTCAACCTGGAGAAAGGCCACTTGACCATTACTGTCATCACAGTATTCTAGTACACTGCGCGCTTTACAGACGTCCGAGAATATGAAGCGCCCTTTAAGCCCACTCATCTGATGAGGCGTAACTATATAATTATTCACGGTCTGCAACCTTAGCCTCAGAACCTTCATAAAATCTACTTGGCGTCGTTTGTTGCATGGCAATTTTGTACTCACAAACGTGGAGTACAAAATTGCTTTGCAATAAGTAGAGCCCCAAATGTGCTGCATTGGTAACTGCAACTGCTACGAACAAGACAAAGACGCCCTCTGTGCCGTGGCAGCTTTGTCAACACAAAATGAATACTCCTGATACGCCTCAGTCGATATTAGTGCCTGTTGATCACGCTGAAGTGTGAAGTATTAGAATACCTTCCTCCCAAATTATTTCAAATAAATATAGAATTTAGTCTAATATTCACTTCCTGTTATTTTCTTTCGCATTTTACGCCTCATGTCCTGCCTAGCGTGAGCAGTCGGTTGACATTCCCTATACTCAATGATCACTGAAATTAGTCTGATGGTAAGAATAGTGTTTATCGAGATACGAGATGGAGCTCTGACAGAGGGTTAGCATCATAACGGTGGAATAAACCATAGAGACTATTGACCCGAATGCAAACTAGAGAGGAAAGAAGTGATAATTTTACCGGCAGGGTTTGTGTCCTCCCGACAACTGCTCTGACTTCCGCTGCCTTTCATAAGCTTTCTTTTCCTTCTGGAACGTAGCGGTGTCCGGTGGTTTTCTGTACATTTTAGCGCAAAAGGTGTCTTTCATGGGGTCCAAAGTGCCTCATCGTTCAAAATCTCGCGTTAAACTAAGTTGGAAAACTTGTAAGACTTTCCTTGCAGCAGCATAGGTAAACAAAAAGCTGGAGCGGAGTGGATCTGTCTAGAGGAATTTCTCGTGAGAAGCAGATGTAAAAAATTGCTGTTACTACCTAAGCCACTTAAACTACGCGTATTACTGCCATTCGCTCCCGCTGTGTATTACAGGTAGTTCTTCATGAACATCTAAACATAAAGCAAAAACATTAGCGGACAAGGCTATAGAAGCATGCTTTGGCACGTCTAATTATTTCAAATGCCCGAGAACCTTGTGAAGCTTTTTGATACGAAGAGCAAAGGATTATTATCGGTAGATAACTGTTAATAGCAACTGATTTTCTGTGCAAAGTATAATCTCTAACCCAGAGCAAGGCGAGCCCCCGTTTTCTTCTTGTCGTCTTCTTTGCTTCCCTGCACATTTTGCATGTCACTAATATTCCTGCATTTATACAAGATACCAACCCCTCAAGAAGCAACCTTAATTATATTCTTGACAATAACTGCAGATTCAATAGAAGCTTATACAGGGAATTGTAGGCCGAAAACAAAAGTGCCCACTCAATAATTTACACAGCTGCCCTTTGCTAGTGTTGAGGATAAAGTTCAATGAAGATAATTTTTGCATTACCAGGAATTAATGATCACATGCATTGAAACGATAAATTGCAAAATGTTTCTCATTATTACAACCGCGCTACACGAGACGCACGGGACGTATGTTGTTGCAGATCAATTGGACAGACATTTGTCTTGCAGCAGTCGGTGAGCTGATAATATTGATAATCGATCATGCTTTTAGAATGAAGTAGCCGCACGACATCTGAATTTCATATACACACTTCTTACCGTCAAGCCCATTCAGTTTTGCGCCTTGATGAACGAAATAGAAAAGTAGGGTAACCGATATTTGAGACCCAGCGGTCGTCTCAGATTTGCGATTACATGACTGATGAGTCTATTGCGCGTTAACTTGCAGTAACTGTAAGTTTTGATGTTTTCGACGGACTTAAAATCCTTGCGTCCTTACCCTTTCGCTGAAAGCTCTCCACGGATGCAGGAAACATTGCAATAGGGAACACAGAGACGTAAAAGGACTTTATTTGTCCATACGAAGTGTAAACATGACGTATATTTCATGCTCTGGAGCCGAATACCGCTTGCACGACCCCTCGTTTAATGACTCTAGTTGTCTCTTTGCAAACCCTTAGCCCGCGTTAAAGCTGCGCTCGTTACCCTCGTGATAACAACCAAAGCCACATCGTCCTTAGTCTGGTTAGTTAAGCGAGGCGTTTCGAAACTAACAGCGGCTTTTCAAGGCGTAATTATTTTTTGCTGCTTACTGTTTTGGCTCAGGCCTCTGAAGCACCGCTTGAACGAGTCATTATGGGCTCAAGCGTACAATTATTGCTGTTTCTACCTTAAGAACGGCATCGTTAATACTTTCAACGACCACAGGAGAGAGTATTGTACCCTATCTCTGGCGTCCTCATTAATTCTTTCTTGTTTGCTTATTACTTGATCTGAATACGCCGTCTGGTTTCTTGCTTCCTGAAACCCTATTCCCAAACATTATACAAGTGCTCGAAGGTAACGTTCCGCAAAGCTGTTTTCATAGCCCATAATTGTCGGGAACCGCCTTCATGTCTGGCGCGTACATAAATTACAATAAAGTGTAGTTGGAGAGCTTTGGTTATACCTGAAAAAAAAAAATATGACTCATTGTTGAAAGTTTTGGCTTTCCCAAAACATTTGATATGGCACAGTAGGATTGTTTTATATGTGGCTCATTGTCGGAAGTTATTCAATTACGCAGACCATTAGTCAAGGCTGGCACTAGTACTGAGCCGCGGCAGACACAGTGAGTGGAAGCACGGCCGCCTTTTATTAATGTTCACATACCATAAATAATAACTGTGATATTTAATTATATTACAAATTTTTGGTTCATTTTCCTGCGTCTGGTGTCCAAGACAAGAGTCATTCCACAGTCAGGTATGCACAGATTTCATTTAAAGAACTTCAACCGTAGAACGAAAGCCCCCATTAATATGTGGAGGAGTTCAACCGTAGAACGAAAGACCCCCTTGTTATGCGGAGGAGTTAGTAAGAGACTCTTCTGCCGAATGGGCGACCTACGTGGCAAAGTTTTTCTTGTAGCAACGTTACAAAACACCTTATGCCTGCTCCCTAAAATCTAAGGAATTTACAAAGGCCCTTATTTCAGATACGTCTTCACACTTTTGCCCCTTCTTCCGGAACAATGTTCACGAGAGCAGAGCACGTACACATTATAAAAGAGGCTTGATACCTAGCCCATAAAAATACCTTTCAGGCTTTGTGATTAAGGAACCCGCGTATCAGAGAATCCGGCCTTGGTGGTGTTCGCTTCACGTGAAAACACATGATTGCTCCAAGGGATGGGGACTCCAGCGGCAAGCAACCGCGTGACAGAATTCCAAAGAACCGGCGGCGCTCACTTTCAGCAAGATGTCACACGTTAATTAAAAGCTCTAAACACTACATGTCATATGTTTTAAAATTTCAAAGAAATTGATTTTGCAGCAGAGAAAACAGGAATTTGAAGCGGATTCGCTGCCATAATCCTTGTATCGGGAGAGGCCGCAATTACTAAGAACATGAAAAGGCGAGTGTAGCCAAGAAGAACTACGTTAATTTACATGATTGCCGTGAGGGGTTGGTAAATGAATTGATAAGCTGTCATCTGAATCGAGCCCCAAGGCGAGCATTGGACCCCTACAAGTGCACGGGAAGATGGACTTTCTGATCCTTCACTGCCCATCCCGCAATCACGACGTCAGGTGCTGAGAAAGAGAATTGCGCACGCCTTCTTATTTTCTCGGTGATGACCTCCAGGACACGGTGCCGACTTGGCCTACAGAGGGAGTTTTTTTGAATACCTGGAATTACAACAACTATGGTGGATTTGTAACATTACTTAACCTAGCAGCATCTTACAATCTCATCATGCATACAACGTCTGGCATCCCGCTGTCTATGCCTGCCCATCCTTATTTTGAAGACACAAACAAACATCAAGTAAAGGCGTCCAGTCATCAAGTCGATATCCAGCATTGGATGTCCGCCTGTGCGCATGGAGAACATAGGTGATTTATATTTTCCGCGGTTGTTCTCTTAAAATGGCATCTTGCGAGCGACGCTAGTGTCCACCATGTCGGCAATTTAAATCCTCCTTACTCAACGTGGGACAGTGCAGGCAACATGCGGCGGCCATTGGTGCTTCGCGACGTGATGTTCACCGTTGTGCCATAAGATAGGGCACGAGGACTATATATTGTGCGTTGTCAGCAATTCATTTGCCACTATAAGCCAGCCTTCGGGTGTTGTAGAAACGTGCAGGCCGACAACTGAATGACGACAGACGGAACCATGACCTTTAGTTCTTATTATTGAGTACACGTACGGAAGAAACATAGTATTTGAACACCGTAGTGAATGAGCCAAAGTAATGTGGACCATCTGGAGTTCTTTACCACGCAGTGACATCACACATTAAACGTGTGGCCTACGTTTTTCTCCATTGAAACAAGACCGCCGTACTTATGATCAAATCCTGTGATGGAACACGGCGACACAACTGAAACAGAAAGATGTCATGACATGACGATGAAATATGCTTCAATGGCCAGCGGGCCTAGCGCGAGCACTCCACCCCGCACCACTGCCGGCTTCATCTTCCTCGTATCATAATTCGGGGCCACCGAGCGGTCGTTCCGATCGATTGCTTGTAATCCGATGCATGATGTGACAAATGAACACAGGCGGAGGACTCAGAGATGAAATGCTTACACCACAATGAATTCAAGATGGGACGAATGCGTGCCTCGGATAATCAGGTCCAATGTTCACCGTTTGCCGAAGGCCAAGACCCCTGGACACGCCGGGCAGCTTGGGTGGGGGTGCTGCCTTCGCTCCAGTGGTCGTGAGGTCGCTTCGTTGTGGGGTCGCTTAGGTGGGCTTTGGGCTGTTCATGGTCATCGTGTGTTGTGGTCAGGGCTGGGGACGGAGCTAGGGATAGCAGCTGGTCTGGTCTAAGCAGAAAGGGCTAGGGCGGAGCTGTGCAGCTATCTCCACGGGTTTTCGGCCAACGGTCCCGGCTTACAGATGGTGTCGATGCTCCAATGCGAGGATGAGGTGACCTGCACCGCCAACCAAATGTTACGTGGTGGCATGACGAGCGATTGAACACGGCAACACAACAGAAAGAGAACGGCGTGATTACATGAAGATGACATGTGCTTTAATGGCCAGCGGGTCTAGCGCGAGTACTCCGCCCCGCGCAACTGCCTGCTTCATCTTCATTATAGCAATCTCTATGTCGGGTGACTTTCACATTATACAGCAGATTACAACTGCATTGTAATAATCAGGTCTAGGATAACTGAGCCACAAATTACATGATTAGCGATTAAGCGAATGGTAGAAAGTGTGCGAAGGGGGCGTTAGGCGGAAAAGCCTGACGTTCTGTCTAGCGGAATCCGGGCGGCTCGCCCGTGCACGACGCGAATGAACGGCAGCTGCGGGAGATGGCAAAGGGGAGCCATTTGACAATGTCGAGCCTTATCCTTAAAGGCGGACCTTAATTCCCCTTCTCTCTCCCCAGTTTTTCCAGTGCCAGCGTTCGTTGAGTAGATAAAAAAGTTTGCCGTGCTCTTTTTTCGTCGTGCTGCTAAAATATATATTTTTCATAAGAAACAAAAGCCTTCTTGAAATCTGGGGTGTCAGTTCTGAATTAAAATATGGACCTCTCAGGACTAGATTCATTCATTTGATTCTTGAGTTTCTTTATTTGGTGGGTACATGTGCCCAAACCAAGGTGTATTATTGAATCGCTAGCATGTAATTAGTGAGAGGCGTTAGAAGCTCTGCTGAAGCTTCTCGACACTAGATTCTAAATCTGCTTATCCTACGGCAGCTATCTAAGCGACAAGGAAAATAAATGAACGTGCCGTAGCTGCACGTGGGAGACATCAGCCGAATGGGCTTTGAAAATTGGGTAACGTCGGTGTGGTACAGGTAGGGGTCCGCAGTGCAGCGGTCGAGCGGACTTTCGATTTTATTTTATCCAGGTAATCAAACGGTCATTTCAATTTCCGAAAGAAGCTTGACTGTAGTTGAAACAAAAAAAAAAGCAGCTGTTGTAAAAATAATCCAACACTCCTCAAGTACTTGACGGAATATTTCCTCTGCCCTTGCAGCCTTGACTGCGAGATTGAACTGTCGGTTTCACCGTGGGGCAAGCAATTTGAGAGGGACAGAATGGACTACCAAGAGCTACAAGAGCAGTCATCAAGGTTCACAGCAGTTTCTGTTTCTCGGGGAATCTATCGAGCAGAAGCTGACAAAGTCAAAGAAAGGCCGCAAGAAGGAAATTTTTGTATTACTAGCCAAACATTTTTTCTTGTAATGCAGAACATTGTTTCAAAGAAGCAAAAGGAGTGATCCCTGCCATCTAGTGCTTGATTAGAAACGGCTGCGCAAACATGGGAAATGTAATAGGGTCGTTGCCAAAATGCACCAACGTCAGCGAAGAAGTCAATATGAAAGGAAGCGAGCCCAGGAAATAACTTTAGGTGACCTTTGTGTCAATTGAAGTCGACCCTACATTTCGGCATTTTTCGGCTTTCCCTTTAGAAGCTTTGTTACCTTACAGGTAATACCGAGTCCACAATGTGTAGGCACTCATCAGAGATGAATGATGTGATGTCTATGTTTAAAAGAATACGTTTTGTAGCCATTCACAAATGAAGAGGGTGAAGGTAATATTCTCTATTGTGCGACACAAATATATGTTCTGAAATATATTCAGGCTTTCCAAACCGAAATGGAAACAAATAATATATATATATATATATATATATATATATATATATATATATATATATATATATATATATATATATATATATATATATTAAGAAATTTTAAGTCCAAGTACTAATAGTGATGTGAAAACGTCATATAATATAATTAAATTAGTTATATTTGCTATATATTATATATATATATATAGTTATATATATATATATATATATATATATATATAAGAGCAAATATAAATAATATAATTATATTATATGACGTTTTCACATCACTATTAGTACTTGGACTTAAAATTTTTTCAGACTACGTTGGGACTAAATATACAAACGGTAACAATACAGGCATGGAATACTACTGGGCGTGACATGGTGTTCAGCTCTGGCAGGGCAAGTGCAGTAATCTAGCAGCAATTAGTAGCAAAGGCAGTACTTTTTCACAACAGAAGTGTTCAAGCTTATTACAGATAATAAACCTGTTAGTTAATCACAGTTTCTGCTTTTGAATGCATAGCAAAATGCTCTTTTAAGGTTGAGAAGCATCAAAATGGTCTCTATCCTATGTGGTGAGCACTCTCTTCAGATATATTGTGAGCAGCACAAAATTAAAAAAGGCTGCTTACGGCGCGGTTCTGGTGTCCACAGAGCAAGTGTGACAGATACTGCGCCTTTCCCTTCCTGTGAATCAACCAACCAACCAACTTTTTTATCGCAAAATAAAGTTTGTCGTGAAGAAAAAGTAACTTGGCGGATTTATCTTTAACTTCTGTCAACATTTTCACTACACATTGTTTATGCAGCAACTGTTTTTCCTGAAAGCTCGTGTTAAAAAAGGAAGGGTTCGAATACTCATATTCAGAGAGCAATTCGAATTACATTTCTAAACAACCCTAATGTCAAATATCTTTCTTGAAACTTGTTTATCCGATGGCTGCTGTTTTAAACCTTGACCGCTTACTGGACGCCGGAAAAAAAAAAGGCTGCTTTTAAATAATTTTATACTTCCCCAAACGGTTCTAATCAATCAAGCATGTAGTCAAGCCTGAAACTACCAACATTAGCAGCTTTAAAGAGTTTTCTCTCGTTACGTGCAGCCGTCATGATTTTTAATTATATAGCGAATGCCTCCATCAAGCTGTTGGTCAGCGCCTTATAACTGCGATAAGCGTGCAACAAGACTAGATTTCGTGCACGCGCACAAAGAGGCAGCGTCGTATGCTAAGCTCTTCCGATCACGAGGACACACGCCCTTCCACAATATCTGTTCGCGAAAATCCGATGTTCAGCAGAGCGCATGCGCATGAATAAAATGTGACAGAACTGATTTTTCACTTTTTCCTATTACGGGAGGCCGCATTGATGAAAATGAGTTAGGATAACACAAAAATAAAATTAAGGAAATGCAGCAGTGCTTGGAAAGTGTTGCATGGAATGCGAACCTACTGATTTGAGCAGCCCTCTGTGAGGTGGAAACACGATATATAAAAGAGGCATCAAACAAACAACGTAGGCTCTTCTGGCCCAAGTTTTTTTTCTGTTGTTTTCTTTTTCGAACAGATATTGTGTGACAGCTAGGGCGTGTGCCCTCGCGATCGGAACAGCTTAGCAGACGACGCTCTACCTTCGCGCATGCGCCAACTCTCGCCGTGTTGCACGTTGATCATCGTATACGGCGTTGACCGGCAGTTTGGTCGATACTCGCGCTACATTGTTAAACCCCATGACGACTGTGCCTAAAAACATAGTAGAAATTTGGAGACTCTCTTATGGTAGGTATTTCTTCATTATGTCGCAATATAAGTGCCAAAATGCTAGTTGTGTCATTGGATATTCAATTTCAGTGGTCCTACCCATGTATAAATATCTCGTCAGGAGCAATACATCTATTTGTTTTTTTTTTTTACTAAAGCATGACATGTAGCTGGGCAAACAAAGTAGGGTAATGCGCTACATATTAGCATCTCCGCCCAAAGTTAACCATTCTCTTTAAAGAAAAGCTATATACATCTTACAAATCTACTTCGTAATATTTGGAAATCAAATTTGTTATTTTATGCAAATTCAGTAAGGGTCCACTAACTGTGAGAGTAGTGGTTCTACCAATAGACATAATTAAGACAGGTAAGAGATGATAAGAACAATTTTGATTAAACAATATTCAGTGAACATGTGCAGGTCCTGCGCCAATACACGTACGACAGTGATTATTTCTTTATGTCTGAAGTTTCATTCAAAGCTGTATAACTTGCCTCTGTCGCCGTATGGCTGCATCATAGTGAATTATGTCGAGGATTCGCTGCTGTAGCGCACACATATTCTGTATTGGAGGCCTGTAGGGAATGAAGGCACTTTTCCAACATGAATGCTTCAACTCAACCTTCCCCGAAACAAACCAAGGCTTAAGGTAGCACAGGTAGAATTTCTTTCCTTTATTAGGAACGCTGATCAATAGAAAATGGCAGGAAATCTATAACACGAATAATATTGCAAGCTTTGTTCCCAGGAAATCGAGCGTGGTGTAAGTGAAAGCCACGAGCGCATAGTAGGATGTAGACGGTTGATATTGCCTAGCACTAATTTGTACGCGTGTTGCCCGACGTCCCAAGGCCACATTACATGAGTGAAATGGCAGCAGCTGGCAACTAAGGCTGTTTCTTTTGGGTGGGAACCGAACCCACCGGGATCCAGGATTCATCAGCTTGACGTGCCAATTCTGGGCTACGCAGGTCCCTTCGTACGGTTTAGTTAGAGAGGATTTATATCATTGTCACGTTTTCTTCCACGTGTTGTGGTAGCTTGCTACTGACTGATAACTATCTTTATGCTAACTGGTATATGTGAGATAATTCACGCATATATTAAAGGAGCTAGGGAATACACTATACCAAATTCCAATCACTCAAACGTGCATCCCAAACAGAATCCGCCAGTGAGAGGCATTCAAACTGTCAGGTTATGACATTAATTGTGGCGTTTAGATTTCCCCAAACTTCTCTCTCGCTTCTTCGCTTCCGCGCAAGGTAGGCTACTCGGTTACGGGCTAGTCTTGTCTGCCATGGATGCGGTATTTGCGTTCATCGAGATGGTGTATGTGGATGGCGTATATACCTTGGTTAAATGATAGAGCGCCGCAGATGGGACTTCATGAAAACGAGAACGTTCACTTTGACAAGGATGTGTCGCAGGTGTAACGTGTTGAAGACAGCATTGTTTTGTACACAACGCGATACTGTGTTACAGTTTTAGATGAGGCGTGATCGATTTACACGACGTCATAGCAGAGCCCTCTTTCGCCTCGGCGCAACGATGGCGATGACGGTGCGTGGCCTCCGAGATTACCCCCGCGCGCGTTTCTCTCCGGCCGTTCCAATCGGCGCGCGCCCCAGCCAAATGTTGTAAGTTTTTCAGTTCCTCCAGGCGCAACCAGGCGGCAGTGCGTACCTAGGCATCGATGCATAATCCAGCCCGCTCGCGGCGTATCTCCGCTGGCGGTTCTCTCGTTTTTTTGCGTGTGTACATTGACGAAAAATTTGTTACGAGCGTGTCACGTAGCCTTTCATTTTTAGCTGCTTTTCCAGCAAAGACTGACCGCAAGGTGTGTCCGAAATGTTTCACGATTTAAGCGTTGTGTTTACTACCGAAGCGGAGTGTTGATGTTCTTGCTGCGTTCACATAATGCGTTCCGTTCTACTTAGAATTTCCGCATTGTGCTCGTGTAGATAGTTTTCTTTCTTTGTGAAACAGTTACTCGTCAACACTACCTCGTGTGGGTGGTAGTCTTTGAGTGCCTAACGGTCACTCGTGAAGCTGGCAGTCAATCAACGTTACGAGTGTATGGTCGAGTGGTCAAAGGCATGCATGTTTCTCAGCTGCAAGGTCTTGTTGCAGTTTGGTGAACTGATGAGACATTCGTTTTTCTTCCCATTTTTAATCCTAAGGCTTCTGTGCTTGCTTGCAAATATAACAAATTCCAGTGGAGAGTACATCGCTACATTCCATGTGTAGCGTGCATGTCGCTAGCTTATGTTGCTTACTTCGAGAGGTGCTCTCTTCTAGCTTTGTGCAGCAAGGAAGGACCACACCACTGTAGTTTATACCCCACTGTCTTCTTCGCTCTTAAATCATTTATGCATTGAGCAATAACGTTTGAAAAAGAGCCACGCGCGAGACCTACTAATTGTGCGGCATACCATCACTGAATTGCAGCTTCCGATGACTAGCACGACACACAATTCTGCGATGCCAGATTGACCCCGAATAGGTATAGGGAACGTGCTCGTATACCGGCCGAAAGGGAGGAAGAACTCGAGACTCGCCTGGAGAAAAAACGTCTGGTGCAACCAGAGTATCGCCTGTAGTGACGTGCTGTTGAAGTGCCGTCGCTGCCTCGGCGTTTTAAAATAATCTTGTGGCTAGTGGCGGAACCATTTATAGAATTGTATTCATGCGATGGATGTTTATGTAAGTCGCCACACTCGTAAATACTCTGTTTAGCGAGTGAATGAACTGACGAAAGCATGGCATGTATATACACGTTCACACACACACACACACACACACACACACACACACACACACACACACACACACACACACACACACACACACACACACACACACACACACACACACACACGCACACACACACACACGCACACACACACACACACACACACACACACACACACACACACACACACACACACACACACACACACACACACGCACGCACGCACACACGCACGCACACACACACACGCACGCACACACACACGCACACACACACGCACACACACACGCACACACGCACGCATGCACGCACACACGCACACACACACGCACACACGCGCGCACAGACACACACACACACACACACAAAAACGCTGAACCACAGCAGACAGCGCTAGAGCAGGCATTCATGCTTCGACCATGCATGCAACTTCGGGTAGTCGCTGCCTAACTTTACGCATGTAGGCCTCATATTATCAGGACTTCAACAATCGCGAAATTGTTGCCTGCCGTCTTGACCGTGGCATTTTAAAGCTGGCAGCGCGACTGTGGTGCGAGCGCAACCTGAGGAAACTCGTGTTTTATAGTTTGCGCCAAGCTGAGGCGGAATACTTGATGCATAGGCTGCCACGCCCCTTTTCCAACTTACGCTCTCTCCGGTCGATTGGAACGGCCGGAGAGAAACGTGCGCGCGGAGATAATCTAGGAGGCCATGGACGGTGAAAATTTCCATCAGCTGCCTGCTCGGATAACTTCTTTGGAGTAGCGGAGTGAAATGGCATTAAAAGCCTCGCGATTTTGAATCCCGAGAAAAAAAAAACCTGCCTCTTTTGTGAAGTTACTGCCGAAAACAAGCACTGAGCATTGCGAGTCTAGCACAAGGCTTGAAAAGGTGTTAAGCGTGTTTATTCCACAGCACACGATTGTAGCTGGATACACCGTAGGTTCGAATGCTTATCATGAAATAGCCTCCAACTTTGAATGTGGAACGGGATTTGACCACCCTGAACACTAGTGAACAAACGATTGCGTCTTAATTTTTATTTTAATTTGTGAAATCGTATTCCACATGGAGTTGGGTTAGTGATGGCATCCTGCACGAGCAAATGAAACACGTGAAGCGATAGGTGGAAGGGGCTCCACCACAGGGATTTGTTGTGCATACCACCGTCCCGCTTACCATTTCGGTCGCTCGACAATCGATGACGTCGCTGTTGCCGTGGCAACAAGATGGAAACAAGCAAGACTTTTGTTCAACTCAGGCGATGGTGTTAGTTCTTCGCATTAAAAAAAATGAAGCTTTAACTGAATTGTGTGCTCGGGATTTGATTCCACAATATACTTTACCTGCTTTGTGCTATTACATATTATTCTGCTTTAATTTAAGCTCCCTACTAAAATCGCATCTAATTCACTTGAAGGTATGCTCTGAGTAAAGCGAGATGCAAAGAATGCGCTTCGTGTAGTGTTACCGCTTGACAAAATATAATCGTGAAGTTACTTAAACACTTTGTTCAGAATATGAAGCCCTGAATTACCGTTGTGGTACGTGGTTAGTAGAATAGTAATAGCGAGAATATCGGGTGCGAGTATTGTCACAAGAATGTATTAACAGTGCTTGAAAATTGTGCAAACTGAACGTTTCAGCTTCATCAATGCAATCACTCGCTGTACGGTGGAGCAGATGGTTCAATGTGCATAAAAAAGCCACTCTCTGTTAAAAGCTATGGTTGCGGCACTATATTTCGCGGTAAAAAGTATAAAAACAAAGCAAGAATTATTTTTTACGAACGTATTATCATTACTGCTTTGAGTGTTTAACCGTATATAAATAATTGGTGGTTGACTAGTTTTATGGCATATTGCACTAAGCGAAAAATTTTGAATCGCCGGCCAGTTGTCTCCAGTTTTCTGATAAATATATTTTATTTTCTCCTTTTTCGCTTTGACATTTTCACTGCTTCTCAAGCGAAATTATTTTTCTAATATACGAATCGTGCGCATTTTCATAACTGATTGATCTTATTCGAAGGGCCATGTAAGCAAAGCCAGCGGCGGTTTGGCCTAGTCTGATATAAAAAAAACAATTCTGTACGAAATCGAACACCCTTATGTTTTCTATTTGCGTGTCGCCCCTTTTGGGCTACATAAAAAAAGACCAATAATTATCTGAAGGCTAGCGTTGATAGAGATAGGAAAGAAAAAATTGTCCTTATAATTCACAAACCTTGAAAGTTCCCAACTGAACTGATAACGTCGGCTTTTTATCCTGAACGTATTACATTGGAGATTCGAAAAATCTAAATTATTTTCGTAATACATACACATGGAATGTGCGTGTACCATCAGATAAAGAGCGTCTACCCTCGCATCCTTTTTACCACAATAAATAATCTAGAAGTAGTAAACATTTTATAAACGAAGTAAACAAGAGTGTTTCTTGCTGCACGCCTCAGAGGCAGTCCCTTGTCCGGGACGCCGTTAGAGATTGTCACTGCCCGAGCGAGTGCCGCAAGTACTCTTCACCAGGCCTCTCTAGCGATGAAGACACGGCACGTGGATCTTCACTCTAATGTTTCGCAGGAGAGAAATGGCGCACTACCTGCAATATTTTTCTGCGCTGATGCTTGGTATATATAATAAAAGGAACAAAACATAGAACTGCCACTATCTCTTTTGTACAACAGTGCCAAAATTCTGAACGGGCTCCTATGGAGCACACACCTCTTCTTTAGAGCTTCAAGGACCCGTAGATGTTTGCAAAGAAAGTGAGTATAAGAAAGCCTTTCCCGGATCCGAATTCCTTCAAAGAAAATTCAGGATGGTTTTCAGCGGTCGGCAGAAAGCCATTTATTATAAGTGAAAACTGGAAATTACATCTGTCAAAAGAAGCTGTTAAGATGTAATTGTGGCAAATGTGCTCAATAAAAAGCCAACAGTACTCTTATTTTACGTTCTTAGATCTTCCTGGTGCATTTACAGAGCCTATTGTGGCTAAGACATCATGTGGGTGAAAACGGCCCTGTTTTATTATTTGCTCAGACTTTTTGAGATCCGCGTAGCAAAAATGGCAGAAGTAAGAATAAGAAGGCATCTGAAAGGAAGATTCCTGGTTACTGTAAACCACGGACTCATGAAAAAAAAAAAAAAACTCAAGGAACCGCATGAAAAAGAAAAGTCCTACGTGCGTCTCATGAACAAGACGTTTCTGTAGGACGCGGTCCTGAAGGTTTTCGTGGTTAATTATTCATAGTACCGCTGGACCTCTTCAGAAATATGGCTGCATTTATAATCGTTAGAATATATGGTTTGCAGTGTGTCCGCTCTATCCATGCATCTATAGTCACTGTCGGTTTGCCATTTTTCCGCCTGTGGTCCTTCTGATGACGTATTATTCTGGCCATCTTCCCGTCTCGAACACGAATAATTTTTCTTGTATTGGGAGAAATAATGCTTTCAGAATAATACTGGTCGTAGCACCTGCTTTCCTAAGAACGAATTTTCAAAGTTCAAAGTCATTCCGTCGGCAATTTTAGAAAAGGCAATAGCTTTCCACTGAGCAGTCTGAAATTTATCTCAATAGCTGCATATATGTGCTGAAACCCACAGAAGATATTGTATTCTACTGCAGAACGGAATGCCGGTACCCCGTAGTCGAAACGGATGAAATTAACCTATTTGCTGTTCAAGATATTAAGTAGCAAAATTCTTTTTTCGATTCTTACGTCACACCTCTGCCGAATTTCAGAAAGTGTAAAATCCCTAATGCGAGGTATTTGTGTTTCTAGATATGGGGGGGGGGGGGGGGGGTGGCGGGGGGTATTAAAAGTTGTTTTCAATTACGTGCAGTAAAACTAAGGCGAAGCCTTTCCTTCTAAAAATTCCACGTGGGTGGCTAAGCGGATAGCGCACTCGCCTTCTTAGCTCCTGGTCGAACTTTGATTTTATTCTTATTTTATTTTGTAATAAAATCAGTGAATCCTCCATAGAACTTCTTCAGTAATAAAATTGAACAAATCATTGAAACTTCTAAACGTTTCTAAAATCGCGATCGCCGAATACAATAAAATTGGCAATCTCAAAAGGCAGTAATTAGATAGCAACGCATAAGCGTTTACGTTTTAGGATGGGTAGGAAGTGCCTCCTTTACCGTCGAAATGGTTACTTCGGTTAGTGTAGTCTCCATATGTCCTCAACCACGACAAAAATGCTGAGAAGGAAAACTACTTTGAATATTTACTTGCAACCAACGTCTTCGTCTCCTAAAACTCGAAACGAGTCATGAGGTCTCCCACAAAGTACCAGATCTGGGCCACCATGGCCTTCCTGTATTATCGACCGCTATTCATACACAAAAGCAAACCTATTCTGCCTGCCCTACCTGAATCATTCTGTCACATGCAGGTGCCGGCCCTCTTTGCCGTTCAGAATCTCCAAGTCTTCTCCAGAATACCCGCTGTAGTGCTTCCCATGGTAGCTCCTATTCCATTTCTCGCCTACCAGAATAAGACCTAGCCAGAGAAAACGCACCAGGGAGGAAATAGGCCTAGGGAGAGAGTGAAAAGCCATTTTCCTTCTGATATGTCATTAAAGGCATTTTCTTTCATCTTGTAGTCTGAGACCTGCGGCCAGATGCGCGTTCAGAACAGTTAAGATAGGAAGGCTCTGCGCTCCATTTGCGTTCCGGCTCTCATTCGGTCGGCATAACGTTTCTGTTTTACTGCCTCGGCTTCGCATTTCTATCTCAAAACACCGAATTTTTGAAGGAATGAAAAAAAAAAGAGACACTGTATCTTTAATATTGTTTTACTGAACAAGTGCTCTGAGCGTATCTTAAGCTGAAAAAAGTATATCTCTTTTTCCTTGAAGGTTGTGTCCTAGAAGAACCACAGAGAACCTGGTGTAAAAAAATATAATTTGCTCCTTAGCCAGGCGGAAACGAGATTGTGCACCGCTAGAATACGATCTAGCTAAACGCAGAATCTTCTTATTCTTATTTGCTCTCTCTCTCTCTCTCTCTCTCTCTCTCTCTATATATATATATATATATATATATATATGTCACATACCGACGGGGGAGGGGGGGATGTTTCTGCACGCACACCGCGTCTGAGTAGAGCTCGCAGAACACGCAAAATGGTCGGTCACTATGATAGCGTAGCTGTTTGATCTAGTGAGAAACTCCGCGTAGTGATCCAGTGGACACCTCTCGCGCCCGGACTTTAGTTTCTTCAGCCTAGAAAGCCTTAAAACACGGATGAACTTCCTGTACCCATTGCTACCAAGCTGTGCAAACATGGGAACGCTCGTCCCATGCTGACGACAAGGTCCGAAAGGCACCACCAGTCTGGTGCGCAACATGCAAATACTTTATAAAACTTTCATTTGTCTAAAAACATTTCCAAAAAATTTGCGGCCGGTCGAAGAGTGATGCGCTTGCATTCTCATGCGTAGGCAGTCCTGAGTATCTCGAGCAGTATCTACTCACGACGCTTTTGAAAGAAATTCCGAGACATGTCTGTCCAAAAACAGAGCTGACGCTTGGATTTACATCCTCTCTGAATATTTTTATCACATTTAGTGTTTACGAGATCCTTTAGCTATATTTATATATATTTATATGACTAAAGTATTCTAAGCAATGAATGCGTAGCGATAATTTTTCCAACGTTGGTACCATTACCGTTTAGGTATTAGCAAAGAAATTAGTTGGCGACGACATAAGGCTGTTATTAAGGCGAAAGCCTCTCTAGGCTAATGGAACAAAATCCCGTGCGCGAGAGTTGTGCGCCAGATCTGTCATATCCCGCGAGATTCTGCGAGCTGTGTTCATGTCTAGCATTCCTGCCATCTGCTATCTCACACTTGAGCTCCACGCGACCGGACCGATGGTGTACCGTGCAAATTCGAACTTTCCGGAGAAAGTCTGACAGATACTGCCTTTCCCTTTCAGTAAACCAATCATAATTATATTTAGCACTGCAACGAACACCAATAACAGGCAAATGACGAGAGGCAAATGATAGTAGAGAAAGGGTAGGCTTTGCCATTCTCCTCTTAAGAGACATCTAAGAGACCCTCTATTTTTTGCTTCCTTTTATGTGACAGTGCTGCCATTTCTGGGTTGCACTATTACTGAAGTTGTTTTCGTATGAAGTAATTGAAAATTACCGTCAAAACGTCATGAAGGGGCTTTAGTTTTGGCTACAGTGAGCTGAAGTCGACAAGCCTTACATCTCTGTGCGCGTACAATCCCGACAAAACGCCGGTGTGACCCGGTCAGTCGCTTGCGTATGCGTGCAAACGGCTGGACGAAAGTCATTAGGCCGTTTAATTAAGCGGACATCGTGCCAAGTAAGCGGACATCGTACACTCAATTATTTGACACTCTGGAGAAGGAGCTCTCCTTTCCTAAGCTCGATGCCGACGGCTTCCGCTTGACGGCTGTCGCCTTCGAGCGCCTATCTGCGTGAGCCGGCTGCAAAACGGCACATCAGGAAACATGTTAAGCAAGAAAACGATTTGCAAAAACAAGTACGAAATATATAGAAGCGCGGCCACTCAGCGCACACTGAGTGCTTTGGCTGCTGTACTGTCGCCAGAATATTCGCCGAGCCGGTGAACAGGTAAAACCGTGTTGACTAACGCATTTTCTCGCTGGATTTGTTTTTTTCTTTTTTGGCCGAAAGCTGAAAAACGAAGAAAACACAAACGCGACCGGTTCTCTTCCGTTTGTTTGGTGTGAAACGCTGTTAGGGAACAAGTTCGTTAACTTGTTTACGGCTTGTTTCGCGAACTTGCTTTGTTGATGTTGTTTTTGTGTTTCCTCAGTGCACTTTCGGATGTAAGAAAATACGCTCCCGCGCGTGGGTTTTGAACCCGTATGAGAACGGAAAGAACAGCTTCTCTGGCCTACGTACAAGATCATTACGCGACCGCCACGCTTTCCCACACAAAGTATTTATTACACAGAAAATGTGCTAACAGTTTGTGAACAGACAAATACGGTCTGTTCACAAACTTTCCTCACTTGCAGAATCATTTGAAAGAAATAAGCGTTTGTACAAAGAACTTCTTCACAGGGCCGATATATTATTCTAGTTTTTTCTTAAGCTATGTAGTCTAAGCCAGAAAAAACATCAGGAGGCAGGTGAATATACTGAATTGCGGTGAAGAATCGCATCGAATGGCGATGAACGAAAAACGCATTTTTCTGACAAGGTTCATTGCAGTGCATATCCAGAACAAACTGCGTCCTTACAGTTGATAGAGAAATGTTTAATAGCTTCGGGAATATTACGAAAGCAGGAGTTTACAGAAGAGACGAAAAAAAAAACATTTTTTCTGCCCACCACAATTTGTTTAAAACTACAACAGGATGCAAGAACAAATTTACCGAGCAAGGTTAATATTCTATTTCTGTCTGAGCCTGCCATGCATGATTCTGATATGTTCTCATTGCATGGATGGTGTTCATGGTTTGGTCCATGCTCTCTAGAAACAGAGAAGGATAATAAATACCATATGTAGGAAATTACTAAATACAGGTATTTGTTGAAAACTGTACCTAATGATTATTCTCTTGCAGGAAGCTTTAAATCCTGTAACCTTGGTAAGAAATATCGAAATGCATATGTGATTATTTTATTTTCTGTCTCGCTTCAGGGCGACATTTAAAGTGCGAATTTTATGCCGTAATCCTTGCAATTTCTTGAGCGGTTTATATGTAGGGACAGTTTTTGTTTTGTGGTTCTAAACGTTAAATAAGAGAAAAAATAATATATATTTGGTATGAAAGAGCCCTGAACAAGGGTAGAGTGGGGGAAGCCTCAGTTCGCAAGTCGAGCCAGCGTTTCGACAGGTGTCTTGGTTTTTGGTGGATGCGCTTCAAAACTAGTTTTGTTGGATAATGTGTATCGGCATTCTGTGAAGTGCGCATTTAGGACCATTAATAATGCAAAAAGCTCATTCTTCGGAACTATTCATGTGTTGCCATAAAATAGTGAACTGCAGAATATCGTGCCTTGCGGTGGCAGCGCATTGGGGTCAAAGCATAATGGCAAGAATGGGGCGAAGTCAAAAGGCTCCTCTGCAGCTTCTCGCATGTTCCACACCAGTTCAGCGGCCACCGTTAACTTGACGAATGGTTCCGAACTGCCAACGCCACTGATAAATGAATGCTCGCTGTCAGGAGCAGCTGCTGGCATTGACTCTTCGCCCCACGCATTAGGGTCTACTTGCTTGTGTAAAAGAGACTACGCACGTTCATTTTTCTGGCGCATGTAAAAAAAAAAGTGCGTTTTTTTATTCGGGTCCCGTTTCCATAAATATATATCTGCCTCTCGTGTTCGTTGAAAGCTCTCCGAAGGAACGTTTTTCGTCAAGACATTTGCTTTACCATTTTAGTGTTGCATATACAGTTGCTCAAAGTCACGCTGCATTGAACCTCATACAGAACGTTGTGCGTTTCTAGCTGGTATACTTCCATCCTACCACGAAGGCTTAGAAACCGCGATCCTTTGCCGCATTGATAGCAGATGTCGGGTAGCCAAAGAACGTCATTAGAGGGTGTATGTCTTCAAAAACGAATTTCTCAGCTCGGAACATTTCGATGCATTTTATTCAATGTTTCGCAGAGAAGAATCAATGTTTGCATTTATTACACAAGAAAGGTTAGCATAATAAGCCTAGCTGACAATAATTACTTGAGGAAATAGTAATTACGTTATTATAAGGAGAACATCGATTCATATCAATGTTGGTTGATAAATTACACCACAAAATCAGACACTGAAAATCAGCCTATTGTAGTCTTGTTCTAAACTCAACTCGCAGTCGTTGCGAAGTTCTAATCATACACGTTAAAAATGTAAGTATTGCACAAACCAGTAGTAAGTACCCTTTTCAGCGGGCGGAAGTCTGCTGTACAATATCTTTCTTTAGAATCGTGAAATAAAGTATGCAAAAGGAAGAATAGTGCACTTCTTTTTCATTTTTATTTATACGAGGGAACATTGGATCGAGACCCAATTTCAAGACACAAATTTGATCATAATCGTCATCATCAGCCGGACAATACCCACTGCGGGGCGAAAGCCTCTCCCATATTCCTACAATTAACCCGGTCCTTTGCTAGCTTCATCCACTTGACCCCTGCAAACTTCTTAAACTCATCCGCCCACCTAACTTTCTGCCGCCCCCTGATACGTTTTTCTTCCCTTGGAATACAGTTTATTACCATAAGCGACCATCGATTATCCTCTATTCGCAATACATGTCCTGCCCTTGCCCAATTCTCTCCTTGGTGTCCACTAGAATGTCAGTAACTTGAGTTCTTTCTCTGACCCGCTCTGCATGCTTTTTATCTCTTAACATTAACCCTAGCATTTTTCATTCCATAGCTCTCTGCGTTGTCTTGAAAGGTCAGTATGCAGCAAACGACTGCATTTTTCTGTCAAGAATAAAGTACGAAGTTCGACCGCTGAAAACCAATCAATATTGATTTTAAAGACGTTTGACAAATAGATATTCACAATCGACATCCACTGTTTGAAAGAACACATCTCTGAAAGATAATTAGCGATGCGAGGAGTGTAAATACGGGACGAAGCTGTTCAGAGCAAATCAAATTTTAAAAAGAAACTTTTAATGTATCTCTGATTTCTACAATGGCAAAACAAAAGTAAAGGTTGGGGGTAAACTACAGTTGACACTTCGTGGCTGTATGCACTTGCAAAATTCCTTAAATTGGTTTAAAAGTGGGAAACCAGGTGCAACTTGCTTAAAGTTCGTGTTTCCCACTAATAACACCCTTTGTGATTTTTTTATGACACGCAAAGTTTTCAGCATGTGTCACATCGGCCCAACATGTTGTGTAGTTTTCACATGAACTTCGCACGAAGGCGAAGAGCTGTCGCTCTTCGCCTTCGGGAACTGTTCTTAGTTACCTGGTATTTTCCTTTACACTTACCACCCAGTAACGCTTCAATCCCTTTTAGTCGTTACGCATTATAATGTTTCGCCTTGATTGTGTTTATGACATCGCTTATTTAAGCTCAAAGCACAACCACATTGAAACGCGTTTTGCAGGAGCGATGCTCTGGCTACTGGAAACCTGCCTCCCAGAATAAAAAGCAGCGTTCTATGCATCGCTCACAGCAACGCTAGCCTTAAGAAATAAACCTATTTCTCAACAATCATCTTGACCTCTTCCGTAGCCGCCTCGCCCTTGCCAATTGAGTAAAAAACGTAGTCTGGTGTTTACGATAAATCATACCGAACTACTTACTGGGTCCTTCTATGCTCTCTACCCTGTAAACTATTCTCATATCCTGGTACCTGTTTCGATAACTAGTAGCGTTTTCGTCGACTGCGGAATGCGCAGATACGGGTTCTAACACTTATGAAAGGTATAAATTTTTATTAATTTCGCTCCAAAATTGCCGTTTATTGCGCCATGCCAGAGGACATTACAGGAACACCGGTGGTCGAACTCAAATGGGAATATTCCACTACAACATCTCACCAAAGGCTACTAGCAAGTTGCGGTCATTACTCCTATCATACTCCATCAACGCCCGATCAGATGTTCAACACACACACACACACACACACACACACACACACACACACACACACACACACACACACACACACACACACACACACACACACACACACACACACACACACACACACACACACACACACACACACACACACACACACACACACACACACACACACACACACACACACACACACACACACACACACACACACACACACACACACACACACACACACACACACACACACACACACACACACACACACACACACACACACACACACACACACACACACACACACACACACACACACACACACACACACACACACACACGCGCACGCACGCACGCACGCACAAACACACACACACACACACATCCCGGCCTCGGCGGCCGCTTTTCGATTGAGGCGAAAAGCAAGGCGCCCGTGTGCTGTGCGATGTCAGTGCACGTTAAAGAACCCCAGGTGGTCGAAATTTCCGGAGTCTTCTACTACGGCGTCTCTCATAGCCTGAGTTTCTTTGGGACGTTAAACCACACAAACCAAACCAAACACACACACACACACACACACACACACACGCGCGCACGCACGCACGCACAAGCACACACACACACAGGCCGCTATGGCTATTTTAACATACGGGACTGATGCAACCTATGCCAGTCCTGGACATTGCCACTGGTTCTACAGGTAAATATTTATCGTGTTCAACAGTCTGATGGGACACCATGATCACAAATAGCATTAAGAGGCTTTGTTCTAGCCCACGAGAGTAAAAAACTGAGCATGTCAAACAAGAGGGTCGCATCCCTGTGTTTTATGGTTACACTACTGCTCGCCATTCGCAATCGACTATATCAAGTAGGATGGACAGTTGGGCGAGTTAGTACATTTGCATAGAGGGTGGTACAGCGCGAAGACACGAAGTACACCAGAAGACAAGCACAACAGACGAGCGCTGACTCACAACTAACATTTTATTATGAAGAAAGCGGATTCTTATACAAAAAATATGTCACATGATATTACAAAGAATGGAATCCTTGGCCAGGCAACGTCAAGATATATCTTTTTCCTTCATCAGCCACGTGGAAAACCCCATCAAGCAAGATGTCATTCATATAACGCATACAAATATCGTACTTGAGGCAACGAAGAACGGTATCCATGAAACGCTAGAACATCACAGGCGCATTACACAAGCCGAACAGCATTACATTAAACTCGAAAAAGCCATCAGGAGTCACGAAGGCAGTCTTTTCTCTGTCGCACGGACGTAGCGGTATTTGCCAATACCCGGAGCAGAGATAAACGGACGAGTAGTACAACGCCGAGCGCTGACAGTCGACATCGCCATCAATGCGCGGCAGTGGGTACACGTCTTTGTTATGAATGCATTCAAGCAACGATAATAGAAGTAGAACAAAAATGAAATGTCCTTTCTCATTGGTATTACGGGTCGGGCCCACGTACTGGAAGACTCTCGAATCAATTCTTTCTGCAGAATCTTCTGGACTTGATCGTGAATTATTTTGCGCTTGGCCGGAGAGAATCGATACGGTTCCTGCCTGATGTGATTGGCACTCCCCGTGTTAATGGGATGACGCATGGAGAGTCTGGAACAGAAGAAAGAGATCCTGTCCTGGTAAAGACAAACATAGAAGCCCGAGACCCGGGTACGTACTGCAGTGTACGTCGATCGGTAGAGGATGATGACTTGCTGGCATCCGCTCGCAACTCGTCAGAATAGTCCGATGTCTTAGATTCGGGAACAATCGAAAATGGCCAGCTTCGGTAGCATAGTATTCAAATCTGCGTGTTTAGATCCAGCCAGCAAACGCACAGGTTGTGCGGATAGGTTCATGGCCCAAACGTGCGTGCAACCGTCTTCTGTGTCGACAACAGCACGAGAGACCAACATTTCTTCAACACATTGCAGGTTTCCGGTTAAAATACAAGTTGGCAATGCCCCTGTCGAATTCCGGAAGGCTAAGCAAGGACAAAAGCTGTTTTCTGAGCTGGCAAGACTACATCTTGTACGAGAAAAAGCAAATCATCGCGACTCGGGGACGAATCTTTGACTAAGTTGGACAGGATGTATCGCCGCGCTGCAATTTTGCCGGCTCCAATGTCAAGTGTTGCGCCATACTCGCGCAAAACGTCATGTCCAGAATTACATCGTGTGGCACGATGTAACACAAAACATTCGATTATGAAACTTGTGTCATCCAATTCAACAGAAACCAAGCAAAGGCCGACTGGAGTTAAAGGTTTGTTCCAACACCGAAAAATGTGGTCACTGTGTCCCACACAAAACTTAACTTTCTGGCCGAAACGATTTCTAAATGGAAGTGTCATAAAATACACGGTGGCACCAGTGTCCACCAAATCAATTTTATTGCTATTGTTCACGCGCGCAAATACTTCGTTCAAGCATAACAATAGAGAAATGCATGGGCGAAGTTGACCGGCCGGCGACCTTACCTCCATCAGTTGCGCCAGCTAGTTTCTCACGGATAGCGGATTGGAGCGGCGACGCGCTAACGGTGAACCTCGCGGCCGGATTGGAGGCGGAGTCGTACCGCGCTCGGAGGCAGGATAATTAGCGCGGTCCGTACAGGAGAAAGAGGTTTGGTGAAGAGAAGCAAGCAGCTGTCATGGTGCATCATCATGAAATCGAGATAGACGTCGTGCGGGAGCACGCGTAAATCGACGACGCTGTCAACAGCGGGAGATGTGCCCGCTGCGACCGCAACTGAAACAGATCGGCACCTCTCGGTTACCAAAGAACTAGGAGGGATGATTTCGCGTCAAACGAGAGTATCGGATGGGCCTGTGTCGAGGTGGTTCGGACGGGAATTCATAAAAAACACTGATCCGGTATATATCGGTGTTGGTAAAATCCGGAATGAAGGGGCCAATGGTGTGTACATTGAGCACAGGGAGTAGGCCGGTCCATACGTGGCTCAAGCAATCAACATGCGAGGTGCGCTTTATCGTGGATGGCCCCTTGAGCTGAGAAGTCAACTTCACATGCATGACCTGCCGAACAGTTTAGGCGATGTCTCCAGAAGCAGGAAGGTTTATGCTGGCAGCACTAGTGACGAGATAGCTGACCAAATTTTACGGATCTTCGCCGCTACTTGAGTGCCTCGAACGCACGACAGTGCTGCATCACGTCAGCTATAGAGGCAAGATTGTCTTTCATAAGAAAATTGTAAACATCTTCGGCGGTTTCTTTCAAAAGGTGGCCCACCTTGTTCTCCTCTGTTCTTTACTTTTTCTAATTTTAAGTAGACACTTCATATATGTGGGACAATTTTACTGCGATAAAAATGTCTCGATTTGGAACTCTACTCTCTCCATGATATTTATCCGGAATGAAATCGGCTAAATGAGTCAGGATGCAAGATCAAAAAGTATTTGCTGAAGGTTCGTGAGCGAAAACGTTATGAATAACGACTATTTTGTGGTGCTGCGACGGCAACTTGAAAACTGCTTTAAGCCTAAATTAAGAGAAAAGTACACTCAAGCTTTATTGCTTTGAGTGGAAAATATAACAGCGTAACATGCGGCCTAGTTGTTGAACGTCCCGCATATTGCTTGTTTACTTTCCGTCGGATCGAATTTTCCTTCGGATTCTCCACGTTTATCTTTCCACTTTCTCCACATGTCTGGAACATCTCCACGTGTCCCACAGACCTCTTTTAACAATGTGGATTGACCTCTTTCCATTTAAACTGTAGTGAATGTTCAAGTATGTTATTAGATTTGCAAACTTGAGTTTGATTATATCGCATTTTTCAAACTTAATCAGGATAATGAAATGAAAACACATTTGGTAAATATCAGAGTACTTCTTGTGTGCAGGTATCCTAATCCGTGTTCTAATATTACTACAAAGACAACCTTTCCATGAAATTCCACCAATTAATAGCACAGTGAGCAAATAATATATCGCTGCTTGGTGCCCTTTCTAGAAAGATAAAAAAGGAAAGCATTATGCAAGCGGAAAAGTTTTACATTGGGCACTAGCCTGTTTAGTTGCCGTTATGGTGATTTGCAATGAAAGCATAATATTGAGTAGAAAACTGGTTACCCATTATTGTTTGTTTAGCGCTGAAACTTTGGTAAAAAAAACTCGGATATTTCATATGTGAACAATGGGTTGTATAGATGATCAAAAATGTAATAGAGGCGAACTTAGATTAAACAGCGCCTTCAAACCATGGTTAGTTTTTTATGCTTATTTTAAAATACAATCCATTTTCGTGGTTTTAATGGAGCATTGCAAGCAAGACGGTAAAGATATCCACATCTACCCCTCTAACCTAAAATATACTCCGGAAGGAAAAAGAAATAATTTGTCGAAATTAATCGCATCGGAAAATCCTTGATTGAAACTTCTACGCCTTTCAGACCCATCTTTACTGCTGGCGCAGATGCTACCCTCTAAAACGAGCCCATTTCTCTGCAAAAGCGCACATCAAATTCCGGAGAATTCCTAAATTTCAACACTTCTATAGATTGGCGCGGCATGTTTTGGACACAATGCAGCTGTAACTGTATGTAAACTGCTATTCGAAGAGAAAATGTTTACATATGGTAGTGTTCTGAAGAACATCGTCTCCTGAAGGAGACAGCTCCTGGCGCGACACAGCAAACAAAGTATTTTATCCTCGGAAACGCCTGTCGAAAAAATGTAGTTAGCAGAAAAGAGAGTGATCACTAAAAACAACAGCGACTAGTAAATGTTTATTGCTCCCATGAAAGACATTGTGAATTAGCACCACCCTAAAATAAAGCTTTAGGTGTGCAAATAAACCATATAAAGCATTGCGAAGTAAAACTGAATATGATCTCAACATTGCCAAATTAGCAAGCTATCTATGAATTGGCTGATCACAAAACCTAGCAGGTATCGCCGCTGCTTTCATGTATCTCGTTTGTTACTCTGTCGTTTATTTCAGCCGTACAATTTGTTTTTAACTCCTAGTACGGTGCCGGTATTTTCACGTGGGGTACGTACATGCTTTACTGCATTATTCTGTTGTGCAAGTTACATGTAGGACGCTTTTAGAGACGAAAATGGTGAGCCCGGAAATCATCTGTCGTCATGTTTGCTAAGCGCAATTATTCACACATTTAGTCTTTTGCTGGATTCATGCAAAACACAAATAAATTTGTTTTACAACTACGCAGCGTCAGGCTAAAAGAACTCCATATTCCCAAACAGATTCTTTTTTGTACAAAACAATTTGCTACCTCATTTCATCTATGATCTAGTGAGAATTACCAGCGGTAAATTTCTAGTTTCAGTTTATGGACATGAAATATTAATGGATATGTATTAAGCATGTGCAACATCCCACTGCGTGGCAAAATACTGTCTCTACAATCTTCACTTTAACTCCCATCCTTGTATCTAAGGGCCATCGGATAGCAGTGGCACAAGTATCAAGTTAGTGAGTGAGAAGTGACATTTTCAAGGTACTAATTACTCGCTAGTATTACCTGGAATATTGTCGCTGCTGGATTAGCCACCTTCGTGGCGTAGTAGTGGCGCTTAGAGGCAAGCCCGGTGTCAGTGCAGTAGGGAGGTATTTCGGTACACGTCTTGCCAGCAGTTTTTTGATATCTGTTCTGAAGCCTCATTTTTGGAGCTGGTATGCTATAGAAACAAGTTGGTTTTAAAACCTCTCAGATTCTTGCTAATATACCAGGTGGTTTCATTATGGCTGCTTCCGTTTAGGAAGGAAGTTATTACATACATCACAAATGTTCCTGCTGGTGTAACTGCAGCAAAATTCGGTATCATGTTAACAGTGCTTGCTTGCCTGAAGCCGTAGGTTTCATGTACGGGGTCGCATATGTGAGGTCAGAAGATTGCATTTTTAGTCACATAAACAAAGGCGCGACTGGGTTGGAAAACAATTACGGAAGACACTTTGTCAAAACTAAAGTGTGAAACGGCGGAGGCTGCCATTACGGAAGCGTTACGGAAGCACACAACTCATACACACGGTCGCCACACGCGCCGATGCAATGAGTCATCCCACACAGCGCCGACACCCGCAACAAATGATAGTGACGTCACACGAGTGCACTACTCAGGAGGCACACACCTGCGCCTAGCGACAGTGACGCCACGACACGGAGACCAAATAGGAGTTCGGAAAGCTGTGACAATTTTTGCTAACGGCAGATGACCTTGACAATGAGTCATTAGAGACTTCCTGGGTAAAAAAAAATCAGATAGGATGGAAAAAGGAAAGCTTCCGATCCAAGCAACCTCGCATGTTCTGGTTACTGCTGCTCTTTTTATGATACGCTACAAACGATCAGCAAAGTAGTACATAACTTTGAGGGGATAAATTTAAAAAATGTAGCTTGATTTCTCAAACAGAAAACTTTAATATAGCTTGTACCCTTATGACTTCCTCGGTAAAAAAAATCAGATAGGATGGAAAAAGGAAAGCTTCCGATCCAAGCAACCTCGCATGTTCTGGTTACTGCTGCTCTTTTTATGATACGCTACAAACGATCAGCAAAGTAGTACATAACTTTGAGGGGATAAATTTAAAAAAATGTAGCTTGATTTCTCAAACAGAAAACTTTAATATAGCTTGTACCCTTATGACAAAATGTCATAAGGGTACAAGCTACAAGTACAAGCTACAAGCGACAAAATGTTACCAGTGTTTCCAAGATGCGTCGCCAAGCTTTATTTGGTAATGTTCCTTTTTTAGACATTAACAGTAGTTAGTACTATCGTCCTCATGTGGGGCAGTCAGTAATCAACACTGTGCTAACTACCTTCTATTGGTAAATGATTCTTGATCACTTGGAATTCCGAGGCTAAATGCACTATCTAAAATAGCCATTTAAACATCGCACTTATCATGGATGGAATCTTTCCTCGCTGGATAAGTGAGCGCATTATATGGCTTGGACTGCTTGGAAAGGGTATAAAACATTCACCAACAAAAGCACACCAATACTCCTGAGTGCTTAATTTAAATTTTCGAAGGATAGAAGAAGAGAGGAATTTTCAACGCCGTATATCATAGCCACATGAAAGGAATAAGGAGCTAGAAGGACTAAATAAGAATTGAGGAAGAGAGTGTGTCGGGGAATGACAAAATATTTGAAATTTGCACTTTAATGGTCACGTGAACCGACTACCTCCTTAGCTGGTGGTTTAACATTGGTTAGCCCTAGAGGGAAGCGAAAACCTCATGTACATGTCTACACCCATTACCAAGAGTGGATTAAGCACATCTTGCTTTTCTCCAAACTTAGGCACGCCGCCTTTCTGGCCTCATTCCGACGTGCCTTCTTCGCGTTCCGAAGCGCTACTGTAGCCGGTGTTCCTCTTCCTCCGTCTCGCGCAGCGTTGTAACCTGGACGGGGGGCGGGGGCTCATATTTATACAAGTATCACCCCTCTAGTGCCCTCTACTTCCACGTCACACCAACTTCACGTCACGTGACCTTGACAGTGATCACGGGCCACTTGGTGGCCTACGAGACTGTGCCTCAAAATCACATGGCGACCACTAGAGGATGTGACCTCGACCTTGACAGTGGTGACGGGCCACTTGGTAGCCTACGAGACTGCCCCAAAGTCACATAGTGACCACCAGGCTTAAACAAACGTTTGACTTCTAAATCTCCCGCAAGGTGAAAACCGAGCTCACGTGACCTTGGCCTTGATAGGGGTCACGGGCCACTTGGTGGCCTACGTTACTATGCCCCAAACGCACATAGCGACCACCAGGCTTATCAATCTCTAAATTTCCCTCTAGATGAAAACCGCATACCCGACGGCTCGAACTTCCTGGCGTAGTGAAGCTTTTCCTTCAAAACGCTAATCTATCTGAAAAATACCAAGCAAAAGAAGCGCACATACGACACCAGCAGAGCATCCGCGAAGTGTCTCGGCAGTGAAAGAAGTTGCTTTTCAGTTTTTGGACACACATTTATTTCGTTCTCAGTTGGCAGTGAAGCTTCCTCACGAAATTTGATCGGCGGATGTCATTCCTTGTTAGCCAAAAGGATAGGCCTGTTGTTTTCATAGGACGCAGCGTAAAAATACTAACACTGAGATGCCTGTAGAGTTGTAAACTTACTGCGCATAGTATTTTATTCGTACTGTTTTGGTCAAATAATGTGTCGAGTTATATATACCTTGCGTCCCTATTTGAAGAGTAATATCGATCCCTTTTCATTCTATACACGGAAATGCTTCTAAGCCATTTTGCATGTCAATGCCAGCCAAAAATATCGTTCCATAGATTTTGATTAGGGACTCGTGGATGAACTCTAGCCAGTTTTAGCATTGCCGAAAATACATACCCCCATTCACTCCTAAGAGTGCAATGTAACTTTCTCATTCACATCCATTAGTAACATATTTCTGGAGGGTAATAGTGCTATCCTTCGCAAAAATAACGGCACTTTAAATAGCGGCATCGATATAAGGGCGGCGCGCTTTTTTGTTTTCATTTGGCCAAATAAATGAGTGGTATTTATAACGCATATACTCGATATCCCAGTAGTTTCAGAAATGTAAGAATTCCCTGGCAATTCTTTTATGCCTACAACACTACTGAGGCCAAGCTGTTTTCAATATGTTTTGTTCTTCGCAAGTTCTGGGAGTTTTCAGAAGTGAAATCACTAAAATCTTCACTGTACTGGTGAGCGCATAACATAGGGATTTACACGCATCTAAGACACGTGGCACGGCTCTGGATTTAAGGCCATGGAGCTCGGGGATTATTGAAAGCAATAAGGCTCGCCTCCGAATAGCTCAAGAGAGGAGAGGACGAAGAAACGACGGGGTAAAAAGGAGAGCGCCCCCAAATTCTCTCCACACTGAACCTTATAAGGTGCCGAGTTTTAGCTCCGCCAAGGAATTTAGAAAATTGGTTAAATTTGATTAATGACTCGTTTTCTTTCAAGCACTTAACGAAAAGAATTTTGTCTTATCTAAGTTTTTAAAGCAAATATTTGCGTGAACTACTTCTTTAAAGCTCAATTTCTGAACCTTGAGACCGTAAAAGTGTTTTTCTTAGCTTCAAATGTACTCTCATATCTCATTATCTTTTGTTGCTCTTACATAAAGCCTATGCCCAGGAAAAAACCTGTTGATATAAGCTTGCGTATGAAAAATATTTTTATGTAGAAGCAACGCACTTTCGTTCATGGAGTGAACCTTTCATTCCTCCTTTTGTTCTCATACATTTTTCTCATAGCAGTCAGAATGTCTTTAGAATATCCGTTTCTTTCAAAACGCAATTATTCAGATTCTGTAATGATCCTCACGCATTTGTGGGCACTGGCTATACAATGAACTGCATATTTTTGGATTTTGCAAAAGCCTTTGACACATTCGACTGTCACTTACTTCTATTAAAACTCCGCAAGCTGAACATAGATCCTTTATTTTAAAATGAATTGGAGAGTCTTTTTAACAGTATGCAATATGTCACTGCTTAAGATGCTGACACTTTTGAAGTATACGTCGGTAAAAAGGTACCTCTACGCTCCTTTGTAGCTCATTACTTTTCTTAATTTATATCAATGACCTTTCTAACGAAATTGCCAGTCCTTTTTGTCGATTTGCTGATGATTGTACCATACACCACAAGATGGGAAAAAAAACGATACCTTGAACACTCCAACATGACCTCAGTAACATTGCAGCCTGGTGCACGCTTTGGCTAATGACAAGAAAACACTTCTAAACGTAAAACAATGGTAATCAATCGCAATTACTCTCCTTGTCCCGCCTAATTATTAACACTCCAATTGACGAGATTATTTTGTACAAATATGTTGGTGCGCATAGCAGTAGCAATCCTTCATGAAATCAACACCCTGAATACTATGCGTCGAAAGCTAACCGCATACCTGGCTATATATCTCAAACAATGGTTTTCTTTAGTACCAGCACCTCTAAAAGTCAACTCTTCTTCAGTAATCTCAGACTCATCTTCGAATATGCTTGCTTGATACGGCACCTAGAACATGTCACTCTAATAAAAGCTTTTATATGCATATAAAAGTGTTCTCTTAATTTCAATATTAACAATATATCGCACTGCTAGCGTTGAAATTAGGAAAATTACTCTTGATCTTCCCTTTTTCATTTAGGGAGAAAAATATCACATCTTTCTTACTTTCACAAAATCTACTACCATGAGCATATAAGCAAGTCTCTGTATTACACCAGCGTCTTACACCTCCCTGCGTGTTGATTATCGTTTAAAAGTTAATATACCTTCGCAAGGCAGAGTAGTCTACATATATTCATTCCTACCTAGAACGTGTCGCGAGCGAAACCGCCTGCCTACGACATTACTCGCTATCACAGACATCGATCGTATTCACAGAACACTAGCACATCACAAAACGACTTTATCCTGTATAAACGCTCTGTCGCGACCGCGTTATCATTTACTGCTGCAGTTTCTTCCTTTACTTTTTTACCTTTCTTTTACTAATTTTTATTTCTTTTTTTTTGTTACTGTTGTACATATTTGTCTGTATTTGTTCCGATGTGATTATATTCTTCCTTGTTTGCACTATTTATATATAATCATGTACGAAATCCCCTCCCCTCTATAATGCTTCCTGTAAGCCATGAGGTCATAAGGGAATGACTAAACCAGGCATTGCGCCCAAAGTGAGCATACAACATATTTGCAACACCAACCTTCTGGAGAGGAATAAACTTTTTACATTGTGCGTTGGATATCTAACTCCCTAAATGAAGACTAGGCGCCGGCAGGATTTGAAGAAAGGCTCTGATTTTTTGTTTCCATCTTATCTTATTATGAAGAAGAAATTTACCTCACTTCTTGGTAAGACATTTGTTTATTTTATAAGCTATAAGATTACAGAGCCGTTTTGGCTTGGTGTTGTTTTTAGAAATAGGATTTCGCGGTTTCAGTGGTCAACAGCTATGCTTGTGAAAGATGTCGCTGCGAGAAGACAATCCATCCATTGCTGTGTTAATTTTCGCTTTTTTTTTCAGGGAGAGACATACGCTGTATCATGCTGTACATCGCGTCAATCCTCGCCTTTATCAACAGATGAGGTCTTTGTTCGAGGCCCCAACAATAGACAGTCCTGAAGGCAAGACACGTTTTTATAACTTGACAGCAACTGGCTTGAGCAAGAAATTGTGACTGTGTTCTTCGTCTTCTTTCTTGTAATCTAATCTCTTTACCTTATGACACCTTTCTGTTTCACATCGTTACTTTTCCTCATTACCTTTATCTATCCATTTTAAGAGCTTGGTGGAGCAAGACGTCCTCTGCTCGTTCTAAGCAGCTAGCAAAAATCTGAACTTCGGAGCTTATGGGTTTCACACCCCAGTGATCCCTGGTACCTATCCACTTCGAAATGGTACAAGCGTGACGCAGTCAACTGCTTTGAAAATGGGTTTTTCGGACTCTCTGTGTAAAGAAAATGCCTTGTGTCATTGCGCCCTGTGTTAACATCACTCTTTGAGCCTTTAACTGCAGCGCCTTCCACTTAGACAATCACCCAATATTAGTAACACAGGGAAATGTGGCACAGCTACAACCACGTGTGAGCCTTCGGCGAATGCACACTTTATTCTCCATGGCTAGAAGCCCTTTTGGTTGTCCTTGGAGTATACTTTTTGTTCTTTCCAGGTCATTGTTAAGTCAGTTTTCTGTGCTTGCATGTGTGTTTAGCCCTCAATAGGGGTACTGCGGGGCACATCCCAGTCGGAAACAACTACCGGACATTTTCTGATGTTACGACAGAATTTCTGTGCGGTTTTTGACGGGAAACCTGTTGCGACAACAGAACATTCTGTAGTAACATCAGAAAATGCCCTGTAGTTACAACAGAAAAGTGCTACAGAACTACAGACAACAGAAATATACTACAGAAAAACTACAGAACTACAGAAAAGTACTACAAAACTACAGAAACATCTGATGGTTACGACAGAACTATAGGATACTTTGTCGTATTTTTGACACAGTTCTGAAGTTTTTTTCGATAGTTAAATCCAAACCTGCACTCCCAATTAAGGAACAATATCCACGCATCCCTCACCTCCAGCCTTCAGCCACCATTTGGCCCCATCCAGGAGCTCCATCCACCACGCCTTCATTCTATAAGACCCCGACACCACCCGTTCAGTACGCTATATATGCCCGAATCTCTCCCTAGATAGCATCAGAAAGATATGGCGAAGTACAATTCACGCAATCTACGGGAACCCACTTACTGGTGAAGCGAATTGTACAATCAATACTCTTAACGCAGGTTTGACACATCTCGTTGATAACACGTGAATTTTACCGCGAATAATTGTAAGAGCTTGTCTGTAGTTTTATACGTCACTGTAGTTTTTGTGGGAGGATAAATAAGATTTCTAGTAGAAGTAGTCAATGCGTCAAAAAACTGACACCTACAGAACCATCTGAAGGGCTTCTACCATGGATTAGAAAAGAATTGTACCTCGCAGTCATAGCTGTCAGTATACGGTACCGAGAAATGCTTTTAGTACACTAAAATTATAAAACTGCAATATATCCACACTCTACATGCCCTAATATGCATCGACGGGACGATTACGCATGCGGCTAAGTGAACTAGAGACAACCGCAATCAGTTCGCGACTGTGTTCTTAGATTGGCCAGCATTTATTCTTATATATGTTTTTTATTCTCCGAATACTTAGGTGGGCCCCTTACCTTAACTCAAATATACTCCGCAGTATGGCATACAATGAAGGTACTTCTATCCCATCCAGCTTTCGCAGAATTTAGGGTCACTCACCAGTAACCATGAATACAACTGACTCCTACAAAACCAGCTCCGTCTGTCCAGAGCGCTAGAAAACGACCAACTCAACTCGAACATATGAACTGAAGAACAGGTCAGGATATTTGTATCGCTGTCAAGTGTCTCAGGAAGTTTCTTGTAGTACAAGCAGGCTTGCCAAAAGGGTGATTGGGTTAACTTGGATGAAACAGGAATCTAACCAGGCCCTCTAAGATAGGAGGAGGCACAGTGCCCATTATACCACGCAGGATGGCTGGCTGAACCTAAATAATGGTTACCCTCCTGAATGCGCGATGCGAATGGAACGAACGTGATAAAGCAATCACGTTAAACATTTAAGCAAACATTTGCAGACAAAAATAATGCACAATGCGCGAAAGAAGTTTCTTCATCTTATAAACGCAAAATATCAACTTCAGATTGCGAGAAATACTTCTTTAAAACATTGCTTGCTTACATAATTTCGGAACGCGCAAGATACCTCTCTTTATGGGGTGCTCCTTGTTGCGTTTAAACCGGGCCCACTCCTAAAACTCCCCCCCCCCCCCCCTCGCGCATGTCCTCATTTGACCTTCAAGTGGCGCGTTCATCTGGTGTTTGCTTCTGTGTGTCTGGTCCGTTCACCGCAAGAATACATCATCTATAAGAATACCTGTGACAATGCACGACGAAGTACTTTCACTGATTTCGAGCTGGTAACTGGCAAGGATTTCATTTACTGAGCGCTACAACATAGCCATTCAAAAATGGGGGCTTGCAAGAGGCCGTTTCGAGAAGAGTACACAATGGTCCCTTTAGGGACAGCCTTCTCAGCCGTCTTGCTTGAGAATGCACAACATCAGAGCTCTGAACAACAGGCATACTTTCGTGTAATGTGTCACTTTATTGGAAGCGTGGTATAGGCCGGAAACTTTCATCTTCCTTTCAACGCTACCTAAATGATCATATGACGCCATAAAACATGTTATAACTAGGAGGAGTTTGGGTCGTTCTCTTACCATTGCATAGTTTTTTCCTTCGGCCTAATGATTTTCAACACCAATTTGTTCTTCGGCGAGCCATATGGTTTTGGTTTGTGTGTTTCTGCAATTTGAACATCAAATTAGACAATATAGAAACTTTTTACCTTTTTCCTTCGAAATTATTCTGACCCTAAGTTTCCTAACATATGCGCGATGTTATAAACTTTTCTCGTCAAAATAATTTGGTAGACATAGAGGAAGAAGAACGATTGGCGTGAAAGACGAGCAGTCGCAGTCAAAGGGAGGCAGTGGCGGTGGCGTTGGTGATGCTGAAAACTGGCCCGTCCGTCATCGGAGAGCTTAATTATCGAAGGGCTTTCCGGATAGGTAAGTGGCGGTGAAGTTCCCATGCCATGGCGCTTCACGCGTTCAGTAGATTGCGCCTTTCAGCGGCGAGTAGAACGGGGAACAAGCTTTTCGACTGCAGCTGGACGTTTGCCGTATAGTCGGGATTGTCGTGATATGCAGACTCTTTTGTTAGTCATAATTTCTGGGTTCCGTTCGAGAATTAGCTCCTCCCATCGCTCCAAAATGATCTTTCTACGCTCAAAAGTGCTTGCACAGTGCACGTGTCTCTGATGTAATGTGACAGCATTTTCCCTTCCAGTTGATCCACCACATGCAATAAATGTATGTGAGTATACACATTCCAATGCTGTCGACATCCTGGCTTGAGCTCGCCAGTACAGATCAAACTTACTTGCCGAGAATGCGGTCAAACCAAATCCAAACAGAGCTGTCTAAACACGTTAGCATAGAGACGCGAACACGAGCTTCCGAGACCCTGAAGTGGGCAGTCAACTGTTAGCGGGCCAATCGGGCATTCGCCGTTGTCCTCCCGATTCGGATATCCCGGCCGCTAATGGCTTTCGCAGACTGATACGCTAAGCCGGTAAGCGTGCCCCTAACAATGTTTAAGGTCACTTAATCTTTGTGCATTGAACCAATAAGTGCGCATGTTTTCACGTATTTATGTATTTACGAATACTACCAATCCAGTCCGGTATTATTGCATAAAGCGCCCATATACTGGGTCATCTAAAACATTGTACTAAGCCAGGTGTGGCAGCCTATTAATCTCTGTTACAATTTGTGGCGGTTGGATAATAAGGTAATAAAGCTAGAAAAGAGAGAATGAATATACAAATACACATATTGGTATTATTTATGGATTTTGACCTTGACGAGAAGACGAAAACTACCAGAGACAAACGCTGAAGAAATAATAACAATGGTGTCCGGTTAGGAATGATATTTCTTATAAATGATTCAAAAGCAATGACACAAACCAGTCAATATATTAACTAATCGGAATTGGTGCATATAAGTTTTTCCATTCCCTTGCCGCTCGTGAAAAAATATGAAATTTTGAAGTAGTCGGTAACAAATTGCTCTCCGGTGAGTGTATGTGAATGCTTGTGAACAAATGACTTGTGAGCCTTTTATCATAGCTCATCTACCTCGAATATAAAAGCTTGCGTTCTTAAGTAGCTCTGTAAGAGAATCTGATAGTTTCTATTTATTAAAGATAAATCCCACTGATTTTCCTTCGCACTGGATCTAGCAATTTTTCTTTGAAATGTAAACCTCCATCCAACGAAACCGCGAATATTAACGCCTAGTTATATTCCCCAGTTGAATATGACGCATTATTAATATTTTTCCCTCGAAAGGAATCAGCTGAAAAAGATCTAAAATTTCACGAAGTCCTCCAGAGCGGCATTGTGTAGTTCGTGGCATCATGTCTTCCCAAAAGGATCCCACCCAGTTCCGATTACCACGAAAAAAAAGATTGACAGGACGTAAATCAAATAAACGACACCAACGACTACACGCGAAAGGTGTCTTAAGCGAAATTATCGGGAGAAGGCTTTGGAGTCAAGCTTCCCGCAGAGGTTGTCGCCTGTTATTTTTGTTCAGATGGTTTTACAGTGTGTAGATTACGGCATGAAAAAAATGCAGAATAGGCCTTTGCAATGGTTGGTGGTGAAAGGCATTTAACACGGGCAATTTGGACTCAGAGTTGTACTACAAGCCTACCATGCTCTCCCTGTCTATATAAATGGCTTTAAACAATCAAAACTAACTTCTACCGATTGCTTATATAGCTGCTCTTGGATAACAATCTCGTTTGAAATATACAATCTTTTGAATCAAGGTGGTGTCATAACAGTCCCGAAAGGGCTCTTCACGTGTAAATGTAATTCCGACATATTGACGTATATATACAATGCTTTTTCTGTTACATCCAGAATTTGTTTATTGTTATTCACTTTTTGTCACATGCATGAAAGAGATTTGTTTCAGCAAACCGTATAGTCATGGATACTTTTAACAATGTTAAATCGATCAAAAAAGACAGAGACAAAACCAGGACTAAACACGATCTTCTTTTTTGTTTCTATTATTCCGCGTTTGTCGCTTTGATGTAGATTGTGCTCCCAATGACGACCAGGAAACGAGTGAGTAGGTGTACAGGTTCTTCCTGAACTAGCCATGAGGGGTGTAGAAAAAATACTGCCTTCCTTCGTATTAAAACATCGCTTTTCCTCCCAACCGGCCAACGCATGGAACGTGATACATCACGTTCGCAACAGCATCGTGTCCTTGGCGACTGTCTGGACGCTTTTACGACCTCCTTACGCACCTAGGCCTGTTGCGAAGGAAGCTCTTTTATATCCTAAGGATCGTATTGCGTCTATGGATGTCTCAGTCTGGGCTTGTTGTTTTGAGCTTTTCTCGTATCATTTTTTATTTAGGACTCTCAGAGGCACTGGGGCCTATGCCTTCTTTTTTCACAGACATAAAAGCCATGCTCCGAAAAAGATCGAAAGCGTATAATAGGAGCCAGAGAGAGAGAGCTGAGAGGCTCTAGTAGGCGTGCGGTCATTGTACCTTATCTCGCCTGGGACAATTGATACCTATGCCTCTCTCATCTTTCACGTTACCAAGGGGAAGTGATGACACTCATTTTAGGTCACGGATGTAGTAACCTACCACGACGTCGGAGATTTCTTGGACGACTGCTACATGCATTTCTATCATATTCGAATAATGTGCCATAAAAATCACAGAGCAAAACGGAAATGAATGGAGAGAGAGAAATCTTGGATGCGTTTCGCGAATTAAGGTGGGTTAGTTGCCGGCGTAGAGATTGCACACGATGTAGAATGAAGTATGCAGCTCTTAAATGCAGACAGAGCATGTCGCCTCTCCTTTCCAATAAACAGCTTACGTCGCGAAAGAAGTCCTAAAAGATATTTTTCATAGCGCTTAGCGAAAGTCGCATACGTCCAGTCCTGTAGCAGATTCCACAAAATGTGTTTCCGCAGACTATCACGCTTTTACCACAACAGTAAGCATTGCCTTTAAGAACCATTTGCAAACCTAGAAAAGTATAGACGTCGCAATTACCCTACGCGGATTAGGATCCCTCAAAATATTTTGAGGGCAATATAGACGTGTTCCTGATTTGCAAATTATATGATTTCCGGAAAGCACGCCGCACTCCCCAGTAGCCTACGCATTAGCGATGGGCCCCTGCAAGCAGGACAGCAGGTGTTCGGCTAACGTGCACTTTGAGGAGATTTTTGTGTTCGTAGAACAAATGTGGCTTATAATAACGAGACCTTAAAATCCTAAAATATTGTTACGAAAGGGCAACGATCAAGAAGCGGGCAGGGGCGCGGGCAGGAGCGCTCGCGCAAGGCCCGCTAATATTTCATTACAGGTCATCTCACTCTCAACCAACATCTCTCTGTTCTCTCGTGTGTTCACCGGCTTGCCGCATCGTAACATTTGGTTGGAGGTGCTGGGTACTTCATCATCACCCCCCTCATCCTGGTCGGAAGCTTCGGCGCCCGGCGACTTCTTGCGCTGTCGGCGAAAGGTTAGGAGGCATCGCATGACTGTTCCGCTTGTTAGCGGAACGACGCGCTCCGGTCTAAATGAAGCAGTAAGCGAAATAGAAGTTCTATATGTTGTTACATATTCATCTACATTTAAGCCTGAGTTATACTGGGCAATGCATGTACTCTGCATATGATAAATAATGAGAGAATGATCATAACGGTCAGAAGGTAAACAATAAGTGAAACTTCGACATCTCAACATAGGTTGGAACACAATGATGTTAATTAAGAAGTACCTGAAGTAGTCACAGAACGTTATCAGGCCATTCGCACAGCTTAAAAATGAAAAAATTAAGGAGCTCCGATTATTCCACTATTGGTGTGGAACAGCTAACGTAGGGCTTTATGATCAAGACCACTGAGGTGATGATACTCTATGATGACAGCTATAAACCGGCAGTTACTAAGGACTTCGAGAAGTTAACTTTTAACCATGTATTGCATGACATAGGTAAAACCGCTGCACTAAGAAAACCTTTCAAACGTGCATGCTTGGCATATTGGCAGCGTGTTTAACTCCGGATCCAAGGATTCCGGTGCATGCCATTCCCGTCACACCAGGCATTCAAAAAAGAAGCCCGAGTTGAGAGCGCCTGCCATATCGGTCATATCTCGGGGTCTCGTGACGTGACACAGCTCGTGCACGAGTAAGTATTTCGTAATTACTTCGTGCCAGAATCAACCTAATCTTGTTTCTTTGACCCCCGCTGCTGTATTTATGCCTGTAAACGTCGTGTATGTAATTACCATATCATTCTAGCTTGCGGCGGTGCGCTTAAATTCGGTGGAAATATTTTTGGTTAGCCTTCAAGTCTTTGCTCCTTAGAAGAGCGATAATTAGGTACAGCTGTTATGTACAATTCACGTCAGAGATAGTGATGCACCGCCATTCATGATCATGGAGTAATTGTGTAGTGCTCAACCCCACATTGCTATCCTTCTATTTATCACAGTCCTGTTGTCCAGACCTACAGTAACCGCCTGCTTTAGTAGGCGTGCTCATTTAGTGCTCACATGCCTCACTACAAGCCATAAACAGCTGTTTCTTATAGATACTGTTGAATATAATTTTATTTCTTGTTGGACTGGATGCGAAGAGTGTGAAGCCATGTTCTTTTTTTATAAAGAATGATGTTGATCCAAGAAAGACCTCTTAAACTAGCACTGTGAAAAAAATGAAACCTTTTTTCTTGGTGCATGCCCCTAACATAATCTCTATCCGCATACTCTTCGGACGCCATAGTGTCCAATACCTGAGTTCGTTTTGGCTTTCAACGCATGTGTTAGAGTCATCAATGGGAAGCCGATACAAAAGATCTCCTGCAAACTACAGTTGTTCATTTTCCCCTTTCTTTCATTTCACGCTAACAAACATTCTTTATCGTTAAATATTTTTAGAAAATTAAAAAAAATTGTTAGAATTGCTTATATAATATTTCTAGTTGTCCATCTCCAAGGCTGACGTGTAATCAGCGGAAAAACTTTCTGGCGAAGGCAGGGAATTACAGCAATTGGCGAGCGAGGGGACTACCTGGTTGAAAAGGCGTTAACTCGCATGCTGGTTGGCGGCAGGGGTCGTCAGTAAAGCGGAACAGAATTTTATCGGGAATATGGAGACGTTACGTGCACCGTGATGTAAAATTTCTAAACTGTCTTAACAAGGAGCGTTCTGAATTGTTGTTATAAGCAACTAGGCCTAACCGACAACTGCTTAGGAGTTTAGATAAAATGGCCAAATTGATGCAAATGCACGGTAATTATTATTAAAGCATTATTTCGCTTGATACATGCTGGGGGCATCGGGATCAAATTTTCGTTGACGACCAGGCGAAACGTAAAATAAATCGTACATTTATTAAGACATCTGCGCAGGAAAGAAGCATTTTGCTCAGAGAATCTTCAGCATCAAAGAAATAATACTGTTCTCTAAACACGCGAAACTTGCTTACGAGCGGCGCTTGCCCTTTTATAATTTCATATCGTCTCATACGCTTTATTATGCGCACACATACACACACTCGGAAACAAACACGCATATAAACACACACACACACACACAAACACACATATACACACGCACACATTGATTGGCAAAACGCACTTATACCTTTATTTTTTTATTTATTGTCATATACTATTTCTGGCTTTAGTACAACGATATTAGAAGCTCAAAACGACTACACGTATTTCAGCTCTTCATATTGTATGGCTTTGAGAGGTAAACCTACATTTAACATATATTTATGTTAAAGTCAGTTTACACATCTTGACTTTATGCTGTATATTATTCCGATCTTTACTAGCATTAGCGTTTTTTTTATAAAATACGCTAAGCAGAGTTATTGTTCACACTAAAGGCCATCATATAATTACGTTGAGAGTACAGAACCTTTCAGTAAATACCATCATATTGCATTATTTAAGATGCAGATGCAGTTAATGTATATAGACACAATTGCTCTATAAATTGGAGGCGCGCTCACTACGCATCTATGGTAGAAAGAACTGACCATGAATTCATCATGCGGATAGCCAGGCGTGTTTTTTTTTTTTTAATTAAAGAACGCAATCTTTTTTGTACGCCTTAAATTACATGATTTCAGAATTCCAACGATGGTTGTTGTTGGAAGGCACTATTACTGTCTGTGCAGTGAAAGCAGCGAATAAAGCATTGGATCTAGAAAAGATTTTATGTACCGTAATTTATGTCATGTTTCAAATCCGTGGCACTAAATTAGTTTTTTCCACCTCTGTACATTCTTTATGCGCAGTGTCATGATTGTAGAAACAATAACTCAGATGTAGCCAAAAAAAAAATAAAGAACCGTTATGAATTACGCACCGTTGCTTTTCTTCTTCTGTAGCACCTGTGACTTCGATTCGGAATTCGGTAGTCTTAAATGGGGAAAAAGCAGTAATGGCGCCATCTATGAAGTTCAGGGGACACGATCTGTGCTCGTAAAACAATTTTTTCTAAGCGGAGCGGTAGTGAAATACGTCTTTGGACAAGCCATGTAAATGATAAAAAGAACACTGCCTCTCCTCATGCAAAGATATTCTATTTCCCTTCGGTGCACAGCCGCTCATGCACAACGTATGGGATAAGTCGAGGCAGGTTCTCAATAGCGTCCTTTCCTTTTTGTCTCTCTGTCAGGAAGTCTGTCAGGAAACCCTTACTGCTTCCTTACGCTCCTAGGATGGGTGCGATGGGATGCGGGCAGCGCAAGAGAATCCCATTCAAGTTCTGACAATCGTGCTGCTTCTGTGCACGTCTTATGTTACTTTCGCTTCCTTATACTTTTGTGATTTCTAGGCTTCTTATTTTCCTTTTCTAGCCTAATGGAGCGAAGCGAGAGCAAGAAGGAAGACGTATCATTGGGAGCAGGAAATAGAGACGAAACGCTCTAATAGGCAAGTGGTCAGTGTGCCGTATATGGCAGGGAGCGATTGATACCTACTTATGTTCTCATCATTCATGCTACCAAGTGGAAACGACTATAAATATGAAAGGTCAGGGTTTTCCTAACCAACTCGGATGTAGTTGATTTCTATGATTAAGGAAGAGTACGCTGGCGTTAAAGGCAATAAATAATTGTTATTTATTTTAGTCACACAATTTGGTAACAGTGTGAAATAACTCGAAATTTACTGCACTGAAGACACCTCTTGCCTTCTCTTTCCATTAAGAGGCGGATTTTCAGCAAAAGTATTCAGGCGAATGCATACGTACATGTGTATTCTACAAATGTTGCCAAGATCGCCTGCACGGCTCAGTCGATGGCTTGTCTGACTTCAAATCCAAGGGCCGCGAGGTCAAATAGTGCACTAAACCTGAAAACACTTGCTAATTACTTTCCAATTTTCGATCATATGAGGCAGGCTGTGGACCTTATTTTGCACCGTTTGCTACGCTGTTTTCTTCCGTCACTCCGCTCCTGTCCCACCACCCGACCGGTTTTCCTCCTTCAACCCCGACCGGCGAACATGGCGGTGAGTTTGCCTCGCTACGGGCTTTTCTCCCCGACGCGCTTGAGTGGATCTCTTTCCTAAGCGATGAGGCTGCCCAGCGGCGGGAGAAGAATGAGCGCCTTCGTGGGGAGAACTCGCGGGCATTCGCACAACAAGCCGAAGACATTGCCTCTCTACGTGCCGACTTCGCGGCCTATGCCAGGAGCTTGTGCGGTGCGCTGCTTCGCAGTGTGAGCGTCTTCTCGCCGAGTCTGTGGGAAATCCTACCCGTGTTGAGCAGCCGTCTGTAGACTACTCCGCCGCTCTTCATCGAGGGATGACTCCCGGCGATGTTGCCGGACCATCTTCTGCCTCTGCTCCTCCCCGTGCGCTTAACCCTCCTAGACTAATGAAGAAGCACTCACTCATTAACTGGATAACTACATTTATGCATAACCGCACTAGTGTGTTGAAAGTGAAGAGATCAAATCAAACAAATTAGATGTCTTGTCGGGAGGGTACAACAAGGTTCCGTACTGGGCCCATTACTGTTTATAATACATGTTAATGGTATTGCGAAACGTGTGGATGGCCATATAGAAGTGAAATTGTTTGTTGAGGAAATTACCCATTTATATACAATGTACCTTCTCAGTTATGGCTGAATGCAAATCTTCGTAAACTTGGAGACTAGTGCGAACGTAAAGTTGCAAATTTCACTTAAACTATGTCCATGTCACATTACCGCAAAAAAGAATGCTCTTAACTTTACACATTTCATCAATGGTCATCTTATTAACAAAACTATCTAAGTCAAACATTAGGGCTTGACGATTACCAACAAAATAAACTGGGAAGTGCATATTCGGAGCATGTGCACAAAAACATAGTTAGTTTTATGTGCACAATACTAAATTTTTCAATTCCATCGCTAAGCTTGAGGCTTTGGTTCGGAACCCTGTCCTCGAATACGCGGCAGTCATGTGGGCCCATGCTATGCAAAAAATATTGCCGTGTTGCAGCGGACGCAGCTATTCGCCGCCAGATTTGTATCGACAGACTACATGCCTCTGTCATCCGTTACTGACATGCTGAAGCAGCTTGAGCTGGAACCGCTCCAAGCAAGACGAGCTATAGCAAAACTAAAGTGCTTGTATTTACTGTACCATGACAAAAGGTTTACCAAGGTAAACATTTGCTTCCCCAACCGAAAAGATCGTCACGCCTCAACCATTGTAAATCCATACGCTCGTTTCTTGCAAAACCTAAACTCTTTCAAAAATCGTTTTTTCCACACACCATCGAGATGGAACAGTCTGCCGTCATCTATTGTTGAATGCGCTGACATTGTTATCCTCGAACGCTCTGTAAAGATGCTTTTTCTGTAACCTCTCGATTCTCGAACTAAGTTTTCTAAAATATTTTCCGTCGCCGTTGTCGATGTTCTGACGTCAGCGCTGAGAACGAAAAATCACGGCCATGCTCATGCATGCAGGTGGTGGCCACTTTGGACGGAGCGCGCAACAAAGGCTTCTTTGAGATCGGAGGCAGATATATAAATCAATGCTCTCAGAACTTTGGATCTCTAGTAAAAAGCTATCCCTATAGATCAAAAAACCATGAGCGCAGGTCTTGGTTAAGGCGGTGATATATATCTGTGCCACGTGCTTTCTAACGTAACTGATAGCTGGTTACTGTATGCCGATGAGTATGCATGTGATAATAAAGGCAGAAATAAATGATTCCTGGTTAAGTGAATAGCAAAGTACTTGTACACGCGTGAGCGTTGGGAATAACAGTAGGAAACTAGCGCTGACATGTCATAGCATTAAGTGCAAAAGTGTGAACCACTTATACATTCTTTAGTTTTTGTTTTGGCTTTACGTTGACGTGTCCGCAATCTCTTACTTCTAAAACATGTCACACAAGCTAGTAGGGCTGTCAACATAAAGCGCTGACCTTTTTTGTATGCCAAATGTAACTTCGCTTGTTCTTATTCCTGCGCGTTTTTGTTTATTTCAGTATTATTTCTCGCCTGATTTCTCAAATTCCTCTAAATTTCTTTAAAGCGGCTAGCAGCATGGTTTATATAAAAGGAAACATGAATAAAACTAAGACTCCAATGTTCAAGTTGCCATGTGCCCTAGAATTTTGACTTTCTCGCTCACTGAAAAAAGTTGACGCTGTACAAAGCAAGCACCATCTTGTCTGGTGATTGTCCACTATAAACTGACCAAGTCCGTAGTGTGAGTATGGGCATGTGAGCAGAGACGAACAACAAGATCGCGGGGATAAGTACATGCGGCGAAGGAAGAGCGGAGTAAAGCAATGGCTAGTGATGCTGAACTCTTCGCTCCACCGCTGGTTGAAATACACCTGAAAACCATAATTATGAAAAGCAAGTTTCGGGCCCCTGCTCCAGTGGCTGACGGATGCCAAAACCACTAACGGACCGGACTCTGGAACGTCAGATTTCTAATACTCATAGATATAAAAGTAGAAGGTGCAGTAGTCTAACACTCTCGATTTTGTTTTATTTTTGCAGCTTGTTGCGTCATATTTGAGAGCGTCATTACACAGTTGTCTTAATTGTTCATATTTAAGAGATTTCCTGTCATGAAATGGCCACAGCTTGAAAAAGACAGAATAACAGTACTTTGACGTAAAGGGCTTTCCCGTTGGATTAGCCGAATATCAGGTGAGGCCAACAATGATGAAGGAAGCAGTAAAATATGAGGCACCTGCATTGCAGCAGAACAGTTTATGGTTCCTATTGGTGGATATGTTCCAGCATTGAACGTTTAAGCCTTTTCCAGCAAAAAGAATGCAGTTTAACGTTCAGGCGAACCCCTATGTCCGGCGATCGAACGAGCTTTCTAAGCTAGTAGCAGAAGAATGTAGTGCAGGCTTTTAGCCTGATCTAGAGAGGAGATAGGGAGGGGAGATTACGCAAACAATGTTTTGTTTGTTTTCATGGCACCTCTGAGACCCGTAGCAACCGTTTATAGGCGCTGCCTTGTGGCTTAATTTTTCTTCGGTGTTCAAAAAGAGTGTAAATGGTTAAGTAGAGAGAATGTCATCATTTTAAGGGCCCATTATTTGGAGCTAAAAGGCAGCTATCACTATATATGAGTCTGCTGAGACGTTTCTTTACTAGGAGAACTTAGCGCTTCAACAACCCTACTTGTGTAAACTGCTTAGTTGCCTCGTCGTACAGCCTTAACTCGGCTTATAGCCTAATTTTTCACTCTGCAGACAAAAGTCAAAGCCGAAGTTTTTCCCCCTCTAGCTAAGTGACCGCGAAACTTGGAACTCGCCAGCAGCTTCGCGAGGCAGATATATTGTTATGCACGTCTGCTTTGTCTCGACTGCGCAGGCACCACTTCGTAGAGTCGTTATATTGGTGAGGGAGGCAACCGTTTTCCTTTTTTTTCCAAGCAGCGCCATTACTATCTTGCACAACCGCAAGGGAGAACGGCAAGCTTTAACCTAAATTACATCATTAATCCTTCTGGTATGGCTCTTCATTTAAGCAGTGCCCGCAGTGTACCTTATAGATTTAACAACCATCGTCCATTCGCCATTAACACTCTAGAAACCCTGTTCAGTAATGTCACTTACCAGATTTTAACACTGTTTGCACAACACTTGTTTCAAAAGGCACGATATAAGGTTGTTGCACTGACAGCATGCACGCTTTCTTTTACAATTTCGGAAATTATGTAGATGAGTAATTACTTTGTATGTAAACCCTAGCATGGAGAATTTTTTTGGTCAAGTTAGACGATATGATAACCTATGATATGCATGATAACCAATAAGCTTATAATAACCATTAAGAAGTGATCGCCTACTTTCCAGTCTACGTGTCTATTATACCGAAACATATTCCAAGCACGAAGAGTAACTATCTAGTAAGGACCAACGTTCTCTCTCAGGTAATGTGCATCAAACGGCCTACCATAATGCGTGCCGAAACACTGAACCTGAGTATGGTGCTCAAGGCAGGGACACCTAATGATCGTTTCCGTATAAAGGCGTAAGATTGAAATAAAATTAAAATTAAAGCTTTTATGAAAATCAGTTCCATTCCTTGAACGAATATATCCTGTAGCATATTTAATCTTGAGTCGTCGCACTGCTTCTCAGGTACCCCAAACATTCCCGTCAAAGGCGGCTTCAATTACGACATGAGCAAATGCAGGTCGGTCCACTACATTTCTTTAAACTGACCCGGAGCAAGCGACGAACACTTGATGAGTCGGTGAGCTGCGCATAGGGTGGTGCAATAAAAGGACTATCAAAAGCTTGACAAAAGAAAATTTTCGGTATTTGACATTGTGATCTTCATGCTATTTTCGCACAAGAAATAAATTTCTTTCGTATCTAAGTTTTTAAAATCATAAATATTTGTTGTGGTGTAACACTGGCTAACCCTAGTTGAATTGCAATAGCACCGGCAGAATTGTATTTTGCCTGCTACATTATTCCCCTATCACGCCCTATCAGTCTAAGGTGCTACATTGTTGGGGACACTTAAGCTCATCCTTTAAGAGTATCACCCGAGAGCGTAAGTTGCCAGTCTTCTTCTTCGTCTTCTTCCGCTCCTCCTCATTTTCCTTTGTTTAGGTGCGCCTAAATAATTTCAAAGGGACAGTATACTAGAATTTAGGCCTCAAATATTTTTCTGCGCAATGGGAAGATTGATGTCTAAAATGTTCGAAACGCTGTAGAAAGTGTTTACCGAGAATGTTTGGATCATTTTGTGGGCCCGTTTTTATGTAGTCCGATGCTAGAAACAGTGATGACGACTGGTGGTCCACAAAAAAGGCGTACCGAAAACAAATATAAATTTCACTCTCCAGGCAGTAGTTCGACATTTTTGCCTAAAGTAACGTCCTCTTCAGTTTCAAACTCAAGACTGTTACGGCACAATAATGCCCGCCTCGTCGACGAAAGTTTTACTGGGTACTATTACCGCTTCATTCACGGAATTCCAAACATTGTGGCGTCATTTAGTGGCATAACTTGAAAGCACGCCTCTCGCGGTGCGAAAGCAGAAGTGTTTTTTATTTAAGGACGCAGTGGAGAAAGTGCAAAATATATTCAATTATGACAATCCCTCCTAGAAGAAAAAGGAACAGTGTGAACTTGCGAAAATTAGCGATATTTTGCTGGCGTGTAGTCACGTTGGGTAGTACACCAAAAGTAATAGGGTTTCTCCACTAGATAGCGCCTCAATTGTTTTTATGTGATTTTCAATGGCAAATTAAAATTGTAAAGCCTCTATTCATTGATACTGTAGTGCTCGATCTGTACTGTATTAGGCAAGGTCTTTTTATCCCCACCATAATCTCATGACATAATTTGGCCAGTGTTCTGTCTCTTTAGTATCTGGTAGGTCACTTTCCCAGCCAATGGCCATTACCTGGTCATGGCCATCCCACCTCTCCTGAGAATGGTTGGCCTTATGACTGACGAAACTTTTTTATCGTGTTCAGCCTTCTTTCCCTATGGCAAAAAAAGTTCATTTTCCAAAGTGTGTATCTGTTGTTCCACACATGCTCATTCTTTGTGCTGAGGCATTCAATTTCAAATTATCTGGTCGCTGACCTAGATGCTGGTAGTCGGAGCCCAGACGACCGGCTGCAGACCTGCCTGAGACGATATTCAATGGGGCAGCGATATTTACTCTAGCGCTCTTTATTCATTCCTGAAAAATCAAACTTTGACGGCGGCATGGCGGATATGATAGGTCTTGGAGCACATAATGTTTCTTTTTTTCTTTTTCATGGGTGAAAGTCATCTAATCACCTCCAGAGGATCACCTCTATTTGACGACACTTGTGGAAGTGTATAAATGATATGTAGCATTTGAAATGTGAATCTCAAAGTTTGTATATGAGCGTTTGAACAAAGCCATTTCCTATATATGACATATTAGCTTTCAAAGCCTGCTGTGCTCAAAAGTTGACTAACACAGCAGAGGACACGGCCGTTTTTAAGGTTAGCTCAAGCAGCACCGGAACCTCACATCTTTTGTGGCATGTGGATATCGCGGAAAAACATTGATTTCTTCGTTGCCTCGCTAGTTTTTTCTGAGGCACGTTTTGTCTGAATGGGGGCGTGGAAGTTCCCTCGTGATGCAGCCCATTTTATTCACTATGTTTGTCCAGTTATAGAGAAATAAATATTTTTTTTTTCACGCACTCACATCCCACAAACTTTCGCCCCTGACTGTGCACCATCGAAATTAGGCCCCACTTCTCTGCGACTTTTGCTACTTGCTGCTTTCTTATTATGTTTCTGCTACGTTGAAGTCCATCTAATTAAATTTAAAACTGCGCCTTTCAAGATGCGAGTCCTTAAAGAATACTGAACATAGCCTCTGTATGGCGAAGTTCTATAAAAGTTTATGTCATATTTCCTCCTCGTATGAAGAGACCCACACCAGTCACCGTATATAGGAAGCCGCACACCCGGTCCAGCCACGGCTTTTGGCCATTCGAAAAACAGATGGATAAACGACCGGCAGCGGCAGTCGAATCAATCACCTGCCAAGTCCAAGCCTGGTGCTCTATAGCCAAGACACAGCTTCAGTTTATTCCGCCTTTAAGTATCCGTTACTCTTTGCAAACATTTCCTTGTCGGGATGAATGTGCTTGTGGTTAAGAACAAAGCCCCAAATATTTGTTCCTGATTCTTTGAAAATGTTGCGCTGAAAAAAAAAAAAACCTAATCTGAACCATGTGGACTGACGCAGAAGAACTCGACATCGTTTCCGTTTTACTTGGCAATCTATTTAAGAATTCATTTACATTCAAGTTCTCATTCTGTCGTATTCACTTACCATTGACTCACCATTGTATTCTGTAAGCATTAAAATTACATAAAAATTCAGAGTCTATTCCCTATTCCAGTTTTTTTTTTCAGTCGCTTTGTTGATTCTGTATTTCTTACTCATTCCTAATAACGTTCGGTTTTGGCTAGGGCTCCTCAGTCAGGACTCTACCTACTCTCCCTAACAAATAAAAAGAGCGACTTTACTGTCTGCATATGGCAAGATTAGAAAGCGGTGTAAAAAAATTCCAGAAAATACCTCCTGCCACCAGCCACACATGTCTTACGGAAGTCTAACAAAGAATACATCACCGACCAAAGTAAGGCTCGATAGCTGCAGAAATAATCCTGTCCTGTGCCAGATGCATTCACTTGATCTGGGCAAACTTCCTAATCACATCTGCAAACCTAGCATTCTGCCACCCTAATGATGCTCTTGCGTGCCTTTAGAAAATACCCCGCTACCCTTACCGAACCTGGTCCTCACAGCAGCAACAGCGGTTACGCTCCTCTTGCAGTGTATGCCCTTTATTAATTATTTATTTATTTTTCTTGATTTGGACGAGCATGGTATTCACCTATATTTGTACGCTGAGACCCTTATCCAACTTCCTATCCCCTAATGATATTCTTATGGTTTAGCTTTTATTAACTCGTTACTTTCAGTGTATGGTCAACACAGTTCCTCAGTCGCCCAGTTTCTCCCACTTATACGAGTACCCGTAAGATACCGCTATCAACATATGAGAGCATATACAAAGGACCTGACTGGAGAATTCTGCGCTACTTGGTAGACAGAGACAAGTTAAAGTGTCGTGTGTCGTGAAAGTGTGTCGTCTTCGACTTGTCTCTGTCTATCAAGAAGCGCAGTATTCCCCACTATGATCAACCAACTGGCCCTCGTGTTTGCATTGTAAGAACCTGACGTGTGGTGTTAGTCCTAGCACCAAGAATGTCGCTTTTATTCCTCAAAACCGACACGGCTTCCTCCAAGAACTTCTACTTCTGCTTTACTTGTCACCAGAAATTTACGGTGGCTTTCTTGCATTGTTTTCTTTTTTTGCCCTGGTTGTGAGTACGGGCCCTCGCAGTGACACTTTGGTGCACGGGTCACAGGTACAAGAATGGACAATCAAATAAGAGTGCAACTAACCACCTTCTTTCTGGGTATACATTCTTCTTTTGACATGTTTGTACAAGTTTGTACTGTAAAACAACACTAATAGCTTTTGATAAACATGAGCAGTAAACTCCGTTTCCTGCATCGTTATACGATTTTTAAGCATCTTGTACGGAGTGCAAGCCCGCGCATGAACATGTTCTTTCAGCGGTTCAAATAATAAACGATGCATATTTTTTTTTGTTTTGCGTGTAAAAATGAACTGGCGCCTCCCAGCAAATAGGAACACGAACAGCACCATTTTATGGCGCACTTACCAAACAGATTGATCGGCTACAAACTCGTGGCTGCCAAAGCGTATACACAAAAAGTGTAAAACCGCAAGCTCCAACTTGGTTATATTGTTCACGCTCATCAGCATATACAGATGCTCCCAGCCGTTTTATATTATTCAAAATAGCCTAGGTTAGGAATTTTGTAATTTCGTGAAGAAGATTACAAATGACACATCGAAGTTGAAATCTAAAAGGTAAATCAGTACGGACAGGAAGATGCGACACGAAGGTGGGCCATCACAGACACGAAGTTAGACAGAAGAGCAGATAAAAGACGATCACTGAGCGACGCGTAGTAACTTTCAAGGGTAGCAAAGGGCTGCTTCGCAGCAGCATGTAAGGACAGGCTGGGATAAAAAAGTAGCGGGACTAAAGGGATCGCCCTCGTCAAGGGATAGGTTTAAATAGGGTACGTGGAACAAGCCTCCTCCATTCATTGTAAGCGTTCAAGGTTATGATGGCGATGATTGCCACTTCAAGGAAAATTCTGTTATACAAATAACCACACTAGTACAGTAAATACCTACACCAAACAATGTTTTCATTTGCTCAGTAGTGAAGCATCACAATGAGAAAAACAGACGTGCAATTTTTTGATACAAAATATTGTTACGTACTCAGCACGTAACAGGACACTGATTTTCATTTGGGGGAACCCAAAGTCACAAGGCCCACCAACTTCTGCTATTTCTTTTTTTAACCTCTTCCTTCTTTTCTTTGCCTTCGATCCTTAGCTCGTGACAATATAAAGATTTAAAAACAATTCCGGTTTATCAACAGATTGTTTTCTGCAAAAGAGATCATTTTACGGCGGCATAACATACGCGGGTAAGTGTTTCTCAATGGTGGGCAGTAAACAAAGAGTTATATTTAATGGAAAATTACATACATTTCTTCGTTAATGACTCACCTCATCGCCAAAGTCAGCCACGCTTCAAAGAAGAAAGATTCGTATATTCTGACGAGGCTTTTTCATCAAAAAAGACAGATTACATTACCTTATTTTTTTGCGATGTAGTTATACATCTCAAACTCTAATATCTCTGCACCCCAATTCTTGACCAATCCCCCTGTGTGGGTATGTGCCATCAAATTAAAGAACAACAACAACAACAAATTCTCTCAACGAACCTACAGCGTTAGTCCCATAAAGTCTTCCACGTGGTGAGTTTACCGGACACGTCAATAAGCGTAAGCCACCCTGGGCATCATGAGCTTCCGGCCGCAGGACCTCGAGGAGACTCAAGAGTACAGCATCCAAAAAATGATAGATATTTCTTGGCAAAATCCAGGAAGCCACCACACTAAGTCCTCCTTTATGAGGTAGGATCTAGAGTTGGGAAGTCTAAGCCATCATTGAACTTTTCTTGGAGCTCATCTGAGCAGTTGAAAGGCTCGGGGATAAGTGTTTAAAGGGAGTCGTGGTTGATGAAGCTATTTATAGGAGGCTTTCATTTTTTTCTGCTCATCTTTTTCTGAAAGTGCATAAAACTAGCGTTCTTTTGGAGGGTGGAATCGCATCCTTTCATTGTACATTGAAGTTCTTTATCTAGCCTCTGTAGACTGCGCCCCGAGTTCAGCAAATATCCTAAAATACCTCAATAAGGGCGTGAAGGTATGGGATTTAGCATCTTTTTTAAAAGTCATGTTTTCCACATATACTCGAAATTAGTAGAGAGGGTTAGAGATAAGATTTGTTCAAGATAATCGTTTTCTACAATCTTTAGCAATTTACCTCTGCTACTGCTTTTCTTGCGGTTCGTTTTTTTTATATATACTGCTTTGTTGGGTTCTGATTTTGTACCTCCATGTTTTATTGCGCACTCACGAATATATATTGTATAATGACTATTTAGTACTTTATATTTTTAAATTCTTGCTTTTTACCGTTTTGGTTCACCCCCATTCCTCATAGTAATCTCCGTGGAACCTGAGGGTAATTATATGCATGACACCTAGTTATTTATTTGTAAACACTGAGAAGTCATATTTTGTACAAAATATGTTAGAAAAGAGGCACTGTATGTCAAAGTTGCTATTGACGAAGCGAGATCTTTGCCATGTCAAGCACTAGAGTAGGTGTGAAAAAGCCTCTTCTTTGAAGGAACTTGTGAAAATACTTTCGGTGTATGTAGAAGAAAACTTATGAGATTCACCAGTCACACACAGTTGCCGCAGCGTCTATGTCATTTCCAAGAGCTGAATTGTTCTCTCTGTACATATTTTAGATTCGTGTCTTCCTCTCTAAACTATGAATGCTATCACGTAATGCACTAGGTTGCGAAAATAAACGTACAGCGAACTGTTAGGAATAGATAATAGGTAATTTTTGCTTGATGGCACCTCGAGAGAATTAATACTTCAGAAGCGCTAATCACGACACTCATGGGTACCGCGAAAGCCGAGTTGGTCCCGAGAATTGAGCATTCATAATTCTTTTTTTCGAGCACACAGGGCGCCAGTCATAGACGCCTAGTGGAAGCTTTTAGCAGTGCCGAACTATACTTACGGTTCTAGAAAACTCGGCAGGAGTTAGCATGTGCAAAATGTAGATAAAGAAAAGGTAAAGATTTGGAGAGTATAGAAACCAAAGGTTCGCTGGGCAATATTCCTACAGTTATGAATGCTAGTGGATTCGTCGTGAAATAAGGTACCAACCGCACAGAACGAGACATAATTTGTTTTTTTCCTAGAATCTAAATAGCAATAACAGTTATTTGAGTACACAACAGTACTGAGGCCGGAAGTCGGAAGCCGCGCATAAAATATATTACTCGATAGACAATTTATTTAACCTGGTCTTTCGTCCCAAAACGCAATGGAAACAAGTTTCAGTAGTGCAGTTTTCCGTCAATAAAAAGACATACCAATGCCTTCGAATGGCTCCTAACTTACGTGGACCGAAACTCGCCTATGGCTAAGTGCCAGTTGCGTAATGAAGGTTGTGCCTTGCGTTCTTATTTTGAAGCCATATATGCTACCAAGGCAAAATAAAAGTGTGTTTATCTAATTGGGATCAACCATAGCCACCTGAGCTGTCTTGTGCAGAAACATGAGAAAAAATAAAGAAAGACTAGAGAGAGAACGTAAGAGTAGAAAGAGAAGCGCATCGCAAGTGCTGTCGTCTGCCAACCTAGCGGCAGCGGGTGCAATGACGGCCTAAAACAGGTGCAAACACCGGTGGCAGGCGAGCCACCGCCTTACTGCGGTGGCCTCCAATTCCCAGCAGCAGAAAGCCAAGGAAGGCACATACGCTTTTCAAAGATGTTATCTGGGAAAAACAATATAAATATCTAACTAAAAAAGCATCGCCATTGATTGAAAATACGCTTAGCTCATTACACTGTAATCATTTGCTTCATCCCAAATCGAATGAGCATTTATCCTCAGAAGTGATAGCGCATCGCAGTTTGCGTGTAAAGAATATCTAGGAATTGACAAGGACATGTTTGTAAATGAAGGGAAATCGTGGATGATTACTCTGTTTATAAAATTACCACTTTTATTCCCAAGCAGTGCAGCAAAACAGTGTGAATAATTGCCCTCTTAGCCTCTCAAACAAAAAAAGTGCTCTAAGTCACCGGAAGTACAAAACCTTACATGCCCGTGAACTTATTGAACGCAACTTTTTTTTTACGCAAGTGCTGCATCGTTTCTATACCACTTTTTCACATTAAACGGCGCTTTTACGCAGCAACTACAGTACATTCTCGGCGCGTGATAATTGGAGAAGCTATAATATTTATTTTATTGAAAAGATTTAAATACGTTATCACAGTTGACTTCTCATAGTCTTCGTTGTTTTAAATTTTCTATTAACGTTTTAAGGAATGGGTGTTTTCTACATGGTTCCGTATAAAGGTTACCGTTTTAGATTTCATTCATTTTCAGTCTTCAGTTCAGTCGTTCAGTCGTGTCCGACTCTTCCGTGACCCTATGGACCATGTCACGCCACGCTTTCCGGTCTCTCACTATCTTCCTAACATCATATAACTTCATCTGCAGTGCCTCGAGGATGCCATCTAACCATCGCGTTCGCTGCTTCTCCGGCGACCCTCAACCTTTCCCAACATCAAATCTTTCTCCAGCGACTCCTCTCTTCTCATCAGATGACCAAAGTAGCTGAGCTTACACTTTAGAATTTGATCCTCCAATGAGCAGTCAGGGTTTATGGTCGACAATATCGACTCATTCGATCTTCTGGCAGTCCAAGGAACTCTCAAGAGTCTTCGCCAGCACCACAATTCAAACGCGTCAATTCTTCGGCGGCCAGCCTTTATCACAGTCCAACTCTCGCATCCATACATCACAACTGGAAAGACCATAGCACGAGTTATACGGATCTTGGTTGGCAGACTAATGTCTCTGCTCTTTACTAACCATTGCATACTAACCAGGCTAACCATTGCTCTCTTTCCCAGAAGCAGGCGTCTCCTAATTTCATGGCTGCAGTCTCCTTCCGAGGTAATCTTGGAGCCCAAGAAGAGAAAATCTGTCATTGCTTCCACTTCTTGTCCCTTGATGCTCCAGGACTTGATAGGGCAAGACGCCATGATCTTTGTCTTTTTAATGTTCAGTTTAAGCCCAAACTTCTCTCTCTTCTTGTACGCGCATCAGAAGACTCTTGAGTTCCACTTCACTTTCTGAAATTAAAGTGGTATCATCCGCATATCTAAGGTTGTTGATACGTTTTCCAGCAATCTTCACTCCAGCTGAAGACTCGTCCAGACCGGCCTTCCTCATGATGCACTCTGCATATAGGTTAAATAGGCAGGGCGACAGTATGCAGCCTTGCCTCACTCCTTTCTCAATCGGAAACCAATCAGTAAGACAATACCCAGTTCTGACTGTGGCCTCTTGTCCTTCATACAGGTTCCTGAGGAGACAGATGAGGTGAATTGGAACTCCCATCTCTTGGAGAGCTTGCCACAATCTGCTTTGTTCTACGCAGTCAAACGCTTTCGCATAATCAATAAAGCAGAAGTAGAAGTGTTTCTGGAACTCTCTTGCTTTTTCCATGATCCAGCGAAGGTTGGCAATTTGGTCTCTAGTTCCTCTGCCCTTGCGAAACCCAGCATGCACGTCCGGAAGCTCCCGATCCACATACTGCTGCAGCCTTCCTTGGAGGATTTTCAACATCACCTTGCTAGCATGCAAAATAAGCGCGATTGTGCGGTAGTTGAAACAATCTTTGGCACAACCTTTCTTTGGAATGGGGATGTAAACTGACCTCCTCCAATCCTGTGGCCACTGCAGGGTTGTCCAAATCTTCTGACATAATGTATGCAGAATGTTAACGGCGCCATGGTTGAGGTTTTGAAGCAACTCAGCTGGAATGCCATCAATTCCGCTAGTTTGGTTCTTAGCAAGGCTGGCTAAGGCCCATTCAACTTCACTCTTCAGGATGCCCGGCTCGAAGTCAGTAATCACAACCGTCTTATGTTGGGTTCGCACATTCGGGTCCTTCTTGTACAGTTCTTCTGTGTATTCCTGCCACCTCTTCTTTATCTCTGAGGCTTCAGTGAGGTCCTTGCCTCGTTTGTCCTTTATCACGCCCAGCTTAGCAGAGAAGCTTCCTTTGATATCTTTGATTGTCTTATACAGAGCTCTTGTGTTCCTTAATTGGCTGTTGTCCTCAACTGCTTGGCACTGTATGTTCAGGAAGGCATTCTTATCTCTCCTTGCTATTTTCTGAAAATCCGCATTGAGAACCTTGTATCTTTCTCTTTCCCCCCTAACTTTTGCCATCCTCCTTTCCTCAGCTATTTGCAAAGCCTCTTCAGATAACCAGTTTGTTTTCTTGCATTTCTTTTGCTTTCGAACTACCTCAGTAGCAACTTCTTGTATTATATCACGAACATCAGTCCACATCTCTTCGGGCTCTCTGTCTTCTAGATCTAATTCTTGAAATCGATTCCTCACTTCCACAGCATATTCTAATGGAATTTGATCCAGATCATACCTGAAAGGCCTTCTAGTTTTCTGCGTTTTCCTCAATCGAAGCTTAATTTTGGCAACAAGAAGCTGATGATCGGTGCCACAATCGGCCCCAGGCCTTGTTTTTACTGCTTGTATAGCGCTTCTCCATCTCTGCCGGCAAAGAATATAATCGATCTGATTCCTGTACAGACCGTCCGGTGAAGTCCATGTGTACAGGCGCCTCTTGTGCTGTTGAAAATGCGTATTCGCTATGGTCAGGTTGTTTTCTTGACAAAACTCTACTAGTTGAGAAGAGCGTATTGCCGGGCTAGTTGGTGATCCATTGGGTAAAAAATTGCGCAAAAAAACACAAAGGACAAAGAAATGCAGTTGAGAAGAGCGTATTGCCGGGCTAGTTGGTGATCCATTGGGTAAAAAATTGCGCAAAAAAACACAAAGGACAAAGAAGAACACATTGCCTCTTGTAAGTGTAGGGCAGGATTTGGGAAGACGACGATTCTGGGCAGAAGTGGGAATTATAAGGCTAGACTTCTATTAGAGGCATATCATATCGATAAGCTATCCGATCGTTGTGTTAGCGATACGTCTGTACACATGTACTCGGCGGAATGTGCCTTTCTAGACATGTTTTTGTGTTGACTGCTACTGTTTTATCTGCCCCTCCTGCGCATGCTCGATTTTTTCATATATAAGCTGTGTCTTCGGCTTGAATAAAGAGTTGGTAGTTAGCGCTTGTCACACGTCTTATGTGTTCTTCTTTGTCCTTTGTGTTTTTTTGCGCAATTTTTTACCCAAACTCTACTAGCCTCTGCCCAGCTTCATTTGGCTCACCAAGACCGAACTTGCTTGTAATTCCGGAGATTTCTTCACTCCCGACCTTAGCATTCGAGTCTCCTATGAGAAAAACGACGTCTGATGATTGGGTGCGGTCTAAAAGGGATTGTAGGTCCGCATAAAATCTCTCAACGTCAGCTTCTTCAGCAGTAGTGGTCGGTGCATAGACTTGGATAACTGTTATGTTGAAAGGGTGACCTTGGATCCGAAGTGAAATCATTCGGTCGTTTTTGGGGTTGTACCCTAGCACTGCTTTGCCCATTCTTCTGTTTACTGTGAGAGCGACCCCATTCCTTCTCTTGGATTCGTGCCCACAATAAAAGACATAATGGCGGCCGGAGTTAAATTCTCCCATTCCGGTCCACTTGAGCTCGCTGATACCCAAGATATCAATGTTCAATCTGTCCATTTCTCGCTTGACGACATCCAGTTTACCTTGCGTCATAGATCTTACATTCCATGTTGCTATGTGATATATCTCCTTGCAACATCGGACTTTCCGGTCGCTTCCCGACACATCCACAACTGAGCGTCCTTTTGGCTTTAGCCCAGCCGCTTCATTCGTCCTGGAGCTACTAGGAATCGCCCTTTGTTCATCCCCAGTAACATGTGGGACGCCTTCCAACCTGGGGGGCTCATCTTCCGGCGCCATATCATTAATGGTATTGTGACTGGCCATAGGGTTTTCTTGGCAGGTAATACTGGAGTGGGTTGCCATTACCTTCTCCAGTGAATCACATTTTTTCAGAACTCTCTGCCGTGACCTGTCTATCTTGGGTGGCCCTACACAGCAGAGCTCACGACTTCATCGAGTTTCGCAAGCCCCTCCGCCACGACAAGGCAGTGATCCATGAAGGGGTTCATTCATTTTAATATACCTCGAACACTGACCCTATTCAGTACGCAGTTTGTATCTTGATCGTCCTTCAAGCATATCTTGTCACAGCGAGAGCGGTAAAAATTGAAGTTCATTGTTGAGAATGAAACAAAATAAGGAGGGGGGCGACTAAAGGACCGCCTATAATTAAGAGCATCACGCGACAGCGTTGTCGCCCGTTTGTAGGCAGTGTTGGAAACCATTGTTCAGGTACATGGACCTCTAAGTAGGAAAAAAGCTGCACATTTTCTGTTCTCAGAACAAAATTTATGCGCGGGTTCACAATGAACCTGTTGTAACACAGCAATTTTTGTTGTACCTTCATAATGTTCTGTACTTACAACAGAAAAGCAGTGCTCAACTAAAGACTACAAAAATGTAAGACAGAAAAAACTACAGAACTACGAAAAATTGACATTTATGACATAGCTACGAAATATTTTGTCCTGTTTTTTACAGAGTTCTGTATTTCTTTTTTCGACTGGGTTTACTGCTTGCTTCATCATTAACTTCTTAATTTGCACCCTATAAAATCTAGCCCATATTCAATACCATGCTCCCCTAAGCTATACAATTATGTGGAAAGCCACCCGACATAAATATTTACCAATCCACATTTTAAACAAGCCGTAGGGATGTGGCAGCTTGGACTAGGTCAGGATGTCTTACTTCTTACCCGAGAGCCCTGGGATGTTGAAATCCCATCAACCTTCCCGTCTGAGATGAGATGCCTGATTTCAGAGCGCTGGCTATATCATGTGTTCCCACAACATCACATAGCTCGTCGACTAATCAGTGGCTTGCGATATTTCCAGTCAACTACCACCTTCCAGGTGAACGAAGCTCTAAACTCATCGGGAAAATTAATTCAGGAAGGCAGGCGCAGAAATATTTACAGAAATGTGCGATTTTTACTGCAGCCCACCGCAAACAGCAATTCGACTGACCATTCCGCTTGTCTTGTGGACACTCGGATGTGGGCCTGACCGCTACATACGCTTACAATCGGCTAGGCGTTTGCGCGCGTAATATGTCTGATAAAGGCAAACACTTGGCAATTCATTCGACTCAATGCAAAAACAATATATTCAGCTTGTTCATGAAGCGCGAAATTATATTACTAGCACACGTCACAAAATAGAGAAGAATCAAAGAAGGCGGCACTGCTTTCATGAAAGCGCATGACAGCGTCAGCCACAACTGGTGTACACAAAATTCCTGAAGAACTCTCCTTTAACAATTTTATTTGTGAAAAGATGTTTTGACTTATTGCAAAATTCTACTTTAAGAATGAATTCATTCTCAGATCTCGCTGCGGCATGTCGTATCGTTGTTTACGTGGATGTGGTAGTCAAAAACATTCTCTGTCGGTTTTGCAGCGTTCTTAGCTATTTTCTGCGAGATAAAAACAAAATTAAAAGGATAATGACATAGTGGATTGCAAGATTGCGCCATTTTGTTGAATAAGGTCATAAACAAACTACACAAAAGTCCACAGGTATTTCACAATGTATTTGATGTTCAAGAAAACTGGACTGCCAGTATGACTCTCATCCTCCATGCGAAGTTACCAATTTTAATTTTTGATCTATGTAAGCGCCTGGCAGAATTATGGTTATCATTCTTGCTCAGAAGTTGATATTTATTTGTCAACTTTACAAAAATAAGAGTTTGTAAGCGCTAATGTCGTGTGACGTGTTTTGTCCTGTGCCCTAATTATCTTTTGTCACGTTTCATTGAGTATCAGAAGGCCTATATTTATTCCATTGAGTACATCAAATACGCAGATTCTGCCCTTAAAAGATTTATGTAAGAGCTAAATTCTTAAAACGAGAACTCTGCAAATATTGTAAGGTCCAAACTGCAAAAATAAAATCGTTGCTGTGCCCAGACATATCTGTCACATTGAATGAGAAACATTAAACCCCCTTTATTCCCCACTCAAACTTTCACCAGAATATTAGCACAAAAAAAAACTTTCCGCAAAATGAGAGTGGTAAAATACAGGTGGACCTTTCCGGCATAACATTTCAGCCCTGTATAATTACAACCGAGAGGCGTCGATACAGATTAACGAGAATGACAGGTGTGGGCAAAGCGACCCGCAGCGGTACTTACAACAATAGAGAGATCAAAGAAGAAGTTTAGAACGTCAAAGCGAGCTTTATGCAGTCTACTGCTTAGTTTCTCAGTTTGCTTGTCCTGCCAAGGAAAGCCAATTTTCAGATTTCTCTTCCTTTTCTAGCATTATATATATATATTTTTTTCAAGAGAGTGGGAAGGGCTTCTCAACTACTCAATCTTCAGCTCCGCGGCTTCTCACCTCCTCAACAAGCGCAGTGGATGGGCTGAAAGGAAAAGTTTACAAGAACATGGGAAATGTTTTAACCGCGCCGGCATCGAGTCCCCAGGCGATGTGATGAAGTCAGGGTGAGGCGAGGCGAATGCAGGAAATCGACCTAAAACTTCGCTCCTGGAAAATTGTGTTAACTCTCCTTTGGAACTTTTTTTTTCTCATTCTACTCATGCAGCTTCCTTATCACGTCGAATGCTACTTTTGAGAACTTCCTGGTGCCTGCTGACTGCTAAAGTTTAATTTATTCGTAGAAACATGCTATACATATAAATTCACAAAAAAAAAATGAACGTGAAAACAAGTATATTTGCGATCAAAGTAGACATGATAAAAAAAATGGGTTTCTTAAAAACACTACTTTAGCAAAGTGAATGTCTCCATATGTTACGACTGAACATAATGCATACAAAGATGAAGCGAAAGAACACAGCTGACAATGACCTAGAGCCAAATGATCGTGTCGAGGGTCAGGTGCCAATATGGGTCCATTGTGCGTTTTTGTGAGCCTTTCTGTTAAACGGCGTCATCATCAAACTTTATTCTTATAAAAAGTATCGGAATAATTTCATTTCAAAAGCGCATCTTTAGTGCGTTAATTACTGGTGGATATTCAGCTGGCGCCAAAATAGTCGCCAAAGGATACTCTAAAATGGCAGGTAATGGAAGAAGTAATGAGAAATTACTCATGACAAAAAAAATCTGTAATGCGCCTATTAGGATCAATATCATTCTGAATTAAAACCCAAACGGCCGCTTGAACTAAATGTAGATCAAAGAAAGCGAATTTTAATATAATAAGAAACAGAAAACTGATTCACCCCTAGGAGGAGGAGGAAGATGAGGAGGAAAGGCAGGGAGGTTAACCAGTAAAAGCAACCGGTTTGCTACCCTGCACTGGGTGAAGGGGATGAGGGGATATAAAAGTTGTGAGAGAGGGATAGTTAAACTTAATACAGTCACATAACAGACATGCCACATCACATCACATTACAGTCATGTCATAGCAAACTCAGGGTCTTTCGATTAGGCCTGTGCTTCTCAATACAGCGGAGCTGTGCCTGGGAGGCTCTTCACCGCAGACGATCACCGTGGCCAGGGACCTAAAATCTTAGTTTCACTGAATGGGCGTACATCTAGATGCTTCAGCGAACGGCACAGACACTGCCTTTCCTCACTGTATATCGGGCACTCACAAAGAATGTGGCCTATAGACTCGTCGCATCCACAGTTTGTACATGTAGGGCTGTTTGCTATGCCTATCATAAAAGAATACGAGTTTGTGAATGCTACACCAACCCACAGGCAGCACAGCAAAGTTTCTTCGCGTCGGGGTAGGCCAGGTGGAAGGCGGAGCTTCAGGTCAGGGTCCAGGGATTTTAAGCGGCAGTTTGCAAACTGGCCAGAATTCCACAAGAGAGTGTGTGTTCACGCGCAAGTGCGCGAAGCCTGCCCGCTGCGTCTCCCCTGGGATTCATCCTTAACATCGTGTCTTAATGCACAGACGCATTGCTCGACACGGTGACAGAACGTGGCTTTGCTTTTCTGCTGCTGGTATTAAGGTCATGGATGCGATATCTTAGGCGGTGCGGTATATTGAATACTTCGGCGTGAAATTCAAAACGGCCCGAACGTCCTTTCAAATCAGCGCACGAATAGAACGCCTCAGTTGACACAAGTTATCACAGGACGCTCCACTGCGACACCCTATTAGCCAGTGTCACCTGTAAATGTGGAATTCTACAAGTCGGCTAGCAGGACGATGCGCTGCAACAGATGTTCACAGCCGCCACGCTGCACGACTGTGTTTTACATTAAAAATTACACTAAATAAGAACAAATCAAACTTCACACAGTACCAAGCGAATATTATGGTCTCTGCTCCATAAGCCATCCGCATAATAATACGGACAGGGAGATAACGTAAGAGTCTGCGTGCGGCAGCTTCCAACATCATGCCTGAGCGAATGCACACGCCTTGTTTAAGCTATAGAATGTATTGTGGAACTCATTATGCCTTTCAAGTTTGAATTAAAAGTTTCAAATAAGAAAACCATAGAACGATAAATATTTTTGCGGAAATATAAATTCTGCTTATAGGCCTGTCTTCCAAAGCGTAGTCTGGTTTTCTCTTTCAAATCAAGGAAGCTGAAATAATTTTTATCAATACTTTGGCAATGTCCTTTGAAAGGTCCCAAGGTCCCAAAAAAATAAGGTGACGATATTTGAGATGGATATCAACGGTTGGGTTGTTTTCTCTCATGCATATTTCTTTCAGTTTTGAACAATTCAAGTTTTAGGAAATAATCAGGCCCTTTCTCTACGCGTATGTCTCTAGCATTTTTAATTTATTCAGCGCTTTATTATTGAACTCCTTCAAAGGTATGACAAAATTACTTTAGATATTCAGCTAGGCTTCAGCTTTATTTATACTGCAAAAACTACCGAATTCTTTCTCAGTGTTAACACAACTCTGCGTCTTACATGTGGTTGAAATTTAGGCAGGCTACTGTATAACATTCTGACAATCCCATTTATTCTACCGGCAAGATTTATCATAGCGACACCATGAATCATGTAGCGACATCAGGGCCAATTAGATATCTAAGAATAATAAACCTTTTGACATAACCTCATTTACATGAAGGATCCAATGCACATATACCGAATATCCTTCATCGATAAAATTTATTCATTGGAAAATAGAAAATAAACCTTATTAAAAATATTGTCGAAGCAGAGCTCCGACAAATATGGCATAAACAAAAACCTAAACATTACATATTTTGCCAAACACCGATGGCCGAAGTGAGACCGTGAAGATCAGAAACAACACCTGTTCAAGATTTCGATTGTGCAGTTTTGTAGCCTATACATCAGAGGTCCGTGTACAAGAAGTGTTTTAGAGTCTATGAAGGCCTCAAAACCCGGATTAAATAAACACAACTTTTTGCGTTTGTAAATTGATGACGCAATGTTTTTGCTATGTTCTACCACTTATTAAAGCATTTTTATACCTAAAAGAAAGCTAGTACATCTTTCTCCTACTCCGTGAAGTGGTGATATCATTTTATGACGTTCAAAATGCGGAAACGCAGGTTCATTTTTCTACAACTCAGCACCTTTCAATAAAATTGAAAAAAGCTCGTTCCTCTATCACAAACCGTTGCTGTACCGACCCTAATCACCGCGAAGAGTGCAAAATTTAGGCATGAAATTAAGGCTTTGCCACTTCATGTTTCGCGTCATTTTTGTTTCCTCATAAAACTTCTGGTTTGATACGGGCGTGATTAGGGGGTCAAGAACGCATATTGAATATTGTTTTTCATCTATACGCTTTCAGATTTTCTTCGTTCTTTGTTCGTTTCATTAGGCACTCTGCATAAACTTTTTAAAGTTGAGCCCGTGCTTACAACGACACAATAGAGACGAGCTAGGGAGAAAGCGTTCCAAAATATTGGATTTTCACCAGGGAGTATTGTGAAGGAAAATGATTTATATTTCAAGTGCGCCAAGCACAAGTATTCTTATTTCCAGCAACAGGTACCTTCCACGGCCAATTCAAATAACAGAAAACTCACCTAACTCCAGGGTGGTCGCTTTACCTGCATAATCTAAAATATGTGACACAAGATTATACTGTATTTCTAGACTTTGCTCATATTCGAGGCTTACCTTCCTTTTCGTTTCATCGGATTATAGAGCGCAAACCTTGTCGCCATTATCCTGAGAGCCATGAGCACCTGCTGTTTAAGTCAGCCAAATATTATATATACAATGTGTGTATATATATATATATATATATATATATATATATATATATATATATATATACACACGCATGCGAAAGCATGCGGGCAATGTGGGCAGAGGTGTATGGGTGAGGAGCCTTGCCGTGCCAGGACTGGTCTAGATAAAGTGAACGCTGCATGTCAAAGAAGCCAACAGCGCAGTTGGAGTAGCCAAACCTGATTTTGTGCCACCGGCTAAGGATGTCTGATTTGGGCGCTGCACAGTTTCGCACCTTGTGTGTGATAGTTTAGGCAGGGTGATAAAGACCAGAAGGAATCGAAGGGGTATAATCTCGTGGACAATTTGTCGCAACAAACCCCAACACTCATGTTTAAGGCGTTTGATGACAGAGTCGGGTATGGTGAATGGGATGGGAGAACAGTAAGGTTGGTGCGAGTTTAACGGACTGACGTCTAGGCTGTGTCGGCGGTCTTGCTCGAGCTGCGCACCAGTAGCCTCGTTGGCAGTGCTGTTCCCGGTCATTTTGCATGATGTCCAGGTGTCTAGTGAATGCGTATGGAGACTTTCAATGTCTCTTGCAGATAGCGGTTGTGCTTTCAGATGCCGTTTTGGGCAGAGGTGTTGTATTAACGGGCGTCCAGTTTTATTATAGCTTCTTGACTGTTGGTTTTGGTGTCGACGATACAATCGATTTCTTTGATGAATAGTTGAAGGGCCTCATCGATGGCTGTTTACTCAAGTTCACTCGTGCACCAAGACCTGCGGCCACTCCTGCTAGGGGCGTGCAGTTGTGAATTCTTCTGGTAGTAGGCATTGGTTGCAAGTGGTGTAAGGCGGTGTCAGTATAAATTCGGAAACCGGTGTGCTGGCCTTGCAATCAAGTCCCTGGTGTTATCGGTGACATTTGTCAGCCCCTTTTGGGTTTGGTTGGAAGGGGTTTTGGATCCCGTTGCTACAATTTCTGTTCAAGTAAAGCGGCCCAATATGGGCGAGTGAAGATTTGTTTTGCCAAAGATGCGAGCAAGGAGACAGGGGGCATTGGATGTGTGTTGCAGGCGAGTTTCATGGTTGGTTCAATGGCTAGTAATACGTGCTCCCCCTGCTGGCAGTTGGACGAATCTGTAAAGCGACATGATGCGTATGTGTTCGGGAAGAGGAGTATAACCCTCAAGACAGAATTATAAAGTATGTCAAGTGTCTTGTACATTTCTGAGGTCATGCCAAAGCATTCGCAAGGCGGTCATATGCTTTCAGCTGGCTTCCTCTAGGCGGCGCTAACCCGCAGTATGTTCTTGTGATGAACGCTTCCTTTACATCTGTTTGTCGCCCTAGGGACAATGATGTCATCAGGGAAGAAGACAATTAATGCGCAAGCTTCACTGGTATAGTCGAGTGAATTTCGACGTGTGCATGCTTAATGAAGCGAGCATCGGAAGCAGAAATTCTTCGCCTGTGCGGCGACGCTCGCTTTTTATTCTTCTGCTCCTTGTGCGTCGTGTTTTCTACTGGGCACACCTGGTAAACTTTATCCTTACCGGTCCTAATCTCCAGAAATATACAACACTGCCTGAAACAATATAAAACAGCCTTCCAGTACCATGTCTACAGTCTCCTGCCGGGCCACCTCTATCCATATGGCTCACCTCCTGGGACCTCCCCTTGGCAAGTACCCTCGACATTTTCGTGTTACAAAGGCCTGGCTTTCGCATGCTTGTGATTCGTGACTGCAGCTGTAGAGCACTCGAGCGCTGGAACTGCGTTTTCTTGATATTTGCAGACATTCAAGGAGGCATTAAACCCCTGCAAACCTTGTCTGACCATGCTTAACAGAGCTTCCGTTCTGTAAACTAGTTTATCTATAAAAGTCTACCCAAGCTAAGCTGCACAGCGTAACCAATCACAACAACGCTTTCGGTAAAAGCAATGAAGCTTAATAAAGTCGCAGTAATGTTTTCTTTTACGTTTTGTGGGGAAAGGGACGTAGGCAAGGAGTGTCCTGGTCTCATAAAAGATCGAAATTTTCTAAGCGCTGCGGCGCCTCCTCCTTTTCGGCTCTTTGTTTCGCCCAATTTTCTTTTCGACAGGCGCCGTATAACACTTCACGAAAAATATTTCTATTTACGTTACTTTGCGAGACCCACTCATTTCTGCGAGAAAATGAAAGCAAGAGCTAGTTAAATCTCCAAAGGCAATCTTAAAAATTACGAGGAACTTTAGCCGCTAAATTAGTGCAAGGGAAAAGCCTGAGTGCCGCATTGTGCTACGCAACTTGAACTAATTAGTCATTATAAATATCTGGTCCTAATTACTTAGGTCAATAAAAAGGTAATTGATTATTTATTAGCTTAGTCCTTATTACTTATTTAATGAATTACGTAATAATTCAATAATTAGTAATTTTGGAATTTAGTCAATAGTTAGTATTTGATTATTGATTGTCATATGGCCATATAAGGCACGCATTTGCACATATTGTGGTGGTGCTCTCTGATTGGTCAACAACTATAATGTCATCCTCGGCCAATAAGAGCCGCCACAAAGCGGGACACATTTTGTCCACGACAGCACGAGCCATTAAAGGCTTTCGCCTCAAGAATATTTGTTTCGCGAGGAGTTTGAGAACCTTAATCACAAAATAGTAATAAAAGTAAAAGAAAAATCTCCAATTGCATAAAGTGAGCACGTCCTTACACATTACAGATGCATCGGAAGATTCTTTAGGGGCTCTGTGTACCAACGGGTAAGTAATATAGGAAGATCGGTATTGACTTGTGAAGTTATAGTTACGCATCGACCAGGCTAAATCGAGTTAGGTTAGCGTACATTGGCTTTGGAAGCCAGAAATTTGTTAGCTTCGCAGCTAATATTCGTCCGCTGAGATGTTTGCAAGAAAAGAAAGCAGAAGAACAGGAAGACAATGCATTTCTCAACGCGAAAAGAACGTACTGCGATTCAAATCTGGCAGACGCTCTTTATCAGTTAATCATTCATGACATCGCCATGCCCCTCACTAAGAGGGCTGCATATAAAAGTAGGTATAGATCGCTTTCACTGAGCCCACTCACTCTGTGCAACTTACATCAAAATCGACTTGCATCGCTTTTGCGAAGCCTGATCCTTTGATGGCAATTTTTAGCATTTGAAAAGATTCGAGTTTCTAAGGTAACGTCTACTATGCATGCATAGTGAAAAGGGTTTGGAACACTCTTTTCTAAGCTCATTGCAGTTTTGTCGATCCTTATTTTGTTCCTCCGCTAGGCAGCCACTCTAAAATTTTGCTTAGAGCGCATATTCAAATCGTTGTAAGTGAATAATGCAGAGAACAGCCCCATTGCGAAATAATCTAGGCGTCATGTTTTTCTATAATCGTTGGTATTTATTTCGATCTATTTCACTGTAAGCGAGGTACTGAGCCTGGTAGGAATCTACACTCCTAATGCATTATAATTTCATTTGGTTCATTTATTTCCACAGATAATGCTCAGCCTTTAGCCATATTCACAAAACTGCGTATGCATTTAAGCGCCCATGCCAAGCAACGTTGAGAGCACTGTGGCACTGTTCCCTAAAACACATCCGGGGCTTGAGTTCACCTTTGAGCAACCAGAAAATGCCAAGAACCAGTACTTTGATATCAGACTTGTGCTTCAAGAAGACCATACGTGCTGGTTTTATAGGACACGAGTGGCAAAATGCCTTCTTCCTTACGACTCCGGTCATACAAAGTTTATCGAAAGGGGGCTAGCTGTCTCGTGTTTACGGCAGGCGTTGATAAATTCTGACCGCACTTGATGTGCAGCAGTGTCAATCTACAGATTGAGAGGTTGAAACGAAGTGGATATCTGAGGAGCATGCTGATATCTGCGGCTGAAAGCTGAAGAATATGCGACCCCGAACAAGAGAGCGTAAAGAGTGAAAGCAGGAGACAGGTTTTGGTCCTGCCCTATGTACATGGCATCTCACATTGTCTCTTAGATAGCCAGCAGATTTTAAATTAGGGTCGTGCTGTCTGCACCGAACAAGTTAAAGAGTATGTGCAGGAAAGTGAATGGAACGAGTGAGACAAAGGAAGGATGCTGCGTGCTGCACAGGGAACACTTTGTTACTGCCGCACAGGTGTCGTGTACAAGATTCCCCTGACATGTGGGAAGGCCTATATGGGGAAGACAGGCCCATGCCTCAATGAGAGGCTAAGGGAACATAGAAATTCCTGTGCCGCATTGTCGGCTCCTGGAAAGCTGGCGACTCATTGCTCTCGTTGTAGAACGGAAGACGATCAACAGCACTCGAGGGGTACCATTGTGTGCCAAGGTTCACCGAAACAAAGGTGCTGGCCGGCGCAATACACAGTTATAAAAGACAGAATATCGACGCATACAAGATGATTTTGGGGAAGAAGGGGAATGCGTGAGTGTTCCGTCGGTGGCGCTCAGCAAGAAGGATGTGATACTGCTTCGTTCGTACAATATGACAAGAAGATAGACGTAATTTGCCATTATTTTCGTTCTATTTTTTCTTCTAAATTTTTCATTCGCATTTTTTTCTGATTCTTCTGTTTTTTCTTCTTATTGTAATAATAGCCATTGTTAGTGAGCGCAGCATCGATGTGAACGTCTTGCTTTAATACCTTGTGTGTGTGTTGTCTTTGTGTATAACTATGCAGCGCCAGATGTCTTCGGAGTCGTCTAACCAACTAGCCCGCTCGCAAGTACTACTGAGCCCAAATCCTGTTCAACGGGTGATCACAGTGAGTTCTAGATAAGGCCTACAATGGGGTGCACTATGGGGGTGCTCTACCATGGTTGTCATTGCGTTATGGTCTGTACACCTGGTTGTCACTAGTGAATGACATCCTACGTACGTTGACGTGCCACCTCGACCATCATGATTAACGAACCATGGTCACCAGTTCCGTTCAGTCGTTCAGTTGTGTCCGACCCTTCGTGACCCTATGGATCATATCACGCCACGCTTTCCGGTCTCTCACTATCTTCCTAACATCACATAACTTCATCTGCAGCGTGTCGAGAATGCCATCTAACCATCGCGTTCGCTGCCTACCGCTTCTCCGTGGACCCTCAACCTTTCCCAACATCAAATCTTTCTCCAGCGACTCCTCTCTTCTCATCAGATGACCAAAGTAGCTGAGCTTTAAATTTAGAATTTGACCTTCCAATGAGCAGTCATTGTTTATGGTCGACAATATCGACTGGTTTGATCTTCTGGCCGTCCAAGAAACTCTCAAGATTCTCCGCCAGCACCACAATTCAAACGCGTCAATTCTTCGGCGGTCAGCCCTCTTCACAGTCCAACTCTCGCATCCATACATCACAACTGGAAAGACCATAGCACGAGTTATACGGATCTTGGTTGGCAGTGTAATGTCTCTGCTCTTTAATAGGCGGTCAAGGCTAGCCATGGCTCTCTTTCCCTGAAGCAGGCGTCGCCTAAGTTTATGGCTGCAGTCTCTTTCCGAGGTAATCTTGGAGCCCAAGAAGAGAAAATCTGTCACAGCTTCCATTTTTTGTCCCTTGATGCTCCAGGACGTGATGGGGCAAGACGCCAAGATCTTTGTCTTTTTAATGTTCAGTTTAAGCTCAAACTTCTCACTCACTTCTTGTACGCGCATCAGAAGTCTCTTGAGTTCCACTTCACCTTCTGCCATTAAAGTGGTATCATCCGCATATCTAAGGTTGTTGATACGTTTCCCAGCAATCTTCACTCCAGCTGAAGACTCGTCCAAGCCGGCCTTCCTCATGTTGCACTCAGCATATAGATTAAAACGGCAGGGCGACAGTATGCAGCCTCGTCTCACTCCTTTCTCAATCGGAAACCAATCAGTAAGACCATGCCCAGTTCTGACTGCGGCCTCTTGCCCTTCATACAGGTTCCTGAGGAGACAGATGAGGTGATTTGGAACTCCCATCTCTTGGAGAGCTTGCCACAATCTTCTGTGATCTACGCAGTCAAACGCATTCGCATAATCAATAAAGCAGAACTAGATGGGTTTCTGGAAATCTCTTGCTTTTTCCATGATCCAGCGAAAGTTGGCAATCTTGTCTCTAGTTCCTCTGTCCTTGGGAAATCCAGCTTGCACGTCCGAAAGCTCCTAATCCACATACTGCTGCAGCCTGGAGGATTTCCAACATCACCTTGCTAGTATGCGAAATAAGCGCGATCGTGCGGTAGTTGGAACAATCTTTGGCACTGCCTTTCTTTGGAATGGGGATGTAAACTGACCTTCTCCAATCCTGTGGGCACTGCAGAGTTGTCCAAATTTGCTGACATAATGTACACAGAACGTTAACAGCGTGATGGTTAAGGTTTTGAAGCAACTCAGCTGGAATGCCATCAATTCCGCTAGTTTTGTTCTTAGCAAGGCTGGCTAAGGCCCAATCAACTTCACTCTTCAGGATGCCCGGCTCGAGATCAGTAATCACAATCGTCTTATGTTGGGTTTGCACATCCGGGTCCTTCTTGTACAGTTCTATGTATTCCTGCCATCTCTTCTTTATCTCTGAGGCTTCCGTTAGGTGCCTGCCTCGTTTGTCCTTTATCACGCCCAGCTTAGCACAGAAGCTTCTTTTCATATCTTTGATTGTCTTATACAGAGCTCTTGTGTTCCTCAATTGGCTGCTGCCCCCAACTGCTTGGCACTGTATGTTCAGGAAGGCAAGCTTATCTCTTCTTGCTATTTTCTGAAAATCCGCATTGAGAACCTTGTATCTCTCTCTTTCCCCCATAACTTTTGCCATCCTCCTTTTCTCAGCTATTTACAAAGCCTCTTCAGATAACCAGTTTGCTTTCTTGCATTTCTTTTGCTTTGGAACTACCTTAGTAGCAACCTCTTGTAGCTACTAGCTACACTAGCTAGGACTGTGGAATTTTGAGCCTGTGTCTTTGTGTTACCGTTGCCCGTGAACCTCTGTCTTGACTGTGTGTATCTGCCCCTGTTGCCGATTCCCATAAATCCCTGTCTTCGTGACAAAATCACGAACATCAGTCCACATCTCCTCAGGTTCTCTGTCTTGTATATCTAATTCTTGAAATCGATTCCTCACTTAAACAGCATATTCTGATGGAATTTGATCCAGATCATGCCTGAAAGGCCTTCTCGTTTTCTGCGTTTTCCTCAATCGAAGCTTAAATTTGGTAACATGAAGCTGATGATCGGTGCCACAATCGGCCCCAGGCCCTGTTTTTACTGTTTGTATAGCACTTCTCTCTGCCGGCAAAAATCACTGCCTCTCCATCTCGGCCTGCATGGATCACTGCCTTGTCGCGGCGGAGGGGCTTGCGAAACTCGATGAAGTCGTGAGCTCTGCTGTGTAGGGCCACCCAAGATAGAGGTCACGGCAGAGAGTTCTGACAAAATGTGATTCACTGGAGAAGGTGACAGCAACCCACTCCAGTATTTCCTGCCAAGAAAACCCTATGACCAATGACATGGTCTCCACCTTAGCTTAAATCGGGATGGTACCATGGTTTCAATGGCGTAACACTAGACTGCAGTGTACGGCAACTGATCGCATATTTTGCCACCATCTCGATTGTAAGATTGACACGACCTGTACAAGCATAAGTGGAAAGAGGTAACGCTCTTGAAATGCCTACTGTAGAATACATATTTTATAGTACATCCATCTGCTCTATGCACTCATCACTTACTTTAGTGAATTTCGATCGAGCGTCATTCAACTGCATAATGGAATGAATTTCAAGAAAACGGCTTGTCTCTATAATGCCATGTTTAGGCGCACTTGCAATCAGAAAAAGAACTAAAAACTCTGGAGGAATACTGAAATCCCTCCCGAATAAGCCTTTTTATGCGCAAATGTAAATTAACCAGCGTATTTGAAAGGATGGAAAAGGTGCTCAAAAATCATTGTTGAAATCACAATCTTTTCTTCTCTGAATTCTTTTTCCATAGATTGTTCTGTAGATAGCTCACATGCTGCAGTTATTAATCCTGTGTGTTATACTTAATCCTGAAGTTGCATAGTGTGCATTAGGAGCATTTTCTGCGTTTGTTTCTCATAATTTTTCTTTTTATAGAGACTCAAAACGCATATATAACGCCAGCGTTTACCTCCAATTGCAGCGTTTTATTGTATATTCTTAAATATGATCTGCTTTTGCTTGCAAAAATCGTCACGCTTTCCTTTTGCATCACGATGATTGCGGCAGTTCTGGTTGTAAAAGTTAGGTATCATCTCTCAAGAAGGGTTTAAAAAAGTAGTTACTTGTTTTCACTCATTTGGGCGGGGTTCGATATCGTAATGATTTCTTTTTGCCCTGTCCTATAAAAATAAACGTGTCATAAATTCTAAAAGCAGATAGACGTGTCGGAGCAATGGTCACGGAAATGAAGGAAGGAATAAATTTCGGTACACATGCATGGGTTCCATCTGGTGGTATTATTATGGCTGTCCAACTATATCATCAATAAGAATAAAGATTTTTTCGGAAATTTTTGATTATACATGCTTTTTTACTGAAACTACAAAAGCTAACACAATGCTGATGTGAAAGTTTGAGTTTAAAAATGTGAGAAGCAACAAACCGCCGAAGAAACCTTCGAAACAGACGCTCGAAATACTGATCGAATTTTGTAAACTCAAAGCAGGATTTGCGGTCACGTTTTCAGTCAACAGCGAAGCTGGCCTGAGGAAACATAAGCACACTGATGCACGCAGGTCACGCCCCATAGCGACGTGGTAGGGGGAGAAAGCTGTCCGTAGACAGGTTAGCTCCTTTTCGAAATCGAAGATTGCTCCTTACAACGCCGATAGGAAGCAAGAGCAGTGAGTGATTTTTTTGTACTTCGCAACAGGCTAAGGCAGTTTTTACAAACATAATGGTGCCAGAAAAGCTAATTCTCCTCCAACATTTAGTGGTTCTCGTCCTTCAGTCATTCTTCCAACATATCACCTAAGTTCGGAGGAACCGATTCGCTCCCAGACTGCTCGACGTATATGTTTTGGCTTACTTTCATTCGTGAGCAAGGCTTACAATACTATTGTTGCGATCTCGAAAACGAAGAAAACTTCTTCGCTTCGAAGAGTGGTTGAAGGCGTGACACAAAATGGGGCTTAAAAAGTGAAATAAAAAATGGAAGAAAATATTTATCTCCAACATGAAGAAACCAGAAAAGATGAGTATGGTAGATGAGTGCCTCCAAAGCGCGTGATTTAATTACGCGCCTTGTTAGGTGCACGAGTTGTTTAGGTACCCTCTGTACAACACATTATTTTCATTGTCTTACAGTGAATTTACAAACATTTCATGCGCATCTAAGCAGAGAAATTGTAGCTAAATAAAGTAAAAGGTAGAGTTTGAATCTTCCTTTGTCGGCGCTCTTTGGTTAAAATTGCATAATCGGTTCCATTTCTCCCAACAACTAGCTATGCATGCATAAAAAATACTTATAATATATGTGATAGTGGTTCTAACATTTAGAAGCGACATTATTTATGAAGCGCATGCACTGTGGCGGAGCACTCCAGTTATTTTCAACCCCTTGAGGTTCTTCAACGTGCACGGACATGTCAAAGTACATAAGCGTTTTCTTTTATATCAGACTGTAATTATAATAAGTGGAGCTTAATGGGTGTAAAATGTGATCGGGGCATTGATATATCAAAACAACATGCCCATAAGATTTTTAGATTAATGCCAGACTTGGTAGGTACAGAAATGTGAGCCCCGCTTCTTGATGCAATGATGCAAGTCCTATAGAAAGAATGGACACCTGCTCACTGCTACCGCGCGACGCTAGTGCGTGATCTTCGAGCGTTGCGCCTGCTTGGCGGCACTATCTAATTAGAAGGGTGACCAGGTCGTAGTGCGTGCAGTTTTTAGGCCGAAGGAGGGCATTGAAAATTTGCATTCTTGTCTGTCAGGATCAAGTTTTCTGCATCCAAGAGACTCAATAAAATTATATTCTCAAAGGTTTAGTGAGTCCAATATTTAAGATGCGTATGGTAAATGCACTTTTTCTTGTAGGGCTGAACGACTATATGATTGCTTTTGTAAAATCCGGTTGCACTTTTCCGGAAGGCTGTTTAGTTTGCGATTCTTAGCGATTTTTTTTTACCAGCGCCATTTTTGCGCACGTGCTCTGTTTTTCATTGTTTGCAACTGCCAATTTCATGTGATTTCCGAAATTGTACGTAGGTTTGTCGCTCTTTCTTTCTGTTTGCTTTTGTCAAATTTTCACGAGGAGTACTTCTTCCAACCACTAATCAACAATGCTGTCTTACGCTTCAACAAAGATTTGGAGTTATATTGGGATTTCTTCCGGCACACTCTAAAGGTCGCAAATTTTTATGGATTGAATGGAAGATATCTTGGTTTTTTGGATGGGCCCTCATGACAGAAGCATTTTGGCTTTATTTTTTTATTCGAAATAATAATTTTAGAACGATAGAATATGCACTAAAATTTTGGACTCATAGCCAAGAGCTAGTGTCGGGTCCATACACAATGCATTACAATGAAACATAACTGCAGCACGCGAAGAAGAACACACTTCATTCATGAAATAAATGTCAGAAATTCACAACACATCAAGAGAAAACAAGTAAAGCGAACACAATATACTTATCTTAATAAACAAACACAATTCACACCATAACTTCACATGTTCATTAGGAAAGTTTTCAGAGTTTTCAAAACATTTGGTCCCATTTTAATGTCTTTAGGAATGCCAATCCAAATAAAAGCTCCACTGAACTCTACTAGATGTTGCCCATAACTATTGTGACACACTGGTAAATTGAAGTGTTTGGCACTAGCTGCTCTTGTCTCTCTTTTCGGACGTACAAATATGCATGAGGAAGTGGTTCAATAAATTGTAGGATTTTCTGAATTGTCCGCGCTACCTTCAATCTTTATGTAATGAAAAGAAAAATGCAGGTTGACGTAAAGAGTGAATTGCTAGAGTCAAAAAACTTTGAATAAGTAATAATCCAGCCTTGCCTAACTCAGCAGCTAAAGGTGGTCCTTCGGATTTGTGCTGAAAAGCGCGGCCTTCAGCAGTAAGTGATGCTTGCTCTCAATGTTGAAAGCCGTGTGGCTCTTTCCTTTTGTTTGAGTGTTAACCTCTGATTTGAAGTTTTTGTGCTATTTGTAGCAGAAAAATGTTGGAGGAACAGATCAGCGTATTTCTCGATTTTGCAGATTTATCGTTCCGGAATGACTGACGCTGTCAGCGAGAGTTCGCACCCAAAAACATCCAAAAATATGAAGGCCATTCGTTTCACCTTTAGGTTTCATCTTTGTTCCCAACATGCTTCGCGCAGTAATCCAGTATTATATCTCGCGCCACTACTTGTGCTTAAAGAAATTAATCGTTCGCGCTGCAGTGCAAGAAGCCATTTGGAGGTCGATGAACTCATTTTCGTGGCAGCCAGTGTTGTATGCTTTTCATGCCGTATCTCTAAGCGTGGTGATCAGTGGGCGGCACGGTTTGGTGAAAATGTCATGTTTGGCAAAATGTCATAAAATAAAAAGCAGGGCATGAGAACTGAAGAACTGTACTAATATTTAACGGATATCTCGTTTACGTCAAATCATTGACTTGTCTTGTATTAGTTCTACTCAGTGTATAAGTGTCAGCGTTACGAATAATAGATTTCCTCATCACTCTGCTCAGAACGACCGCCCTTTAACCGCAGGCAGAACGTTCTCTCTATTTTTTGTCTATTCTTTTTGCTTTACTGACATGATGTGCATTAGCGACCTTTGGATAACAATTTGACAAGTTATTTTAGTTCTACTGCATGTTTGATGCGTTCCGTACCAGTTCTTATTCTTCTCTGCGTGTGTCATTCTATTCAATGCTAGGAACAAAAGCTGTTTTTGCTGCGGGCATTTCAAGTCAATAATATCTAGAGAAAATCTCCATTCACAAGTCAGCAGGCGGTGCTACAAACAGTTCACTGTTCAACATGCCTCAGCAACAAAGAATACTGCTGGCACGGCAATCAGGTCAGCAGAATGCTATCGATGGGGGTCAATTCAACAGCAACGTGACTTCTCTGACGCTCCTGTTCGTTGTAGCCCCCGTCAGCAAGGTCGTCGTTAACGTGATGAATGGTTGTGAGCTGCCAGCACTGCTGAAAAATGAGTGCCCCCTGTCGGAAGCAGGTGGTCGCATTGACTCTTCGCCCCATGCATTAGGAACTACTTACTTCCGTGGAGCAGCATTTGTAGGTTGCATGTTCGGAAGCCAAACACATCTGGCTTCTTTTTATCGGCGCATCGATCGCGGAACAACATATTTTTCTGGTCACTGTAATATTCTTCTTTTCTATACGAAATTCTTTCTAATTTTGTGCCGTTTTCTTTTTTTTTTGGTATCTGTTTTCGGCCTCTTTGATTATCGCACGAAAAGCAGATTTGGCGCCGCTTCCGCCTTTGCTTGCTTTCAGCACTCTACGAGTTTTGGACTTGTCAAACGGAGAGGCAGCCGCCGCCCATCCGTTATACTTTCTCTTTCTTAGCCGAACCTGACTAATGGAAGTCTGTACATGGGACGTGTAGCGGAAATGCATTGTATTCTCTCCGAAAAGCATTGTTACATTGTGGTCTCTCTTCTGCAAAGTATGCTTCGTGACAAGCATTGCCAGATGAGGTTCTTCCTTTCACTCTCTACATTGTGTTTTTCTTCGCAGCTTGTTTTGTTAGTGTGTTAAAGAGTTAGTATCTTGGAATGACCTGAGGCGAGTGCAAAAGAAAGAAACCAACAGTAAGCGAGGCCATGAAAACGCTATTGTAGAAGATATCCCTCAGTTAGCATTTCCTTTTTCTTCCTTTCTTAGGAAGCCATATTTTTAATGGTGAGCGAGAAAGCCAAAGATATGACATGTTGTCATAACGTCTTAGACTCAGACAAGTACAGCAGGTGGTGGAAGTGCTGCTTACTTATTTCCAGTATATGTAAAGTTAATTGCGTCTATTTCCAGCAATAAAGTTGCTGCTTGTTTGTTAGTCTAACACAGTATTTGTATCACATTTCGCGTTTTTCCATAGTGTCATGTCAACGATGTGGGTTTCAGTTCTGTTTCTCAAACAAACGATTATCACTTCTCATTCGCAGGAAAATAGGTGGAAAGCAGATGTAACCAAACTTAACAAATTAATCGACTAAAATACATGGCCTTGCTGCCACGCATCCTGATAATACTGCGCTAATTGTGGTAATCGACTTTGTGGTTTGGTAGTAAAAAAAATCGAAGGTGTTTAGTGAGAGTTATACGCGTCTTTAAGTAATGCCGAGAAGGCAATCAGCTAATCAAACGCTAACCTTCTATATAGCCAAGCAAAGAGAGTGACAGCTGCACAATTTAGGAGCACTGCTATTACTGTAAATTATAGCGGACCGATGTGCCACACGATGTTTTCATTTTCGCGAGCCCTCTAGTAATTTTTGTTTGTTTTTTATAAAATTCACTGCACTGGTTTTCAGAGGAACGGTGAAGCCAGTAATATTTCGTTTTGGATTATTTTCTTGTACTTGTTTCAGTCTTTTTTTCACATCAAAGCTAAGCGCTTTTGCAATTGCCTGGCTACCTCGCGCAATAATGTTGTCCCAGTGTTTGGCAGTAAATTGCGACCTAAGCGACGACAATGTGAAGAAAAGCTGACGTTCTCCAAGTGAGCGCTTTCTCCACTTTCGTGAAATTAATCAAAACACGAGCTAGTTTATCGTACTATGCCTCCTCTAGCAACAGCAGCTAACAGATGTCAAAGCTAAGAACGTTTCGAAGCCCTTGTGTTCTATTCCAGTCATCGTTAGCTTTGTTCTCTTGTCTAGTATACGCCCGCAATATGCTTTCTCTCCCTGCTTTCCTCTTCAGTGCCGTGCCTACTATATACCGCATAGTGTGTAGACCGAGGGTTCCCAGGTAGCATCGATAGCAATGAGGTCCAGCGGCTGCCGCAAGGGGGTGTTGCCGCTAGGTATGAGGTTTTGAGGGGTGTTTGGAAAGCAAATATGGTGCCCGGGCTTACTTTCAGAAATGCGGCTTCTGCCTAAATTCAGAGGTACAGTCGACATTAGAAATAAATCAGAGCCGTCAGATGATAAGCCCTGGGTGCCCATGGCAAAACCACAACTAAGGTGGCAAAGGGAGATAGAGGCTGGGCATCTTTCAAAGCACGGGAAGCTTAGAGTAAAATATTATATGAGGAACGCCTGAGGAAATTTGACAGTGACAGATCGGCAGCTGAAGTATTTAAATACCTATACCTAAAAAGCATTCACTAACAATGAAGGAAAAGAACTAGGAAACTAAGTAGTAAGTATGCTGGTCATACGGACGAAGAAATAAAGAGCGTTAAAAAAAAAGATGAAAAACACAAAATGTAAAATTGGATAAATTCGATGAAAAAGAAACAGAGTGTGGAATTATATCGAAAGTGAAAAAGGCAGATCAGGAATGAAGCTTTCTTTGATAACTTAAGAGGCAGTGCCCTACTTTTTGAAGCTAGATTAGGATGCCTTAGAACACGCAGCTACAAAAAGAAATTTAATCATGAAGATGACACATGTGCAGTATACGGTAAATCAACAGAAACAATTAACCATATTATACTTGAATGTAATGGTATCCATCCGGAAGGCTATGCAGGTGCAGTCACTCTTCCTGCCCCACGGGGGTGGCGCAAGGGTTACGGCGCTTGACTACTGTTCCCAAGGACGCGGGATGGCATCCCGGCCTCGGCGGCCGCTTTTCGATGGGGGCGAAAAGCAAGGCGCCCGTGTGCTGTGCGATGTCAGTGCACGTTAAAAAATCCCAGGTGGTCGAAATTTACGGATTCCTCCACTACGGCGTCTCTCATAGCCTGAGTTGCTTTAAGACGTTGAAAACCACAAATCAAAATCACTCTTCCTGTAGCTTTGGGGTTTAGAGATACCAGTGGCAGGGTGAATAAACCTACGGTGGAAGCTTGCAAAACACGATTAGAAGATTGGTGGCTTAAAAGCAGAGAAATGATGTAATGTTAGTAATGTAAATATAAAGTCTCAATTAATAGAATGATGGTATAGTTAACCAACCTACACCAATAATTAATACATAGGGGGGAAAAATGAGCATGATAGCAACTGATACCACCCTGTTTCAAAGGGGACACTCCTATATTCCATCCATCCATTCGCGTGGAAGCGGCTTTAGGATAAGCGTGCCTGCCAGGAAATCAGCCGAGGCGTTTTTAATAGAATCGCGAGAGACTCTTTGGACATATGTGCGTGTTCCATCTGCCAGCCTAATGCCTTTAGCCAAAGAAGTCATGCAGCGTCAACCAGGGCCGTGAACAAGAACACATTTACACAGCTTTAAAGAAATCCCCTTCGCCACCTTGATATCAAACACGCCCGTTGTCTGCAAAACCGCTTTACCTGGAGATTCTTCCCATGCGGTATTTTAATGAACACTGATGCAAATTAATGCACATCACATACGATACGCTGCAAAGAAAAGGAATGCACCAATAAAATCGCGCCCTCATGCACATGGCAACACTTGTTGTACAAGCGATATCGGCAGCTAACAGAAAGCGCCTGCTAAACGAGATCGTCTGCTTACGGTTGAGGCTGATGTGATTTTTTCACATTATAGCGAAAAATTATGAACTTTTAAATTTAAAAAAATTAAAAAAAAAAGAAATAAAATACCTTTTATACCTAATGCTCGTTAATTTGCAATGATGATGATAATTTCTCAGCATGCCTACTGTCCGGAGCGTCCTGAATTGGCGACTGGTGACAGTCATTGCGAACGGTGCCACTTATTGCAAACAGGGTGTACGGCCACCAAACAGCACACTAGCCAGTATATTCTAAGCAATATACTCCTCACATTTCGTTTTGTTAATCACCAATTATTGTCGTTCATCTTTACCAGACAGCACGTACAACATAGAACCAATACACTGGTTTTACGTTGGGCCGGACACTACCAGCACATTATTATTATTGGGCCCATAGTTTGCGCTGTCTAGGAAGCTGCATAGCGTGCCACCACTCACATGGCTGTGCTAGTCGATTGCGCATTATACGATGCTAGAACCCTTCATGGATCGCTGCCTTGTCGTGGCGGAGGGGCTTGCGAAACTCGATGAAGTCGTGAGCTCTGCTGTGTAGGGCCACCCAAGATAGACAGCTCACGGCAGAGAGTTCTGACAAAATGTGATTCACTGAAGAAGGTAATGGCAACCCACTCCAGTATTACCTGCCAAGAAAACCCTATGGCCAGTCACAATACCATTATTGATATGGCGCCGGAAGATGAGCCCCCCAGGTTGGAAGGCGTCCCACATGTTACTGGGGATGAACAAAGGGCGATTCCTAGTAGCTCCAGGACGAATGAAGCGGCTGGGCTAAAGCCAAAAGGACGCTCAGTTGTGGATGTGTCGGGAAGCGACCGGAAAGTCCGATGTTGCAAGGAGATATATCACATAGCAACATGGAATGTAAGATCTATGACGCAAGGTAAACTGGATGTCGTCAAGCGAGAAATGGACAGATTGAACATTGATATCTTGGGTATCAGCGAGCTCAAGTGGACCGGAATGGGAGAATTTAACTCCGGCGACCATTATGACTTTTATTGTGGGCACGAATCCAAGAGAAGGAATGGGGTCGCTCTCATAGTAAACAGAAGAATGGGCAAAGCAGTGCTAGGGTACAACCCCAAAAACGACCGAATGATGTCACTTCGGATCCAAGGTCACCCTTTGCACCGACCACTACTGCTGAAGAAGCTGACGTTGAGAGATTTTATGCGGACCTACAATGCATTTAGATCGCACCCCATCATCAGACGTCGTTTTTCTCATAGGAGACTGGAATGGTAAGGTAGGGAGTGAAGAAATATCCGGAATTACAGGCAAAATCGGTCTTGGTGAGCCAAATGAAGCTGGGCAGAGGCTAGTAGAGTTTTGTCAAGAAAACAACCTGACCATAGCGAATACTCATTTTCAACACCACAAGAGGCGCCTGTACACATGGACTTCACCGGACGGCCTGTACAGGAATCAGATCGATTATATTATTTGCCGGCAGAGATGGAGAAGAGCTATACAAGCAGTAAAATCAAGGCCTGGGGCCGATTGTGGCACCGATCATCAGCTTCTTGTTGCCAAAATTATGCTTCGTTTGAGGAAAACGCAGAAAACTAGAAGGCCTTTCAGGTATGATCTGGATCAAATTCCATTAGAATATGCTGTGGAAGTGAGGAATCGATTTCAAGAATTAGATCTAGAAGATAAAGAGCCCGAAGAGATGTGGACCGATGTTCGTAATATAATACAAGTTGCTACTAAGGTAGTTCCAAAGCAAAAGAAATGCAAGAAAGCAAACTGGTTATCTGAAGAGGCTTTGCAAATAGCTGAGGAAAGGAGGATGGCAAAAGTTATGGAGGAAAGAGAAAGATACAAGGTTCTCAATGCGGATTTTCAGAAAATAGCAAGGACAGATAAGAATGCCTTCCTGAACATACAGTGTCAAGCAGTTGAGGACAACAGCCAATTAAGGAACACAAGAGCTCTGTATAAGACAATCAAAGATATCAAAGGAAGCTTCTGTGCTAAGCTGGGCAGGATAAAGGACAAACAAGGCAAGGACCTCACTGAAGCCTCAGAGATAAAGAAGAGGTGGCAGGAATACACAGAAGAACTGTACAAGAAGGACCCGAATGTGCAAACCCAACATAAGACGGTTGTGATCACTGATCTCGAGCCGGGAATCCTGAAGAGTGAAGTTGAATGGGCCTTAGCCAGCCTTGCTAAGAACAAAGCTAGCGGAATTGATGGCATTCCAGCTGAGTTGCTTCAAAACCTCAACCATGACGCTGTCAACATTCTGCATACATTACGTCAGAAGATTTGGACAACCCTGCAGTGGCCACAGGATTGGAGGAGGTCAGTTTACATCCCCATTCCAAAGAAAGGCAGTGCCAAAGATTGTTCCAACTACCGCACGATCGCACTTATTTCACATGCTAGCAAGGTAATGTTGAAAATCCTCCAAGGTAGGCTGCAGCAGTATGTGGATCGGGAGCTTCCGGACGTGCAAGCTGGGTTTCGCAAGGGCAGAGGGACTAGAGACCAAATTGCCAACCTTCGCTGGATCATGGAAAAAGCAAGAGAGTTCCACAAACCTATCTACCTCTGCTTTATTGATTATGCGAAAGCGTTTGACTGCGTAGATCATAGCAGATTGTGGCAAGCTCTCCAAGAGATGGGAGTTCCAATTCACCTCATCTGTCTCCTCAGGAACCTGTATGAAGGGCAAGAGGCCACAGTCAGAACTGGGCATGGTCTTACTGATTGGTTTCCAATTGAGAAAGGAGTGAGGCAAGGCTGCATACTGTCGCCCTGTCTATTTAACCTATATGCAGAGTGCATCATGAGGAAGGCCGGTCTGGACGAGTTTTCAGCTGGAGTGAAGATTGCTGGAAAGCGTATCAACAACCTTAGATATGCGGATGATACCACTTTAATGGAAGAAAGTGAAGTGGAACTCAAGAGACTTCTGATGCGCGTGCAAGAAGAGAGTGACAAGTTTGGGCTTAAACTGAACATTAAAAAGACAAAGATCATGGCGTCTTGCCCTATCAAGTCCTGGAGCATCAAGGGACACGAAGTGGAAGCTGTGACAGATTTTCCCTTCTTGGGCTCGAAGATTACCTCGGAAGGAAACTGCAGCCATGAAATTAGGAGACGCCTGCTTCTGGGAAAAAGAGCAATGGTTAGCCATGACCGCCTAGTAAAGAGCAGAGACATTAGTCTGCCAACCAAGATCCGTATAACTCGTGCTATGGTCTTTCCAGTTGTGATGTATGGATGCGAGAGTTGGACTGTGAAAAAGGCTGACCGCCGAAGAATTGACGCGTTTGAATTGTGGTGCTGGCGAAGACTCTTGAGAGTTCCTTGGACTGTCAGAAGATCAAATCAGTCGATATTGTCGACCATAAATCCTGACTGCTCATTGGAGGGTCAAATTTTAAAGTTAAAGCTCAGCTACTTTGGTCATCTGATGAGAAGAGAGGAGTCGCTGGAGAAAGATTTGATGTTGGGAAAGGTTTAGGGTTGCCGGAGAAGGGGTAGGCAGCGAACGCGATGGTTAGATGGCATCCTCGAGGCACTGCAGATGAAGTTATGTGATGTTAGGAAGATAGTGAGAGACCGGAAAGCGTGGCGTGACATGGTCCATAGGGTCACGAAGAGTCGGACATGACTGAACGCCTGAACTGAACTGAGAACCTCTGAAAAGACAATTTATTTCTGTCTTTTCTTGAGCCCTTTCGCGATTCCCTGACACTGCTACTTCTCGGTACGACCAATTTGTTCTACTGATGCATGTCGTTTAGGGTTGTTTCAGTCGAAAATACCAAATAAAAATGGTGCTTCGTGATAGCAATAGCTAGTGCTAATAAATCATACTTTCAAGACATAAGTCTAATAATGTTATCAACAAGAAAGCGAGGGTACATCTTAATAAATAATTCAGGAACGCAAGCAATACTTCATCCAGAATGAAGGGCTTATGTAAAATTCTTAGCGGCCCTCTTCACTAATTACCAGCCCTTTCGCCCTGTTTCTACATCAGATGCCTCAAGATTCACAATATCTTTAAGAGAGCAGACACATTCGGAGATATTTATGTTCATAAATTTAACTTTTATTTTTATCTTTTTTTGCGCGGAGAGCGGAAAAAATTAAAATAAGGAGGGGTGGAACCCATCATAGCGGCTTCGGCTATCAGAGAGGCTTTATTGGAGAGGTCCAGATAATTTGTATCACCTGAGGTTTTTTCACGTCCCGTTACACAGCACAGCACACGGGCATCTTGGAATGCGGTGCTGTGGATGGAATCGACCTGTCGCTCTTGAGGTGAGCTCTCGAGTGTCCTAACATCTAAAACATCGCTGCGGAACTGGAGTTGCTTTCGCTAACAAATGCGCGAAGACATACTACAAATTCCACAAAATAAATAGTATTCGTGCTTTTTTTTATGTCTTTATGTACTGCTAGCTAAGACAGGGCGCAGACACTTATTAGAATAGCTCTAAGATATTTTTTTTTTTCAGGAAGGCGCTGGGATTCCTGTCATGCACGATGTGAGAACTGAAAATGGCGAAAATTCACTACTTTGGGGAAAATGAATTTGGTTTGACCAATACAGGATCCGAAAGCATGGGATGACGGCGTAGAGGATCTAAAAAAATTCGAAGAATTATCGCTTATTTGTTTTTAATGGCTGTCCACGAAGCTTAGCTTCCATAACTTTGGCTTTCACGGTTGGCAGAAATGTCATAAGATAAAGGAGTTAGCAATATTGATTAATAACTGCAGCTCAATATTTAGTTTTTGTATTGTATTTGGGAGTGTGTGCGAGGGGGAAGGGAGGTTAGGGTGCGCGTGCGGATGACAGGATACGATTTGGTTGCGTACTCTAGTCGGGAAGGTATTAAAGTTGTGTATCGTATTTCAAATAAGGCTTGGTTTTGTTTGTTTTTTTTTTGCTTAGAGTCTAAACAGTGTTAAGACCAGGATGCCGAACCGGGTTTCAACGAAACCTTCAATGTGACGGCGACGGGAAAGATGAGCACGTTGGAGATCCTCACCGCGCATGAGGAAGTGCAAAACAGAGGCCACAATAATTATGCCTCCCATGGCAGCCCCAGTCGAGTCCGTTTGGCCGGTGTCTTTTCACGTTTAAAGAAACCGCTCAGAGGGGACACCATGATTCTTGGGAACTTCAGCGTTAGCGTTATCATTATAATTCCCCGAAAGCCAATCACCGCCTACGCTGGGCTGTTGCAAGCAGGCATGCATATTGGATTTTGCTGTTCTCTATGTGAACGCAGGTTCACCCAGAACTCCCATTCTCATAGCGGTAAATCAGTCTGTTCAAGACCTGAGCAGCGCACGGAAATCCAAGATCGCAGCAGCTCTTAAACCAAACTTCCGCACAGGCACGACAAACGCTTGTAACATCATCTAACTGTGCGAGCCCTTTGAATACCTCAGTTGCTCCCCATTTCTTTATTCTGACTTTTCGAAACAACCTTCGGGATTCACCGAAAGAATAAATACTAGACATTAAGACATCTGCCACGCCGAAGAAAACCCCAATGCCTTAGAGGCACTACAACCTGCTCGCACATTAATATTTCCTCAGGCCACGAACTGAGCATGAAAGGTCGATAGAAACGTAAGAATTTTAAGACTGTGAGCCGTTTTAAATAAAACGCTTTTCTTCTTTTCACTGCCGCCAAAAGAAGACATGTCTGCGTGCTCTTTGTAAACACTCGTCTTTTGGGATACAGGTGAAATTGAAAATTACATTTTTTACGCCCTACGACCTCTGGAAAAGTTCGGCTGGAATCTGGCACGAAAACTGCGGAACAGCCGTTACCTTTCTGCAGCCGTGAGCAAGAATTCAGCACTAATCTCATTTTATGCCTGCTGGCTGGGTAGCTGTCACCGGCAGGTGCCGGGTATGCTTCACTGCACTGCGTTTTCGTATAACTTTCCCGGAGTGCGCGTGGTGCTGACACGCTGTCTGAGTTAGTTCGTGTGGCGGTGGTTTCATGCACGAGGGAATCACACTCAAAGAGGACGAGGATAAGACAAGCGAAGAAAATTTTTTTGCCAAGTAGCTTTCTCATTTGATTAAATATTTTATTTTTGATTTCAAACGGGATAAAGCATGATTAATTTAACTGATAATAACTTCGACTGATAATAAGGTTATGAGCATTTCGTGAAATGAGTGTCTTTGATGGAAGGCTCAAGATGGTAGCTTTTTTATAGAGGCGAAGAAAAGGGTATCTGTGTACATTTCAATATCAGTGTCCTTAAGAACCGCTAGTGATCGAAATTTCTGGAGCCCCGTCATACGGCGTCCTTCATAGGCATTCATTTTGATATGTTAAACCCAATGTAACAAAGCAAATTAAACACAGAATGTATACAATATCAGCTGAACATCTTTACAAGTAAGGTCGTCGGAGATAAAAGCGTCCACACGATTTAGAAGCCTATTAGAACGGCGTTACGTAGCTGCGATCGCAGTGTTATCCATTGTTAGAACAATGTATTATATATAAGAAGCATACAGTCTATCAATTTGAAATATGGCGTCTAGATGTTTTGTGCGAATCTATGTAAGCTTTAGTGCGACATACTGACATGAATCTGCTAACGAGAAAAAAGTAGATTCTGGATATGAGGCAGAGTTATTATCCGATTCTCACGAATTAAGGCAGTTATCAGCTCGTACATTAAAACTTTAGAAAATGGCAACCTTATGCAGAGCCCGTGGTGCTCTGAATAAGGCGCATTCGTAGAGATATGTAAAGAGATGCTCTATGTTGGATGGTCTCTCAAGTAACGCCTAGGCCTAGTAATGTATGAGGATAAGTATGTGGGAAACATTGATCGTAAAATAAAGATATCATACATTGAGCAGGCATCAACATGCATATAGAGAGAAGATTATTGTCATGAGGAGCCGCGGACATGAGCACTTGACGCTATCATGCTGTGCGCTTAAAGGCGTAGCCTAAGGGAACCACATATTTCTATTTCTTCGCACGTTATTTTGTTATTTATCACAAGATGTGTCTTTCAGTTGCGTGGGAAGATAAAAACATGAACCCTAGCAGACCTAGTGTACTCATCAAACCCCTGAATTCTCTTTAGTAGCGTGTTCATGGGTTTCTACCGAGATTGCATAACACTCTTTTCTTGCAGAAGGAAATTTGCGTTTATAAATGGTGCCCAGGTTCAAAATGATTGTCTTAGATATATTTTAAAACACTTTTCAGAAACAAAGCTGCAGCGTATCGTTCCTATGCAGATCACCTCAAGCATCCCTGGTGCTAACTACGGGCGTCGTGACTACAGATTGTAATGAGCACCTTAAGCGTAGAGCGGCAAATAAAAAAAAATGTGCGGGTAAATAATCAGGAAATCAGCAAGCACTAACAGCCTGAAGCGTGTGTGTCATATGAGGCATATACAGCGCTTCTGCTGTATATACTTGAGAAACAAATTGAGAAATTCTTATCCAAATTAGCCTCGAATTTAAACAACTTCCAGTGCAACAGTTGGAAATCAGAATCATGATTTAAACGAGATGTATCTAATATCTGTTAAGAGGAATTTAAACTGCAGTATTTACTTCATAAAGTAAGAACTCTCTGAGTGAAAAAAAAACAAAAAAAAAAACTCTTGTTTAATAAAAGCATGTAACTTTTCCATGAAGGTTTTACAGTGTCCACGTTCTTTTTTTTTTTTTGTTGCTCCTCCCAGTACTAAATACAGCGTCCGCTGTTAAACCAACAAACTGCGAAAAGAAATCTATGCTTTGCACCTACGTTACATTTCATCACTTTTACTTCGACGCGTACGCGATAGGCGGATCGTGGGACACTGCTTCACAGGAACATATTGTGAAAGAAGGCTAGGTCGAGACGGCAAAGTGTGACGGCTAGGCAAGGTATGCCATGTCAGCGTTTAATCCGATTGATAACCCAGGCCGGCACCACGGGACGATGACGATGGTATGTACAAAAGAAAGAAGATCATGGTATGTACAAATGAAAGAAGATCCGTGGAGGGCTCACAATATTGAAACATAATGCTTTCCTTGCACAACGCAGGTCGTCATCAGCGGCGACCTCATATTGGACATCACGGAGGATAAAGAAAATTTGATCTAGACCTTTTTCCATTCGAGTGGCACATAGCGAGCGCTCGGCAGAGTCGCGAAATGGAGAGTGTCGTCTCTGCGAAGATCACTTGCTCCAGATCTGCGAATGGAACGAATTCGCTGCAGTACTGGAAAAGCTCTTGAGAAGGTACTATAAGAGACCTCATCGACATGATCTCAGCATTTTGCATCAATTTCATCCCGTTGTTACGACGAACGTTGCAGGTTTCACCACTGGTCACGCCAACCCAAGTTTACCGAACATGACCGCGGAGTAGGCGAAGCGCAGTTCACTCTTGTTATGCAGGTCGCTTCCGTTATCGAGTATGGTAACCATATGCGCGCAAAAAGATTCAATATGGCAGTGATCGGTAGAAGCAAGTTTCATTTAGAGTTGTCTCATTAAGTACGGAAGGTTTTGAGCACATTCTGATGGCGCACCAAAACCGCGTTTCAGCACCGTGCGGCAGCAGTTCTTTCTCATTTTTAAGCTCAAGTAGAAGGTGAACTAGAGAACAAACCGGCATGACGTAAACATCCATAGCCGTTGAATTAATAGACGCTCATAAGATGCTGAAAATGAATTTATAAATTATTAAAACCCTAATGTAGCATATATAAAGCTTCAATTCCCCACCTGTTTCTTTTATATTCAGTGCCAGATAAGATAGGGAAAAAACAGCTCGAGTTACAAAAATATACTCCGATATTCTCCGCCTCCTCAGACTCCACCCAGCAACTGATGAAAGAGTGAACGTGCAAATCATATCAATAGTCACATCCACGTAAAACATAGATAACAGTTGACAAAATGGTGAGAAGAAAATGACAGTTGAAGGGCAAAATGCTAAGGGCACACTTGAAACATCTTCAATTTTTTTTCTACATATTTCCTTCTCTTGAAGTTCCGTTCAGTGGTCCTAGCTTATGACTCCGAGAATACTTTTAATCATCTGAGGTTTGAGCATTGCCTTAATTGAAGGAGAGAGAAAAAAAAAAAAAAGACGAAGATGACAAACGCCATATTGTCTTGACTTCAACGGTACATTTCTATCGCTCACACCCTCTAAACAACACCCGTCGTCTAACTTTGCTCCGCTTTCTCCTCGATAATCCTGCAAAATGAAGGAATATACTATGGTCTACTTAACGGATTGAGCATTGTGGTCATGACCTTTATCTTTATCTCCAACCATTGGACAGAACTCAATTCACACGTTATAGACATAAAGTTGGTGTTTTTGGTGCTTATAACAGTTTTCGCGTTTTCGTTACGACGATTGACAGGAATATCCGTTATAGCCTGACAGTTGCAGTAGCATTATGAAATTTCTTTAAGGTGCACATTTGCAGTACTTTCATTTCGGCTTTCTTCTTCATAAGCAGACTTATGACCCGTGTTTAATATAATGAAGCTGTACTAGGAAAGGCATCCAAAATTGTGGAAAAAGCTTGGTCTATCTTTCTTTGTTACTTTCATAGCGTCATTATTGCCTTATTCATCCTTAACTTCTGCTTTGAAAAACATCAAAATTTTTCTTTGGCACGTCTGCTTTGCGAATTACGGGGAGTATGGCTTTGTTTTGTCATATTAGAAAAATCCATTCAAAATTATTCATATAACAACAGAAAAAAAAGCATAAAGCCTATATATTAGGAGTTTTTAGGGACATCTAACGGTCGCCACGTGTACACTAGTATCGTGACATGAACAACAAAGAGCTCTGTTTATTATACCTACATCGTCAATCATGCTTATCTGCTACCTGGCAGATAAATAACAAAGACAGGAAGAATAAAACGACTTTGATGGTCATTCAAAGCATGCATGAGTTTTAATGGTAATTTTCACGTTCACAATAGGCTAAAGTCACATTTAAGACAGGTTGTATAAATATAGCGAATAGCGTCTACAGGATACATGTAAATATAGCAAACAATGCCACTAAATGCAGGCCCCGAATGCGGTTCTTAAAAGACGCTACCGTAATCAACGCGGTGCCCGTAGTTGAATAACCGGGAACTTCTAAAACAGCGGGATAATCATTTGCAAAGGGTGAAGTGACAAGGTTTATAGGCCGTGCAAGATGACTGTCTAGGAATCGGTAACGTTATATATACGTTAAAATCTGAAAAGATGCTCTTCTACTCAACGTTCGGAAATTTAGGATTTGCCAGGATGCGAGAGCTACCGATTTTAGATGTGCTTGCGCTGGAATCCCATTCACGATAAAGACTATACACATCTGAATCACAGCTAAGCCAGCAACCGAAATCTGAATTGTCACGGACCAAAGAACGTTACATTACTAGAGATTGAAATGTGTAAACCATTGAAAAAAGCGAATTAGGCAAAGAAGAATGCAAAAGTATGCATTGCTTGAAAGAGTCTGGAGCGTAAGCTTCATATTTTTGAGGTAAGTCGTTGAAGTTGGAACGAATTGAACGAGGGAGACAGAAAGAAGGAAAAGACGAATTGGCCATTTTTTTCTGAATCTTCACGTCTACTGGAAGAGCAAGAAGCATACTCATCCTGTGTAAGAAAGAAAATGATATAAGAAGCAGATGGATGATACATAACATGGAAGGCGCAAGCTACAGGTGCGGACATAAGTAAACTGAGCACAATTTTTCGTTCAAAGTACAATCATGCCTTCTTTATAAGAGATTAGAGGACATAATTTATACAAGTGAAAGCGCGCTGGCATCTACTACAGGTTTTTGCATACCACGACTGCCAGTTTCAATAATAGTATGCGTGAAAAAGTTTATAACAAAGTAGTATGCACCGTTTATTTTTGTCCTCACCGGTAAGTTATTCAATTGAAGAGAAATGCTAAGCAGCAAGAAACGTGGACAGTATGTTCTTTACTTCGTTTTTGTTTTATAAAAATAATGTTTTTCTCTTTCCTATTCATGCCATAAATATTGCGCTTCGAAATATGGCTGATGTTTTCGATTCCTGATTACCTGCATTGTTGTCATTCGCGCTACCTTCGCTATCCTTTCTACTTTTAACAAGGTTGATCATTACTCCGGTTAGAGATAGACAGTGTGAGAGATTGTAATCTTCTCGTAGGGTAAAATAGTGACCATTCTTATATTTTTATATATAAGGTTATATGCGAAATTTATTGGACCTAATAATCAGGCAGGAGTAGCATTAGTAGCTTTGAAGTTCCAAAAGCCACAGATTTTTTTTGCATTCAATATATTGTGTGTTGACGCAAAAAAAGATGATATCTATTATATAGAACTCTTGGGAGAATTGAATTTCGAAAATGAGAAAAAAATAAATATTTGCAAGTGCGCCCTATACGAACATTTATATATTTAAACATTTTATTGCAAACAGGTTGGAAACACAATACTCTGTCTGAACAGGCTCGGAATTTAGGGGCTCTCCTTTGCTGATAACTCATCAGTATTTCGAAAACGCTTCTTTTGCTGAAGTCATTAATTCTAGTCTTTCTAACTTAGTCAATAAATGATGATGAAAATGTATTTGAGAAAATATGCTCATAAATATCGAAGTTAGCCGCTTAAGAGAAAAACTGAGGCACAAGAGGGATGTCAGTAACTAATTAAAACCGCACCAAAGTCGGCTCCATTCACAACCCGATGAACCTGGGACAATCACACATGCTTCAAAAGGATCGAAGTGATTGGAAGTTCTTGTATGAACACATAGGCCAGAAACAATTTTCTTGCCCTGAGCAGCCTTAAAAATTGAGCTCGGCAAAGCTTTGCATAAGTTCTAAACAAAAAAAATTAATTCTGCAAGCGTTCAGATGTGACCAATTTCACGCGCCCTGTTGGCTAATGGACTGTCTGCTTTCTATATATTCTAAATAATTATGAGAGCCCAAACATGGAGCATATTAAATGCATGAGATTTCAAACCTTCATTTTGAATATCACCGGCCATAAATTAATGACTTTTTAACATTTATTTCTTCTATTTTTGAATAAGCCATTGCTTCCAGTAACCTTGGTGTAGAATTTCGGGTGGTGTATTTTAATCAACCAGTCTCGAGCAACGTGCTCCAAATATTTGCTTTCTGAAAGTTTTAAGGTGTGCTTTCTGCGGCGCTGGCGTTCGAAAAAATTTGAGGTTTTGATTTGCACTTGGAAGGCCGAACAGCGAGAGAAACTCAGCGCGCCTCCGAGCACAAAACCGTTAAGTGGGATTTAACTATGGTCAGATTGGTTTATCTTTCGAAACGATGTCTTTGCATGGCATAGCTGTACATTTACGATTACGTTGCGATTAAAGGGACAGTCACGAGACAGTCTGTTATGCAGTATCATTCTTCATTGTTTTTCTTCTTCTTAAGCGCAGTGTTAGTCGTGAGGAGGTCAATAACGAAACCTGCCCAAGTACCCAAGATCGATGCCGACACAAAGCCCCGCTTTTACCAAGCCGTATCAACGTGCCTGTGTTTCCTGGGATAAAAACGTGGAACAACTCACTGAGGGGCCCTGGGAGCCTATTCCAATCTCTTCTCCCCCGAGTATCTTAAAGGCGAAGGTATGTTGGCAGCGCCTCCCAAATCGGGCATGACGTCTGGTCAAGTGATGCCCCAGAATCCGCCGACCAACTACCAGATCCAGAGAAGCGTTCGTGTAGGGAATCGGTATGTTTACTGAAGATATGCCAGGATCTACATTGAAATATATATACCCGCTTTAACCAATCTGTTCGAATGTGCCTTCGCGGCCTGGGGCCGTCTAATACGGGATCCAAGAATCATAGAAGGCTGCATTCCGACCTCACCCCCCCCCCCCCCCCACCTCCCACGCAACCGCTCCTTCATCTCGGTTGCGAATTCCCAATTGGCAGCTGCTGTGAAACCGGTAGACGCTCAAAGGTCAAAGATCAAGGAACACACAATTTCGAACACCTGCTTGTGACCAGTAAAGTAGGCCTTGGCACTAGAACATTAATATGACCTTGCGTAGTAAAGCCCCAATCATATAAATTTGTTATTTAATCCAGGAGGTCTGTATAATGAAATGAAATCAGAGTTTGAAGGACACACATGCCTGAGAGCGCAAAAGAAGGTGGGGCAGATCACGCCTTGCTTTTCAATTTTCTGGCGCTGGAATATGTTATACTGGTCGGCCCCCGGAAATCAAAAGCAGGAAAAAGAATGTTACTTTAGAGTGTACACGTGGGTTGAATTATTTGTGAAATTTATATAATAAAAGCTAGATATTGATGGCAAAAATTTATTAGTTATTCATTTCAGCACTTCCACAATAAACAGCGCATGTTACACCTACAAAAGGCTGTAATCTTGCAAATATTTGAATTTGTAGACACTTATGTGCAAGTCTTAATGTTTGCAATCGCATCATTTACGCTTTGAATTCGTTATTATTTTGGTTCCTCAAATGAAGCCTCTAACTCACCTCAAAAGAAACAAAACTCACCGGAAAGCCACCAATTGTTTAAATGTACTCTTTGAGTGAGGCCATGCTCTCTATGGGTAATATTGATCGAAATCAACGCGCTAATAAAGAAAACTATTTCTACCTCAGTTTAGGACAACTACAAAATATGAATGCTAAATTACTTAAAACTAAACCACGAATAGTATACATAGAAAAGCACCAATGTCCATTGTATGAAGTAAAGCTCTAATAAATTGTTTCATTTTTTTTTTGGCTCGCTGCGCTCAGTATCCTTTACAAAATCATGCTTACCAATATAAAATGAAATACAGTAAGAGCAGATATGTCTGTTGCATAAAAATACATAACGCCATTTGGAAAGTATACACTGTCCAAATACCACTCACATAACGTTCTCAATGCGCTTTTTTGCCGCCCCATATTTGGAAGCATATCCGATCCAATATTTCGAAGCACATCACTGATTAAGAAAATTTGAAGACAGGCTCGCTTTAAGCATTGACGGCTTTCAACGTCTCATTAAACTATTTCCTCATGAAATCAAGGCAGAAAATAGATACATAATCGCAATTATTACTTGTGTAATCATTTATCTTCATCTCGCGCATGACGTCCGCCATGCCATTACATTATCCTCCATAGATTGCACCAACTCATTTATTTTTTCTTTTCAAATAAGATTCATTATTTTTCTCACACTCTATTACGCGAATAAACGATAAGTAGTTAGCATCTACTTAATGCCAATCTTAAAGAGTGTGAAAATCAAGTATGAAAGCGTCAAGTGTCAGATTTGAAGATTACCTGCTAAGCTCTTTGTATACGTATTTGTTCGCCATGGTTTCCAATAATAAAGAAAAAATTCGTCAACTATCTAAAAATCTTTGTCATTGGCCTTGGTGCATCACCTGTGTACATGAACTCACATCTTGCTTTCATAGGCCACTTTACAGAGCTAAATGATCCTAAAAAAAAAGATGAGAAGTGCGCAAATATGCCAAACAAGGTACATTTGGCGCGCTGCACGTAAAAAGTTCTCTTTTCGTTAAATTCCCTGAAAACGAAAGAACTCAGTGTATTTGCACACTCAGCCCGAGTTTCAGTATTCTTGTGTCCCTTTGGAGAACATCATGCTAGCTCCTGAGAAGAATTAATGATAAAGAATATGGGAATGCCGCATGTGTTACCATTGCTTCACCAAATGTGTAATCTGGATAGAAACTTGCCTAATTATTTAATTGCTTCTAATATGTTCTATCGTGTAGCCATGCTCCATTTATGTCAGTATTTGGGAGTACTTTTGTAGTTGTTTTGAAAATATCTCTACCTGAGTCTTATAATCGCCTGCGTTAGAAACACCTCTAAAGGAAGTAATTGAAAGGTCAGAAAATAAGCAATTTTTTTTTCTCATTTCAGCCGCATCTCTTTGACCTTTGATATTGCGGTGAAAGTAAAAAGCAGCGAAGTTCTTCATGCTTCGTTCATACAACCGGTGTAAGGTGAAGGAACCTGTCTTGGATATCCTTGCAAGAACTTCATATTATTCCGTGACATCTCCAGTAATTAGAGGGACTGTGTGTTTGGCCTCGTCAATCATACTCGCAATCTTGGAGTTTCTGATGGTGCTGCAACATTTCTCACTTCTTGCGACGATCACCTTGAAAAGGCAGGAGCAGGAATACAGTGATCTGCGAAATTTTGCAAGGAAAGTGACGCGCTGGTTGGTACTATTCGCAATGGATAGTCAAGTTCCCCAAGGTTTATTACGTATAAAATAGGCTTGAAAGAAAGCACTGCAATTAAAATTAAAAAAAAGACGCTGCCTTCTCAATGAGTGGTGACATTATGCATTCATCTTTCTTTGCTTTAATTCTTGTATAAGTTCTAAGCGCTTTTGTTTGATTTGTGAGGTTTTAGTTTATATTTTCTTCTCTTCATTGGTAGTTTTACGAATGTATAAGGGATAACTAACTTTCTTCATGTTTATTGTAGTTCCTTCTTCTGATTCCTTCTTTGACGATTGGGCGCCTGCAACCTGTGTACTTTTTCCATTGGACCCTTTACTAGCCGCTGGCTATGGGTCCAAGCAGTGTCTGCCTATTTTCTTGTAGCGCACCAAAAAACAATAAAAAAAAATTCATTATGTTCTCGAATATGAGACCTGTGAGCAGGGATATGTGTTAGCAAGAAATAAAACTAGAGATATACTCTGAAAAAAAATATCATACTTTTTTTTTTGCTTTGGCGCAGTTTACATGATCGAACTGTGATTATATTCAAACTGTGTTCGAAGCGAAGGTTGTGTTGCATAGCTCTGGGTAAACGAGTGCACTGAGCAGCACGCGGAAAACTTGCACTTTTGACTAAGATGAATTTAATTTTTTAAATATTATTTTTATAAACTTCAGCTTCATCTTGAAAGTCTTCGAAGCTAACTATGCCAAAGAGGTCTTTCTTGCAGAAGAAGGCTATCGTTATTTCGTTAAAAAGCCAGCACGATCATGTCAGGATACAACAATAAAAAGTAAAGGGGGCAACATTGCTTCAAATAAAATCGCATTTCATTATTAATATAGCTGAATTAGCGTTCCTATAATTTATTCCAACACACATTTGGTAATGAATATAGCTTTTTCGCATATTGTAAGACTAGACCATCAGAATTTATATACCCCAAGACCATTCAACCCGACTCTGGATGCTTTTCTTTTAGATTTCAGCTCAAAAACGCATATGCCTGTTGGCTTCATATGATAGTCCGAACTACTCGGTACGAGCCCACGGCAAATGATAGCATCTCATTGCGCTACAAACCAAAAAATTGAACTAATGCTATATATACGAGTAAGTTTATAACAATATTCGACAGTATCCGAGAGTATTTTACATATAAATATCGAATCCAGGAAGGCTGCGTTGGACTCGCAGCACAGATAACTGGCTTATCTCTCCTAAACCTACACTATTTTGGCACAAATATTGTCTTGTGGCTACTTTTTGTGCACTCTGCCCCTTTATGAGAGCTTTTTTTAACTAAGCGCTCATTAAGGCTCATGCTTTCCCTGTTGGTATGTTCGACAATTCTAAACATATTGGTGCTATGTGTTATTAAAGTTGTTTTAGATTAGACCTAGTATTTACGAATGTTAGCTCCTGCTTAATTCAGAATTAGAGCGCAGCCCCAGCAAAATACATGCGTCTGTTCATGATGTTCGTGCGACAAGATCCCAAGGTGAGGCTTAAGCATGATAGCACTACTTCGAGAGTAATTATATAGATACTACTCCACTCCGTTCATTACAGTTCTTGAAGCATATGTGACATCGTCTCATTTAAGATGTTCTGGATTGCCTGAGGTGCAGTTCTGAGTTATTTTATTCAGAACGGTAATAGGCTAACTGACAATAATATCAAAAAAACCTAAATATTTCGTGCTTTCTATTCTTAAAATTGAATAACAAATCCCATTCGACTCTAAACAGTTGCCAGTTTGTTTCATTTGGCAAGAAAACTCCATATTTTTGAAACCTTGTTTAACTTTCGCTTAAAAAAATCGGATATTTTGAAGAAAAAAAAAAGGACCCTCTTTTGTCCGCACAGTGATCTCTCAGCTCAATAGCTCAGGTGGTTAAGTGCGGTCTCCTTTCACCGCAACTCTGGCACGGCAGTTTTGCACAATAAGCCCCTTGTGAGAATAGCCGAGCTGTGGGTTTCAATCTCCGTACGTCCCCCCATAGACGAGGCTGCAATTAGTATCGGCATCGGCGCTCTACTCACCCAACTGAAATGTGCATACGATGGTGCTTGCACCATCTGCACTGTAGCGAAAGCTGATTCCAGCTACTCTGTGCCAAAAGTAGCACCTGTTCATTATCTCGGCTGGTACGGATGAGACATGTATATTTATCGACGAGTGCTGGACGGCATTATCCACGCAGAACGTACCGATGGTTTGCAGGGGGGGGGGGGGGGGGGGGATTAACAGTTGACCGGAGTCTTCTCTTGGTGCTAGGTGGTGTAGACTGGTTGCACATGCACTCCGACCAGTATTTTTCACCGATAAAACACTATTCTCTCACTTCAGTGAAGTTCCCGGACAGGCGCAATCCGTCACTACAATATTGATGATATATTTAGACCTATCTATGAGAACAGTCTGCAGAAAAAGGGTTACCGCACACCATGCGGTACAACGAACGAAAAACGACGAATGATATGCGGGAAGAAGACATTAAACACTATTTTTGCTTGACGACCAGTCCGGGAAGACATAACGGAACAATGGTTATGACGTAATTATTACTGCCTGTGAGCATAGCCCAAATACGACGCCCATGCCAGCGCCTCATTCTTCCTTTTACACGTACGTAGAAACATCGACACAAAAGTAACCGATCACATAGCACTGGGACCATTCATTATGAATCAATGACACGCTGACAGCTAAGCCACGGCTGCTTCACTAAATCATCTCGGTGTTGAATAGGAAAGTAACAGCAACATGCCTGCTTTCCAAGAGAAGAAAATTAGTTATTAGATTGAAAATTTCGAAATAATCATATCATAGGAATGTATTGGTGGCCCTGTTATTCTCAGAAATGTTATTCGCATAATATAGATAAAGTGTGTCGCTTTGTTGCTGTACACTGATGTGAGATATCTATTCATAGAATGTCGACTTTCAATGTGAATTATTATCAAGGGTGTGCAAGAATCAGCCATAGGTGCTCTATAAAACTGACTCTGTCTCAATGACCCGATTCATAAGCTGAAGAACGTAACTTCACCAGATCCAACCCCCAAAGGACAGATTTCTCCTAAATGAAAGTACTGAAACTCGACGCTGTGAAATAGTGATTGCCCTATAGTTATGTTATGTGCGATAAGGATTATTGTCCTTTATTTTAGGTAGTTTCTTCTCGGTGTCCCAAAGCAATACTTCATTTTCATCTTTAACAGAGAACTGACCTCACAAATCTTCCCCAAGGGAAAACTGCTAGTTCTCTTTCTTACTCGAGGTGTCGCAGCAACCACTGCCTCAAACCCAATGAAACCAAGAGTATAGCGAGGTCTCTTCGTATGGTGAAGTGGGTGGTAGACATTGCAAATTCATAGTTTTTAAACGTTAGGCAACCAGCAGAAACAACAACAGTCTGAGGCAACAAAATGCGACCTGAAAAACACCACAATGAGCGCTTGGGTTATGTTTTTCCTTCATATCGACTAATGTGGTTTCCCATTTTCGCTTTATTGAGTATTCCGTTAGGAATGATCCCTTCGAGTCAGAAAGTGGTTGAAAAGGTACTATCAGCTCGCTTTTATTTATGTCAGACATTCAGGTGTTGTCCTGAGAGGACCCATTTTAGTTCATATTTTCAAGTCCAGCCATACAGATGTAAATGCGGGCAGGCACGCGCAGGCGAATAGCTCACGTATTTATGGTTTTATTGTCTGTTCCTGTCGTGAATTGAGCATCAACTTTCCCATTATCTTTATTTCCATTTATGCGTCAGAAGCGAATACTTTATCCTCTAACGCATAGCGGGAGATTTTCTTTTCCTCCCCAACAGTATCCGCCAGAATTTCTTGTCGGTGTATTTGCTGACGCAGCATTCGATTCTTATTTCGAAACCATACCAACGCCGTGCCGTTCTTTGCAGAAATTCTTCACGTGACGGCTGCGCTTTCTTTAACGCGGGCTGCATTCTTTTGTGGAAGTAGGCACTAGGCCAGGCGCACCAGTCATTTAGAGAACACCTAAGGCACGGACACCTTGCGTAAATTTGGCGGCATACCATGAATTGCAAGCATTCTAGGTCCGATCACCTGCATTGGGTGTAACTGCGACGGAATCGCCGCCTGCAGGTGTGTTCTGGCATTTTCAGCTAACATCGCTAATGGCCCTCGAAGTGAAACACCCTAGGTCGTTTATAGCGCAATCTTGCTCGTCCGCGCGGAAGTGGTTCCTTTCACAGGAAAGGACCAAATGGGATTACTCCTCACGTTGGCCCGATTTTACAAAGAGAGATCGTGTGGACCGCTGATCGCTGCTATGTGCTGTAAATTGAACGAGCACAGAATAATCATCGTAGCTTAATGTCCACGTACATAAGAGGACTAGTCCTTTCAAAACATTTTAGGCAAGCGTTAGCACCAGGTTCATAATGTGGCTATAGGCAGAAATCTGGTAATGTTATCTATATCAATGCTAGCAAAAGAATCGGGAGTACTGAAAACTTCCTCTCTCGTTATTCTCAGCTAGTGTAGTCGAGAGTATTTGAGAACTAGCATCAAAGAATCCGTCTTCGATATGAGACAGCATTCTTGAGAGATCATTAAGGGAACAGGCTCTCGCCCAGTACGGTGATAGGACGAGATGTAGATAGGCGTACGCCTAACTCGAAGGACAGATAGTAGAAACGATTGTAAGAAATAGAAAAGATTCATTTCTAATTAAAATGGGAAATAAATTTCATCAAATGTTAATTTTCTAGAGTATAACTGAGAAAGGGAACATAAAGAATAGCGGATTTCAAATACCTGTTGGATAAAAGAAATGAGTGATCTGGAGACACGGGCTAGAACCGGAATAAACGTTCAGCACAGTTTCAGTGAGGCACTGATATATATAGCAAATCTTCATCCATGGCTAAAGTCGCTATTCCTGTTAGTGTAAATAAACGCATCATTCCATTAAATGTACAGATCACGAATAGTTGTTGAACTGAAATTAGCAGAAACCATTATTTTCAAGCAGGAGTAATGAGCGCAGTAGAATAGAAAAGGTTTTGTACTATTTAGCTTAATAATGAAACCCGCACAATGAGAGAAACTGGTGGATATGCGATGTGCTCCAGCGGATTAACAGACGAAGGCAATTGACTAGCAGCGGGAAAAATACGTGTTGAGATTTTATGTACGCAGGTTATTTGTTGTGCAGCGCATCGAAATTGCAGCAATTCCGCCTACCTTTTAATCCTTTCTAACAAGCGAAACTCCTTCTATACCTGAAAGCCTCCTGTCATAAACTTAATGACATATGCATAAGCAGCAACGTCAGCGTCACTAACCTACTCAGATACGTTGTATGCAGAGCTAGAGAACTGGAAGCTTTGTGATTGCAAATCAGTTCAAATCTCGTTGCATATAAAAAAGCTAAAGAAAATTTACGTTTGGTCTAGAAATAATCGATACGTGGCGTCGCGAACTGACCACCATGCCTCAAGATTACATTTATGCTTCATTTCCCGTTCAATGCACAACATAATCCAAATAAAACTAAATTAATGGAAAAGCGCAAGCGATGTCATAAGCACAGAGTATGCAATGCAAAGTGTACATTTTAAATATCTATGTCCTTTCCAGGGCGCATGACTTTGTGTAGCTTAAAATAATAATTCCTTCTGTGCCGATTCCCTTATTTTGTACAAAATTATGAATACAGAAACATTTTTTTTTGAGTAGCTATCCGCGTCGTTCAATCGCAAAGCGTCCGCTTTAGAATAACGTGTTGGAAAAAACATACGCTTGAATTCGTATCAAACTTTAACACAACCGTACATTGTGCAGCGTTCAGGGTGGTGTCATAATATTTTGCTTTCCATTTAGCATCTATGTGTCAGTCCAGTTGGAGGCCGGTTTGCGATAGGACCGGAATCAGCGGCATCAGTTCAGTTCAGTCGTTCAGTCGTGTCCGGCTCTTCGTGATCCTATGGACCATGTCACGCCACGCTTTCCGGTCTCTGACTATCTTCCTAACGTCACAACACTTCATCTGCAGTGCCTCGAGGATGCAATCTAACCATCGCGTTCGCTGCCTACCCCTTCTCCGGCGACCCTCAACCTTTCCCAACATCAAATCTTTCTCCAGCGACTCCTCTCTTCTCATCAGATGACCAAGGTAGCTGAGCTTTAACTTTAGAATTTGACCCTCCCATGAGCAGTCAGGGTTTATGGTCGACAATATCGACTGATTTCATCTTCTGGCCGTCCAAGGAACTCTCAAGAGTCTCCGCCAGCACCACAAATCAAACGCGTCAATTCTTCGGCGGTCAGCCTTCTTCACAGTCCAACTCTCGCATCCATACATCACAACTGGAAATACCATAGCACGGGTTATACGGATCTTGGTTGGCAGACTAATGTCTCTGCTCTTTACTAGGCGGTCAAGGCTAACCATTGCTCTCTTTCTCAGAAGCAGGCGTCTCCTAATTTCATGGCTGCAGTCTGCTTCCGAGGTAATCTTGGAGCCCAATAACAGAAAATCTGTCACAGCTTCCACTTCTTGTCCATTGATGCTCCAGGACTTGATAGGGCAAGACGCCATGATCTTTGTCTTTTTAATGTTCAGTTTAAGCCCAAACTTCTCACTCTCTTCTTGTACGCGCATCAGAAGTCTCTTGAGTTCCATTTCAATTTCTGCCATTAAAGTGGTATCATCCGCATATCTAAGGTTGTTGATACGTTTATATATGCATACTTTCAGTTGTGTGCCGTTAATTGAAAGTGTAGGTTTGTGATGAGAAGTGAGACAGATACTCCACCTCCCTTTTCTCCAACACCAGACCGACTACAGACGCCTAACACTTTGCCAAACGTTGTGCTAGTCTTTCAATGTAAAATATTCGAGGAATAAGAAGGCATTGTTAACGGTAATTTTGTGTCCAGTCTTAAGGCAAAGCTTAAAAGTCTTTTAATTTACTTTGTACTTAAGGAAAATGAGTCCCCACGTTCTATATTCAACCAATCGTTTCGGACTCGCTAACCGAATGCAAATACGAGAAGAATGGTCTACCGCATCAACCGCTGTGGCTTAACAAACAGCTTAGGCAGACGATGCGACATTGTCTATCTGGACTCGCAGTGTTTTTCATGGGGGACTTGGACTTTGAGATTAAACCATTCATTTCAGGCTCGCTAACAGAATGCAAACTCACGGGCAAAGGTTTGTCGCATCGACCGCTGCGGCGCACCAGACAGCCTAGGGAGGCAATGAAACATTGTGACCGCTGCGGCGCACCAGACAGCCTAGGGAGACAATGAAACATTGTTTATCCGTACCCGTAGTGATTTTCATCCAGAACCTTCACTTCTAAGGATAATCTAGCCCGCCCTATCGAAGCCACGCGTGGCGTTCATCAGCCAGTAGGCCAATCGCAGTCGCGCTAAACCCTGTTTCACCAGGCGTTCGCTGCACTATGAAAAATAAGGGACTTGCACCTATTCTAATGACGTGGACATCATTTGTGTGTGTGCATCCTCACCGACAATCTAACAAGGCCAGGGCATGAAGTCTTCTTGAAACAGCGAACATCAATGACAGCAAATGTACGATAAAGGACCTGCAAATGAATCTGCGCGCATAGGCTTGGAAAGACCACGTGACTTGGCACAGATGTACGCTTCCAGCTTCACTTTCTGGTACGTCATCGCTCAACTGCAGTCGCGACGTAAACTGATTGTGCGCTTGCCTTATCAAGATGTCGGTGATAACGGTTCATGCCACATCCCAAAATCATGTTCTGCATTCGCTACAGCACAATCTTCTAGTGCATGCCATCTTTATTGGCTGAGGTAGCTTTCATTTTTTTTTAGTTGTGGTTGCTCTGCGAACAGCTTGTGAATGAGCAGAAGCAAGAAATGTTATTGGCCGACATGTAGCACGTCCGGGCCAAAGCAGCCTACAGAAGATTTTTTAAATCCACAATATAACAAATACTACGCCGCATTCCCACAGCATGTTGCCTATAGCGATCACAATACCGTAGCGGCCGAGCTCTTGAGCTGTTACTTTTTCATGAGGTAGCAAGCAGCTTCATTCAGGATGATCTCTTACTTCCAAGTAATAACTTCTGGTTAAGGAGAGAACGAGAGCAAAGCGAGGGTCCAAGAGATGCACGCAAGCATTTGATCGTGAAGTGGAAACTTCGGTCGCCATACGTCAAAAAGAGAGCAAGTACTATGGCCTAAAATCGACGCTGATCTCCAAACGCAGCCCTAACCACGAGGACAAAACACCGGTGTTGAGCGACATATTGATACTTGATTTCTTTTACTAGTCGTGCAGGCTCTATTTATCAATTTAAGATGCGGGCTAAACCAAAGGCAATCAGTGTGTTCGTGAAGTAAACCTGCGTTTTATTTTATGCACTCGATATCCACTTAATTTGTGCAACGTTAAACGCGAGTATTCGCCCCCGCAAGTTCATGAATTCAAGTTACCGGGATTAAGGGATAAAAGGCCTTTCGTGGGTCCTGTATTCAGAACGACGGCTAATAAAATTTCAGGTATCGCTGTGATTTTTTTCCGCTCTACTAGTATTTCTATGCAAATTGAAACTAGCTATGATGTTGTAAATCATAAAGAAACCACTGTTTATTCTGAGTGCTTTTTTACAGATCAAAATGATATTTGCGACATAAATTTATTTTAGATTTAAGGCCCTTTTGATAGGCCTTTCTACTGCAAAGCGAAGTGCACAATTTTTGTTTATCCCAATGACTTTAAGTGATGCGGAGTTTATATTTACGTCAAAAAGCTCGAGCTGGCTCTCTAGAGTCATGCACCTTTCAAAAAACACCTTCCCCGGACATCATAAGCCTCAACCAATCTTCGAGCACAGAACCCATATTGTACGTTCTGACTTTTTAACTACAGTAAAGTAGCTGTGCGGTGTATTTTGGCTCTGTAATAAAGCCATACTGTTAAGTTCGGCACTATTCACCGCAGAAACATACCGTATATCTGTCCGTATCATCTTCTTAGCTTCTGTTTAAAAACACTCTCAACACGTTTCACGTTTTCCGGTTCCGTATGGTCGCCCAGTTAGCCGGCTTGTGCCGACCAATATCAGTGGGCATTGTGAGAGATCTAGAGACGGGTTTGCACTGAGAACGGAATTTAATATGCCTGCAGTGCACTATTCCAATACATGTACCGCATAATTCGAGAAGCCCAAAATATATCCCGGGATTGCTCCGTTTATTGCTTTCTGCCCCCAATAAATCATTATAAATCGGCTATCATTGAAGAAAAAAAAAAGCCGGCAGTCGTCTCAACCAAAATAAATACAAGAATTTAAATTATTCTGTCTACAATTTTCGGGCAAAAATAAAGCATCAACAATAAGCTATCTCTTCAAAACCATGGTCTAAAGAAACAAATAGCAAGCGCTCAGTTCGGGACTCTACAAACTATGTCCTACTATATGTTTAATTATTATCATTGGTAAAGGCAGCCGATATCTGGCAGTGCTCTACATAAAATTTAAATAGTGAATAGAGTTCTCATTCCAAAGCGAAACGATGCAATAAGGGCGTGACATGCGCCAATCTGTTTTCCGGGCTTCTACTATAAACAGTCCAAACGGACTGAATAAGTGTTCCGTGCCGCTGATTTTCAAAACGCAAGAACTACTTGTGTTAGTCCTGGCTTCAGAACCTAGTCAGGGCTTACAGAGCCATGTAGCCAGTTGAAACTTCGTCTGCGCCAAGTCATAGTCAACCTATGAATCGATGATCACGTGTCTACATGTTTTAAGGAACATACAGGATTAGCCTTTCGCCTTACATGTGAAAACAACGGCTCTGCAACATCAATCTGTAGCAACGGCCTGAGGGACGCGTTGGTGCATGATGAAATGAACAGCGGCGCAACAAGGACATCAACGCATGTGCGCATGTGATGCCCCTTTATTGTTAGTGTCCTTGTATTTATTTCAACAATTTATAAGTTGACGATCTCAGCACATAATTATCATGCGAGCGTTTCTGTGGTAATTTCTGATTACCAAAATATTCGGGAAGTCTTTTTGAGCTCAGTGATATTAACTATGCCTTGAGAATTAGCAATAGTTTGTCACGTTAAATTGTCCTTGCTTGCAGAGTATAGCCGTCTTTTTATGCCTAATGTAGGTGTGACTGATAGCGCTTCTTCACTGGCTAGTTGCTGTTAGATGAAAATTCACGAACATCCGGGAAGAAGCATTTCTCTTTGTATCCCTTCATTTTACGTCACTGTGAGGTACTAACCTGGTCAAATGGGCTTGGAAGCATGCCTCACCTCCGGAGAAACAAGCATATGCAGTTATTTCTCGACTGATGCGTAAGCCAATTCTTTCGGGCTTACACGGTAATTCAACAGCTTTCTGCAATCGCATATGCATGTGCGACACAGTGATAGCATTTGTTCTTCGATAATTGCTGACCAATTTCCGAAAATTAATTACGAAAGGCACATAAACGTTCAGAGTAATTGGTCTTCCGTTTGTTTTCAGAAGGTTGAATCCCTGCCGTACATGATATTGTCATAGTATTCAACACTGAATCCTGCATCCCGTTAGTGCTGCAGTGTACCGCTCACATTCTGCTACTGTGATACGCGCGCTGTCCTTTCTCCTGACAGTGGAAATGCTTGAGATATCCGGGCTGCACATACCATACCTTTTATCTCTTCACTTCCTTGCAGCAATGTGGATGTTAGGAGCTCTTTTCAGCCAATCACGAGAGCGCGATAACCGTGCCAACTGTGCTCCTCTGCGTCGGTTCGTGCAAGAGAGTAAAAATTGACGTGGTCCACGTACCAAACAATAAAAAGCATTCGAAAATTTTTGAATTTCTTTTCTAGCGACGTTACGCGGTTTATCACATTAGCACCTTTGGTTCATCGTAAGCAAAAAAAAAGCTAAAAGAGCAACTTTAGCCGAGTGGCAAAGCCTGGTTCATCAAACTGATACCCTTTTTATCTATCACCTCACATTTTTGTTGAGGCCTGGCAGAGGGAAATTCGTTCACCAGAAAAAAAAATAATAAAGCAATTTAATGGTCATTTTTGTTGCTGAATGTGAGATGAAGCTAAATGAATGCCAGATGAGTCGTTTAAAAGGGATGAAGACAGAGAAATGCTTATTAGTAAAGACGAGTTGACGCCAAAGGGAGACGGCCTGCTTGGAAGCACATCATCAGGTTCGAAACTTGATTAAAGCATATAAAAGTGCCGCAGATCATAAACGCGAAAAATCGCGTGGGTAACACGAATTTTCATTAAAGTTTCATTTCAAATAGCAATTCGCAATTGCAAATTTTCAGGCATGTTATCTTACATCCTCATATGGCTAATGTTTATTGACACGAGATTAGGAAGCGTCAGAACCTCGTCTCTTCCCGCATCATAGCTTTAGTAACACTACTAAGATAGTGCTTTTTAAGAAATATAAATCTTTTCTTGCGTATTTTACAACGCAAAACAAACCTCCAAGTCATGGCCACTCATTTGCTTATTCTTGCTTTGAGGATTCCTTATATTGAATAGAACGCGACTGTCACATCAAGAAAATGTATTGCATTATTCGACTGCAATAGGATAACGTTCATATATTGAACACGACTTTGCGTAGCAGCAACATATAAAGTTTCATAACAGACTTTACAGAAAGCATCTGAAGCAACACCGCTATATGTTGCATTTTGATGCAGGGACACTCTACAATCTGTTTTATTCTTGCCTACTTGATCAAAAAGAAAGTCTAATTTTTCTTACGTCTACCGATTTTATTCTTCTTTTTGTTGTCTTTGTTGTCTCGAATAGCGAGCGAAATAAGCGAATGAACGTTTGACTTCGGCGCTATAAATTACTATTAGTAAATATGTGCCCGGATTGGAGCTCTAAAAGCATGCGGGGTTGATCTTCCCGAATCGCCGCCACATTGGTTGGTTGGTTGGTTTGTGGGGTTTAACGTCCCAAAGAGACTCAGGCTATGAGTGACGCCGTAGTGAAGGACTCCGGAAATTTCGACCACCTGGGGTTCTTTAATGTGCACTGACATCGCACAGCACACGGGCACCTTGCTTTTCGCCTCCATCGAAAAGCGGCCGCCGAGACCGGGATTCGATCCCGCGTCCTTGGGAACAGTAGTCGAGTGCCGTAACCACTGCGCCACCCCGGCGGGGCCCGCCACATTGCGTAACGCAGGATGTTTAACGACCACGCATAGTAGTGCAATGTGATTTGCCTAACACGTTACACAATAGGATTCCGTTTATAATCCGTCGAAATGCGACCGGTCCTTTCGTGATCCCATCCCGCGACCTCCGTACCTGAGCGCTTCAACTACTCAGCCACACTTTTTGTGGGACTCAAATTCAATTACCACTTCTAAAGCTTTTTTCATTCTAGTACTAAGCTGGCGAATAAACTTTGCTATAAATTTATTCGTTATGGCACTTTCATTTATAAAGTTGTCACCTTTTCCCTTTCGTTTGATTACGTCTGGAAACTATAGAGAAAGAGGAAAGTTATTATTGATTTACCAATAGTTTTTCTACCTCTGCATCATTTAGAGACAGAACTGCTTTCTTGGTTTCGTGATACCACAGCGGGGCGCATTCGCAGGGTAAATAAATCTCAGCTCTGTCATGAGTAATTTTCTCTTTGCTGAAGCGTACACTTTTCCATGCACTAGGCTTGCACTCACGTCTTTGCTCCCCGTTCACTTTGTTCAGGCAGTTTGCTTTGCGCACTGCGCCGGAGAGCCCACAACTGAATCAACTGCAGGCGCACGGCTTTATATCATCCCTGGTGGTACGTAAGTTGATTAGCGAAGTGCGGGGGGTGCCACTGAAGCGCTGATGCGCCGTGACGCTCCCACGCATCATCGCTTGTTTTTCCTTTCTTTCTGTACTCTTGCTATTTAACGTCGTGCATCTCGGCCCTTCTCTTTCCCAGACGGATAGCCAAACTGTTGTTTGGGAGCTGATTAGATTTCCGCATTAGCATCGTGCTCTCGCGAGATAACATGACGAAAATAGAATTAGGCAAAGTCTCTGTCAAATCGAGGTATGCAAACGAGGCTTAGCATTTTGCGCAGCTAGCTCTGCTTAATCCACATCCCTTGTCCCACAGTGAACTAGCCTAACATTCTGTTTCGCAGAGTAGAATCTGTGTGCACCAGTTTATCAGTCCTTATTGTTTCGCCCTTGCGTAGACTAACGACGTTTTACATGTACAGAAGCTCTATAAACAGACTAGGCAACAAAGTTTGCCTCTGGGCTAAAGCCAGGCCAAAGTGGAAAGGGGGGGAGGGGTCGAGTGAACGAGCTATGAAGCGTTTGTACGTAGGCAGAAAATGAGTAATAACTTATTTGTGGTTTTGTTTCGGGGTTTAATGGCCCAAGGCGACCCAAGCTATGAAAGACACCATAGTGGAGGGCTCCGGAAGTTTCGACCACCTGGGGTTCTTTAGCGTGCACTGACATCGTGCAGCACGTGGGTGCCTAGCTTTTCACCTCCATCGAAAAGCAGCCGCCGCGGCCGGGATTCCATCCCACATCCTTGGGCACATTAACCGAGTGCCCTAACCACTGCGTCGCCCCGGCGGGGTTTATGTTTTACCTCAATAATAGCCTTCAGAATTATTTGTAGCATGCAGAATGCTCTTAATTGTGCCAGATGGCACGTACTCTTATCAAAAAATTATGAGCAACACTTAAGCTGAGCCTTTAAGTGCATGACGCGATAGCGTTGATAATAACCGGTTATATAAAGCCCTGCTTTAACCAAGCTCTACAAATATATGTGCTTATACGCGTAGCGTCCTTGACTCGGATATCCAAGAGCACTGTAGATCCTTATTCCACCTACCCACTTCAAGTGAGCAATTCGAGTTCTTTAGCTCCTCCCAACTTTCACATATTATGTGGTCTCATTAATTGGCGCAAACCATCGAAGCATCAGTGCCTGGCCATGCCAGCTTTCAACTACCATCTGCCAACACCATGCCAGCGATTTTTCCCTCACAGCGCCTACACAGACGGTGATGCCAGATTTTCTTGATAATGGGAGCTTTAACGCTATCACGTTAGAATATATTGCAACACAGCACTATGGCTAATCAGGCCAATGTTAATGTACCAATAATGCTGCAGAGAAACGTCAATGTTAGTAGTAAATAAACAATGAAAATTATTCATTAAAGTGAGGATATTTTTACTCACAACCCGGAAATGGGGCACATGTTAACATTTTAAGAATTTGATTATATGTATTAGCATTATCCAAAGATGCAAAATATTAACGTGATATCGTTAATTCCCTGTTGCAGAGAAAAACCGGCTTCGGTGTCGACAATGAAAGATTACCAGGCTATGGCAGATAATGTGGCCAAGCACTGATTGGTGCTTGGCATGACGCAACCAGATTTTATGACATGGCTGATTTTCAGGAGATGCCAGTTTGGGCTTCGTTAGTCGCGCTGCCCTTAAGCAAACAAAGGCCGTTCACGGTGCTTAGTTAAAGCACTTCTTAATATCTATTTCATGCGGTCATTCCTATAACATGATGCCTTGTGACTGCATGCTAATGAGTGTTCGTGCGATAATTGTGGATGTCTTTGCGGCTCCTGACAGTATTTTTTGAAGAACGTGTTTTGTCACATGTATCGACATGTGACAAAACGGTCGCCCTTCTTTTCTTTGTTTTCTTTGATGGTTGCCCTAGAATGATGGGTTTGCTAAGAAGATCTTTATATTATTGTTTTATGTATGTTCCCACCTGCTTGATTTTCTTGACTGCATTATTTGTGAACAAAATAAATAGATATTTGAATGCGTATATAAATACATATATGATTGCTGATTAGACGAGTAGCAAAGAGGGTGTGAGCGAATGAAAATCCAAAAGGGAATCGGAAAACGAGTGCCACTAATGCTGTCCCCTCAATTCTACCGACACAGCCTAAGTGTCCAGTATTTGTTCCTCTACTGCTATTTAACACAGAGCAATGAAGGACACGCGTCATGTGACCCGAACTATAGACCATATTTACTCTCAGGTTTAGCAGGCATCAGTTGTGAGAACCCTGTATTGCGGAACCCTGTAGCGAACTTTATGCCGCTGAGAGGCGAGAGAAAAGCCACAAACCTCAATATATGTAGGTAAGTGATCGCTGCCATGAGTCTCGATGTCCACAGACCAGGTTGTTGAAGCTGACAGATCAGCAGAGATCATGGAGATATCAAGAGCACTGGACCGTTCTCCTTGATAGTAAGTTGCTTGGCCGTCGTTGAGAAATAATAAATTGTTGGAAAGTGCGAAGTCGAATAGCTGCCGGCCTCTGGCTGTCGATCTGACGCCTTCCCAAGCAGGATGATGTGCGTTGAAATCTCCCGTTATAATGTGTGGCACAGGCGTACTTCGCATGATATCTTGTAGGCGTTCAATATTGAAATTAGCACGAGGTGGTATGTAGGCAGCAATTACTGTAAACTGCATGTTCATGCACTTTAAAGTGGCTGCAACGTACTCATTATGTGGATCAGTTGGTATGGGATGCTGGATGAAGTTGACGTCTTTCCGGATAGCCAGAAGAACTTTACTGAGGTCTGTACCAGTTGTTGATTGCAGTACTGTGTAGCCTGAGAGACGGATTGTAGTATTAAGCCGAGATTCTGATATAGCAATTATAGGGAAATGATGCTTGAAGACGAAGTGTCGAAAGTCAGAGAGACGGGGGCGGAGGCTGCAGGCATTCCATTGAAAGATGGTGGCCTTATTTCGGATGGCTTGCACGCTGGGTGGAGCAGACGACTGATTGTCTGCTACCGCCATTGCGCGAGGAGAGGAGATAAGAAATCAAGAATTGTAAGGATGGCTTTCGCCACCGGCGAGGAGAGTGGTATAAGAAAAGCACGAACAGCCTCAACAAGTGAGCACAGTTGGGAACTAGAAATGTCAGAGTTTCTGCGAATAGAGGTTTCGCACGAGCGGTTCCAGGATGCACACCTCGAATGAGGCTGCTGTACAGTAATTTTTTGTGGGCTTGGTACAGATGGTTGTTGAACCTCTGATTGTTGTGGAAGAGGAGGAAATTCAACCACGTCATCAATTCTTGGATGACCAGCATCATCTTTCTGTGACTGTCCTTGTGATTTCTTTCCCGTCAATGGTTTTTTTCTGTGACGACTACTTCTGAAATGATTTTGGTCAATTAAAGCAGCTTTTGCTGACTTGTAGTCGGTATTGTTGGATATCTTGTACTTATAAATTAGTTTCTCCTTTTGGTAGGCAGTGCAGCTGGAAAACGTTGCCTCATGCTGCTTTCCGCAGTTGGGACAAATGGGGATGTCACTTGGGCACGTGGTACGGTCATGATTTCCCCCACAGCGTGGGCAGCGCAAGGCTAGTCGGCAAGCAGTAGTCACATGGCCGAAGCGCTGACATCTACCACATTGTCGTGGTTTTTGGATGTATTCATGCACACGGTATCTTGTATATCCAAGAATAACGTATTCTGGCGCAGATTCTGTCACAAACACAATGCGGATATTTTCGGAATTTCACAGACGGCGCACCGATTTTATTGGAACTCTCTGCAATAGTGCCGAGTAGATATCTTCTTGAGAAAGATCCAGAGGTACACCCTTGATTACTCCTACGCCACAGTTGTTTGGTCGGGGCTCGTATGCTTGCACTGCAATTCCTGCTATTGATCGTATTTGTAAAAGGCGTTCAGTAGCGACCGCGGTTCGGGTGTCAACTGCCAGAAGATTAAGCCGCTCGTTGGGGCGAACTTGAAGCACGGCATCTGGACCCAGAGATTCAAATGCTTGCCTCATTGCCAGCGGATTAAAGCGAGTAATACGATATCCGGTATCTACTGGTTTTATGATTACTGTGAGGTTGCACTTGGGCGCTTTAGAAGCGTTAGTTGCGTCGACACTGAAATTCGACCGCCTCGAGCTGCGGCGACGCTTCGATGGCACTTGAATAAATTTGTCTGGCTCTTGAGCAGACTTCGCCGCAGCATCTATACAGGTAATGGCAGACGAAGTATCTGAACTATCAGGAAAATCATCCTGACCTGTAGGCATCAGCCGATCCCAGCTTGCGGTGGGAGGACCAGATGCGTGTTGTAGATGAGCATCAGAGGGTGAGAGTCCTGAAGTACCTGGTGATGACAGGTGACCGCATGATACACAGGTTGGGATGACAGGTGATGATTGCAGAGCTGGCACAGTCTGCAGGGGTAGGCCTGACGCGATGCCAGAAGAACACTCAGGTGATGATCCAGGGTGCGGCATCGGTGGAGCCGCACCCGGCGCTGATAACGTGTCAGGATCTTGCTATATAGGCTATCTGGGACATATATATCGAGTATTAAATGGAAAATCAAACAGATTTCGCAGAGACGAGCAGGCAGCCTGACAGCTCCCTGACTTCTTCGTCTTCTTTCCGAGACTAACCAAGAGAGTTCTGCTTAAGTTAAGGACAACCCAGAGGGCTATGGAACGAAAAATGGTAGGGGTAACATTAAGAGATAGGAAGCGTGCAGAGTGGGTCAGAGATATAACTCAAGTTACCGACATTCTAGTGGAAATTAAGAAGAAGAAATGGACGTGGGCCGGACATGTAGTGCGAAGAGAGGATAACCGATGGTCGCTTAGGGTAACAAACTGGATTCCAAGGGAAGGAAAGCAGAGCAGGGGGCGGCAGAAAGTTAGGTGGGCGGATGAGATTAAGAAGTTCGCAGGGGTCAAGTGGATGCAGCTAGCACTAGAACCGAGTTAAGTGGAGAAATATGGGAGAGGCCCTCGCCCTGCAGTGGGTATAGTCAGGCTGATGATGATGATGATGATGATGATGATGATGATGATGATGATGATGATGATGATGATGATGATGATGTCACATCAATAAGCTCTATAGGCAGGGAAAATATATCGTCATCGCAAATATAGACAGGTCTAGATGTTAGGGCTCTCAGGTCAACTTAAGGAGAAACAATTGTCCTCTGTGTGCAATGCTGTGTCTTGTGCCGTTCGACAGGTATGCGATACGCGCCGAGGACACTTTAGGAATATAGCTGCCATTTTTTTTATATAAATAACTTCGCAACATTTGCATCTCAGTGCACACTTACGTAAACTTTGTGTACGCAGTAAACATGCTATTTCGGGGATTTAAGGAAGCAGTATACTGTGCAAATGCTCCAAGTTATACTCTCGTATTTGAATGCTTGTTGACATGTATTTACTCAAAGCAGCTCGTAATGCGACAATATTACTGGCAACCTCCTACACCCAGCTCATATGTCAAGACCTGTTGACAGTCCCCTCTTATGCACCACCATAAAAGGTTTTTTTTTTTTTTCTAGGCGAAACAGTTTTCTTTCAGTTCCTATTTGTTATGATGCAGTTTGAGTAATGTTGAGAGCATGTATACTAGTCTCTACATAAATTTTATATACGAATATCTTAGTTTTCTTCTTCTGTTTCTCAGCTTTCACTGTTAGCTTATTTATTCCATCAGCAGTAACACATTATTTAAAAACGCGGAGCGTACAGAATGCTATGTTTCTAGAATGGCATTATAAAATATTCGCTCATCTATCTAACCGTATTCAGCAACAAGATCGTTTATAAAATGCCGCGTGCCTATGTCCCTGAAATGTCTACAAACTCCTTGATTGACATTTTTTTTTCAGCGAATTCATGGCTAAAATTATGCTTACTTTCATTGCGAAAGAAATACTACGATAGCCAAAGCGAGACCTTGGGTGGTCGCAGCTACGCCGTGAAGAGGCGCCGAAGACGCATGTAGAGGCGTAGCTACGGTCTCCTCATAAAAAAAAAAAATTGTTGTGGTTTAACTCTAGTTAACTCTAGTTGAATTGCGATAGCAACGACCGAGGCTTCTTTTGCCTGCTGCATTATTCCCCTACATGGAGGAAGGAAAGAACTTAGGAGAGGCCCTGACGTCATTTTTTTGAAGCCGGCGCGGCCGCGCCGCGACCGGAAGCTGCAACGTCTCTCCTCCTCTTTTTCCCTCCGCATTTTCTCTCCCCGCGACGCTCTTGTACCTCCTCCGCGCCACGCTCGCGATCAGCCGGCTCAATTTACGCGCCGTCGGGTAAAGGCGAAACAAGCGAAACTTCTCGCGATAGCATCGCGAACGTAGGGTCTTTGTTCGCCCGTCGAAGGCTGCTGCTAGCTTTTTAGGGCTGGACATCATGCCGAGCTGCTGCGTCCCAGGCTGCAAGTCGCGTACGCGACTCAAGGAATCGGGCATCACTTTCCACGAGTGAGTATTTCGTCTGCTTTCAATTTGAAGCAAAATTAAGTAGCGCTCTTTCTCTTTTAAAGGTTTCCCAAAACAGAATGTCGTCGGAAGGAGTGGATTGATGTCGTAAAGTGTAATCGGATGAACTGGGTACCTCCAAAGCGAGCGTGCGTGTGCTCAAAGCATTTTCTGCCGGAGCACTTCAGCAGTCGCACATCGCCGCGTCTCGTTCGGCTAACAGTTGATGCTGTTCTTACGCTTTTGGTGAAAAACGAGGTGAGATAGAATTTGCGTTGACGTGCATGCATGAATATGCATGCGGCTAGGTCTGACGTTATGAGCACAATTGCAAGGTTCTAGCTTGCTTTAGCATGCAGAAGAAGATCGAAGTCGAGTATTTCGAGAGCTTTCGATTCCTTGCATGGTGTGAACATATATATGTATATATCGCTAACGAATGCCACATAGAATATGAGACAAGCGAGGAAAAGCATTGAACCTATTCAGTTACCATATATAAATGATCCAATTAATTTATATATTTTCTGCAACAATTTCCCGGTACTATGACCATTTGATGTGTACCACTTTAGGTCCCCGAAATGTCACAGAAGTCAACTGAAGCTAGTGGCTGCACAAGGAACGTGGACATGAGCTGCGATACAGAGGTGAGCTCTGGCACTGATTTGATTTCTAAATGTTGAAATTCCATTGCTTTTTCTTTTATTTTCATGCCGTTTTTAGGAACCTCTTCATACGGAGGAATACGTTCCACAGGAGGCAGCCTACTTGGTTCCTCCTGAATTGACAGTTTCTCAAGATCCTGAGCTTGCACAGGTACCTATTTGCTTACAGCTCGTGTGTAGCCTGTGGTAGATATTCAACAGTTGCTGTCTTTATAAGGAAAAAAGAAAAAAAGCCAATTAAGTTTTAAGGAGATCCATCACTTCTTTAGGAGTCTATGGTTCTTGGGGACGAGTCTGACCTAGGGATCATCTCAGCACAACATGCCATGTGCAGCGTGAATTATCCAAGGAGCTCTACACCCACTCAGGTAGCTGGATTCTCATCAGCAGCCTTTCAGTGTGATGTTTGCTTAAAACAGTTGTCTTCATGAATGAAGCTATTAATTTGCTAATTATACAAGAATCTTGTTTTAACAGGCAGTCAGCCATCGAGATGACACCAGCCCGGAGGCCTTGCCATCGACGTCTGGACTTTTTCGTAGTGCTTCTGGTCCTTCAGCACTTGCAGAGGTAACTGGCTATACAAGCAGAAACTCTTTAGTGGAATACATTTTTCTCTTGGGTGTTATTTGATAAATCTGTTCAAAGTATCTGACATTACTCTGCATTGAAAGTTTTTCTCACAATTTATTGACTTTTTTTTCTCTAAAATCATGCCCAGTTGTCGCCTTCATGCCTCGTTTGGAGAGTGCTAACTTCCATGTAGAATTCTACGAAGACGTAGAACTGGCAATGGGGAAAGTAAAGATGCAGTATACTATAATAATGGGTGACTTTACTACCAAGGTAGGAAAAAAGCAGGCTGGAGACCAGGCAGTGGGTGAATATAGTATTAGTTCTAGAAATAGCAGGGGGAGTTACTAGTCGTGTTTGCAGAGCGCAATAACTTAAGAATCATGAATACCTTCTTCAGTAAACAGAAGAACCGGAAGTGGATATGGAAATGTCCTAACGGGGAGACTAAGAATGAATTGATTTCATACTGTGTTCGAACCCTAGCATCATGGATGATGTAAAGGCAGTCAGAAAGGTGCGATGCGGTGGCCACAGGATTAAGGTCTCGAATTAGTCTAGATCTGAAGAGAGAGCGAAACAGATTAGTAAGAAAAAAGCCCGTCAACGGATCAGCGGGGAGGGGGAAGGCATAAGAATTCAGGATCTCGCTACAGAATAGATATTCAGCGTTAACTGAGGATGACGACCTTAACCTAGAAGCAATGAACAATAATTTCAGAGATGTCATTACTGAGTGCGCGGTAGAAGTAGGCAGGAGGATAGTTTGGGAGGATACTGGTAAACTATCGTAAGGAGACGAAAGATTTGATTAAGAAACGTCAAATTAAGAAAGATTCCAACCCAACAGACACGGTAGAGCTGGCAGAGATACCAAAGCTAATCAGTAGGCGAAAAGTGGCCGACATAGGGAAGTATAACATGGGGAATGTGAGCATGCTCTAAAGAATAGGGGGCAGCTTTAAAGCGGCAAAGTGAAAGCTGGACATTGGCAAAAATCGATATATGCGCTAAGGGACAAGGCAGGCAATGTCATCACAAATATGGACAAGATATAGTCAAAGTAGCCGAGGAGTTCTATACTGATCTGTACAGTAATCAAAGTATTCAGGACAATAATGAGATTAGCAGTAAGGAAAATCAGTCGGATGTTCCACCAGTGATGAAGAATGAGGTTAAGAAAGCTTTAGAAAGTATGAAAAGAAGGAAAGCAGCTGGGGAGGATCAGGTAACTACAGATTTGTTGAAGGATGGGGAATATATCGTGCTAGGAAAGCTGAAACTTCCAATCTTCAAATTGTATGCAAGCTCAGTACATAGTATGAATTGCAAATTCATCGCCTGCCGAGTATGGTTTACATGCAGTGACAATATCTGTTTTCTAGGTCAGCTTTAGCGTCTTATCATCGGAGGAAAGTGAGTTCCCAGATAATGGATTTCATGTGAGTAAAATACCATGCTGATGAGGCTGTCATTGCAAATTTCATTTATTTAAGCATTATTCTCCTCACAATATCGTAAAATATTCTGCAAACAACAATTTGTGCAGGTAAAGGTGCCTCCACAACTCTTTCGAACCCCAAGCTCTGTTACGACACCAAGAAAGAGAAAGCTAGTAGCGGTAAGTTAGCCAGACAGAAAACACTTAGAAAGAGAGAGTTACCTAAGAAGAAAAAGTTAATCTAGAAACACTATTCAACAGCAAAGACTGCATGTGTGTGTGTGTGTGTGTGTGTGTGTGTGTGTGTGTGTGTGTGTGTGTGTGTGTGTGTGTGTGTGTGTGTGTGTGTGTGTGTGTGTGTGTGTGTGTGTGTGTGTGTGTGTGTGTGTGTGTGTGTGTGTGTGTGTGTGTGTGTGTGTGTGTGTGTGTGTGTGTGTGTGTGTGTGTGTGTGTGTGTGTGTGTGTGTGTGTGTGTGTGTGTGTGTGTGTGTGTGTGTGTGTGTGTGTGTGTGTGTGAATGGTCTATTTCTGGCATGCGCTTATTACTTATAATCCAATGACACTGCGTAATAAGGGATTGTGAGTGACTGTTTCTAGCTTGATTTTGCACCCATGATTCTGGCTAACACATCTAACATATATGTATGCTGCTTTTTGATCAATAAATCAATGAATTTTTGAGTTTGTGAGTGTCCTCCACATCAAGCTGAGGTAGCTGCTGTAAGATCTCCTGGTTTGGAACTATGGTGCAAGAAACAGAAGAGCCGGTGAGTCCAGAAAATTTTGATTTTACGTAAACCACAGTCCAAATTTGCATATCGTTACTGATGAAAGTACATGTGGCTGCACTCTAGCAGCCTGCAGTTGTCAAAGGAGGCTAAATTTCAGTTCCACTTTATAGGCTGACACTCCAGAAAAAGCCTTCTTGAGAGCACGCGCCAAGAAGTTTGCTGAAGACCATGCAAGGACTCAAAAAAAAAATCAAGAGGCTGCAGCAGTGCAGAAGAAGACTGCAGAAGCAGAATGCCGAGCTGAAGGCAGTTCTGCAAACACTAATGCGGCAGAACATCCTACTAAAAGAGCAAGTGGCCATGCTCGACACTCTTGGTGCTGCCAATCAGCATCTCCTTAAAAGGCAGTTATCAAAGCGATCTGGAAAAGACGTACCTAGGCAGTTCTCACCTGAGCTCAGGGCATTTGCCCTTACTCTAAATTTCTATTCGCCACGAGCATATAATTATGTACGTCAAGTTTTCGACACCTGCTTGCCTCACCCTAGAACACTAAGGAAGTGGTATCAAACAGTAGACGGTAATGCTGGGTTTTCCACCGAGGCATTTAAAGCGCTAAAAATGAAATGCGATGACATGAAGAGCCAAGGCCACCAAACTGTGTGCAGTTTGATGGTCGATGAGATGGCAATCAGGCAGCAGGTCCAATGGAATAGGGGTCATTTTGAAGGGTTTGCTGACATCGGCACAGGAGTAGATAGTGATTGCCTGCCTCAGGCAAAATCAGCTTTTGTTCTCATGGCAGTGGCCATCAATGGACGATGGAAGCTGCCCTTAGGATACTTTTTTGTCGATGGTCTCGTTGGAGAACAGCGCGCAAATTTAGTCACACAAAGCCTGTTGCTTGCTCATGATGCCGGGGCAATGATTGTGTCACTTACATGTGATGGTGCTCCAGCTAATTTGGCCATGCTGCAAGAGCTTGGGTGCAGCTTCAGGAATGTGGATTACTTAAGAACAACATTCCCTCATCCTGCCACCCAGGAACCTGTGGCTGCATTCCTCGATCCTTGCCACATGCTAAAACTTGTGCGCAATGCTTTAGCACATAAAAAAACTTTCATTGATAATAATGGGAGAACAGTAGCATGGCAGCATGTTGAACGGTTGCACAATTTGCAGCAAAAAGAAGGGATTCACTTGGCAAACAAATTGTGCAGAGCCCATATTGAATGGCACAGACAGCCAATGAAAGTTAGACTGGCAGCACAAGTAATGAGCATTTCTGTTGCAACAGCACTGGCTGAATGCCGAGAGCTTAAACTAGAAGGGTTTGCCAGCTCTGAACCTACCGAGAAATTTTTAATGTGTATAAACAACACATTTGACGCACTAAATTCAAGGAGCATGCACCAAAAGGGGTTCAAAAAACCATTAAATGAGAGAAATCTGAACAGCATTGAGGCCATGTTTAAAACTTCAACCATGTACCTTCCATCTCTGAAAGAATCCATAAATGGTCGAAGACTGGTAGAGACAGCTCGGAAAACAGGATTTATTGGTTTCATTACGTGCATGAAAAGCCTAACTGCTGTTTACAATTTCACTGTTGGGGAAAAGAAAGTTTTGAAATACCTTCCAGCCCACAAAATTTGTCAAGACCATCTGGAACTTTTTTTTGGCCTCATTAGGTCACATGGGGGTCACAACGACAACCCAACTACACAGCAGTTTCGCGCCGCATTCAAAAGAGTAATTATTCAAAATGAATTGGGTGATGCTGCCACTGGGAACTGTTTACCGCTGGAGGCAGTCGCAATCTTATCGTGCAGCAGTGTGCCCAGTGCTTCAGCAAGTGAAAGGTTGAATGCATCGACAGAAAGAAGACTGATTTTGGACAATGACACAGCTGCGCAACACCAACAAGTAGCCAGTGACCACGACATCTCTCATCCAGGACACATCACTGAATGGAGAACAAGAGTAGTTACCTACATGGCTGGCTATGTTGCGCACAAGTTAAATGCAAAGCTGCTGTGTGAACGTTGCACGGCAGCACTTTTCACAACTCAGCCTGATGCACATAGCTACTCATTCATCCGGAGGAAAAGCAGGGGAGGACTACGCTACCCATCACAAAGCGTAATTGAAATTTGCAAAAAAAGTGAGTCACTTGTGCGGTGGGCACTACATACTAAGTGCATAACATCGAAAAACTTGCTGAGGGATCTTGTGCATGAGGTTTTAGACTCCTTTCAGCAAAGAGAGCTTTTTCCAGAGCTTCATGAGCACATGTTTGACACTGCTCCACTTGAAAATCACGACATTTTACTTGTACAAAGCATCACAGAGTGCTTCTTGAATATGAGGCTCTTTCATGCAGGCAAAATGGTCACAGAAGGCTTCCAGGATACTCATGTGCGACAAGTGTACAGGAAGCTTACTCAGTTTAAGGGACAGTAGTATGTAAATAGGCACTGTTTGTTTTCTGAAATCCATAAACAGATTTAGATGAAGCTCGCTTAGTTTGATGCTCAGTGACACTTGCATTTTTCTTTTCTGAATCCTTAGTAAGTTGCAGCCCTAGAAGTTCATTATTTTCCCTTTCTGGAACTTGTGCAATGTATTGTGTACAGTAATCATAGCTTGTGCTGGCCACACGATCATTTTTCGAGTTTTAAGAAAAGAGGTACCTTGATTTCAGAAACCTATGACGTGATATGATGTGACATGTCTGTGATGTGACTGCACTAACTTCACCCATCCCTCTCTCACAACTTTTATATCCACTCACCCCTTTCCCCCAGTGCAGGGTAGCAAACCGGTTTATTTTACGGGTTAACCTCCCTGCCTTTCCTCCTCATCTTCCTCCACCTCCTGGTGTCATGACAGCAGTCTGAACTTGTACTATTACAAATCTCCAAGGTAACACTAACCACAAATAGGTTCTCTGTTAGAAGAGCAGAAAATTGTATTAAAAGTTGTTTAAACACTACCCTTTTTTTCAGTTAGTGGGGTGCAATTAGTATTACGTGACATAAAAATGAAAGGAAATATGTAGCTACAAGCAACACATAAGTAAACTTATGCCAGTGTGAAGTTTACTACCCTTAAACTACACTGCAGCTCTACGAGAAGCCAGAATGTAAGGCTTCCACATATATTTCATCCATGGTGATGGATTTTAAATTTTTTGTAGCTTTGAAAAACCACTACAATTCTTAAAAGGTCCCGATTCCAGGTGCTTTCACTTCCATCCCCTGTTGCCTCACATCGATGTAGAGAAGAGCGCGCGAGTGGATATATTCTAACAAATGGCCAAATTCAGTTTGTACTGACTGGCTGTGTATGGAAAAGAGTCCGCCAAAGACAACTGCAACATGATTATCATGAAATAGAGCAGGCACATGAAGAATCTCCCATCTCCCGGTTTGAGAACGTCCTGATCTATGTTTTTAACGTGCACTGGCATCATACGACACATTGTTGTTTTTGCATTTTATAGCAACAGAATTGCTCTCAGTGTAATGGAGGACATGCACAGCATAGCCTCTGTGCTATATTTAGCCAGTGAATGAGCATCAAGCTCCAGTGCATGAACGTCAAGCTTTATTCAACCTGTCCTCGAGGTACCAGATGACTATGCAAAGCCTCTGGAAAGTGGTTCAGAGAACATCAACCTTCAAAAGTCTTTTGCGAGCATTGAAATTGTGAACTGCTTTACAGTTCAATGCAACTAAAACGTTGTTACAGTGCCTGCAAGCTACCCTGCAACCACAGACTGTGCATATGTAAACAGTTTTGTGGAGACTATGAATATGTTCATTATAACAGAACACACGTATGTCATTGTTTCAACAGCATGTCTTGCACATTTGCATATTTTGTAACAGTGCTCATCTGTGAACTAGCTATGCCATATGCTTAACAATGGTTTTCATGTTACAGCAAACTAGTCGGACGTACATTAATTCTAGATGTTAGAAAGCTTTTCTGTGTATACATAAATTATGCAGACCTACTTATACTCTTTTTCATTACAGTTGTCTAAATGTCCTCTGTAAATATACCATGTAAGTATTTGCTACTGTATAAAAAATACTAATGAATACTGTGTTCTGTACTATATGTCATTCAACACATGCAGCAATTGTTTAAGTGTGCATAATACTCCATATGTCTGTTCACTCGTTGAATGCAGTGGTCGAGCGACCCCGAATAAATGTTTTGGATATGAAGCATGGTATTCCCCTGTATATTTTCATTGTTATAGCGTCCCTATAACAGGGCAAAATTTATACAAGGCTTCTCTATAGAGAATGCAAAACCAGGTCATACACATAATTTTGTTTATGAAGACCTTTCTGCCCTTTAGGAGAAAATATATGTTTGCATAAGGAGATAAAAGGTAGGTCACCTTGCATGTATGACTGGTGCAAGAGCCACTTAACTGCAGTATATAAAACAATATTACAAACGCTATGTATAGCATGGCTGAGAAAAGTAAAGCATACTGCTAAAAGTGCTTGTGCACAGAATTGGTTTCATGTTGGCCCCAAACAATAGACTCGTAGGCAATGAGCCCAAGTTTAAATTACCGAGTGAAACTATTCTCAAACTTTGCTCTAAAAAAAACTCTTATGGATGAAAACTTTTACCACTATAGCAGCTTAGTGAGCAAATTCTAATTTGCATAGGCGCACATTATTCTTTTCATTGGTTTCTCGGGCAGACAGTTTTAACCTTTACGTGCATGCATTGGTAGTGTTTGTCTATGAAACCAAAACAATAAACCTACTAGTTTTCTTGTTTTTTCGTTACAAATTCTCTTTCACCAGTATAATGCGTGTGCACACTAGCGCTATATCTGGAATATGTTCCCTTGTGGTTGACCGCTCACTTGAATATGCTGTTCGCTTAGTGTTGATAATCTGTATATGTAAACATGCATGCAGTACACTCGGAGCATAAACAATTCGGGTCTTCGGGTACAAATCGGAATTCATATAGCGGCGAGCCACCAGCGGCCACAGTTCTGCGGGCGCTAATCATTGAATCTTCCGAGAAAGTGAGCAACATAGCTTTAAAGCTTGCTGTTCAGTGGCGACCATTCCCCATGAATAGAAATATGGTATGCATCGGCGCCTAGAAATACGATATCGCACGCGCCATCGGTGTACGATGCTCTACGGTCATACTTTTGACACGAAGCGGCGGCGATGCTGAAAACCGCTTCCTGTCCGTGTTTTTTTGCACAGACCTGGGTAGCTGCAGTAAGGAACTGATCGAAGCAAGACTCGGTGAAGCACGCCGACGTGCAAGCGATTGACACTAGCCATCGCGGCGCGCCATAAAATTTTCTTTGACGAGAAAAAACTGCGACTCGGCGATGAAATGAAATGTATTACATAACAAATGAGTGCGTAATATCATGAGACGTGTACGGCTTCCACACACGAAGCCAAAACCCACCATTTCAGATTCAGTCGCGGCCACCGCTACCGACTGAGAAGCAGCCGATGCCGCCCGTTTCGCTCGGGCCCTTAGCAACGCTGTTGCTAGTGGCCCGAGTTTTCATAGCAACGCGTCGCCGTTGCTAATGGCCCGACTTGGCTAACCCTAAATTTTGACGTCACTTCCGCCACACTTTCTCCAATGCATTGGGAATAGCAAGGGCCTCTCCTATGTTCTTCCTTCCTCCATGTTCCCCTATCACGCCCTATCAGTGTAAGGGGCTACATTATTGGGGACACTTAACTTCATTCTTTAAGAGTATGACGCGAGAGCGTAAGACACTTGCCCGTATATAAATGAGAAGGATTCAAAGCTGTTGAACCGAATGTGGAGCGAAAGCATTAGCTGCCGGTGACCGAGCGTTGATGATAATGATGATGACCTCAGACAAAATGGCACATACCCACGGCGGGGGATTGGCCAGGGTGCATTGTAGACTGTAAATATATATGTTGAATTACTGGAGTATTCAGATAAATATGGATTTTAACTAGAATTTGGAAAACATAAAAAGAAAAGGAAAAGGTCTTCTTATTCTTATTCTTCTTCTCTTCCTCCTCCTCCTTCTTCTTCTTCTTTGCGGCGGTTCAACGTCAAACTTGGCCCTCCCCGGGACGACGCGACCGGCCGCAACTTGGCGCAGTATTGCTATTGCAATACAAAATCAGCCTGCCATGACATTTGAATTCACGTTACCCCTGTGCCGAGGGCAAGAGCTGCCAAGTCGGATCGCTCCTTTCATATGGGAAGGTGATATCAGGATCAGCCTGCCATAACTGTTTGCATTCTCGTTACCCCTACGACACGTTGGCACGTCCATATGGCTTGGTTGAAGCGTGTCTTTGTGAGTGGGCTGGTAGCTTACGCTTTCGCGCCATACCCTTAAAGGATGAGCTTAAGTGTCACCAATAATTCAGCACTTAGGGCATGATAGGAGAATAATTTATCGGGCAATAGAAGTTTCCGCCGTTGCTTTGGAATTTCAGCTGGGATCAACCAGAGCTAAATCACAACTAATTTTTAATTACGATTCTAGTTTAATAAACCCGCTCGCTAATTAAGCTTCTGTCTGTTATTTCATTGCTTTATATATTGGCATAGATTGATTACTTAATTCTAACAAGCGAATTTATTCAGCCTCCACGTTTTCACAGCAGTTTCACGGCCATTATTTGCAGTTAGCCGATGTTATAGAGACGGGCTGGCCTCTGTACCGGCCATTATTTATAGTTTTCTGTCTATGTGGTTCGGGAGATGGCGGTAAGATTGTTGACACCACCTACGTAAATTGAGAGCATATGCGTCATCCTCTGTCATCGCACACAATTCCGAATTTTTTTTTGCTTGTGGATCGCTTCCTCATCGTGAGAGGAAAGTCGATAATGGTCCACGACACGCTCTGGCCAGGTCTCATCTAATGTAGTTTTAATCGCGCCTTTAAGGCGTGGCTTGGAGTCACAAGAGCTGGGATATTATCCTTCGCCTTGGTTGCGTGCCGAGCAAACCCTACTGAAAAACCAAAAGTTCTACGGGGGAATAACCTCATAAAATCTCATCTAATCACATAGTCTCTCATACGGTGCACATCAATATTATAAAATATCGTACATAACTTTATGATAATGCACAAGAAACTATGAGACCTTATGCGACTTGTATGTGATTTGTTATGTGAATTGAATGAGATTGTGTGAGTAAATGTGAGGTGATTGCCTCATATAAATTTTTCAGTAGGGAAGCACCACAGTAAGCGGCGAGTGCCTCTATCCCGGTGTCGTAACCTAACCAATTCCGCGAGATCCGTACTTTACTAAAGTTTTTAGTGCGAAATCCCTAATCCGGTGGTTAAGAGCCTAGCCCAGTGGTCTAACGCTTGCGTGTTCGCTTGTAGTCTTTTCACACTAAACAAATATATCTATTGTCAATGAGCGAAATGGAAACCAGGAATTTCACATAGGAAACGAGTACGAAACGCTTCAGCTCTATCCGAAGCCGATCACTCCGCTTGCAGACCGCAACATATCCTCTAGCTGTGCATTGCCCCTCGTCGTGTCTATCAAATCCCATCTGAGTGCAAAAGCTCTCGCGCGTCCTACTCGGAATAAACACGATAAGGTCTCTCGTTTTTCTCGCATCAAAGACAAAAACAATTCAAGAAAGCATATTCGCGTGTTTAGCAGCTGATCGTTAATAACGTAAAATGTAGGAGACCCCGTCTTTCGCTTTGATCATCAAGGTATGCTCGAAATCATTGATCTAAATATCAATAAAATATCAGTTTCAGCGGAGACATTTCAAGTGTGTTGCTGGTATTCTGGAAAGGTAATCAACTATACAAAAACAAATTATCTAAAACTCTGAAGATTTACAGGTATATTGTAGCTTAATGAAGCAATAAGTGATACAGTGAGCATGTGTAGGGTAATTTTGACGACCACGTCACAGGGTTCATACTATACCGTTTCTCGATGCTCATGGTAAATACAGAATTCAAGCCACACAGAAGAAATCGTCCCAAAAGAGACTTCAAGAAATAATCACCTCATTGAGAAAGCTCGCACATAAGCATAGTGCGTGACATAATTCTTATTTTCATTTTTCATCTGTGTTCAGTTCAGCGCCGCCCTATAGCGCTGTCGGTCGCAAGATAGCGTGGCCGCGTTTCCGTTCGGCACAGGCGAAAATCTGAAAGCCAATTCCGAGACAAAGATGAGACTGCTTGCCTAATTAGAGGACGAGAATGTGGGTCAATTGCGTGGACACACAAATGGCTGTTTTTATGTGAGCTGTGGTCAGAAATATAGGATTTTCAAATCAGTGCTTGAGGGACAGCTGCTCAAATACCTCAGAAAACGAGGCTTTAATGAACGACAACACAAATCAGCACTTATCAAGCAAATAAGAACCACATAAATGAAAACAAAAAAAAAGAGTTCTTCGACGCTATTGAGCATAGCAATCGATTGTTAGCTCAAGGTACTTTACCGGTGATGGCACTACCATGCATCTGTGATGTACCACACATAGCCGATGTTGCGTATTCGGTGTAACCGAGATCACGGCATGCATCTTTGTTGTAACCAATGTCCAGGTCGTTATATCCGAGGTCACATGGTGTGGGTGCCTCTTTGCTATAACCGGGGTTGCTTATTAGTTATATCCGAAGCCTTGGTTCGATCCAGGAATAAAGTGAAACTCAGAAAGGAACGTAGCGCTCTGAAAATATGAAGTGACCAAGTTGCTTTGATTTTAAACACAAGGTAGTGGCCTCTTTCTCATTTGAGCTATCGGGGCTGATTGAATATAAGTGAATTCTGATTGTGTAGTACATGAAAAGGCGTGAACGCCCGGAAGTCTTGAGCCTGAGCCGTTTGAGTCTTACTCTTGTATGCGTTAATTTTCAAAGTTTTTGCTACCAACCAGTACGACTGATCGGTATCGTCTTCCGTTCATTAGCAGCAGCAGCAGTAGTTCGCTGCGCCGCGTACAAATGGCCCAAAAATAAATGAGAACATTTTTGTCTCTTCGGCGTTTATCCCTCTTACGCTCAATTTGCTCCACATAGCTGTGCGTGGAAAAGAACGCGAACAGCGGCAAAACAGAATCGACTTTCTTCTCGTGGGGCGGAAAGCACAACACGGGTTCAGATCACTGTTATCAGCGAAGCACAGGACACGGTGCAAGAGCTCCTTAAGAGCAGACCAATCCGAGTGGAGCTCCGGTGTTGTTCTAGCATGCACTTCACCGCTTCGTGAGTACGGCGACGGGGTTGTTGGAAAGCGAAGTCATCTACGCGGGTTGAGGGTAACGTGCTTCCCTCGTCTCGCTCGGTAAGGTTGTCTTTTGTTCGCTGTTACGCTAGGGAGCAGCGTTAGCCTTCCCAGACGCAACCTTGGTATGAAAAACGTAAAGAAAGCTATGCTTACGCACATCACGCAGGAAAACGACCGTTCTCGCATAATGGTTATCTAGGCTCTGGGTGACTTTAGCGCACTGTTTCCTTCATTCCTGGTTTATTACGAGTTCTTGTTGTTCTCTCTTCATGCCTCCGGCAATTTCAGCGTGGAGAGGTCTCTGGAGGCTTAGTCCAGCCGAACAGCGAATGCCGTCATCCTTTCTCTCGCTCGTTCGTTTTTGTTTCTTTGATTTCTCGCCCGTATAGAACCGCGGGGAAGAAGCTTTGCAATAATCCGGCTTCCTTTGCTTTTTTAAGTTTTATTACATACTACATTTTGTGTCTTTTTTTTTCGACCTTGCTGCTGAATCGTTGTAAGGAAGCAGGTAAAGATTTCAGCTGCGCACGCTACTTTCGATTGCTTTTCGTGTCCGCCTCTACTTTTTCCGAACCAGTTGCAGGTGATTCTCTTGTAAATAACCTTTCTTTGCGAATACAGGGACAAAAATCCAAAAATGACTCGCGCGGCTTCAACGGCCTGGGAGGATTTGAGGTGTGTCAGCGCAGTCTGAAGGCACCATTGCTTCTGTCATTTCTCAACCATTCTTTTTCTTCTTCCCCTCCGAGGAAGAAATTACTTCTCCCTGAACTTCCTCTGGGCTCTCCTTATCATACTTGTCCGCAGTTGTTTGAAATGAACAGCCACGCCCAGCCAGACAGAGCCATCGTTGAAAATAGACGGTGGCCTTGGCTTGGCTGGGCTTGGGACGGGCCAGACTTGAAGACGGCAGCCAGATAACAAAGAAGATGAAAATAGGAGAAGAACGGACAGATATTAATTTCTTGGCGCTGACATTCCATATCGAGCGCTGAGAACAGCCTCCTGCTCTGGAAGGGCGATCGTCTAGTGCCCGGCTGAGTGGCGCCGCCAAGAAAGCGACCGTACGTGAGCTGGCTCGAATAGGGCGACGGTCGGAAGGGGGCATTGGGAGGCTTCAGTGAGGAAGAAGGAAGAGAAAGGAACCGGAAGGGAGGGGGATGGGGCTTTTGTTCCGAGTGGCTCTTAGCGCACCGCTAGGTGAAGCGTTGGGAAAACTCGGATCGATATGTAATAACGCGGATCGATAACCATCCCCGGTTTTGTTCCGCAATCTTTATGCAAGAAATAGAGTGCGACCGTACGGACGAGTGCAGAGAGTTATTGAATGGGTGATTGCAGAATGGCAAGGGAATACTTCCAGGATTCCTCTTAGCGACTTTCAGCAAATAAGGCGATAAATGTTCGGATTATTGAGAGGTGAGAAAAAATGGTTCCGTGCAATGAAGGCGGTCGCCAGTGAATTCGCGAGCTTGTATGACATCAACTGTATTATTCTTTCCAATGGTAATCCTGACAGAGTAAACATTAAGTAGGAATGATTTAACTGCCAAATACACGCGCCACATATCTCAAGGGTTTTTCCTCGGGACGGAAATGCAAAACGATAGGACACCGGTGGGGCAAGTATGATGTTTTTTGTGAGTGGTCCTATTTTTCCCTCTGGAGCTTAGCTTTTTATACACGTAAAACAATCAGAGTCAGAGAGCTAGTTAGGGCGATAGGATCTTCCTCATTTGATGCTGATAGAAAACGTGATCTTCTTTCGCGAACTGCATCATGCATAACGGTATATTCTGATGTATAAAATATTGACACTTTCGGTTGCTTTGTGTAGACATCTCGGATACTATTCTATTGACTGTTAGACAGATGTGCAACATAATATGGCTTATAATTGACAATATTTTGCCCTAAAGATCTCCACACTATGAAATATTTTGTCTCGAAAGTTCTTGTGGTAGGAACTATTCAGTTTTTTGCGACAAGTGGTGCTCGAGCATGCCCCTGGCAGGTTATCGTTTGCAAGTTTCATAGCTGGGCACTGATAGAGTGATAGCGATAGGCTGGCACTGGTAGCGATAGTGATAGGGCACTGATAGTAGAACACTGATAGTTCACTGGCGTGTTGGTGTCACTTCTCGTCGCTCATGGAGGTAGGAGCGTTGAGTGACGTCATAGCACCAGATGGCGTGGTAAACATGGAAGAAAATGTCAACCCAAGCGGCTCTTCCTTATTGGCGGGCGAAATGGGAATCCAACAAACGCAAGCGGTGTTTGAATCCACTACGCCTCAAAAATCGCAACCATGTCTCTGAGAAGTATAATGAAAGCACCCGCTTCTCTAATCACAATGCTATGATCATCCGCTTGGGCTCGAAAGGCTTACGTGAAGGAAACATTGAATGATAAATGAGAGCCCATGTGGTCATAGGCTCCTTAAAAATTGCCATATCACTTCGATTAGGAACGAGCACTGATGGGTCTGTTAATTCGTGTCATAGGGATATTCTAATCATCTAGAGTGGTGTAAAAAGTAACGTGCTCGCGTAAGTACCCCATTAATCTGAATAATCAACTTTGTTTTTAATGCCAGATGTCCCACCTTAAATAACTTAGTCGTTTAAAAATGCCACTCGTATGACTGAAACTACCTATCTGAATTTGGAGAGCAGCGTCTCCTAGACTACTGCTTTCCAAAATATCTGGCACCGACTCTGTGCTGACAACGGTGATGGCGTTGTGACTGAAAAATCCCGACCATTTCATTGATGGGAGGTACCTGCCAGGTGACAACTCTGGCTTCGCCTTTCACATGAAGTCTAAGATCAGAATGCAGCCTTCCAGGACCCTCCGATCCCAAGTGACACACGCCGCTCCGAGGCCACCCAGGCTCGTTCGCACGTCTTGGTTAAGTCGGAGATTTGTGGGTTTTTCGTGTGGTGTTTCACGCAGTGTGGTGTCTTAGGACTCTATGCTAATAAGCATTTGTAAGATGACCGAGGTATAAATGTACATAAACAGTTAATCCGTGAACAGAGCCGGCAAAAGAGAGCCAATAATACTGTCCCGTCAGGCCCTTAAATGAGAAGCTAAAAGGTCCCTGTAATATGTCTTGCTCTCAATACCATCGCGCATCTGTGTAAAAAAATGTTTTTTTCTTACGCGCATTGCCTGACACAGCTAAGCCTGTGCAGTGCTTGGTATATATGCGCCAGATGCCGTCACGTTGTGGTATTCTTGAAGTCCGCTAAGCCAAGCTGCGTATACTAGAGTAATTAGGGAGATTAAGAATAAAGGGACCCTATCACTTCGGACAATAGGGTAACAGAGAGGCGCAAGTGCACAGGCTCGGACCAATTGCCGCATGCCCCCTCCTCCCAGCCCTAGTAGCATTCCCCGCATGCGCATTGTCTTCCCACTAATACCCCATCCCTCTAACAGTTTGGTTCCCCTTATTCTAAAACTCCCTAATAGGGAGTTTAGAAGATGGGGACATATCGGTAAAGAGAATAGGGTAATATCAGAGCTCCAGTGCCCATGCTATAGGTATTTGCTGCCCCCCTCGCCCATTCATCTCATTCACCGCCGCATTCCACGCGTTAGCGTTATCGCTCCGCAATTACCCTATTACCTTAACACTTAGGGTTCCTTATTCCAATCTTCTTAATAAGCTAGATCAACGATTCTTGTGTTTATATGGCTGAATACTAGATTTAAATTAACTAATTTTTGTAGCTAACAATTTGCTGAGCGATAACGAGTGCAATCTATATAGATATCCTGCTATCAAATGGCTTCATGACGGTTTGAACGGGCCAGGAGACTCCGCATATTTTAGAAGGTGATTCTGTTTTGTGTCGTGAATTGTATAATATATAATAAAGTTGTTGATTCGTCAATCCTAGACTATATGTGGTAGTGCGGGAATTCGTTTCAACCAGTGTTACAGGTGTTCTAGCTATTTCTGCTTGCCGATGAAAGGAACAATTAGTTGGCGACTACAGTGACAGAAATGAGTGACAGTTGGTGACAGAAATTAGACGGAAAGTCCTTGAGGCGTTCGACGAAATGTGGTTCTAAACCGGGTGGACAATACTCACGTATCCAAAGGATACTTCTGAGCCTCGTGAAAATAAAGAAAACAAGGAAAGCCCAAGAAAGCACTTGCTTATATGAAAAAAAACGCTTAAGCGTTTTTTTTTTCTTATATAAGGGAGCCATATGAATGCAAAGAAAGAGCCTCAGGTTGTTTTAAGTGTCACTAAAAAGGAAACGCATTTGTAGTACAACTTCTGAAAAAAAAGAAGCTGTTTTGGTGCCAACTAAAAAATTTTTCTAATCAGAATTAAAAGGTATGGAATGAAAACCTGGGACACTTAAGTGTACGCCTGCTGCAGCTACTGAGCTAGAGAAGTCGCCATGCTCCCAAAAGTTGTTTTTAATATATATTTGCATTTTTTAGAAAGTTGTGACAAACTGAAGGTCGAGCTTAAAATTTTTTTTTGTTTAGACAAAAGTAACGGCATTGCGATGTTATTCTATTTCAGTGAATACCGCATATAATAAAGAAACTTGAAGTGAATTTTGGTTGTTCTGGTGGCAACAGCTTTCTTTTTTGTGTATGTACCTTTCTCAGTGGGTTGCTTACAGTTTGTAATAGAATATTTTACTTGGAATCTGTTCATTAGTTTTCAAAAAAATTTGGTATCCTTAAAGCCAGCTCATTCATAAATGGAAAAGCCATGTTGCACTATTTTTCTCTCAGCACGGAGAAACGTTTTATCATCCTCACCCTCACCTCACGGGGTACCATTTCCCCACAATGATAATCCTTTGCACACATGTGGAGGCGCCCAGCAATGCTATAGAGGTTTAAAGTAACCTAAAGCTACCTATAGTTGCCTGTGATGACTGTAAACTCTGTGGAACGTGTTGAAGCCATATTCAGAATGTGACATCAGGCACCAAAACGACACTTCTTCGTCAATTCTTACTTCACAAAGAAAACATTGCTGAACTCACTCACAAATTTACAATACTTATGAAAAAGATGTAATGTTTCAAAATACTTGGGGTGCTTCTACTAACAAAATAGAAGCGCAAATAGTGCTGCAGGAGAGAAATGCTAAATTGGCACAGTTCTAGAAATTTCTATTTTTGTAAAACATTTTTTTTTTTTTTTTTGCAGTTGAACCTGCATAGCTACTGCAAAACCCCCGCAAATATTTGTGTGTTTAAGTGAAGGTGTTCAAGTTCAGTTTCGCTCGTTTAGGAATGCAATAACCAGAAACTTAGCCACAGTTGTATACCGAGAGAAATAAAATTTATTTTGAAAACTAAAGTTGGTACATCACGCTAGTGTACTGCAGCAACAGCTTTCTAGTAACTGAAATTTCATATTAAACTTAAGAACAAGCAAGTCTGTAGAAGCGCGTTCATGTACGTGATTTTTGTTTTATGGATATCCTGTCTTTAATGTTATTCAGGTGCGTCTTCAAAGGTAGCTGTTTCCTGGCATGCATACGAGCCGCAACCCGGGTCATCGAGAGCACATGTACATTTTGTTTATTTGCAACATCCCTTTAGGTGCTCTGCGCTCCTTTCTTCTGAAAGAAGGGAGATGAAGGGGAGGGGGGGGGGGGGGGGGATGAGTGGAATAATAAGTAACTAGTAACGTGACACATCACACGTTACCTAAAATGTTAACTATGCACGTGGCCTTGTTTCAGTTTCGAAATGGCAAAGAGTGTGTTCCTAAGTTACCAGCTGTAACTTTCAACGCGTTACCGCCGACACTGGTTTCAGCTAGCAGTACACATACATTTTTCGCTTAACAACTTGTCGGCTGTAGCAATGCGCTTTACACTGCTTTTTCAGTTCAGCTTGAACATATATCCATAGTTTAATTTTATTGTTTCACTAATTTTCTAATCCACTGTGTAAATACGATATATTTACGCATTATGTCTTTTATAATAAAACGCTGTAACAAGCACTTTAAATAGATCGCTTTAGCTGAGTGTTTGGCGCCATTTATTCAACACGTTTCTCCAATTATATTGAGAAGACGTCTCGGCCGAAATGAGCTGAGAGAATCCAAATTATGACGGTTGTGTTTGGCTAATCGATTTATCGCTATATATCTGGAACGAATGTCTCCCAAAACATTCCACCCGTCCCTGCCAAGTGGGAACAAAATCGCGAATAAGAGTAAAAGACATATTCTTGCTTTGTCTTTTACACTATAGTCATCGACTTATTTCCACAATACTAGGCCTTATGATTATCAATGTTAATATTAGAAGAATTTTGATGATTTTTCCATAACACTTGATATAATTTTAACGCGAAACTTCACTTATTTATACTCTGCTGAGTCAGTTTTATACCGCCCGCGTTATTACCGCTCACTTTGCCGTTCGTCTCCTGCATATTCCTTTTGGGAAAAACAGCCTTATTTCCATAACAATTTCACCGAGATTAAATTTGAATGATGTGCCAACTCATGGACATATTTTTTTCACCGTCAAGGGAAAAAACCGCTCACATAACATAATAACAAATTCTAAAATAAAACAAAATCATTTTAGGCTTTCGGCACACTTTGCATAAACTCCGAGCTAGTGGCGAAAATAGAGTGTGAAGAAACTTTTCTAAAACTTAATTACATTCACAATAAATAGGTTTCTTTAGCTGCCCTGTCAGCGCCTCTGAGTGTTTCATTAAATTTTTGTTGCTCAAAAGCAATCGCTTAGGGCCGCTAGGCGGAAAGCTTTATTTTCTTTTTTTTTTTTTTTTTTTTTTGCAAGCGAACAGATAGTGAAATCTGGGTTTGTATTTCGATGGCTGCGGTATGGCACAGCCAAAGAGGTCTGAAGAATATTGGTCGCACTTTTATACTTGTAGATATTTAAACGACAGCCAATATTAAGCATAAATTATGCACTCTAAGCAAGTTGTTTTTTATGTCAAGAAAAGCTTTCGTGGCAGAATTTTCATTTTTCTGGCGAGACCTTAAGGACGACGCTAACAGTATTTCAGGCAGAATAGAGTAAATTTAGAAAGGCTTTATCACGTAAAAATGCTTGCTCTTGCACAATCATTACCAGGCTGCGTTGGGCGGCATAAAAGATTGTGCTTGTCAGCGCGATAATTTACTAGTATTGGTAATAACTTTTCCTAGAGAAATAAGAAGATTGGTTTTAATGACAATGTTACAGCGGATCGTATATGTATCCGACGGGTGTAATTAGATCTCGAAAAATGTGACTGCAAGCGGTGCTACGATGCTCAGAGCTGCAGCACTCCAGGCGCGCACTCTTAGGCGCCCAGAGGCTGCGGAGCGCCGAAAAGCCACTCCATTGTACTGACGTCACCCGGAAGTGTAAGTGACACACTACTGCCCTGCTTTTTGTCCTACCTGAGCGACGGCAAGAGCGTTTCTTGTCCACCGTCTTAAGGAAACAGCTCGGCCAGCCCAAGCGTGACTTCCCATAGCAAGCAATAAGGGTGACCGCGAACCTCGAATGCATCGCCGCATCTCAAATCGTTCCTTCTGTGCGCAGCATTGATGTCTCTTCAGTCTTTTTTTTTTTTTTTTTTTGTAGCGAAAGCTACACTAGCATAGTAGAAGCGCATTTCGTGGAGCCGGGCAGAGGCCACTACTGCGCATGTGCTGTTACTAAGGCAACCAGTTGCGCCGGAGCCACAGGTGTGTGCCTGCTCGGTCGCTCCACCTCAGCCGTTGCGGCAAGTCCGCCGCACGTGACGTCATCACTTCGCTATGCGCCTCACTGCGCATGCGCCGAGTCTCGCCGCTCAGCTGGAATATAAGCCGGAGTGATTGGTTCGCTCCTTAGACGCGGACCATGGAAGGATAGCGGCCGAGCTCGTCACGGCAGCAGTACAGCTTGTGGGAAAATGAGTCTTCCGATCCAGAAGCCGTCGCATGGGTTAGATACAACGCTCAATAGCCCGCAGTCATAGCTTTCGCTCCACATTAGGTTCAACAGCGTTGAAAATCTCTAATTGTTTTACAAGGTGTGACGACTGTATTGTCTCTGGGCAGCCGGGATCGAGCGCCAGAAGAGGGTGTGACTTAGCACGATCAATTTTCTTTTTAATTCATGGACTCTAGATTGTGCTCATTGCCGTTAGTCAGCCAAAGCCCCTCAGTAGTGTTGATACCAAACTGACCCCACCGTCAGCTCCGCTAAGCACTCCTTTTTTAATGCTTATTCTTAACTTTTTTCCTCATTATTTACTACCAAAAGTGAAGCACCGATTTGGCAGAACACAATCAGGTGGATCCATGTGCACACAGACGATTCTAGTTTCTATGCCTGGGTGCTGCCATTTCAATATGATGGTTGCACCCCGTAACCTGGGAAAGCGTTCTGGCTCCTCTTGACTCCATCTTGGACTGTGCGCACACCATTGGTGCTGAGGTAGCGACAGTGTGCACCGCTGTGCCTTTTTCTAATTTATTTGAGCACGCTAGTAAACCGTATACCATCAGTTTGGCATGGCGGCAGCTGTTGGAAACAGAACCAGCGGCCGGGGACTGCACACCGCTTCCGCAGGCCGAATTCGTCCGAATAAACTATAACAACGTCTCTGTAGTGTCTCTCACGGTACATGTATTTTCAGTAGTATTTTATATTTGAATAGTAATTGCGCCCACAAACACATAGCGAATTAACCCTCTGGGCAGCTACCGATACAATACAGGTACTATGATCGAGAGATGCTTTCCGTACTCTTCACCTCACTGATTCGCCGTTAAGTGCGACCCTCTTCATATTGTGCCTTTTCTCTCGACAGTGCATATCTATATTTGATACTGCGCTGCCTCATTTCCCATTACAAGCACGGTCACCATTCACCGCATTTGCGCCGCTAGGCGCTGCTGTTGCGATCTGAGCTTGGCGAATGTAGGTGTCAGTGGTGCGCCGGCGACGTAGTGCAAAAAGCATACGATCGAGCTGCTCGCTTCACCAATGTAATTTTTACCCTAAATCATGTTTCAAGAACAGCACATGAAACAAGCAGCATCAAGAGTCTCCCTCCTTCTAAGCAGCCTTCTTTTGATGGCGCCGAAACTGCGTATCCCCATCCCGTCGTTGCAGCATCGTTTGTGCAGCGTGTTGCTCGGCGGAACGTCGAATAACATGTGGCCTCAGCTGCACCGTAATAGTAGACGGCAAATTCGAAGTACTTAGAACAGTGCTTACCAAAGCGTGAGCCTTCCGAAGCGGCACCGGCCGCTGACGCGGTGAATGATGGCGCTCTCGCCGTGCGCTACTCCCTAGTAGTCACTAGGCCTAAATTGTTTGTCATTTAAGGCACATCTGGCGTCTCTTTGTAGTTGCTCAGCAATATATTAATTCTCGTGGAACTGCCCTACTGCCGATCCCATTGTATGAATAAAAGAAGAATATGTTAATTTGTTTGACGTCTTAGCAGCAGAGCCAGCGTGCAAGTAGTGAGCCGCGCCGCACCGGTGGCAGCTGGCTGTGTTTAAGAAATCATTTACTCCTGCCTACAGGACTATACGGGTCGGTGATCCTCAAGAAGGATTTGTTCTCTGCAGTCGGCCTATTATTTAGATAAACAACACATTTTAGCACGCTGTTCTGGCGCTGGCGTAATAGATCCGCCATATCTTTGGCGCGGAGGGCTTGCAGGAGGCACGGCTGGTGCGGCGTGCTTGTTGACAACGACGTACGAAGTGATATGTGTATCATAGTCTTGAGTCCGTCATTTGTACAAAGTTTGTCGTGTTTACACAAAAAATCTATGGGAGAATTAAGTCAGGATGGAATGGGAAGCGGTGAAGCAGGAGCCTATTCTGCCGCACTGTCGTTGCACGCTTCACGCATATAGGCTCCTGGCAATCATTCTTGAAATTTCTTTTGTTGTTTGTGCAGTCGACGATGGACGTCAGCATTGATATCTTGATGAGAATACCACTAAAAAAGGAACTAATGAAGATACTTAAGCCTCTAAAGCGACAATATACCCAGGGGCAAGGCCGCTGCTATACATGAAGAGTGCGAGTGCACAGCCCACTCGGGACTGGCCACAGCTTGCCGGTGCAATGAATGGGATTAGAGAAATCCCTCTTCTCAGGCTTTCTTTCAGTAGAATAGTGTATAACCGTGAAACGAGTTTGTTTCTGGTAGAACGATAAGGGCTCACTGTACGTGCTAAGAATAAAGACGTTTCATGCAATTTCACGCCTGCGCGGGATTTTGATACAACGAGAAGAACGCGAAGCCATGATAGCCGGTGGACGTTTTACAGTGCTGTAGTGGTTTCGTACGTCAGATATTACAAGATTGCCGACAATTTTTTATACACCTACATTTTATTACGGAAGCAATGATTCGAAGGTTAGTACCCCAATCAAATTCTTTTTTTTTGCTTGTAGAGCAGCCGGGATCGGCCAACAGCTCCATAGCAACAGCTACATAGCAAGGCGTTGTTGTCGACACGGCGAGTCTCGCATTATGGTGCTGCACTAGCGTAGCCAGTCAATAAAAGAAGCAATTTTATTGATCACAAAAGCGTTTCTGATTCCACCCAACTACACAATGCTAAGCGGCAGATAAGCAAATTTTGTGCAACACAGCTTTCGCTCGATAATAAAAATTTTGCCCTGCATATTCTGCACAATTTAACGCCCCTAAATAAAAATTATCATGTGGGTTAGTACCGCAGCAAACGCAAAGTACTGAGAGGAAACCCTGGCATGCAGTCCGCTACCATGTCCTTTAAAATGCAGTTTGTGTAACGATTGGCCATCACCAGAGTTGAAAAGCTACAGAACGACCTCAAAAGTGCCGCTAAATATTGCGCAGCTCTGTCGTAACGTTGGCCTCTTCCGTTATTGATTTTATGGTTCTGTAGTTTCTTCTTTGTACATTTCTGTTGTCTGTAGTTCTGCAGCCACTTTCTGCCTTAAGGGCACCAAATTATGTTACTTTGGATATTTTCGTTAGCAGAACATGCTTATCGTCAAAAGCCGCACAGATAGTCCATTGGGACAATAGGGAATTTTATGTTATCTCTTTCTTATACTAGAAGATCTGCCCGCTCCCTCTCCCAAATTTCTCACACAATAGTACCGCAGCATGCTGGTGTCCTTGACTTCGCAGCCAGTGTGGGTTGTCTACTGAACAGTAGTGATCTTTAATCAAGTTCTTTCTCTCATCGCTGACGAGTTGCATATCGTCCGACCCAAGCAGTGTGTAAGAGACCAGTTGCAGACATGTCGCCTCCGCTTCAAGACTCCGTCGGTGAGTCTCTCACGCAAATACGTCAAATGTGGTCAGGCTGAGTCCTTGGACATAGTCCTTCAAACAGATGCACTGCCTTGAGCTTCTTTTACGCTCGCTATTGATTTCCACCTTATGTGGACTAACACACCAGCCTCCACCCTTTGCAAGAAATACAATCAGCATTCTTAATGGCTGTAAAACTACAAGGATGCGATAAAGGTTCCACAGCGTTCTGTGAGGCGCGAGGGTACGCGCCGACCGGGATGTATGTCGGCATAATAACGCTCGGCAAAAGTGAGGTTTCCTTCCATATTCAGGTACGTAATAACTAAGGCCACTCACTCCGCTTTCAAATATTGGCCAAACATGGCTAAATTATGTTAAATAGCCGAAAAGGTAACCAGCTAATGCTACTGCGCTCCACTCGGCGAAGCCTGTTTTAAAACCCAAAAATATTCTCATCTTTTTAAACATTGTTTAACCCAGGGCTTGTGATGACGAGTCACATGTAGGCGGGCAGCCAGTTCGCATGAGATCGCAGCCAAGGTGTGGCGTTTACTGTTGGTATGCTGAAGAAAAACGGGGAAGTTGTGGGAAATGTACACCTCCGAGTGGCTTGAGCCCGTGAGATTGGCTCTGTGTGCTTTGTGGCCGTCGAGCACCCGGTGTGCACGCCTTGAAAGCTGAAGTTCAAAGCACTGCAGTTCCGAATGCAGTTGCATTTTATCAGGCATAACTTTTGCATTCAATCATGACCCCATTTTGTAGCGCCCGCCATGGACTCGGTAACGGTCATATAAGAAGGACAATTCTACAGCGAAAAATAAATATAGTAGTTTAGAATTCTTTCTCTATTGCTTGTTTTAGCACAACAAGATTACAACTACAAAGACGAAAAAGGGCGTCTCAACTTTGCTATGACACTTCGCACTAAAACTTCTTCAGTGAAACCAAATTATTAAACACGCTGATCAGACAAAGATAACGTAATTACTATAATGAAATTATGTAAATGTAATTGTTTTTCCAGTAATTTGCAGTATATTATAAATTAATTTCCTGCCCCAGTAATCGATTACTGTACTTATTGACTTTACAAAAGCAATTTGAGAGAAACTCTAATTATTCCTTTAGAAATTACTCTTACTAACGTGCACCACTGCTCTTTCTATAAACAACACTATACATGTACGTAGTACACACCACCGGTATAGTGCCGCGAAAGCAGAAAAGACGTGCGGCAAGTCTGGGCTCGCGTAAAGGTGTGGCAAGAAAGAGACGCTATTCAAAAAAACAGTACGTCTGTAGCCGCCAGTGTCCTGTGTAGCCAGGTCACTTGTTAGTATCACTACCTGGTAGTTGCAACTATTCGCCAAGTAGCAAATTGTAAGGCGTCAAAGGGCCGCCGAAGGGACAGATTGTACAAGACGATGACAGAACTGTCGGGAGCGCATATAGGCACTCCCGGTTTGGTCGGATAAAATATAGTGGCTCCATGATACACTTGTCGCCCCGACGCAAGGAAGAAAGGGGGGGGGGGGGGGGAAGGGGCGAAGAAAGGCGGAAATCTCCATCGCATTAGCATTATTGGGCGCAAGTTACCGTTGCCGATTCCTGTGACCAAAAATGCCATAATATAAGTTTCTTCGGGATTTCTAGACAGTTCACACAGCCCTGTGCCAGCAAGGCGCTGTGTTCTCCGCTCATTTCCGCCTTCAATTCAATGTCAATGGCGAGTGTTCCACCATAATTGAACTGTTTCTCGTTTTGTTGTCCTGGTGTTAGCTTTCTAATTATGCATGCTATATGAAAGAAGGAGGGAATAGTTTTCTGGGGCGGAACTAGGTGGGCAGATCAAGGAATGTGCTCGTTGCATCCGCAGAGAGGATGTTTTGTGTTCGACGTTTGCTTTATGTTTTCATGGATGGAAACCGGAAACTAAATTAGGACCAATGAAATTACTCTGTAGAAGTAATTACAGTTTCATTATATCTTGGGAATAAAAACCAGTAATATTTTAACTCAATTTTTATGAAGGTAATTACTAATATTTAGGTACTTATTAAAGCTTAGTCATTCGAGCGGTTCAGGTCGAGCTCTGTAAACCTGACGTACATATTTCACACTGTCTATTAAATGTTCATGCGTAGAGCAAATGTACTCATCAGCGTAAATGACCTGCATTCTTGCCATCCGCAGGCAGTGAAGGCTCATAAGCATTATCATGTCGTGAGGTACCTTGCCATCATTTTCGACCCGTAAACATCGAATGCAAAGCTACCATCGCTATCGATCACAGTGTGTACTAACTGCCACAGTGAGCGTTGAGAATTATATGTTGATATTTTCATCTTCCATTCATGCTTACTGGACCCAAAGACACCGTGACCGCATCGCCTTCTTAAGGTGTGTTAATCAATCCAAAATAGTATAGTGCGCTACCACTACCGTCCCCGTTCAGAGAAGATAACAAATCTTGCCCTCAATTTCTAATTTAAAACACTGCCCTCTAACCAAAGACGATTCGAAACACGATGTATGCATTTCGCATTTGGCCAACTTAGCTAAATCGGCAACAAGATTTAAAACCGAAATTTTTACGGTTCCGTGAGTTTCACTGACTCTGTTCCTTTGACCTTCTGTAACCTTCAGCCCCCCTGGAGCTGCGCTGACTTGACCTTGTGTCCAGCCACGTCACTGACAGCGGCGGGTCTGCCACCGCGCATGCGCTCTCGCTATCAGGCCCCGTCACTTGTCGTGCCTTTGGCCGTGGTTTAAAGAGGAGTGCAGTGCTCGCCTCAGCAGTGCGCGCTTCGCCATGTATTCGAGCGAGCCTGGGCCATTTCGGAACGTGACGCAGAGGACCTCAAAACTTCTTCGCCAGGCAACATTTTTTCGCGCTTTATAAGCACGTTTGAAGAGAGAAACCTTCACAGATTTATTCTAGACAACGTTTGGTCGTCTCTGACAAAAAGTGTATATCATAGCACAAAACACGTTTAGCTAAGAATTTACAGTAATTTATAATAAAGTAGAAGTCGCCAAAATTGAGTGTCCGCACACCAAAGAGCACATATTCGCATTTAATGAGCTGATCACAAACGTCGACACATCTACAAAACGAGGGAGTTTTATCAGCTTAAAGGACAATTATGTTCACATCTTGAATTTTAAACGATACATTTGAAAGTTCTCTATGGCCCTTGAGCCTTTTCGAGTGCATATTAAGCATACACGGACAAACCTGCAGATATCCCAGACTGCTTTCTAGCCTAGTAGGACGAATCCGCCTCGGCCTAACTCTCAGGTTCCTAACTCGCAATGTAATTGGGAGAGATTTATTTGACAACTTTGTTTTTAAGCAACATCATTACACTTTTTGACTACTCAGGATTTCGCTGCCAGGCTACGGCGTCCGGTTTATTCACAAAACCAGACCTTTCACCCTGTTATGTTGATATACACAAGATTATTGTACTTAGACACGACAGGAGAATGCGAATAAAGTATCACACTTGCTGCACTATTCACTAGTTTCTCCCAAAGTAAATATAGCATTCTGACTTGTAGATCGGCAAAAAGAAGTACTAGAAATTTAATGTATTACCAAATCAAATATCACGCATACCAAAAGAATACCAAGGGAATAACAATTTTTTAGAACACAGACATTATTTATCTCATATAATATGGTGAAGGCTGAGCATGTTTACTTCATTAAATTAATACATTGGATCCATAAATACAAGTTACATACCTCCAAGGTACACAGCTCCAATTGTACAACATCAGAAATTAAAAAAAAATGTCACAAGTTAAAAGTAACTAAGTAAGGCAAGTGCTACCCTTTCGAACAAACAATGTTTTAACCGAGACGATATGCCCATACATTTAGTAAACGTAGACAAACCTTTCAGAAATACTGGAGGCACTTTCTTGTGAAGAGCAACCTGAAATTCATTACTGTAAATTATTCTAAAAAAGAACTTGTCCCGCTTCCTTCCGACTACCCGTTCCATTTCCAGCGAGCTTCCTTTAATTAGCCAAGCGAGAAAGAAAATTGTGGAGGGTGTGAGCACAGATAACTGCAAAGAGATGTCAAAATTTCTTCGCCAAGCCAGTGACAGGAGATAAAATAGGAGGACCTGTTGAGGCCTTGTAGCTACTTTTAATGTCTCAGCTGACTCGCAGGTTGCACAGGTTAAACTCACAAGGTTACCTGTAAAATATTTGCAGCTGTCTATGCGGGTGGTCAAATACACTAATATGCATATATATATATGCGATAAAGCGGTTACTAAACCATTGTGTTTCTCTAACCGGCTGAGTTACCACAAAGGTCCACCATTATTTGAATAAGGAAATCACTGAAATCAAGTTTCAGCCTACACACGTAATCTCTGTCTGTATATCCAAATCGTTCTATGCAGTTTTGTAATTAGTGAATATGCATGCATCAGTGAATACGATGATTGATTTTACAGGTGACAATTCGATATTTTTAGCCCTTACTCGGCTTACACGAGCCGGATGACTTTTAGGGTGCTCTAATTGATACACCATCTTTTCTAAAGGTTCAGCGATGTGCGTTAACCTCCTCTCAAATGATTTAGTGCCATGAAATTCATAAA